>NC_132860.1:1491862-2096028 GCF_048164855.1 Canis lupus baileyi | reverse complement strand
ACTCTACCATCCAAGGTTAATACTCTTATTTTGAGATTCTCTCTTCTTACCCTCTCTCCCACCCACCCCACCAAATATAAGGCTTACACTGTAATGACTTCTCTTCTCTCTAGAGTGTCACTTTTAGCAGGTCATCTGATAAATAGATAGGCAGACATAGTGCTGGCTCGGACCACATTTCCAAGATCTACTCCCACATTTCCAGTGGTCTGCAGGGCATCTCCCTGAATTTCTTGTCAATACCCCAATCTCAAAATCTGTAATGTGGCAAATTCATAATTTTCTCCACCAAAATCATCTTCACTTCCTGGGTTTGCTGTGCATATGGTACCTGGATACCATTCAATTGCTTCCAGTTGGCTGGCTGACCGTGCAAATCTAGCATCTGACTCACACCGCCACTGGTGACTAATAAGACTCCGTTTCACTGTTCTTGGTTCCCAGCTAGCCTGATTTCAAACACGTTCTATACCTACCTGAATATAACTAGCTCTAGTCCTGATCAGCTTCCTCCTTATCTCTTATCATGCAGTGCCCAATTCTGTTTTCTTGACTTTACTAACACAGGTATCTTTCACTTTGTATCTTTAACTCTTCCCATGGAATGCTGTCTTGCCTATTATCTTGGAAATCTTGCAGCACCATTTCCTCTACTCCACCCAAGGTCCAGATTTTTATCACCACTCCTTGGCCAAATCCAATCTCCCTCAGTCTTAATTCTTACTCTGGTACTAATTGACTGTTACTCAAGACAAGTCACTTTTTCCTCTCTGGTCCCAATCTTACTTTCTTATAAAGGGTAAGTAGGTGAAATATCCAGTCTCTAATATTTTAGGAAATTAAAATAGGCATTTTCCTAGTCTCTGGCATGGAAAGTTCAGGGATAGCTTTGAATCATTTTCTGACACTCTTCCCGCACCCCTACAGTTTTCCATTGATCGCTTATTAAATTCTACCCAGATGTGGCTTTGATTCAGTTCTCTTTTCCACATCTACCACTGTTTTATTTCTTGTTTAGACTATTACAATAGTCTCCTTAAAGGTATCTGCTTTCACTCTCTCATTAAATCAACTTGTTACACATATTTAGGAGTATCTGTCTAGCCCACACTCTCTTCCCTTAGAATTGCCCAGAACCCTACCCATTTCTGATACTTGATAAAGAAAGAGGTTGGATCTAGGCAGCCACATTTATACCAGGTCACCCCAGAAGCAACTGAAGGTCATACAAATTAGATACTTCTCTCAAAAATGTGAGCCACAAAACCCAGAAACTATAATTATATGGCATTTGGAATGTAGAATTGAGACCAGATTTGCCTCTCTATCAGTCCAGAGCAAAGTGAAAGTCACAGTTAAGAGAACTGGGAACCAAGAGCAGAGTGAAGGAAATAAATTTGCAGAAAGAACAGATGTCCAGAAAATGGAGATGTTCACACACACACACACACACACGAATGCACAAAAATGCACACACAAACAGGTGTGGAATGAGTGCTTGTCTGATAGCTTTCCAATTCCCTGAAAGTCTAATGTCTATAGTTGGCTATTTGTGATCCCTACATTTCCTTTATTATTTATTTATTTTTTTATATCTTCAGTCAATTTGAGTGGGCTTTGCTCCATTCCTTAACATCTAGCCAGGACCGTAAGACATTACAACTTTATTAATCATATAATTTCCTTGTTCAAAAACTTTCATTGGCTTTCTGTTGCTGATGCATTTGATCCCAGACTCCTAAGTCTGATGTATTTGGTTCCATTATCTGTCCTGAGCTATTGTTTCCACACTTAGCTTTTATCATCCTCCTATATGCTTACCTAATTGTCCTGTCCTTTTTCCCCAAACATGACTTGTACTTTCCTTGCTCTTGTCTTTGATCATGCTGTATCCTCTACCTTGGACACAACAACAACAAGAAATTTAAAAACTGAAACAAAAAATTACCCTCCCATTTCCACTGTTTGGAAACACCTCCACTCTTAAGGCCCAGCATAAATTCTGGGAGTGGATAATTTTTCATAATTACATTCCTGATCTCCTGAGTAGGATATAGGCTTTGATTTAAACTATCATAGCACTTTGTCCAACTTTAATCATCTTCATGGCAGTGTGGTAGAGAATATAGACTTTCAAATAAGACAGAACTGTATTCAAATCCTGGTTTTGTTACTTAGGGGCTGTGTGATTTGGGCAAATTATTTAATCTTTATGTGCCTCAGTGGAAAAAACAGTAAGCAAATAAACACTCAAATAAATAGAGAATTATAAATTGTCTAAATGTTAAGGAAAAAAGTATAGAATAAATGAGAAAGTATAGTAGGGGGATATAGCCTGATTAAGGGCTTAAGGGAGCCCTCCCTGAAGAAAAGGACTTTAACAAAGACTTGGAAGAATAAGTAGCCAAAGGACAAGTCTAGGAGGAGAATTTTCAATACAAAGGATCCAAGCATAAACAGAAGTAGTGGGGCCCTTCTCTATCTTATTTCATCACTAATATTTTCTCTTCTCAAATATTACTTCACTCTTTCTCATTGTTTTTATTATTTCATGTTTCATGTCATGATTTGTGGTGCTAGTAAGCTTAATTCTCATTGTTTTATTTCTATTATGTGACATTTTATAGCATAATCCTGATCATTACTAGCATCAATTTTGTGTATCAAGCTATGCCATTTTGTAGTTGACTACTAACCTTTTCTTCTAAAACACTGAAATATGAATAAACCAGGACAAGCACTGCTCTTTTAGTTCTAATCTCTTGATTATTTCCTTTTGATGACTTCACTTTTTATACTTTCCTTATCTTTCAGTAAATTTTTTAAAGATAGATAGATACATATATATGTATACATATATGTCTTTTAAAATTTTACATATGTTACATATATGTATATATCCCAGTTACATGTTCATAAGAAGTCTAAGCTCTAGTGGGATATTGGATATCTAAACAACTAATTCTAAAATGAAGCCAAATATTTTGTCACTCCCTTTGTCTTTTCTAACCATCCCCCCTTCCCATTGACTTTTATGATGACATAATCTCCCTTTATCTCCCTCCCACCTCTCTGATTATACTTTTTTTACTACTAATTCCTCTCGCTCTGCTTGTGCCTTAAACGTTGTTATTTACTTGAACTTCTCCCTTTGGTTCTTTTCCCACAGTACATTTGATGTTGGGCATCTATATCCATTTCCACAGATATGACATCCTCTGTATTCCCAACTGCAGCCCAAACCTTTCTACTGAATTCTAGGCCAATACTTGCCTGACTCTGAACATTGCAGTCTATTTATCCTACAAGTATATAAAGTTCAGTGTTCCAAATCTTACCTTGCTTACCTCTTTTTCTTCCAATGCGCCTAAACACATTTACCCAAAAGCCCAAATCAAAACCTTCAAATCAACCTTGAGTTGAATTGAAAAGGTTTATCACTAGAACTTTTCAATTCTGTGTCCTAAATGTCTCTTACATCCTTCTGTTTCCCCTACCCTGGGTTTCCACTGCCATTATTTTGTTGTAAACTTTTATCATTTTTGCCAGAATTACTACCTCAGTCTTCTAACTGGTTTCTATTTTTTTGTCTGTCTCAACCTTCTCCATCTTGAACTCTACCCAAGTGATGGTGATTTGTGTTAAGGAGGGCACTTGTGATGAGCACTGGGTGTTATAGAATCAGTAAATTCTACTCCTGAAACCAATATTATACTATGTGTTAACTAACTGGAACTTAAATAAAAACTTGAAACAAAAATAAATAAATGAAACAAAGTATACTTACAAAGTTTTGTTTATAAAATAGAAATTTCATAATATCACACCTCATAAAATTCTTAATAGGTCTCCTATGATCTGTAGGACAAAAATCTAAACACGTTAACATGAAAAAAAAAAAGTCCTTCATGATCTGGCATCTGCATGTTTTGTTTTGTTTGTTTGTTTTTAACCTAATTTCTTCACTGCCCTCCCCACCATGGCACTCTGTGTCCGCACCAAACTGCTCACCAGTCAGGTTCCCAGACTAACTTTCTGCTTTCTCACTTCCATTCTTTTGTATATGATCTTCCTCTGCAGGGTATGTCCTTCTTCATGTCTTCTCTTGCCCCCTACGTATCTCCCCAAATCCCTCTACTTTTAGGAGTAGGCTTATGTATCATTACTTTGGATCCTTCCTGAACTTTCCTTTTCACCATCCTCCTGAAGTTCCTCACTTTTTCAATATACTTATATATCTGAAATATATCTGATGCTTATATATCTGAACATTTGCTTCATTACACTTTGTCTCCCTTACATACTTTGTGAACTCTTCAAGGATAGAGTGACCACATCTAATTTACCTGAATAGGGACACCTGGGTGGCTCAGTGGTTGAGGATCTTCCTTCAGCTCAGGCAGGTCATGATCCTGGGATCAAGTCCTGCATTGGGCCCCCCTCATGGAGCCTGCTTCTCCCTCTGCCTGTGTTTCTGCCTCCGTGTGTGTGTCTCTCATGAATAAATAAATAAAATCTTAGAAAAAAGATAATTTACCTAAATAGCCTCAGCACCCACCTTTTAGGGAATATGTTGAAGAAGTCAACAAACTGATTAGAGAAAGCAAAACTATTAAGTCACATAGATGTGAGTTGGCTGTGTCATATACCAGCTTTGTAAATTTGGGCGTTTATTACCTTCTCTGAATCTCTATTTCTTCATCTGTAACATATGGCTAATGATAATGACTTCAGAATATTCTTGGATTACTAAATCAAACAATGTATTTTAAATGTCCAATAGAGATCCACCTCTACTAGATATCTATTTATTTTTTAACTTTTGTTGAATGAACACATAAAAATGAGTGCATGAGCAAGTGGATAATTAAGTGAGTGAATGCATTTGAATGAATAGAACAAATACTATAAAAATTTTGATAATGGATTCACCAGGAAAGACTTTCTGTATAAGCAGCTGTCTTACTCTTTAAAGGGATGGTTAAGATGTCATCAGGCAGTGATATAGCAGTCAAACCACTGGGAACCTGAACTTTGAGAATGTGAGAAAAGGCTAAGACTGGGGAAAGCATCCTTTTTTTGTTGAAAACATTATTTCATGCTGTCACTTTACCCTTCTACCTATTTTTTCTTCATCACATTAAAGTACTCTAAGGATGGGCTGGCTGCCAACTCATTCAAGGTACATCAGCATCTCATTAGCCAGGTGACAAGTTGGGCCTCACACAATAAGCTCTATGGATTTTAAAAAGAGAAAGTGGGTTGTTATTAATAATAACATAAATTATTGTTGTTGAATGGAGCTTTCTGTTGCCTAATTATTATTATTCAGTGAACTGTTTTAGACACAGCATACATTACAATGATCTTAAAGGCACTACATTTTCTTCCTTAAAAAAAAAAAGAATATTAACATTTATGTAAAATCCACTGGAAAGCATTATTTTAGAGTCCTGTGTGTTTCAGTTACCTATCTCAGAAATTGAAACTGAGAAAGGTAATCTAGCAGGTAGCATTTTTATGTTGTTGATTTTATCTCTGTACTCTTTAGATAGAAATGGACTTTGATGACAGACGCCAATCAAGCCAAATACGTGTTGTATTGCTATATTGCTTACCCATTTTTCTTTATTAGTCTTTGTTTTATTAATGCCTCATACCCCTTGCATTATTAGTCTGGGCTTATGCCTCTGCATTCTATTTTGTCACTGAGTAATGGAAAAAGACATTAATTTTGGAATTCTATAGTAACCAGGATTCAGAGTTTAGCCCTGCTGTTTATTAGCTGTGTAAACTTAGACAAGTTACATAACCATTCCAATCTTCTCTAAGATAAGGATAATGGTTCCTAACTTATAATATTATCATGATGATTAGAAATTACGCTTTAAAACTACCTACCCTAATGGTAGGCATATCATAGCCACTTGCTAAAAGCTAGTCAGTACAAAGAATTTTCCTTAGCTCGTTGTTGATAGAATCGACTTCACAAATACATGTAAACATATGTTAAATTCATGATCATAGAAAAATATAAGATTTTCTCTATTTTAAAAGCACTTTCAGGGATCCCTGGGTGGCGCAGCGGTTTGGCGCCTGCCTTTGGCCCAGGGCGCGATCCTGGAGACCCGGGATCGAATCCCACATCGGGCTCCCGGTGCATGGAGCCTGCTTCTCCCTCTGCCTATGTCTCTGCCTCTCTCTCTCTCTCTCTCTCTCTCTCTCTCTATCATAAATAAATAAAAATTTAAAAAAATTAAAAAAAAAATTTAAAAGCATTTTCATTTGTAAGCCATATATACAACATGGTTAAGAAATTCAAGTGAAACTTTAAGAGCCTATAACACCACCCTACCACCAGAAAATGATTATAATTTTACACATTTTATCTCTTTATCTTTATTTATTCTCACATTTTTCAGTTGAAATGATTGAATGTATAACATTTTGAAATTTTTTTTACTTGATATCATGCCACCCTTTATGGCACTAAAGTGTGGATCAGCAAGAAATATTCAAATTTATTTAATCATATCCTTATTGTTAGATATTTGGCTTAAATCTTAGTGAGGGTTATTGTTAAAAACCATATAATAAATTTTTGTGCATATTTAAGGGGTTTTAGAGAGGAGAGGGGTACTTCTGTTCCAGTGTAAATCCCTTAGTGAGATTAATGACACATGTGTGACTTTAGCCTTGAAACATTGTTTTTCAAAATGGATACACATCCTTCTAGAAACTAAAGTCTTCCCTGGACATCATTCAAAGCACTACTCCTAGACCAAATTAGTAGGATACAATAAGCAGAAAAATAAAAGATAGGAAAGTATGGTTCACTATTGAATTTAGATGTGGTAGAAAAAGATATTTATAATCTGTGACTTAAGTAAAATCCATATGCTATTGGCCCTTAGAGAAATTAATCATCTATTCTTCAATTCAGTTAGGTAGTCTGTTAGTCTTTCCAAAGCCCATTATGAGAAAAATGATGGTAATACACACTCCCTACTTGCTGAAAGTAACACACTGTCCCTGCCTTCTGGAAGCTTATGTTTCAGCGGAAGTGACAAATATCTTTTAAAGATCATTGTGACACAGTTGCAAAGTGTTCCCTTGCAGGTAAGGTATGGGACAGGAGGGCAGGCAACTTACCTGCAAGCCAAAGATCAATTATGAGTATGTGCTGACCTCACAAGAGAAAGGGGAGCATAGTTACATACCTTTCCTTGTTACTATCTCCCAACCCTGGGAAGTATAAATGGCCTAATTCTGAGAGCAGCACTGCACACCCTGCCAATTATTCCTAAAGGTTCAAATAAAATCTCTATGGATCTTATTTTTTTTATTTATTTTTTATTGGTGTCCAATTTACCAACATACAGAATAACCCCCAGTGCCCGTCACCCATTCACTCCCACCCCCCGCCCTCCTCCCCTTCTACCACCCCTAGTTTGTTTCCCAGAGTTAGGAGTCTTTACGTTCTGTCTCCCTTTCTGATATTTCCCACACATTTCTTCTCCCTTCCCTTATATTCCCTTTCACTATTATTTATATTCCCCAAATGAATGAGAACATATAATGTTTGTCCTTCTCCGACTGACTTACTTCACTCAGCATAATACCCTCCAGTTCCATCCACATTGAAGCAAATGGTGGGTATTTGTCATTTCTAATAGCTGAGTAATATTCCATTGTATACATAAACCACATCTTTTTTATCCACTCATCTTTCGATGGACACCGAGGCTCCTTCCACAGTTTGGCTATTGTGGACATTGCTGCTATAAACATCGGGGTGCAGGTGTCCCGGCGTTTCATTGCATTTGTATCTTTGGGGTAAATCCCCAACAGTGCAATTGCTGGGTCGTAGGGCAGGTCTATTTTTAACTCTTTGAGGAACCTCCACACAGTTTTCCAGAGTGGCTGCACCAGTTCACATTCCCACCAACAGTGCAGGAGGGTTCCCTTTTCTCCGCATCCTCTCCAACATGTGTGGTTTCCTGCCTTGTTAATTTTCCCCATTCTCACTGGTATCTCATTGAGGTGGTATCTCATTGTGGTTTTGATTTGTATTTCCCTGATGGCAAGTGATGCAGAGCATTTTCTCATGTGCATGTTGGCCATGTCTATGTCTTCCTCTGTGAGATTTCCGTTCATCTCTTTTGCCCATTTCATGATTAGATTGTTTGTTTCTTTGGTGTTGAGTTTAATAAGTTCTTTATAGATCTTGGAAACTAGCCCTTTTTCTGATATGTCATTTGCAAATATCTTCTCCCATTCTGTGGGTTGTCTTTTAGTTTTTTTGACTGTATCCTTTGCTGTGCAAAAGCTTCTTATCTTGATGAAGTCCCAATAGTTCATTTTTGCTTTTGTTTCTTTTGCCTTCATGGATGTATCTTGCAAGAAGTTACTGTGGCTGAGTTCAAAAAGGGTGTTGCCTGTGTTCTCCTCTAGGATTTTGATGGAATCTTGTCTCACATTTAGATCTTTCATCCATTTTGAGTTTATCTTTGTGTCTGGTGAAAGAGAGTGGTCTAGTTTCATTCTTCTGCATGTGGATGTCCAAAGGTCCCAGCACCATTTATTGAAGAGACTGTCTTACTTCCAATGGATAGTCTTTCCTCCTTTATCGAATATTAGTTGACCATAAAGTTCAGGGTCCACTTCTGGGTTCTCTCTTCTGTTCCATTGATCTATGTGTCTGTTTTTGTGCCAGGACCACACTGTCTTGATGACCACAGCTTTGTAGTACAACCTGAAATCTGGCATTGTGATGCCCCCAGATATGAAATATACTAGAACTTCCTACTTAGACTCCACCTTTGTGTTCACAGCATTTGGCAAATAGGCCTCAATCCCTCCCTAAAGATTCAATCATTACATTTAATGTTGACCACCTAAATAGATAAAAGCAATCATGATTCACTTTGATATATACCATCTATACTCAGCACTTTAAGACTTATGTACTATAAAATTATAGTATATTACATTACATTATGGATTATTAATGTATAATGTATTTTATTGAAAAGTAACACATGAAAAATATCAATCCATTCCTTCCTCAGCCATGTTTCTTATTTCATCTCAGCAGATATCGTTCCTCTTTACCTTTTTTGCTCGAGCCCATAACTTGATTTTTCCCTATTGTAGGAGGATTTGTAAGCCTCCACCACCCATAGTGAGATCATGTTGTCATCAGACTTAACCTGGTAGGAGCTGGGGATTAGATGAGACGCTGAAGAAGTTTAAAAAGAACCTCACTGAGTAAAGCCAATTTTATCCAGAACCATTCAAGTTCACAGATTTTAATTAACAGTTTGAAATTTGTAATATTACTTGAATTTCAAATGGGTGAGAATTTAACACTGTATTATAGGAGCCCAGGCAAAAGGACACGAGTTGCGTCACAGAGACTTATTAAATGTGATGGAAATTCAGCAGACGAATGCCGGCAAACAGGTGCAAGAGCTGAATTAATTTTTAAACCCTACCACTCAGGGGGAATTGCAATGCATCACGTTGACAGCCACAGCACGTTGCTAATTTCATTCACAAGCTTAAAAATCTCAATACATTTGAACATGTGAATGTATTAAATTTTAAAAAGTGTAAGTAGCATAAGGGTATCCCAGAACTAAAAATGATAATTTCTCTCTGGGACTTCAAGTCATTTATCTAGCCAGAAGCATGGTGTTTTTTATGAATGAAATCTATCTTACCACTTCCCCATACAAATTGTGTTCTATTATTATATGTAGTGCAGACTGTTACTAAGCAAGGTTTTCTCTTACTTTTAATATGAAATTCCTTGTGAGTCAGCAGAAAACAGAATATTCACTGATAACAGTTTCCAACTTCTGCTGCGGGTTCTTAGTCCCTGCTTCTGATGATGCCAAGTGGTGGTATTCCCGGAGTTAAAGAAAAATATGACAAAATAAAACTAAATGAAGACAGAGACTTTTTTTGCTGGTATCATTAAAGATGGTAAATTATAAGCTGAAAACTCAGCAGACTCTGTTTTCACCAGGAATTTACCTACTTTGATGTTCCTGATATAGTTAAGAATTCAGTAAAAACCCTGGATTATCTCCACATAAAACTGCATATACACACAAAGTCTTACAAAAGATTTCAGGGTGTTCGTGAATCTCCACGCTTAGAATACTGGTTATGGTACATCTCTTATTTAGTGGATTTTTGCCTTTGCCACCTACTGTGCACCAGGCTATAGACCTGGGACTGAGAATGTAAAGGAAGATAATAAAATATCTTTGGATCTTTTACAGCCTAGTAGGATGGTAAAGGTTTGTTGAGATATGTATAAAAAGGTCATTGCAAAAGCTTCCTGGAGAAGATGCCACCTTTGTGAGCGTTAGGGATGAATAGACATAAACTGTAAGAAGAGGGCGAAAGGCATTCGAGACTGCGAGGGAGAGCAAAGATCACTGCCCTGTTGTTGCTAAAATGGTGGATTTACAAGAAATGCATCATCTCAAATGTATAGAAAATCTTTCAGTCTTCTCTTACAATGTTTCTCAAGAAGCTTTAAGGAAAAAATAAAAGGAGCAGGGTTTAATTATCCAAGATTTTAGCCATCAGAGCCCTTTTTTTCTAATTATACACAAGCTTGTTCCCTCATTTTGCTTAGCAAGAGAATATTAAGCACTTATTTTTGGAACATAAAAACAACTATAAAGGGCTCCTTTCCTAGCAGGTGAGTCAGGAAAAGCCCAGTGTGTACTGCATTGGATGAGTCTAGATTCTTAATCAAAAACATGTAATCAGTACTTGCCCAGAAGTCTTTTGATAATGACAGCAGTAGTAGCTGTTTCTTTTTTAAACCCACTATCAAGAAAGCTGATGAAAAAGAGAGACAAATTTACAGTCTAATAACCTGAGCTAACAATATGTTATTCTCAATAGAACGAAAAGGACAAAAGCCAAAGGTATTCATTACCGTTCCCAGGGTAAGAGACCAGGGCAGTTGCCGCCTTCACCAGATGTGCAGTCTTTAGGCCTAACAATGCACATCTCCCCAAGGGAAAAGTGGAGAGAAAGCCAAACTCTTGCAACTTGATGCAAAGTGATTTGGGTTCCATTACAACATCTCTCAGTAAAAGGCTATTCAGGCTTAGAGTAAAGATTCCACCATCATTTTCTCCCAGAAAATGACATTGTTATATAAAACACTAGACATGGAATCAGAGCTTCTGGAAATCATTCTGAGCCATGTGATTTCATCTTAACTTCCTTAAATTCTAATCAGGAAAAAGGAGATGAGATGGTTTGGTGAATGTGCCATCCTAAAATTGTTGCTTTGTTTTGAGCACACATAAAGACAAGAAAACTCAATAACATCCTCAGGAAACTGAAAAATAGACACACCTATATAATAAATCGAGTTAAAAAAAACAACAACAAGACAAAAAAACTAATACTAATCTGGCCCTCCTAGAGTGTGTTTCTCAGATGAACTAGCCAGAAACGTTAAGCCTCTCCTCTCCTCTGGAGGAATTAGATTCATTCTGTATCATAAAAAGAATTGTTGTAGGAGTGGGCTTCATGTTAAAAAGACCGATTTTTCCATTTGAGCCCTGTGAACTTGGGAAGAGACCTTTAACCCCCAGTTTTTCATGTTTAAATGAAAAAGAAAATCTACTTCTTGCCTCAGAATTATTATAGGGATTTAATTACATGATTAAGATATGTGAGGAGTGATCAACACCAAACAGACTTTAAGTATTTTCTTACCAGAAAACAAATCCTACGGAACAGATAGTTGTTATTAAAAATTAAAGTTTTTATTTCAGAAAGTTTGGTAATGCTAGGGAAACAAAGTGAAACAATGATATTCAGAGCTTTTCCATGCCAGCGGAGCTTGTGGATCTCCAGAAGAAGAGTGTAGCAGGCTGCATTTCTCAGACTTTACTCGCCAACAGCCATATTGGTATTTGGTTGGGGAGTGAAGGTGCTGTGTAGTTAACAAGGTCTCTGACCCCCAGAACTCTAAATTGGAAAATGCTGTCTGTATAAGGGTCATGGTTCCTTCCCTTAATAGGGTGTATAATCCTTGTTTATAGTCCTCCTCACAGTGTTTATATATTCTCCTTATTGGGTTTGAATTTCTTGAGGGCAGGGACTACAGTGTCTTCATAAACATTTTAATCCTCAGTGTTTAGTACAAATGTGCACAATAAATACTATCTGAATGAATGAATGAATGAATGATATTCAGGATGCAGTTTCTGAATTTCACCAAATATTGCTGGTGACAATTTTAATTGAAACCATTTCTTTTAGCTAAAGATTCCACGCAACTAATAAACGGACTAAATAAATTGGGGTTTTGGATCTTTGAAAAAAGAAAGGGCATGGTTTAAAATTATTCACATTATATTTCAGTATTTCATCCTTGTGGAAGTATGCTTAAGAAAAAAGATGCCCTGTGCAGAGAGGTACTCCATGAAAACTAAAGCAAAGGGAGAAGGAATGAATGGAGACCAAAAACTACTGTGTGCTCAAGATGCCAGAAGACAAGCTGTATACTTGGATGGCAAGAGAAATCTAAAAGTTAATTATGGGCAGTAACTTGGCCAGGTGAATGCAATGCAACCTAGAAGGTTTAGATAGTTAAATTAGAGCTCTTAGAGTTTTTAGCATCGGTCATTAAATAGTCAAGGTCAAACTAAAAAGTGATTTTTAAGGGATTTCTCACTTCAGTGCCATACTGTCTTCATCGTCTTAAGGCCTACATGCCACTTTGTAAGCTTAGAAGTGCACCATTTGTACAAAAGGAAAATTTTATACTTCATTTTGGATACTGAATCTTTTAATCTTTTTTTTTGAGTCTTTTAATCTGATGCTTAAATCCATTGAGTATTATTACTCAGATGCTTCAGGTGTTTTCAACAACCCTCTATCCCACCTACTCTCCTATTAGTCCAGGATGAAAGTAGAATTAGTTTGGTAGGATTTTCAAATTAACATCTCAAATCCCCTCCCCACCTACTCCATTTTACAACAGAGAATAGTAAATAAATAAATGGATGAATGGCATTCATAAAGTGACTGTGCAGTCTGCACATTTATACGGAGTATGTGCTCGGTGCTTCTGAACATTTTCTTTATTTGATCTTCGCAATAATCCTGTGAGAAGTGTTATCATCTCATGTTCTAGTGGCAAAACAAACTCAGAAGTGTCATTGCCCCATATCAAACAGCTATTGAAAAGTAAAAGATCTGATCATTGAACCTAGTTTCTCCTTTCTTTTGCCCAGCGCCATTTCTATTACACCGTGTTGTCTTAATCATTGTCACTTCTTAGGCTTTTCCATATGGATGTTTAAAGTGCCTACGTGTAAACATCATACACAAACTTAACTGATCATAACTTAGGTGAAGACAACTATTAAACTTTAACAAAGGACATGTAAAATACTAACGGAAATACTATGTTTCCTAGATAGATTGTTTGATTTTATGATAATGTAAATTTTATCCATATCAGTTTAGAAAATCAGCTCAATTTTAATCAAAATGTTTTTATATACTTTATTGATTATTTCTAAATTTAATTTGGAATAGTAACTGCATGAGAATACCCAAGTAAGGAAAGATAATGGTTGAGGGTAGGGGAGTTTGTCCCACTTGATAGCAAAACATACTGGGAAAGAAAACAACAATAGTAATTTGGAATTTGGCAGAAAAATAGAGAAATACATCAATGGGACACAATTGAGAATCCAGAAGATCTATTTGTATATAAAAATGTAGTATATGATTAAAGTGGTACTTCAAATAAGTAAGGAAATACTGTACAACTTAAAGGACAATTGGCTATGTAATTTTCAAGAAATGAAGTTAGATCCCTGCCTCATAACATACTAAAAATAAATTTTCTGAACTAGAAATATGCCAGAAAATGTAGAGTTGATTATAACTACAGAATGTTGGAGTGAGGAGAGCTTTCCTAAACTTGGTAAAATCTATAAGATATGGGGAAAAAAATCTATATACTCTTTTAATTTCTGTATGGCAGAAAAACTCCACAAAGTAAAAAGACAGTCACAATCCCCGAAAAATATCTGCAACTGTATATGAGAGAAAATGGTTAATATCTTTATTTTATAAATAGCTCTTAAATCAATAAAGAAAAACATCAGATAAGAACATGGACAAAGGGTTTGCTCAGTCAATACATAGCTGTAATCAAATGGCCATTAGATTTGAAAGGATGCCCCATTCTACTAGTTGCCAAAGAAATGCAAATAAATAACTGAAAAACTATATCAGGCTCACTATATTAGGCTAGTTAAGGTTAAAAAAAAAAAAAAAGAACTAGTTTTAGTACCAGTGTAGATGTAAGCAGATGGGCTTTCTCATGTACTATTGATGGAAATAAATTGGTACAACCTATTGAGAGAGTAAATTTAGAAATATCGATCCAAATTTAAATGGACGCAAAAAGTCTTTGACCTAAAAACTCTAATTGTATAGATTTCATAGGCTCGAATAGTTACAAATTCTTTTCCCACAGTGTGGCCCTCCTTTTATTCTGTAGAGCTTTTCTATCATGCAGAAATTTAAAATGTGTAATTCACATGTTTATTGCAGCATTTTTGTGTTAGCAAAAATAGAGAACATCCTAAATGCTACTGCTGTGATGGCAACATGAGCTCCAGCAGAGTAGAGACTGTCTCTATCTTAATAACTGCGTTTCACACCACAAACATCTGTTAATGAACAAACAAAATGAATTATAATGCATCCACACAACTGAAATTTTTAAGTAAATAAAGCAAGTTGCAAGTTATTGTGCAGATCATTCCCTCCTAACAAATAAATGCACAGGTACATTGTATACAAAATATCATGTATGTTTATCAAGAAGAAAGTTATAAAGTCTACCTTTTGGTTACTCTTGAGGTGAGATTTAAGGAGTAATGACATTAATGTTTTACTACATATGTAACTGATGATATTTCCTTTTGATTTTTTTTTAAACAATGACTAGATTTATTTGTACTGTTAAGTACATTCTTTAAATCCACCAACTCTTTGTGGTGCAAAAGATTTATGGCAGTGAGCAAACAGTTCTCTGTTTTCACTGAATTCATCATGTTACAGTAGAAGAAGACGGGGGTAAACAAGTAAATATTTGTCCCTGATAAAGTATCATGAAAAAAATTAAACAGTGTAAGGGGAATTTAGGGACAGGATGCTGCTCTTCATACCTGTAGTCAAGGGCAACCTTTCTGATTCTGTGATGTTTAAGAAGATACCTGAGTGAAGTAGGGTATAAGCCATCCAGGTCTAAGAAGGCAGATTTCCTAGATACAGGCCAAGGGACCTAGGCGGGACCATGCCATGGTTCAGGTAAGAGTACAGAGCTCAGGGTCAGGAAGGTGAGGTCAGAGCAATAGGAGCGGTAGGAAGCAATGATTGCATATGACACAGAGACATTTGGCCAAGGTGAGAACTTCAGTTTCTATTACATACGACAGGAAGACACTGGAGATGTTAAACTGTGTAATCACAGGATCTAATTTTTATATGAAAAGGATTGGTCTGGTGGTTGTGTGGAAAGATGATGATGGCTTGAATTAGGTGATAGCAGTGGAATTGGTGAGAAATGATGGGGTTCTGGATACGGAGCCATCCAAAAATCGCTGATAAGAAGAGTAGGAATATGGGACTGTCAGGAACTTTAAAAATCCTGCAACGACAAACCTAATTCGGAATGTGAGAATGCAGTGCCTCTAATGAGGCAGGACCATAAACAGTTTTCTTGAACAGCTAGGGTCAATCTCTGTGTTGGGAATTTTCCCAACATTATTGTGAGATATAACCAAATAATGTACAATTGAATTGAAATTACAACTTGTTACCCCATGGTGGATTTAAAGTACATTTACTTTTAACTATACTTTTTTAAAAATGTACTTAACTTGAAAACATCTTGCTATTAAATGTATGTTAGCCTTTAATTCTTTTTTGGAGTCAGTTTTACTGACATAATTTTGCTATTATAAAGTATAATAAAATACTTTTATTTTAAAAGTATAAAAAAATCCCTCAAAAGGATAAAAAAATCCCTCAAAACAGGGAGAAAAGAGTATTAGGAGGACAACAGTTCTGCTGTTTTGAAGAGTTGAGAAAACTCGTGGTTTAGGGTTTCATAGGTGTTAACTGAAATAAAAGCTTACAGTAAATCTCAACAATATTGTGCACTAATCTGTGGAAAAAAAAGTGAGCTGAAACCACGGAAGGTCTTGATGACCATCACATTCTCATGTCTCACTTTATTCTGTAAAAGAAATATGCAAAAAAAGTTCACCTTGCACATTGGCTCATTTCAGTTAATAAAGGCTTGCAAGTTTGCATTTCCTGAAGTTAAAATTATTTGCAGGTGCTCTGTTGCATGTGCAAATAATTGATTCATTAAGGACATTCCCAGCCAGTATCAAATATCACTAAATACATGGAAATAGTTATATTGAGATAATGAAATTGCTAGCAAATTTGAGAGTTCCTATGCCCCATTAAAATCATCACTTGGTACCCACATTCACATTTGGCCAAAAAGTAGGTCATTTCATGACATTAATTGAAAATTCAGTGCATGATGTTTTCTGTGAATAAATACATGCTGATCATTTAGCCATTCATTGGTGCAACTGAATATTACACTCTTTATATATCCATCTAATGATGTGACTGAAACTGTTTGTAATAATGGTCCTGGATTTTCATTCACTTATCCATTTATTTTTGTCCATTCTTTATCTATTTATTATCTTTTCAACAAACATTTACAGAATGTTTACTATCGTAGTTCTTAATCTGAGCTGCAATCAAAATCCTCTGTGAAGCTTTTTAGGAGTAGTGATTACTGTGTAATAAACCCCTGAAACTGATTCCATAGGTCTGGACTGGGGCCAGGCATCCTTATTTTTTTCAAAGGCTCCACAGGTGACTGATACACAGTCAAGGTAGAGAGCCACAAGCTTCTCTGAAGAGTGAATGTGAACGAGCGCCTACTCACAAGTCAAGGTACTGAGACAGAGAAGTAAACAGAGAAGTAAAATTCTAGTAGAGTGCAACAGGCACACAGCTCTTCCCACTTAGGACTCGTAGACACTGGCTGAGTGTTAACTAAGTCCATTGATAGAAAATACAAAGAGGAGATTTTCTCTAAGCACCAAATCAGGTGAGTCCATATTTTCGGTCTGACCCACTACTGGATGCCTTAATCAGGTGAATTAGCCGCACAACTTCTGTGACTAACGTCAGGAAATGGAAGAGTAGAGAGGATCGGTTTCTCTCTCTGATAACAGGTTATGGGATATGAGAAGGGGTGAAGGAAGGAAGAAGGATTGCATAACAGTGAGCTCCTCAAGGTCAAGGACCAGTTCTCTTTAATATTTTTCTTCCTTTGGCCTAATTTCAGGTCCCGTAGTTGTTCTCACATAGTCCCTGCTTACCTACGAGAACTCTGCCTCTTGCTCTCTGACCAGTGACTTACACAAACAAACCCATTTTTGCTACCTGATAGGTACAGGACATTTATGGATTGTCTTAAAACTTTCTAATTCAGACAAAAATACCTTGCTTAATCTTTGACAGTAGGATTGTCTTTTCTTGCCTTGTCTCTCTGTACCATGTTTTGTTTCTACTATTTTAATTTCCATTCCCATATGCTCTTTAAATTATTTTGGTTTTTTTTCTTCTTCATTTTATAAGATCTGCATTGTCAACCTTTCTTCCTATAAATTACAGAAACAAAAACGCCAGTTTTTGTTGGAAGGGTATCCCTGGCAATTGAACTTTTTAGACTAAATAAGGCAGGGTGTGTACTCTTGATCCCCAGAGCAGCACCAGAAAGCTCCACAGAACACATTGCCCATCACAGTCCTTTATCATCTTCTGGCCCATCAAGACGGGACTTGAGAGGAGCTGGCAGGACCACACCTGGAGATCCTGTCTGGGAAACCCAATGCACGTAGCTCAGATTGGGATTCCCTAGGCAAAAATTAAAAACAAAAAACAAAAAAAAACAGAAGAAAAACTTTTAATGGTTTAGAGCTATCCTATTACGTTTAAGACCATTCCTAAATAAAATGGAAGCTCTTATTTTCTTTTTCCATTATATGACACTGGCTGGCAAGGCCTTCGTAGACCTTATAAAGAAAAAATTGTCAAAAATTGATCGCAGTGGTGTTAATTTTTCAGCTTCAGATTCATATGCAGTGTGGATATAAAGTGAATATTAATTATATAAACATGAAGTTGCATAATATAAAATATGAATAAATTCTCGCTTTCTGTGAAATACTTTGAAATAAAAACAGATCCTTTCAGTTAACGGAGCTAGTCAGGAATCTCCTAGTTTTCACAGCGAGCTGGGTGAATGAATTATAAACTATAATTCTACCACAGGAAGGTGTATGTTAGCTGGTGAAGGGAAATGCCTACCAAGTTTTGTGATGTCAAATGAACCAAAGCTGTTATTTATGTTAGAATTTACATGGTGATCTCAGATATTATTTTGTTATCTTAACATTTTCTATTTTGATTACTTTTTGAAAATATGCTCATTGACAATATCAAGCAAATATGATTAAGCTCTCTGCCTTTCTGTTATTTTATCAAATTAGTTAATATACAGTCAGCTATGGCCAATTCAGTGCTGTTAATAACCACATCCTCAAATGTGTATCTTGGAAATGTGATAAGATGCCAAGAAAGCTAAGCAATTACCATGTTGAGCCATCCATTTAATCTCTACAAAATATTAGAGACAATAGTATCAAACAAAGTTTTAAAGCATTAAACCAAAAACCTGCTACATTATTTGTTGCTTCACGTGCTCCATAGATGTTTACATCCTATTTTACATCAAAATACATGTAAATTAAAATATTTCATAATTCATTTTTTTCTTTGAGAAAATTAGTGTTGAATTATGCAAGATTTGAAACATGCAAGTCTTTAGGAATATACTCTTCCTGAAGCAGCCTCTAAATCCAAGCTCTAAAAAATGAAGCATTGATATTTTTCAGATTTTAAAATGTTTTAAAACACATTTCCCAGTGACCAGAACTCTTTCTGTGGGAAATGGGGAGATTGAATAAAAAATAAAAAAGGTTGACCTCCCTCTTTAGCTTTGGCTTTGATGTTTTGTTTCTGCTTGTTGGAAGATAAATTCCCTAACGTCTAACATCTTCTAGCCTTTCAGCCAATCAGCTTTTGTGGATGAAAGAGTGAACCCATACCATGGATCTGGTTAACTTTAGACAGCCAGGTTCTCAGCTCCCTTGTACAAACAAGATAGTTTCCTTCATTCTCTGACCCAGTTTCCAAGAAGATGAATCAAGTGTATCTCAATGTACTACTGGACCTACAGGTTACTAAAATGTGAAGTAAGGTAGCAGCTATGTATAATACACTTTTCTGTAAGAAGCATGTCAGAGACTCAAGTGCCAGGATTAGAGCCTACTTTCCAGATCTTCATCCAGATAGAATTTGGACCACAAGGATTACATCTCTGTGGGATGATATTCTCTAGAAACAAAAATTTTAAGACACGATTAATCAAATTTTTAAAATTAAATAGAAAATTCCTGTATGCATTCATTGAACATTATACTTTAATATCATATTTATATGCCAATGGAGTAAGTCTAAGGAAAATGATATTTATTGATTCATTTAAAAATCAACATTTTTTTATCCTTATTCTTGAAAACTAGATAGAGCTTGTCTGTTTTGATGTACATACTTTAAAATGTAGATAGTATCATACATGCATCATTTTGTAATTTCCTTCTTATTTATGTATTCTAGATATATTAATCTCTTAACAGATACATGATTTGCAATTTTTTCTCCATTTTTTCAGTTGTCTTTTCACTTTCTTGATGATGTCCTTTGAAGAACAAAATTAATTTTGATAAAGTACCATTTTCTTTTGTTGTGATTTGGGTGTCATATCTAAGAATTTTTTTGCCAAATTCAAAGTCATTAATATTTATCCCTGTGTTTTCTTCCAAGAATTTTACAGCTTTTGCTCTTACATTTATGTCTTTGATCCATTTTGAGTTAATTTTTCTATATGATTTAAAGATCCAACTCTATTTTTTAGTATATGACTATGTAGTTGTCCTAACACTATTTATTCAATTGACCATTCTTTCCCTATTGAATAGCTTTGACATTCTTGTCAAAATCAGTTGCTCAAAGATATGTGGGTTTATTTCTGGGATTTCAATTATATTCCATTGATCTCTATGTCCATTGTTGTTACCAGCATCACACTGTCTTAATTACCATTGCTTTTTAGAAAATTTTGAAATCCTTAGTATTGTAGGGATTCTAGGTGAATCTAAGGAATTCCCCTTTTTAAAATTTTGTGTTTTTTTTAAATATTAACATGATCTCTCTTTTTTATGCTCGAGTCCTCCTTTTTCATTCTCTTCTCCCAACCCCAAGCCCAGGATCATTATGGCTGTTCTGGGTCTCTTACAATTCTATGTGAATTTTAGAATTAGCTTTTCAATTTGTATAAAAAAGTCAGCTGGGATCTGATAGAGATTGCGTTGAATCTTAAACCAATTTGGAGGAGTATTACTATCTTAAACAATTAAAAAAAATTTTGTAGCTTCCCTAGAGTAAATTTTACATTTTTTTTAACTTTGCTGCTATGTATTTGATTCTTTTTGATGCCATTGCAAATGGAATTTTTTAAATTACATTTTTAGATTGTTCATTATTAACTATAGAAACACGACTTTTGCATGTTAATTTTATATACTGCTGCTTTGCTGAATCCATTTGTTAGCTTTCATAAGGTGTGTGTGTTTGTATATGTGTAATCTTTAGTGTTTTCTACATATAAGATCCTGTCCTCTGTAAAAAGAGATAATTTTACTATTTCTTTTCCAATTTGGATGCCTCTTATTTCTTTTTCTTGTCTGATTGCTCTGATTAGAACTTTCAGGACTGTGTTGAGTAGAAGTGGTGAAAATGGGTATTCTTGTCTTGTTCATGATCTTTGAGGGAAAACTTTCAGTCTATCATCATTAAGTATAATGTTAGCTTTGGGTTCTCATATATGGGCTTCATTATGTTGAGGTACTTTCCCTCTATTCCTAGTTCTTGAGTGTTTTTATCATAAAAGAGTGTTGAGTTTTTTCAAATGCTTTTTCTGCATCAATTGAAATAATCATGTGTGGTTTTTTTCTTCATTTTGTAGATATGATGTATGACATTGGTCAATTTTCATTTGTTGAACCATCCTTGGTCATGACCATCCTCTTGGTCATATGTATAATACTTTTGATATGCTGCTGAATTGAGTCTGCTAGTATTTTGTTGAGGATTTAAAAGAGAGATACTGATCTGTAATTTTTTGTGGTGCCTTTGGTTTTAGTTTCATAGTAATACTTGCCTCATAAAGTAATTTGAGAAGTATTCTGTTTCCTTTAACTTTTTTGGAAGCATTTGTGAAGTAATGTTTTTAATTATTTGAATATTTGTCAGAATTCAGCAGTGAGGCCATCCTGGCCTGTACTCTTCTTTGTGTGTTGCTTTTGATTACTGATTTAATTCTTTCACTTGTAATAATTCTGTTCAGATTATCTGTTTCTTCTTGGGTCAGTCTTTTTTTTTTTTTTTTTTTTTATTAGCCAACTTAATCTATATTTACTGAGCATAAGCCCTGTATGATTTCCAGGTCAGTTAGTAAGGGCAATATACATATCTCTATGTTTATAATGGGATTGTGCATAGGAAGGATAAACAATACAATTTACTGAACAATCAGATCCTAAGTCATGGGTAAAATGAATTCTTTAGTAATGTAAACTACATAATTGATCTTATTTATTTTAGTTTGCTTTCAATATTCTAGTATTAAAATAATTGATGTTTCTAGACGTGTTATGTAACTTTTAGTAATCATTTTTGTGCTAATTTATCCCTTAGAAGTGTCCTTATTTCCCTACTTTTTTCCCTCTTTCATTCTTATTTCTTTTTTTTTAATTTATTTTTTATTGGTGTTTAATTTACTAACATACAGAATAACCCCCAGTGCCCGTCACCCATTCACTCCCACCCCCCGCCCTCCTCCCCTTCTACCACCCCTAGTTCGTTTCCCAGAGTTAGCAGTCTTTATGTTCTGTCTCCCTTTCTGATATTTCCCACACATTTCTTCTCCCTTCCCTTATATTCCCTTTCACTATTATTTATATTCCCCAAATGAATGAGAACATATAATGTTTGTCCTTCTCTGACTGACTTACTTCACTCAGCATAATACCCTCCAGTTCCATCCACGTTGAAGCAAATGGTGGGTATTTGTCATTTCTAATAGCTGAGTAATATTCTTGGGTCAGTCTTGCAGTTCTAATGAATGTGTAGTGGTATTTCACTGTGGTTTTAGTTTGCATTTTTTAAAATTTCATTTATTTATTCATGAGAGACACAGAGAGAGAGAGAGAGAGAGAGAGGCAGAGACACAGGCAGAGGGAGAAACAGGCTCCATGCAGGGAGCCCAACGTGGGACTTGATCCCGGGACTCCAGGAACACGACCCGGGCTGAAGGTGGCGCTAAACTACTGAGCCACCCAAGCTGCCCTTTAGTTTGCATTTTTATGCCTAATAATGTTGAATGTCTTTACCTGTGTTTATTGACTATATATCTTTTGTGATATGTTTGTTCAAATTTTTGAACATAGTTGGTTTGGCTTATTATTGTTAACTTGTGAGATATAACTTACATGTTCTGGATTAGAGTTTTGTCAGATATTATTTTATCTTTAGTGTTTACTCTTAGGTCTGTGTTCCATATTTGTATTGATTTTTGTGTACAGTGTGCAGTAAGAGTTGAAGCTCATCTTTAATGATAATCACTTTCATTAAAAATCTGTTCTTTCTCCATTGAACTAACTTGACAACTTGGTGAAAAACCAATTGTTTTATAAATGTCTTTCATGGAGATATCTAAGTTTTGAGAACTATGTTACTTGGTGCATATGCATTTATAGTTGTATCTTCCTGCTATATCGACCTTTTTTTCAATAAGAAATGTTCCTCTTTGGGTCTAGGAATTCTCCTTTTTAAAAGTTTTTCTAATATTAATATGATCTCTCATTTTTATGTTTCTGTCTTCATGGCCTATCTTTTCACAGCCTTTTGCTTACTCTCTTTTATTTGTATTTTTATATTGAACATAAATTTCTTTAGACAATGTATACTTATGCTTATTTTTCAGTCAGGTAACCTCTGCATTTATATTGGAGTATTTAGTACATTTATACTTAATGTAATTATCAATATATTTGGTTTTATTGTCTGCTATTTTACTATTCCTCTTCTGTTTGTCTCATTTTTAGAGACCTCTTCTACCTTTTATGCTATGCAATAATTTTTTGTATACTGTTTTTATGCTCTATTATCATATTAGCTTTATTTCTTTGCATTATCTTTATTGGTTGCTTGAGGGATCACAATATGCAACTTTAACTTCCAGTAAATCAAATGAACTTTGCCAAAGTATCCATTTATCCATTCTAATTCTTTGTACATATCTATACCTATATTATATATATAAATGTAAAAAAAAATTTCACTTAAAGACTCCTGTCTTTTAAGGAAATTTAGAGAAGAACTCATATATATATAGATATATAGGTATCTATATAGATATATTTATAATTTCTTTTTTTCTGTATATGCAGTTTGTCATCTGGTATCATTATATTTCATCATGATTTTCTCTAGCACTTCTTGAATGCAGACATATTAGCAATGAATTCTCTAACATTTTTATTTATTTGAAAATGTTGTTGAACCTTTAATTCTGAAAAATAGTTTTAGATAGCCTTTTGGAAGACAAATTTTTTTTCCTCAACAATTAGAATGCTATTCTAGTATCTTATAGCTTCCATTGTCCTAATGAGAAAATAACTATTAATCATATTTTTGTTCTCTTTTATGTAATATATTTCTTTATTGTATTTAAGATTTCTCTGATTAGCTTGTAGTAGTTTATGATGTCCCTACATGTAGTTTTCTTCTGTTTATTCTACTTGTGGTTCACTGAACTTCTTGTATCAGTGAGTTAGTATTTTTCACCTAAGCTGGGAAGTTTTTTTAAGTCACTATTTCTTCAAATATTTGTCTGCCTTTTTCTCTACTCCTTGTTTGACTCTGGTTACTCTTATGAGTCATGAAAGCTGTTTCTGACACAATAGTTTAAATCTTGATAGAATGCTTGGAAATAAAACAGAAGTATAGATGAAATGCCACAATTTTGTAATGAAACCTAGTTCCTTAAATATTTGCACACACAACCCAGTAGATCTACAATGGAAAATATTAATATTTCCTGTCCTCTTTTCCTGTTTTTACAAAACTTACTCATAGGTGCATTTCCTCCCTCTGCTGTTTTTGCACGGAAAGACTTGCTACAACGATCTACCCATATTGCTACCAAGACTTTCCAAGCTTTTCGAATATTTGTGAACAATGAGCTCAATGAACTTTACACAGGATTGAAGACAGCTCAAAAGTTCCTGAGACCTGGTGGCCGTCTTGTTGCACTCTCCTTCCATTCATTAGAGGATCGCATTGTCAAACGATTCTTGCTTGGGATAAGCATGACAGAAAGGTTTAATCTTAGTGCTAGACAGAAGGTGATACAAGCATTAAAGTTGGGTTCAGGTCGTGAAAACATGGAAGGAGCCTCTATAAGCAAGGCCCCTTTAATGTGGGAATTAATACACAAGAAAGTACTTACTCCAGACGATCAGGAGGTGCAAGAAAACCCCAGAGCTCGTTCAGCCAAGCTCAGAGCAGCCATCAAATTATGAGAATGTTTTCATCGTTTGATCCTTTAAGTCCCCCCCCACAGTTTCTCTTCTTTTGTTGTGATATTACTGAACAACTTAATATAAGAAAGTATGAGAATTTATATCTATATAAAGAGATATACTGTATATGTGTGGAAATTAAGGATATTTACCATTTTTTTCCTTAGAAAGAAAATGTCAGAAATATTAGCATGACACAGAAAGTTCAACTCAAGGAGCAGCAGCATCTCAAAACTGGAAAAATGTGTTTATCTGAGCATTATATTTAATTATGAAATACAGTCCTTTCTCTAAAATCAGGAAATTTTTTAAAATGAAGAATACTGTGAATATCTAAATATGTAAATTCAAGCTGTCAAAAGAGAGAAGTTATAATTGTATCTGCATGCTCTAGATTCTGAATTTAGATATTCACATTTGCAACAGACTTTCTGTGGGTCAAATAATTAGTAATGATCATGAAAGAAATTTTTATTTTTATTTAGGAATAATTAAGTAGTATTATAGTCCTCTCAAATATAGGTATTATGCAAATTTTAAATTTTAAAGTATTTTTAAAATGCATCATATTGTCATTTTTGAAATTATAGTGTTCATTGTTTTAAAGGTATTTTACAGTATGAAATATACCATTTTTTATGTATTACAAAGTAAAAATGCAGAATTACTCTAATAGCCCTCATAGAGAATATTTCATGAAACTTATATTTGAAGTTAATTATGTTTTTTCCCAGAATGCCTTTGACACATAATAAAATATGTCATTATTTGATTCCTGCATTTTTTTTAAGACTATTTTTTTCATGAGAGACACATAGAGAGAGAGGCAGAAACACAGAGGGAGAAGCACGCTCCCTGCAGGAAGCCCGATGCAGGACTGGATCCCAGGACCCTGGGATCACGCCCTGAGCCAAAGGTAGACGCTCAACCCCTGGGCCACCCAGGGATCCCTGAAACCTGCAGGATTTTAAATTGAGCTATTCGAAATAATTCAACCAAGTCTATTTGAAATAGAAATGTGTATGATATATTAAGGAATATACCCCTAACGTTTTTATTACCTAATAGTAACTCTATTAGTAAAATGCTTATTTAGGAGACATTCAGTTGGTAAAGGATTCTTTAACACATTAATGAGATTGATTCATGATTCACATATCAACTTTTTATATGTAAATATGCATTTCTAATTTTTTCAGTTATTCAGCAAGTACTGAGCTAGGCAGAGAAACAAAGGTAAATAAAATACACATACCTCACAGTACTTGTTCTATGGAGTCTGTAGTCTAGTGGAGAAGAGTGATGGTAGTTAAATAATCACAAAAATCAATACAAAATTAACAGTGGTAAAAGCTACAAAGAAGCTGTACAGGGCACTGCAAGAACATCTAATAGGGGTTTCAGTTACTGAAGGAAACCGGGTCTGACATTATAATGCTGAATTATGACTTGAAGGATGAATAAGAGATATAATTAGTCAAAGGGTATGTTGGCATGTTGATTAAGGTATTTATAAATGACTGCTTTCTTAAGTAGCTATCCCTATAATCATATTTATACTATTATTATGTTTAGTAAACTATTCAAATATAGGAAAAATTTATCTTCTCAATTATGGTGACAGATTCTGAATTGGTGAGTACAAGTGAATAAAATATCAACGTAAGTATGGGCAAAGGATAGGAATTAAGTAGTTGAATTCACCTTTGATTTACTTTACCTCTGTAATGCTTGACTTTAATTCTCAAGCTTATTTGACACTTTGTAGGCTTTATTCAAATCAGAGCAATTCTGCAGTGAAATTAATTTCTAATTGTGGAGAATTAGAAAATATTCTAGGGAGCAGTGTCCTCAAATTAGAGAAAAATGACTGTACATAGGCTACTCCATTGAATCCTTCCTGAAAAGAGGTTTCAGTTTTTCTTGCAAATAAGTCATATTTGTGAATGAGAAAGGTTCCCAAAGATACATTCCCATCCAAGTACCTGGTTAGAAAATAAGAGATCACACTCTTTTGTACAATGACCTATTTCATCTGTCATTTTTGGATCCTGTAGAGTATGGGGATTTCTTGAATGTTCTTGAATGTTAGATGGAAAGTGACTGCATTGGGTTGAATAGTGTTTTCCCCTCAAAAATTCATGTCCTTCTCAGAATGTCAGAATATGACCTTATTTGGTGATACGGTCACTGCAGATGTAAGTAGTTCAGCTGAAGTCATGCCAGAGCCGAGCAGGCCCTTAATCCAGTATGTGTGTTGTCTTATAAGAAGAGAAGATGGAGATGCGGGGCAGAATGGCACATGGAGGTAAAGGCAGAGGTTAGAACGATTCATCCACAAGCCAGGGCACACCAGGGATTGCTGGCCCCCATTAGAAGCCAAGAGAGAAGCATGGAATAGATGCTCCCTCAGGCTTACGGGCGAGCCACCAACTTTGCTGACGCCTTGACTTCCGACCTCCAGACTGCAGAACCATGACACGATACACTCCCGTTGTTGGAAGGCACCCAGCGTGGGGTAATTTGTTACAGCAGCTCCAGGACCGGATACCATAATAGAAGAAAATCTGCACTATGCATGAAAAACATCCCTTCTTCAACAAACACAAAATTGGTTTAAAATGTGGTAGTGTGAAAATACAGGAGCTATTTTCTGTTTTAGGCTGTTAAACAATCATTCTTGCCTGCTTCTTAGTCTTTGCTGTGGGACACGTAATAAAATATATGAATGAGTTTTAAATGGTTAATGCTGGAAAATGCTTTTGTGAAATCCAAATAATACATACAGAATATAAACACTGATTGTTAAAAGAAATGCGCATTTCTTTTCTAATAAAGTATAATGAATACAAAACAAGCAATCGTTTTACATTTCTTATCTGCGGCTTTCTACCAATCACTTTAATAGAGCATCAGTACCATTGTGTAAGTTCTTAAGAAGTTTGAGTTCATTGCTTATTAAGAAATTAAATAATAACTGCACGCAATTTTTAGTTGATATCTCTATTTGGCGTATTCATTTTGTTTTAAATATTGTATATTAGTTACTATAGAATCTTTGGAGCTTCTAGGGTCTTTTGGAAGACATGAATGGTATCTATATATCTTTTATATTTCATGTAATATATAAAATTATAATTTATGCTCCAAGTCATTTATATTGAATTATTTATCATGTTACAACCAACAGTTTATAAGAGAATACTATATGCCTAAGTAGGTTTCTTTATATCTCTTATAATTTCCTTGCAAGCATTTGAAAATCATAATTTTTTTACTTTTTACAATTTTTTAAACATTGTATTTAAATTCAATTTGCCAGCATATAGTATAACACGCAGTGCTCATTCTGTGAAGTGCCCCCCTCAGTGCCCATCACCATGTCACCTTATCCTCCCCACCCGTCTCCCTTTCCACTACCCTGTGTTCCCAGGGTCAGGAGTCTCTCATGGTTTGTCTTCTTCTCTAATTTTTCCCACTCAGTTTCCCCCCTTCCCTTACGGTCCCTTTCACTATTATATTCCATGTATGTGTGAAACCATATAATTGTCTTTCTCCGATTGACTTACTTCACTCAGCATGATACCCTCCGGTTACAAAAGACTCCGCCCCAAGATTGCTAGAACTCATACAGCAATTCGGCAGCGTGGCAGGATACAAAATCAGTGCCCAGAAATCAGTGGCATTTCTATACACTAACAATGAGACTGAAGAAAGAGAAATTAAGGAGTCAATCCCATTTACAATTGCACCCAAAGCATAAGATAGCTAGGAATAAACCTAACCAAAGAGGTAAAGGATCTATACCCTAAAAACTATAGAACACTCCTAAAGAAATTGAGGAAGATGTAAAGAGATGGAAAAATATTCCATGCTCATGGATTGGAAGAATTAATATTGTGAAAATGTCCATGCTACCCAGGGCAACTTACACATTTAATGCAATCCCTCTCAAAATACCATGGACTTTCTTCAGAGAGTTGGAACAAATCATCTTAAAATTTGTGTGGAATCAGAAAAGGCCACAAATAACCAGGGGAATATTGAAAGAAAAAAAAAACATAGCTTGGGGCATCGCAATGCCAGATTTCAGGTTGTACTACAAAGCTGTGACCATCAAGACAGTGTGGTACTGGCACAAAAACAGACACATAGATACAGAAATTCTTTTTTTCTGATTTATGTTTTTAAATAAGTAGAAATGATGAATCTACACTGCAGATTTAAAATTTTTTTATTTCATTTCAAATCTCTCATTCAAAAAATATGAGATAGTTCTTAATGGAACTTTCAAAATGTACAACAAATAAGAAATTTGTATCCACACTTTTATTTCATTTATACACACACACACACACACACACACACACACACACACATTCATTACATAGCATGTATTAAAAGTTGACTATTTTGGTGAGGAGAACTGGCTGGCTCAGTGGGAAGGGCATGCAGCTTGGGGCCATGAGTTTGAGCCCCATGTTGGGTGTAGAGATTACTTATATAAATAAGCTTTAAAAAAAAAAAAAAAAGCTGACTATTGGGGCACCTGGGTGGCTCAGTAATTGAGCATCTGCCTTCAGCCCAGGGAGTGACTCCAGAGTCCTGGGATTGAGTCCCGCATCGGGCTCCCTGCATGGAACCTGCTTCTCCCCCTGCCTGTGTCTCTGCCTCTCTCTCTCTGTGTCTCTCATGAATAAATCAATAAAATCTTTAAAAGTAATAAAAATAAAAAGCTGACTATTAAGAATTTAAAATTTTTTTATTTTTGATTTTTTAAATTTATTTATGATAGTCACACACACACACACACACAGAGAGAGAGAGAGGCAGAGACATAGGCAGAGGGAGAAGCAGGCTCCATGCACCGGGAGCCCGATGTGGGATTCGATCCCGGGTCTCCAGGATCGCGCCCTGGGCCAAAGGCAGGCGCCAAACCGCTGCGCCACCCAGGGATCCCTATTAAGAATTTAAAATCAATTCTCACTTCTCTCCTTTTTTATAGTTTTATACTATATTATCCATTAATAAATTTAATAAATTGAAGGTGACATTTTTTAACTTTTTCAATTTAAATATAGTTAACATGCAATGTTATATTAGTTTCATATTTGCAACGTAGTGATTCCACAATCCTACACATTACACTCTGCTCCCCATAGTAAGTGTAGTTAGTATCTGGCACCTTACAAAACTATTACAATATTATGGACTATATTCCCTACATTGTACTTTCCATTCTTGTGACTTATTTTATAACTAGTCTGTACCTTTTAATCCCCATTACCTATCTCACCCACCCTGTTAATCCTCTACCTTCCGGAAGTCACTCAGTTTGTTCCCTGTATTTATGATTCTGTTTCTGGGTTCATTGGTTTGCTTTGTTTCATTTTTGGTTGTTTGGGTTTTTGATTTTTAGATCCCACATCAAAGTGAAATTATATGTTATTTGTCTTTGTCTGACTTATTTCACTTAGCATAATACCCCCTAGCTCCAGTCATATTGTCACAAATGACAAGATTTCATTCTTTTTTTTTTATTTCATTCTTTTTATGGCTGAGTGATAGTCCATTTTATGCATATACCACATCTTTATCCATCATCTATTGGTGGACACTTGGGTCGCTTCCATAACTTGGCTGTTGTAAATAATGCAGTAAGCATAGAGAACACATGTCTTTTTGAGTTCGTGTTTTCATTTTGGGGGGATAAATATACAGTGGTGGAATTACTGGGTTATGTGGCATTTCTATTTTAATTTTTGAGGAACCTCCAGACTGTTTTTACACCAACCAGCAGTGCCTGTGGGGTTTCTTTTCTCTGCATCCTCACCAACACTTGTTATTTCTGATCTTTTTGTTTTTTGTTTTTAATTTATTTATTCATGAGAGGCACAGAGAGAGGCAGAGACGCAGGCAGAGGGAGAAGCAGGCTCCATGCAGGGAGCCTGATGTGGGACTCGATCCCGGGTCTCTGGGGTCACACCCTGGGCTGAAGGCAGATGCTCAACTGCTGAACCAACCAGGTGCCCTCGCACCTTTTTTCTTTTCTTTTCTTTTCTTTCTTTCTTTCTTTCTTTCTTTCTTTCTTTCTTTCTTTCTTTCTTTCTTTCTTTCTTTCTTTCTTTCTTTCTTTCTTTCTTTCTTTCTTTCTTTCTTTCCTTCCTTCCTTCCTTCCTTCCTTCCTTCCTTCCTTCCTTCCTTCCTTCCTTCTTTCTTTTCTTTTTTCTTTCTTTCTTTCTTTCTTTCTTTCTTTCTTTCTTTCTTTCTTTCTTTCTTTCTTTCTTTTCTGGTCTTTTTGATACTAGACATTCTGACAGGTGTAAGGTAGTATCTCACTGTGATTTTGATTTCCATGTCCCTAAGCCTTAGTGATGCTGAGCATTTTTTCTTGTATATCTTCTTTGGAAAAAGGTATATTCAGGTCCTGTACCCATTTCTTTTTTTTTTTTTTGTCCTGTACCCATTTCTTAATTGAATTATTTGTTTTGGTGCTGAATTGTATAAGTTCTTTATATATTCAGGGCATTAATCTTTTTTGGTTATTCTTTTTTATTTTATTTTAAGTTCTTTATATATTTAGGGCATTAATCCTTTATTGGTTATTCTTTTTTATTTTATTTTAACTTTATAGTTTAGACTTACTTAGGGCCATTTGCACCACATGTTTATAGAATATTTGGTTTAACAGATGACAAGACGGCTCCTCCTCAGTGGGACCCTGGCCTAAACATATTTGCTTTACTCATAGCAAAAGGATGAAATTAAAAATAGAAGCTTTTGATTTGTTCTTGCTTTTAAACTCCCTTTCACTTTCTCTGTTCACATTATCTATGAATTTCTTATGCCAACTGAGGTGGCATTATGCTTCAAATCTACAGTAGACAAAGGAGTATGAGGCAATATTAACATGTCCTCTCATGAACTAAGCCCTACCTGTTAGATTCTTTGTAATGGCTAAGAATTAACAAATTGCTTATGGTCACAATTGTGTAATTATTTTAATTGAGCTACTTTTCTTTTGAGTTCCTGTGATTGCTGTATTACTCTCATAGATTTGTGTGTGTAAGCAACATTCTATAATAGAAAGGAGTAAGCATTAAAGAATAAAAGGGAATTTTGTGAAGTGCCTCATAAATATAAATTTAGTGATAGAAATCTTGATCAGAGATATATTTTTTCTCAGAACCACAATGCCATATGTTCGATGTTGAATGAAGCATGGTTTGTAAAAATCAGCATCATATTCTAAAGAGGCTGGATTGTATAACAAGCATAACTATTTTTATATTATTTCCTCCAATTTCATCTGTTTAGAGCTACTATTTCCAACTAATGTTTGGTAACACACAGCATGATCTGCAGGAATACTAAGAGAAAGTTTAAATATAAATTATTTTTATAAGCCTGGTTACAGCATAAATTTCCCAAAACATTAAAAAGTTCAATAGAATTAATTACTTAAGATGCAATGGTGATAGTTCATAACATCTGTTATTTAGATGGACCTTAAAATCTTCACAGACTTTTTGGCCTCTTACTGTTTTCTTATAGTCTACCAAAATTGTTGGACAATAAAGTAAATAAATATAATGCTCTGATAAGCAAAGAAGAAGGTTGTCTTTTTGGTAATGTCACATTTCCTTAAGCAATTGTTTACCTTAAATACTGAACAAGTTTTCTAACCATTAGCTCATGCCTTATTAAATATATCATTGCCCAGGCACTAAAATACGAAGGTGAAATCAAATGATAGAACATGCTCCATTTCTCATTCTTGGATAATTGCTTCTGTCCGTTAAACTCCATCTTTATGCTTTGGCCAATATACTTGTCAGCCCTGCACAGAGTGGAATTTGCATTGTTAAACAATCAAATAGTAAAATTCCTTATTCCTTCACAAGGAAAATATTATCATCCAACTCTTACAGATGCTAACTTGAGGAGGAGCCTGTATAGAATTGTAAATTACACTTACTGACTTTGGACTCAGAAAAACAAGTTTGAATTCCAGGTCTGCATATATTAGCTGAATACATGAACTTGGGCATACTCTTTAAATCTCTTGAGTCCTCATTTATTTCACTTTCAGATGAGAATAGTATTGGTACTTTCTCATCAGGTTGCTATGAATCAAATAGAAAATACTCAATAAATATTTATGAGCTAACTGAAAGTTATAATTACCAAAATGTAACTCACATTTCTGGACATCATGATTAAAGATATGCATGCTTTACTCTTGGTAATTTTAAGTTCAGCCTCTGCTGCTAGCAGTTGTGACTTGGGTTATAGTCAGCTTTGTTATTTGGAAACGTTATCCCCATTTATTATTTATTTAATACCCCCAGTGTTTGCAATATATTGACAGAGCATATAAAACGCAGTCATTGCTCTTATGGAGTTTCCATTTATAAGAAAATGCAATGGGAAAGAAAAAAAAAGTTGTTATTTTGCCTTCATTTAGGTTGGATGAAGTATCCTCCTACACTTCCATGTCAGTAAGTAGCCAACCTACGTGGTCCTTATATTAAGATTCTTCAAAATACATTTGGGGATGGGGCAAGGGGAAATGAGTACTTCATGAAGTAAGAGATAGAAGATTGCTATAGGAGTATAAAAAAGTTTCTTCTGCACTTTAAAGCCAATGAGAAGAACTAAAAGCGTGTGTTGCAGATGTTAAAGGGAAAATAACTAGTGGAAGGTAAGGGGACTGTTTACACTTAGAATGAGTTGATGACCTTTTTTATAGCACCATAGAAACAGATACTACAAAACTGAATCCATGTAGTTCCCACCTCCTTATCTTTATTTCAGCATCTATAAATCTTGTCCTTTATCTCTCTTTTGTACTCCTATATCTCAGTGGAGAGATTAACTTTGCTCCTTTTCTGTTTTCTCTGGGACTTAGTTCAATTAATTTTGTTTGCCCCTCCAGTCTTTAATCTGTTCTCCGCTGGTATCTTTCCTATAGTCTACAAACATATTCAAAATTGCCCTACGCTAAAAGCAAAACAAGGAACAAAATCTCTCCTTGACTCTGTTTTCCTTACCAAAATACCACACACATCATTTTTTTTTTCTTTCATAACTTGCCTTCTTAAAGTCTACACTATCTCCAACTCCTCACCTGTCTCTCAATTATCTAATGCAGCATATTGTCTATAGAAACTGTTCACTTAAGGATTACTGTTCGTCTCAATTTTTTTAATGTAACATTTCACAAATTTGCATGTTATCCTTAGCCCAGGAGCCATGCTAATCTCATCTATCATTTGAATTTCAGTGTATGTGCTGCTGAACTAAGCACAATGGTGACCTCTTAATTACCAGACCCAATATTTTTCCCTCTTGACTTACTTTGTCTCTACAGTGTTTGATAATATTGATCTATCCTTCCATAAAAACCTGTTCTCCATTGCAGTCTCTAAAACCACTACTTCTATAGCTTTATTTGTCTCACACTCTGATTCCTTCACTAGATTCTCTTCCTCTGTCCCATTAAGCCAGACCATATCTCATGTGATTTGTTCTCATGGTGTAGGTAGTCTGAATGAAGGACTACATTTAGCAAAGGCAGTACTATGAAATCACTCTGTGATCATTTCTGGAGCATTTCTGAGGGATGAGTGTCTTGCCAATATAACAACAATATATAACAGTGGAAGGAATAGAGATTGGAGTCTTTCTGGATGCTAAACTTGACATCAGATTAAAGTATATAGTAAGCAGGACTTCAGCTTTGGTAATGTCAGACAATAACTTGAACCAACTATCCTACTAAGAACCATTAGACAATTTAGAAAAAAAAAAAAAACTTTGTTTTTGTATTAAATCAGATGCCTATTTGAAAACATTAGAAAGCTAGTAAGGTAGTAAAAAGTATTTGGGAGAAGAACCTAAAGAACTAGCATTTGTGATTGCCAGTTGCCAATTCCAGAAGAGGCAGCCAAAAAAGAGAACAGAACTTTTGACAATCTTACTGCAGAGTACAGGTGAACTCAAAGCCAACTGGATCTTGAAAGAACTGAAATTCAGTTTCAAATCATCTTAGTCCTTGAAACTGGATTAAATAGATTCTAGAGTCCCTAAGCTTGACCAAAGCAATTTTAAATACTCTCTTGGGGAAAAAAAAAATCTTGCACACAAATAATTTCTATAATTTTTCATGTTTATTATCAATTCCTGAACCAGAAAATAACCAGTCATGAAAAGACAAGGCATGGTTTTTAAGAGGGATAAAAATACAGATAATTTAAAAATATTCATGGTGTATGCAGACAAATGCTATAAATATGTTCAAGGAAATAAAAAAAACTGAAAATATACAACTGAAAGATGTAGTTCTCAAACTTAAGAATTCAGTGGATTAATTAAAGAGCAAATTATGCCCAACTAAAGATAAATCATGAACTGGAAGATAGTTTAGAAGGAAATATCCAGAATAATGTATGGGGAGACAAAAGACAGAAAACATAAAAACTATAAGTGACATAGGAGTTATAATAAAGGTCTAGTTCATGTATAATTGGAACCCCAAAAGGAGAAAAGAAGACAAAAAAAGGAGAAGTCATTTGAAGAGAGAATGGCTGAGAATTTTTCCCAAACTGATGAAAGACATTAAGCTACAGATTCAATAGGCCTCAAAACTTCCTAAAACAGCATTTTAAAACCTGTTGGGAACCGGGATCAAAGGCAGCAGGCTTTCTCTAGGAATATGGTTCATGTGAGCTATTCTTGGAGAAGAACTATTTGATGATGAAATAAAGCAAACTAAGATATGAAAAACAAAAACAAAAAGTCAATAAGGGAGAGGTTTGGTGAAGGATACTGTGCTAAGCTTGGCTAAGCTTCCATGTATCCATGTCAATACAGATCTAAGAGTAAACAACCAGGGAATACGGCTACAGAACAGAATACAAGCTTAAGTCTTGAAAATGTAAAATTAACAGAACTTAACCAAAATTATGAGGTTAAGAGGTCAAGATATAGGGAAGTATAAGTGCACCAATTTCCTTATTTTTAGAGCAAGGAGTCAATACTGTTCAAAATTTGAAACAGTTTCTTTTAAAAACATTCCAACCTCAAAGGGCATCTGGGCAGCTCGGTCAGTTAAGCCTCTGATTTGGCTCCAACCATGATCTCAAGGTCCTGGGGTCAGGCTCCCTCTCCCTCTGCCCCTCCCCCTGCTTGTGCCTGTGCTTGCTCTCTCTCTCCCAAATAAAATCTTAAAAAAAAATTCCAATCTTTTTGTATATTTCATAATTGTAATTAAGGGCTTCCTTAATTAGAGGAATTTCACGCTAATGAATGATGTTAGCAGCTGACCCCTGGTAGGGAAACACCGCTCTGAAAGCTTTGGATTGAGATGAGCAGATTCTGAGGCTAGGCCTGCTGCAACCACGGTGCTGCTAGAAGGAGCTTACCAGCATGTCTGTGAGGGAGAAGCCAGCTGTCTCTGACACCGTGACACCATAGAGCCCTTCGCTAGGCAGCCACCTCCGCCAGCTAGAGCAGGGCCAGTAGTGCTGCAGATAGGAATGACTGAACTACACACATACCAGTGACTTGTGAAGTCTTTCCACCATGAGCAGTTTTTTTGGAACTGTGCTAAGTAAGCCACAGGGACTGCTAGTAGGTACAGAATGGTCAGAGACCAGATAAACAATACTAGGGTCTGTACAAATCTCTACCTTTTTTCCACACAAATTTGCTTGTTGGAGCTTCTTTAAAAATAAACCTGAATTCCTTTAAAAAAGGGGGGGGGGATGTTCTTTTGTAGTAAAAAAAAAAATCTAGATTCAGCAGTTCTTCACTCTAATTTCTTTTCAGTTAAATTCAAGTAAAATTAAATGTCTATTTTTATTTAAAAATAAGAGTGCCTGGCGGGTGCAGTCATTTGGGGAGCTGACTCTTGGTTTTGGCTCAGGTCATGATCTCAGGGTCCTCAGATCAGCCCCATGTTGGGTTCTGTGTTCTGCACAGAGTCTGCTTGGGATTCTCTTTCTCCTCTGTCCTTCCCCTTGTTCATGCTCTCTCTCTCTCTTTCCCTAAAATAAAGAAATCTAAAAAAAAAAAAAAAAAAAAAGATACATCTGATGTGTCCTTTTTGTAAAAAAACTTTGCTGATCTTAGTGATATATGAAAGATATTCTTTGTTAATCATGTTAAATTCTAGGTGGAGGAATTTGGGTATTTATTCATTCTGTCTTAACAGAGCACAATGTGACTATAATAAGCACATATCTGCTTATAAAAACAATGTAGTTGTTATTATTTTTAAAGAGCACAGGTTTTGGAATCTGACAGACCTGTGTATAAATCCTAGCGCTGATGCTAAGTAGCAGTGTAGCCTTAGAAATTTTATGTAATCTCTGAAATTCAGTTTTCTCATCTGAATGCCTATTATACCTTAATACTTTAATACCTTTTTTATAAGGAGATTGTATTAAACCTAAATAAGTATATATAGCACGTAATCCATTTATGGCCAAAGCAGTCAATATTTACCTTTTTATGTTCATTAGTTGAGTCCTGGCTGTTTTTCTAGTTTGTCATATAAGCTAAAGCAAACCAATTCATCTCTTTGCTTACTTACTTGCAAAATGATGGAATTTCTATGAGACATTCCAGCATACCCTCCATCTCTTCTAGAGCTGACTCTCCTTTACATGGCTACTTTGCAAGCTGTCATGTTATTCCATGACCACCTCCCCTTCCCAAACCTCTTGCTCTGTTCTTGTCACAATTAATTGGTCCAGAGGAGGACTCTGATGCAAACTAGATTAATCCTGGCTACAAGGGACTGATCTAATCTAGAGAAATAATGCATTCTTTTCTTAAAATTATTTGATTTAATGTGAAAAACAAATCTCTTGGTTTCTCTTCAATATCTGAAAGATGTAAAACTGAAGAACTCTTAGGAGCACACGTTCCCATCATGTAAAAAAAGAGTTACTAAATTGCAGACAGATAATAAAAAGATAGGAACTGGAGCGCTACCTCTGGGAACATTCCCATACCAGATCTCAGTTGTTCTGGAAGCCCACCTTCATCCATGCCCTTTCCATGATTTGGTTGTATCATGGAAATGATACTTTTCCACTACTTTTTTTTTTCATGTTTTAGTTTAAAATAATCTGTACACCTATCATGGGGCTTGAACCCACAACCCTAGGATCAAGAGTCACATGCTCCAATGTGTGACCCATTCTTGGATTCTATAAGCTGTTATATTCCTTCCCTTCTCTTCCCTATCACTTTTTTTAAAAAATGAAATCAATTTAGATCGAATTTACCATTAAAGCAATACAAATTTAGAATAAATGACTTTTAAGTATCATTTCACCTAAATGTTTAATAATTCCTTAAAATATGTTCTTTAATTTTCCTTGTTTACTGATCTTAATAAACATTTATGAATTATTTTACATGCACTATAATACCATACATATCTAGTTTCTAAGTAATAAAATAAGCTCCTCAAACTTATCAAAGTAGAGATCACATGTCTTTGTCATTAGTCTTTCTAACTAGATTTGAATATATCCATCTAAGAGGGACTATCCAACCCACGGAACTTTCATTTCCTGCACAGTGCTGATATGGTAAGGGAAAAAAAGTCCTTTTTCTGGATTTACACATATTCTTTATGATTCTTCTTTTCTCTTTTTAATGGTACCATATCTACGTCTGTATCTATAAAATTATTTTCACACAAAAACCCCTTTGGTTACGAAGAAAACCATGTTTTTAGAGCCAGCCAGATGGTTTTCCCATTTCCTGTTATGTATACACATATATTTTTCATGGTGTGGAAGGGTCACGGGGAAGAAGAAAAAACCTATAATGAACGTTGAACCTATCTAGTTATTCTAGAATCTATCATTGTTCCTTTGAAGAAATTCAACATTTGCCTTACAACCAGAGAATAAACATCAGCTGCTAGAGAAAGCTATTGAATTTCAAAATCCCTTTGAAATGTCACATTAACCTGTTTAACTTTCAGTCAGTTCTTTAAAATATCAAACATTTCCTGATGACTCCCAGATCTAAGACTGCTTATATTTCTCTAACTTAAAAGTTTGTTTCCTTCACTTGCAAACCAACTGTGGTGAATGAATCAGCACTGTTTAGGCCTGGAAAAGTGGATCACAGCTATAATCTGTGTGAGTCCTTCTACAGGTTAGTTCAATTTGTGAATGTTGAACAAGGTCAAATCCTGAATTTGGTTGATTTGGCTAAAACTACATAATTCTAGCCTTCTATTAAATTTTAATCTTTAAAGCTGTATTTGTTTCATAGATCACCTTTTATTCTGAGATGTGTAGAAGTCAGGCAACAACCTTTAATTGATTATTTTACTTAACATCTATTGAACATCCACTTGTTAGGTGCTGAGGATAAAAGATTTAAAAAAAAAAAGTTGTGCCCCTTGTTCTTAAAGAGCCACATTGTAAACTGAGACATAGACATGTAAATTCTGAGGGGTTAGAATATAAGGGGTTAAATTCTGTAGTTGAGATTAAAATATTGAGAACACAAAAGAATGAATAAGTAAATGAAATTTTCTTCTTTCAAGCAGAATTGGATTTATAGCGAAGATTTAGTGTGAGCACTACAGGAATTTTGTGCTGAATCATCAATAGCTTAGTGTCCTGGGACATATCAACACTAGGTGCCTTTCCTTTTAATGCCGTTGATAGTCTTGATGTCTTCGCCTTATTGTTGGTTATCTTGTTCACTGAGCCCCATGAACTTTCATTTTCATGATGCGTGTATATAGGTGTCCGCAATGTTAAGAAGGCTCATAGGCATAGACATGGATGACTACCTGACAAGAATGATAAGATACCCCTTCTGAATGAGCCATTTCATCCTAAAATTTAGATTCTTGTTGTTGTTGTTAAGTGAAGTGCAGTTGACACACAACATTACAGTAGTTTCAGGTGTACATCATAGTGGATGACTCAACAGCTCTCTACTACGCTGTGCTCACCACAAGTGTAGGGGCGTCTGTCACCACACCACTATTACAGTACCATTGACTGTATTCCCTATGCTGTACCTTTCATCCCCATGAATTATTCCTTAACTGGAATCCTGCACCTCCCACTCCCTTTCACCCATTTTGCCCCTCCCCCACCCCACCCTCACTTCTCTGGCAACCACAAGTTTGTTCTCTGTATTTGAGTCTGTTTCTGCTTTTTGTTTGTTCATTTGTCTTGTTTTTTAGATTCAATATATAAGTAAAATTATATGGTATTTGTCTTCTCTGTCTTGACTTATTTCATTTATAATACTCGCTAGCTCCATCCCTGTTGTTGCAAATGACAAGATCTCATTCTTTTTTTATGGTAGAGTTATATTCCATTGTGTATATATACCACATCTTCTTTATTAGTGGACACTTAGTTACTTCCTTATCTGGGCTATTATGAATAATACTGCAGTTAACATACAATGCATATATCTTTTTGAATGAGTGTCTTCATTTTTGGGGGGTATATACCCAGTAGTGGAATTAATGGATCGTATGGTATTTCTATTTTTAATTTTCTGAGGAATCTCCAAACTCTTTTTCATAGTAGCTGCACCAATTTACATTCCACCCATAGTGCATAAGGCTTCCTTTTTCTCCACATCCTTGCCAATACTTGTTATTTCTTGTGTGTGTGTGTGTGTGTGTGTGTGTGTGTGTGTGTGTGTTTATCCTAACCATTCTGACAGAGATACCTCATTTTGGTTTTGATTTGCAATTCCATGATGATGAGTGATATTGAGTATCTTTTCATGTGCCTGGTAGCCATCTCTGTATCTTCTTTGGAAAAATGTCTATTAATAATATCTAGGAATAAGCCTAACCAAGGAGGTGAAAGACCTGTACCTGTACTCTGAAAATGATTAAACATTAATGAAAGAAATTGAAGACAACACAAATGGAAAGATATTCCATTCTCATGGATTGGAAGAGCCAATATTGTTAAAATGTTCATAGTACCCAAAGCAATCTATAGATTCAGTGCAACCCCTATCAAAATACCATAGTATTATTCACAAATAATCCTAGCATTTTTATGGAACCCCAAATGATCCTGCCATCTTCTAAAAGAAGAACAAAGATGGAAGTGTCACAATACTAATTTTCAAACTAAAGTACAAAGCTGTTGTAATCAAAACGGTATGGTACTGGCACAAAAATAGACATACAGATCAATGGAACAGAATAGAAAGCCCAGAAATAAACCAACACTTACATGATCAATAACCTATGACAAAGGAGGCAAGAATATACAAGGCCAAAAAACTGGTCAGCTACCTGCAGAAAAATAAAAATGGACCATTTCTTATACCATACACAAAAATAAACTCAAAATGGACTAAAGAACTAAATGTGAGACCTGAAACCATGAAACTCCTAGAAGAGAATATAGTAATCTCTTTGACATTCGCCTTAGCAACATTTTTCTAGATATATCTCCCTAGGCAAGGGAAACAAACGCAAAAATAAATGAGATCACACCAAAATAAAAACCTTTTGCACAGTGAAGGGAACTATTAACAGAATAAAAAGGCAACTTAATGGGAAAAGATATTTGCAAATGGTATATCTGATAAGGGGTTAATATCCAAAGTATGTAAAGATTTTATACAATTCGGGACACCTGAGTGGCTCAGTCAGTTAAGCATCTGCCTTCGGCTTAGGTCTTATTCCCAGAGTCCTGGGATGGAGCCCGAGCCCCATGTCGGGCTCTCTGCTCAGCAGGGACTCTGCTTCTCCCTCTCCCTCTGCCCCTCCCCTTGCTTGTGCTCTCTCTCCCTCTTTCTGTCTCCCTTGCTCTCTCAAATAAATAAATATTTAAAAAACAAAAAGAATTTATATGACTCAACATAAAACAAAAACAATTAAATTAAAAAGTAGAATTAGGAGGGGCACCTGTGTGGCAGTTGGTTAAGCATCCAACTCTTGATTTTGGCTCAGGTCATGATCTCAGAGTCATGGGATGGAGCCCATGTTGGGCTCCGAGCTCAGCAGGGAATCTACTTGAGATTGTCTCCCTCTGCTCTTTCTCCTACTCAACTGCATGTGCTCTCTCTCTCTCTCTCTGTCTCCCTAAAATAAATAAATCTTTTCTAAAAAAGTAGAATCAGGATCCTTAATATTTTTGAAGCTATGGTCTCCTTTGAGAATCTAATCAAAAATAGATCCTTTCGAAAGAAAAAAGCACACACAGACTAATTTTGTATAATATCAAGGGGCTATTAAATCCCCTCATGCCTATCACGGGCTCCAGTTCAGTGACTCTAGCACTAGAAAAATATCTCAGTTCAAGCCACATTTCCCAAATTTGACTCTGAAACATCTAAGGATAAAGGCTGACAATTTCAACCATTTTTTTGTTTTAAAGATTTTATTTATTCATGAGAGACACACAGAGAGAGGCAGAGACACAGGCAGAGGAAGAAGCAGGGTCCATGCAGGGAGCCCAACGCAGAACTCGATCCCGGGTCTCCAGGATAATGCCCTGGGCTGAAGGTGGTGCTAAACCACTGAGCCACTCAGGCTGCCCAACAATTTCTACCTTTTAACTTTACCTGGTTCCTTCATTCCCGGGTGGTTCAAGCTCCATACATTGTTTTTGAGGACCCCAATTTTTGGCATCAGCCAACTTGGTTAGTGTCCCAACAAGGCTCTTCTGAGTTCCTGTAGCAGTTGTGCACTAGGCACAAAGAATAGAAGAGATAAAATCACTTCTGAGGACATGAGTAGATCAAATATTCTAGAGTAGTGCTGTCTAATGAAAATATAATGCAATCCACCGACTTGAGCCACATTGTAATGTTTAACTTTGAGAAGTCACCTTGAGAAAAGTAGAATGAAACAGTTCAAATCAATTTTAATAGTGTACTCTATTTAAACTAATATATCCAATATATTTCAACATGGAATCAATATAAAAAAATAAGATATATTCCTTCTTTTGTACTAAGTCTTTGAAATCTGGTATGTGTTTTACACTTAGAGCACATCTCAATTTGGACTAACAACATTTCAATAATGCAGTAGCTACAGGTGTCTAGTGGCTACTGTACTGGACAGCACAATTTTAAGCCTAGAATAAATGCCAATCTTTCTGTATATCTGGCTTTGTTAGAGCAGCGATCAGTTCTTCATCTTCGAAAATCCTCTCTCCCAACCCTATCTGAGAGGATATGAATGAACAGTCTATTTCCTTCTATTGTATTGCATCTCACATTGGAAAGGACACAAGCCATGGCCCCTGAAATCATGCAGCGCGGTGGCCCTGACTCAGAAGAAGCTGCATCGTGTTATTCGTCTTCCCTAAAGGGCCAATGAATTTGGCAGAGCTATAAAAAGCTTTAAAAATAAAATAACCAAAACAGATCTTTGTAACCACATCCAGAATCAAACTAATTCATGCTAGCGTCCTCTCTAAAAATTGCTTCAGGCTGTCTACACCAGGCTTGCCCCTCTGATCAGCATTAAAAGATGAGTATATATTCTGGGTAAATCAATGCATTCTTGGCCAGGAAACAAATAAGCACAGTATATATGAAGCCAGGAATGATGGTTACGGCGAAAGATATTTGAAGCACATGATTATTTTGTTTTTGTTTTTGTTCGTTTCAGAGGTGGAATTTAGTGGTTCATCTGTTGCATATAACACCCAGGGCTCATCACATCACGTGCCCTCCTTGATGCCCGTCACCCAGTTACCCCACCCCCCTACTGACCTCCCTCCAGCGACCCTCAGTTTGTTTCCTAGAGTTCAGTGTATCTTATGGTTTGCCTCCGTCTCAGTTTTCATATTATTTTATTTTTCCTTCTCTTCCCTGATGTTCATCTGTTTTGTTTCTTCAATTCCGTATGTAAGTGAGATCATATGCTATCAGTCTTTCTCTGACTGACTTATCTCACTTAGCATTGTACCCTCTAGTTCCACCCACATCTTTGCGAATGGTAAGATTTCATTTTTTTGATAACTGAGCAGTATTCCATTGAATATGTACACCACATCCTCTTTCTCCATTCATCCGTCAATGGACATCCGGGCTCTCTCCACAGTTAGGCCATTGTGGACACTGCTGCTGTGAACACTGGGGTGCAGGTGCCCCTTTGTATCCTTTGGATAAATACCTTAGTTTTTTTTTTTTAAGGGGGGTAAGAATCTTCCTCTCCCAACCCCTTCACCACTATAAAACATTTCTGTCTTATTCAGGTATCATGGAACATTTAACTGAATAACCTTTAAGACCAGTTGCCAAAACTATAGCTTACACACAGCAACTATTTTATAGACACTTCTTTAGCAAGAGTCTTCTGGTAAGCTATTTCTTGTGTGCATTCATTTGTGGAATAACAGTTTTCATGCCATTGAATTAAAAAAATCCCAAATTATCTTAGCCACCAATTTTTTACCCAATGAAATACTCTGTTGTATTTTTAAACGACATCATTTGGAACAGACACATCATACTTTGAGAAAAGGGCACATTGTTCGGTTTGTTAAAAGCTATAATGGACATCTTGAATCTTTTTCTTCCAGTTAAAAAAATCTCTCTGCTAGCAGTTAATAAATGTTAATAAGAATTTTTTCAAAATAGTGGCTACAATATTACCGTGTTAATTGCATTACTCAGTGAAAAAAAAATGCCGTGAGTCATATTTTATAGTTGTTGCTTATGCAATTCGCAGGACTTTTGGGGCACTTGATAAAGAATGAGGGGACTCCAAACCTGATAAAATGAGTCTAGAAAGACCATTTCCTTTCTTTAATAGGGTTTGGGAAATTTGCAATTAAGAATAGACTGAAGCAACTTGAAATTGTGTTATGAATTCATGCTCTGCAAACTCAACAGGACCTCAACAACATCAGTTGATTTCAATTGTTCCCAACATTTTCAAAATCAAGGATCCCTTTTACTATTCCTTCTTACCAGCTTTTTCCTACAACATGACCCTAGTGTTTAAGGGGGAAAATGTGTTTTTCTAGTAAATATAAATAAAACGTATTTCCTATTTTATTAAGGAAAGACATATATAATTACTAACCAGCTTCTATTTGATGTAAAACAACTTGTGTTACCATGACGGATCAAAATAATTCCAGAAAGAAAAGATCGTTATGTGATATTTAAGTTAGCCTCCACAGATGGACCAAATATGAAAAACAGAAAACTTGACTCCATTAAGAAGCCAAGGCAAGTGGGTAGGCTCTCCAGGATTAAGTGTCCATGGTTATTAGCTGCAGATTGATTAGTGTTCTCACGGCTCATGACTCACAAAGGCCAGATTCCTTTGTAACTAAAAGAAAATTGATAATTTAAAAAGAACAAAGATGGAGTCCTAAAAGCTTGAGTTGAAGCTTTTCCACACCCTTCCCTGGAATATCCTTCACCTCTTCTCTCAGCTAAATCCTGTTCATCATCCCAAACTCAAGTGTGGTCTACATGAGAATATGTCTTGCCCCTGCTTCTCTAGGAGCATAAGTGACTAGACTCCAAGCTGTGACTGCGAAGTTTGTCCCTGCATTTGCCCCGAAGCAGCACCTACCAAGGGCCACTTGTCACCAGTAGCTGAGGTAGGAGTATCCATGCAGTTCTGCTCCTGGGAAACAGGCAGATGCTTTGACACCCAACTTGGCAAAAGGGACTCCTGAGCCAAAAGGTTTTCCTGGAACTTCCATGCAAACGTCCTTACCTCCCCTTCACTCAGGGTCAGATGTACATCCCAGCCTGATGGCCCTCCCAGACTTCTTCAGCTTCCTCCCAATTTCCTTTCATGCAGGCATTTCTCTTAATAAACTTGCACATTTAATTCTGCCTTTGCATCTGTTTCTCAGAGAGCCTGCACTAATACATCAACTCAGATGCCTTTTTTCAGTTGCTCAAAGTGCATGTGTTTCATGAGACTGTGCAGAAGGCAAAGGAAATGTCCCCTTCTACTCTGGCCCCACCCCATCGCCCTGGCTGCTTCAGCCGTCTCAGTGCTCCAGGTCCACCCAGCTCCACGAGCACCCAACGTCCTACACCTTCGAAAATGCCAGGCCTGTGCCTAAATGACTTCCCTCTGGCTCTTAGGACTCCCTGTAAGTCATTTCCTGTGGCAAGCCTTGCCTGACTCCGTAAGAATTTAGAGCGTGTTCTCCTCTTCCATCCGTCCTTTACTTCCCTTTCATGGTCTTGGCACTTTTAAAGATAGGCCCGGTGTTTTTTGGAAGGTCTTGCAGTTTGGATTGATCCAGTATTTCCTCGTTATTGGGTATATAACCATTGTTATACCTGGTATGTATTTTTGGCCAGACTGCCACACTATATGCCTTTCATTATATCTTTTCAGTTGCCCAGGATGGCTATTTGTCACATTGCTAGTGTTTGACCACTTTATCAAGATGGTGTCCACCAAATTTCTCTTTTTGTTCCATTTGTAATTAAAAGTATTATGTAGGGATGTGCTTTGAAACTATAGTTGGCAAATCAAACCTCAATTAAAAATATATTTATATAAATATATATAAAATTTATATATAAATTTTAGGTAAGGTAAGGAATACCTTACCTGACTTTCACCTACTACTTTTAGCATCCATTGAAATTTCTTGCCTTGGTTAATTATTACTACCCTTATTACCAAACGGTGATTTTCTAGAACTATTATTCCTTTTACATTTAATTGGAGGTTTTCCATTATAGGGAAAAACTTTTTCTTCTTTCCATCTATGTAGTCATTCATTGATTTATATCAGTGGAGTACTTGCTAATTCAATGAGCTAGTTTGTTATATCATTTATTTAAATGCTCCAATTGCCCCTTATTTGGCCAGTTAGAACCCCCTCAGGTTTACTTCTGTGTTCTTTTGACATGTTCTCATCTTTCTTTGAGCACCTCCTTCCTGTTACTGAAGATGATCCAGGTTCATCATGTTCTTTTCCAGCCCCAGTCCTGGATTCAGTCATTTTTTTTCAGGGAGCTCTGAACCATTTAGCATTTGACACCAAGAGATGAGCATTGGTATTCATTACTACTACGGTGCTGCTGCTCCCAGGCTCTTTGAGCAGATAGCTAGGAACTACACGCACATTTACATCTATACTTACTACTTTATCTATAACGGAAACTATTACCTCACTATGGTATATCCAATTCCAACCCAGTGCCAGCTGGGTTTATTCTAGCTTTGTCTTTTTCCATATTTGTAACTCGCCTTCCCATGGTGAGAAACCAGACTCTTATTGTTCTTGATATATTTATTTGCTCAATCTCCTGGGAGGTACCCAATCTTCTGATACTGCTGTGCCACCACCCTTTTGGCAAATACACCTGCCCTGTGCTAAGTAAGCTTGGCCTTCTGGCACGGGCCTGGCCTACCTTGTCAGGTCCGACTCACGGCTATGGAACAACAGAAGGAAAAATGCTAATAAATATTTTTTAAAGAAAGGAAAGAAAGAGGAAGAGGAGAGGAGGAGATACCACTGTTAGCATACTTTATACTTTAAAAAAAAAAATCTTAAAAAGAGATCAGCTGTAGCCTCACAGCTTATATAAAGAATAGTCTCTATGTAGAAATTAATAATGCTATTTTATTTTGTTTTAATTGTGAATGTATTTAAGTTACCTGATCTAGTTCTTTTCTTTAAATATATTTTTAATTGAGGAAAAAGTTACATACTCTAATCGGAACAGTTCTTAAGCCTATAATTCAATGAGTTTTAACAAATATATATATACCATATTGAGATGTAGGACATTTTCATCTCCCTGGAAGATCCCAGCCAATCTCCACTCCCGGTAGGCATCCACTTTTGTGATTTGTATCAGAACTGGCTTTGCTTCTTTGTAAATATTTTTAAGGAAAAAAGTGTTAAAAAATTAAATAAGATACAAGTGTTAAAGATGATATAAGGAGTATGGGAGAGCACAGAAAGAAAGTGTTGTACAGATGATGGGTTTAGGCACATGGTTTGTTTGATGGACATCTTGTAGAGTTGTTCTCGTGCCCTTAGAAATTTTCTTTGCCACAATGGAGACAGTCATAAATGTTAGTCAGGCTAGTGGATACGAGCTCTAACCTTCCCTCTACTCCTTCCGTATATACTCATTTTTCAAGCACTTATTATGTACCTACTATGTGCTATATGCTCTCGGAGCTGTAGATAAATAAGAAACAGTGCCCTGCATAAAAAAATAAATAAATAAAGATGATTACCATAACCTGATCCATGGAATTGTTTACAAATATGGCCCAAATTCTTGTTTCTAATTTATGGATGATGGTCGAAATTCATAAATCTACTCATTTCCAAGAGGACAAGTTCAGAGGCACTTTAAAGAAATGAGAAAATTAAAAAAGGAAGAGCAAAGAGGGAAGAATTCCTATTTAACAATTTGCATGTGTTTTTTAATAAATAAAAAGAGTATTATTATAGAATTACATCTGTCATTAAAAAAATAAAAGGGCCACACATAATCTACAACTTAAGCATATTAAAAACTGAATCACCCCAAGTATGCTCCAACAATTGCCCCTATCACGATAAAATCCAACTAAAAAGAAAATTACTCAGTTTGAAGATTTGGGATAAGAACATTGTCCTTCTAAATGGTGATCACTCTTTCTTTTGCTCTACTTGTTTTTGCCCTTGTATCTTTTTACTGTTCAGCATCCAGCCCAAATTGGGGAATTCCTTTGGTACTTCAGTTAGCACATTGTTAAAAGGTACAAACGTAGGACACAAAGGGATGCCGTCAAATAATCAACAGGTATTCATTCACCGACTGGGCACTGTTCCTGAAGAGTTTACGCTCTATTCAGGGAAATATATCACAACTATGATTGTTAACTTAAGTTTTGAGAGGTAAGAATTGTAAACCCCCTCATATACATTCTCTACTTATTAAAATATGGCAGTAGGTAGTATTTTAGGTTACCAATCAACGTTTATTTGCAAAAATCACTCACTCTCCCCTGTCCTGCCTGAATTGGAGAAATTTAGCCACTCTGGAAAATGGAATGATTTCCATTAATTTCATTTCTCCTTACAGGGTGGGGCAGTAGCAGCAGAATCTGTTTTAGTGTGAAACCTAATGGAATTTGAAGCAGACTACTTAAATCTACGAATTCGGAAACAATCATTCATCACAAATAAATAAGCAACATGAACATCGGAAAAGTTCTTCTTAGCTCTTTGCCCCACTTCTCTTGTCTGCCTCACTAGCAAGTCAATGAGATCATGGTTGTGCATGAGACTGTTTCATAAACCATGGCCTACCGTCCCAAGAGTAAGGGAGTATGCAGTCTTCACCCGTCTGTACAGTTTGCTGCCTAAACCGTAGTAGGGCAGTGTGGGTCACTGTATTTAAGTATCAGTAAGTAAAACTTAAGGCAGTTTAATGCGACGGAACAATATTCCCTGCCATATATAATGTTTGTATTTAGGCCCAACAGGAAATTTACAACCAAGCAAAAATCATGATAGGCAAGACTAGGAGGTCTTAGATGAAGACAGCTAATGGTTAGGAAGGCTCTGAAGCCAAGGCTCAAGCTGGAAGGCTCATGTCACCTGGAGCCATAAAGCAAGTCACTCATTCTCCCTGCCTTGATGTCCCTCAAAAGGATTTCATGGTTCTAAGAATGAAACTGGCTCTGTAGATGAAAATTGTGAGTGTATAAAGTGTAGATAATGTAATTCTTTATGATATAATTTATTACTGTCCACATTAAGTCTACCTTTTTTTCTCTGCAAATTAAGCTTAAGAGTCTGAGCTCTTAGCAACATATCCCAAGAACTAGCCTGCAGCTCTTCATAGCACAGGGGAGAAAATGCTGTCTGACCTCTGCTGGGAGAGGCAATGTTTAGGTAGAAATGGCTAACCAATGGAGCAGCCTACATGGTTCTTTCACTTTGGTGCTCTCACAGGAACATCATGGAATGGGGCGAGAAGATGGAGAATGGCCTATCAGAGTAGCAAAGAAGTGGGCTAATCCTTTTCCCACTCTAATCTTTACATTTCTTGGGTGAGGGACGCCTGGGTGGCTCAGTGGTTTAGTGCCTGCTTTTGACTCAGGGTGTGATTCCAGAGTCCTGGGATCGAGTCCCATGTCGGGTTCCTGGCATGCAGCCTGCTTCTCCTCCCTTGCCTGTGTCTCTGCCTCTCGCTCTGTCTCTCATGAATAAATAAATAAAGTCTTTAAAAAAAATAAAATAAATTTCTTGGGCGATGCCAAACTAGAGAAGAGAGAAGCCTAAATTTGAGGTTAGATGTTGTTTTAGATTGATTTTAATATTTAACAATGACACTGTTTTATTAATATTCAGAAGTGGCCAAAAAAGCTATAGAAGAGGCCTAAGAGGACAGAGGAGAAAGATACGGTGGAATGGATTGAGGGCAGCAGTGGGAATAAAAAATGAAGCTGATTGTACTGTATCTTCTTTCGTTTAGTTCATTCAACAAACAAAGCAAGAAAGGTCAGGGCAGTAAACATTGCTACTCACATAGAGACATAGAGCTTAAGGAAAATCAGTGAGTGGCACTATAATTGGGTGCATTTTTTTTCAATTTTACAAAACTTATTTTAAAATCAGAGTTGAACTTCTAAATTTTAACTTGAGTCTTGAGTATGTCACTTATGTTGCTAACAAAAAGGTGTTGGGAACCACCTTGGGAGAGAGTAGGAGACACAGGTAGGAATGAGGTGTGATATTGGGGCTGAGCACAGATTTTACAAATCATTAACACAGAAGTGGTTGAGAAGTCTTTGTCTGCCTGTCCCTGAAACAGTTTTCAGTTATCAACTTTGGATAGAAGCAGTCATATAGTTTCACCCCTCATTCCCTGTTTTAAAGGTGGTTCTCTTGACCGATTTTGCAAAAATTTTTATCTTCCAATAGATTTTGGAGTTTTCTGGGCTCCATCATTCCAAAGGCCTGAAAACAAAAATTGCATTTGGAGAATTTCATTTATGCAGCAATTTGGAACTATTTTTTAGGTTAATCGTAGCTCTGCAAGGCTAGGAGTCCTTGTCTTTGGAGGAAAGCCACCATTCAGTTGGTTAAATTCCCTGAACCTTGGTTTCTTCATTGCTAGAACAAAACATTAAATTTTAACAGGTTTATGGGAAGATCAAATGATACAATATATACCATGACCTTCAGTGCCCACCCTCACCATGATGGAGATCCTCCCTACCTCCAAAACTTTATTTCATACCATCCTTTTCCTTTACTCACTGCCCTCCTGGCACACTAACTGCCTTTCTCTTCCTCAAAAACACCAAGGTGTTGCCCATCTCACAGCCTTTGCATGTATTCTTTTCTCTACCTGTAATTTTATATTTCCAGCTCTTTGCTCCTTCTCATCTTTCAGATCCTAGCTCAAATGTCACCTTCTTAGTGAAGTCTTTCCCTGCCTTCTATCCAAAGTTGCCTCTGCAGGATTTTTGGTATTTCATAACCTTGTTTGTATTTCTCATAGCATTTTTTTTTTACAATCTATAATTATTTTGCTTATGTGTGTATTTATTTGTTATTTTCTGTCTCCTTCCACTGGATTTCAAGATCTTTAAAAAGTTGATATTGTTTACTGCAGCACCCAAGATAGCTATCAGTAGGCTTGCAGTAGACACTCAATAAACGTTTGTTGAATGAATGACATGAGTGCTTTGTATATGAAAGTCTATGGGAAGGTTAGAATGAACAACTTTTTTAACAATTAAAAAATGAAAAAAAAGGTAAAATTTCTACTCTTTCTTGGAAGAAATTATTTGGACATATTTATATGAAGTCATAAAGAAGAGGTAGGAGAAAGCTCTCTCTACAGGAAAGGTTCCAAAGGCCAGGTTTGTTTAGAAAGAAAGGCAAACCAGGAGCTCTGGCTGGGGTGAACAATGGCCTGGCATTTTCTGACTCCATAAGTGGCTCCTGTCAAAGCAGTGGCTTAAGTTCTCTTTTGGCAGAACATTTTCAGACCCACTGAATCATGCCAAACCAAAGGCCCAGGACCAAAAGCATCATCTGAATGATGTCATTTTGTAGAGCAATCTGGAATGATTTCACAGGTTAATACCAATGGCCCTAGGCATTTACAGCTAAATCAGCTTCAAATTAATCAGAGACCCAGAGGGCATCCTGGCTGACTAAGGTATTCTCCTGGGTGGAAGAGGCATCACCTGGCATGGTTATGGCTGACAGGGGCCTGGGTGTGCTGGCCTCAGGGCTCATTTCTTGAAGAGATTGGGCATGTTCAGCTCCACACTTGGGCTTGACTCCATGGACATGTCCAGAACTTCAGGGTTGCTAATAACATCCTGATTCACTGTACACAGAACACTTCTCTTTTCATTTCCTGCTCTTAGTAGGCAAGACTTTTGCTTTTAACTTTGGAAGGAATGTGCCACTTTTAGGACTGGTGGGATACACTGAAGAACCTCAAATTTTTTATTTACAAATGGTTCTCTGGTTTACTTCTTTAAAAGTCTAGGATCTTGGCAAAATATTTTAACCTGGCTAATCTTCAACTTCCTTCTCAATAAATGGAGAATATATAACCAAATAGAATATTTCTGAAAATTCTGTGAGATTGTATGTGTGCATGTGTTGGACACAGAAATATGTCCTTCCATTCTCCATCTCTTTTTTCTTTCCCATCTAGTTTACATATAAAGGAAAGTTTCTCTCTGGTTACCAGGAGAAATAACATTGGACAGTAGTCAGAAATTTAGACTCTTAAGTCACATATCCTTGGATTCACATCTCAGGATTTCCTGTCCTCACTATACAGACTTAAGCAAGCTATTTAAACTCTTAGGACCTTAGTTGTTTTATCCGTCAAATAATCAGAGTAATAATTCTACTTGAGCATCATGAGGTACATGAATTTATGTGTCTGATTCATGGTAAGTACTCAAAAAATGTCAACCTGCTCAATTACCAGCCTCTACCTTTACTAACTACCACAGAATGACTGAGACGTTTGAATGAAAGCAAAGGACCATGAAGATAAAAGGACCATGAGTCAAGGAAATGGGAACATCAGCCTCCTTGGAACAACCACATGGAACTGAATTCTGTCAATAGCCATTTAACTTGGAAGTGGATTTTGGACCTGAAAAGGCAGATAACAGATTTTAGCCTTGTGAGATCCTAAGCAGAGAATGCAGTCATGTCATGCTATACCTCCTCCTGAAACTGTGAGGTCATGAAAGGTGTTGTTTTAAGCCATTAATTCGTGGTAATTTGTTACAGAATCAATAAAAATCAATACACCAGGCTTGCAACTTTGCCTTAAGCATGAAGTATAATAATAAAAAACTCATCAGGGAAAAAATCCCTCATGCTAAAAACAGTACTTTGAATCTGAGGTAGAAAGTTCAACACTTCCACCTAGAATCTCAGAAATCCAGATTTTGAGACTTCAGGTTAATCTTTGCCACTGTCTCCTCTGAACTCCTTCAGCACCATTATGTGGTTGCGTTGTAGGACTTTTTGGTATCTTGTGATTACTTATTTATGTGACCATCTCTGCAATGTATTAGTGTCTTTGAGGGACAGAAGTATGTGATTTACTTTTTTATCTCCCAAACCTAGCATGGAGCCTAACATTGTGGAGACACTTGAGATGTGTTTGTTAGCTGAAATAATGAGTGAATATTTGAGAGAATTAATGAATTGCTAATGAATACTCAGACCCAAACGGTCAAAGTATTGGTTGGGATCACATCACAAATTTTAGTTTTAAACTTACATGTATAAGAAATTCTTATTTGCTCTGTTATGTTTTGCAAATCCTAAAAAACTCTACCCAGCATGTGCTGTGACAAACTGATCTAATTAAAAGAATGGCTCTGTTAAATTTACAGAATCAGTTACCCTCCTAACTGAAGCAACTTTAATCATCTGAGTGATTTATATAGACATTAACATCCATGCCCTATTAATATCAGTTTTCTTGAGTGATTTCCGAGAGGTTCAATTCCTTCCTCTTGATGCCTGTCTCCTTTACCTGTTTGGTCCTTTGATTCTGGAAATGTTCTTAAAGGACATAGAAAAGCAGCTCATCCCTCAGGACCAAGAGTGCTTGATCATTGGAGTCATGAAGCTGAAAGAGACTCTAAGAGAGTCTTTTGCTTCTAAGAGAATATCTAAGCCACATCATTAAACCTCCTCTTCTTTAGGGTTTCCAGGGATAGTCACCTAGCATCTTTTTCTGGCCCATCTCCAGTTGTCCAGAAATCCATTCTTTCAGTTACTATCTTCCCTACCTTAGAGCTGTGCCCCCAGGTCATAAGAGTGAGGGGGATTCACCAGCTATGTTTCCATTGATGGTTCTACCACCTTTCCTATCATCTCACTTCACTCCCCAGCCATGGTGATTGGAATGGGGCTAAAAACACGATTCACGACAAACCAAGTAGACTCTCTATCCTCATCCTTCTCATGGGACTTGGTATTTGGAACTGAGAATCATCTTGTAGTTTGTATTGTAACCATACAATATAAACTAAGAAGATGCTGAATGGCCGCTTTCCCTTGGAGGACGAGAGAATTGGAAAAAGCTATTCTGTAGAGAAATGGAATTAATCACCTACAGAGAGAAACTCAGGCATTATTTGGAAGAGGAACACTGCCTGGGATCCAGAAGGCTTTCCAGAATCTGTGAGACCCGGCATCTTTCAGGATCTGTAAGGCATCTCTTTATCTTTAAAATATATCCACCCCCCACATTTGTTTTCATGTATCAACTCCTCTTAATGAGGAGTTCTAATGACTACACTACCAGAAACATACCTTCTTTTAAACCACATCTTTCCTTCCTGGGCAGGGGAGGTATTGCTATGGTATTGCTATTTCATTTAATAAATATTTACTTAGTGCTTATTACATACCAGAAAATATGACCAAACCACAGTGTTGGCTTCCAAGAGGTTGGAATATAGAAGCTGGGCTATTTCTTCCCAACACAGAATTCCTCTAATGAGGAGTTTTTAAACGAGAGCTCATCATCAGTTGGACAAGACTGTAGGAGGCTCTCCCCACCCAATTCTGTTTCCTCTTGCTGCTATCTTTCACAACATTATTCCAACAAACTGCTTACACTCATAATATTACCACTGTGATTCTTTGCTCAATTATTTTGTGGGTCCAGTGTTTTGTGTAATTTATTTGCTTATTACCATTTCTAATCAACTGTAGTGAAGCTCCATAAGAAAAGGAATTTTGAAAAAAAGAAAGAAAAAGAATTCTGTTTATCTTCTTCACAGAACCTGGTATTTAGCATATCACTTGGCCATTGTAGACCATCAATACATATTTATTGGAGAAATGAAAATGCTCCCTGTCTTAGATTTCCCCTTCTGCTTCCATTTTTCTTTGACTGTCTTCTGGGTTGTTTGGGTCTTCTAGGAAGCTGACATTGAGATGGAATTACAATATTAAGAAAAATACAAAGAAAAGTAGAGGGAAAACTGGGTGGGAAACATTATATATCAGAGTGTGTAAAACCTATTGTTTTTTTTTTTTTATGTTGATCACATTCCTTATTTAGGAATCTGAAATTGTGGAATTCATTTCCCAAGTGCAGAATACAGACGACTTGAATTGGCATTATTATTATTATTTTTTTAATGATGAAGTTGGGATCTTTATTACTTCAAAGATCATTCTCCTTAACCATGACTCCAACCTGTTTTTCATTTCAATGAGTGTGGAATTCTGTAGGAATATACTCTAAAATTTGTAGTTCCATAAAATTCCAAGGAAATTTAATTACAACCTTTTGCTTTGACAGATGTGCAGCTTTAAGAAGACAAGGTATAGTAAAATTTACCTCAGTGGGTAAATTAAAGGTTGTAGTACTTTGAGAGGTCTTCCAAAGTTCATATTTATTTCTTTTTCTTTTTTTATTATTATTTTTATTTTTTATAGATTCTTTTTTTTACTAATAAATTTATTTTTTATTGGTGTTCAATTTGCCAACATACAGAATAACACCTAGTGCTCATCCCGTCAAGTGTCCCCCTCAGTGCCCGTCACCCATTCACCCCCACCTCCCGCCCTCCTCCCCTTCTACCACTCCTAGTTCGTTTACCAGAGTTAGGAGTCTTCATGTTCTGTCTCCATTTCTGATATTTCCTACCCATTTCTTCTCCCTTCCCATCTATTCCCTTTCATTATTATTTATATTCCCCAAATGAATGAGACCATATAATGTTTGTCCTTCTCCGATTGACTTATTTCACTCAGCATAATACGGTCCAGTTCCATCCACGTTGAAGCAAATGGTGGGTATTTGTCATTTCTAATGGCTGAGGAATATTCCATTGTATACATAAACCACATCTTCTTTATCCATTCATCTTTCGATGGACACCGAGGCTCCTTCTACAGTTTGGCTATTATGGACATTGCTGCTAGAAACATCGGGGTGCAGGTGTCCCAGCATTTCATTGCATCTGCATCTTTGGGGTAAATCCCCAGCAGTGCAATTGCTGGGTCATAGGGCAGGTCTATTTGTAACTCTTTGAGGAACCTCCACACAGTTTTCCAGAGTGGCTGCACCAGTTCACATTCCCACCAACACTGTAAGAGGGTTCCCTTTTCTCCGCATCCTCTCCAACATTTGTGGTTTCCTGCTTTGTTAATTTTCCCCATTCTCACTGGTATCTCATTGAGGTGGTATCTCATTGTGGTTTTGATTTGTATTTCCCTGATGGCAAGTGATGCAGATCATTTTCTCACGTGTGTGTTGGCCATTTCTATGTCTTCCTCTGTGAGACTTCTGTTCATGTCTTTTGCCCATTTCATGATTGGATTGTTTGTTTCTTTGGTATTGAGTTTAATAAGTTCTTTATAGATCTTGGAAACTAGCCCTTTATCTGATACGTCATTTGCAAATATCTTCTCCCATTCTGTAGGTTGTCTTTTAGTTTTGTTGACTATATCCTTTGCTGTGCAAAAGCTTCTTTAACAATGAGACTGAAGAAAGAGAAATTAAAGAGTCAATCCCATTTACAATTGCACCCAAAAGCATAAGATACCTAGGAATAAACCTAACTAAAGAGGTAAAGGATCTATACCCTAAAAACTATAGAACACTTCTGAAAGAAATTGAGGAAGACACAAAGAGATGGAAAAATATTCCATGCTCATGGATTGGAAGAATTAATGTTGTGAAAATGTCAGTGTTACCCAGGGCAATTTACACGTTTAATGCAATCCCTATCAAAATACCATGGACTTTCTTCAGAGAGTTAGAACAAATTATTTTAAGATTTGTGTGGAATTACAAAAGACCCCGAATAGCCAGAGAAAACCATAGCTGGGGGCATCACAATGCCAGATTTCAGGTTGTACTACAAAGCTGTGGTCATCAAGACAGTGTGGTACTGGCACAAAAACAGACACATAGATCAGTGGAACAGAATAGAGAATCCAGAAGTGGACCCTGAACTTCATGGTCAACTAATATTCGATAAAGGAGGAAAGACTATCCATTGGAAGAAAGACAGTCTCTTCAATAAATGGTGCTGGGAAAATTGGACATCCACATGCAGAAGAATGAAACTAGACCACTCTCTTTCACCATACACAAAGATAAACTCAAAATGGATGAAAGATCTAAATGTGAGACAAGATTCCATCAAAATCCTAGAGGAGAACACAGGCAACACCCTTTTTGAACTCGGCTGCAGCAACTTCTTGCAAGATACATCCACGAAGGCAAAAGAAACAAAAGCAAAAATGAACTATTGGGACTTCATCAAGATAAGAATTTGCATTATTTTTTGTGAAAAATATGTGGGGGATTTAAAAAACTTTTTAACTTGAGTTACTTGCTTAAAAACAACAACACAACTTACTTACAGAAGGATCCCATTGTCAGGAGCACAATGAGTTCATGCTAGGGAGTAATTGTTCCCCTTTGCTTTATGCTGGTCAGATACCATTTGGAAACTTGTGTTCAATTCTAGGGTCCTTTAAAGAAAATGCCAGGAAGGACAGAAGCAAACTGGATTCCACAGAGGGCATGAGGATGGAAAGAAGGTCTTGATTCATATGACAAAAGGGCCTGAGGATGTTCATACAAAAGCCAGACCAAACTAAAATGAGTCATTGTACCCATCTTAAAAAAATCTGATTTTTAAAAAGATTTTATTTATTTATTTAACAGAGAGAAAGAGAGAACAAGCACGAGCAGAGGGAGTAGCAGGGGAGAGGGAGAACCAGACTCCCCACTGAACAGGGATCCCAGGACCTAGGATCATGACCTGAGCTGAAGGTAGAAACCTAACTGAGCCACTCATATACCCCATTGTATCCATCTTTAAATAGAGAACTGTTCCATGTAATTAAAACAAAAGAACAACAGCAACAATAACAACAACAATGAACTCAGACCACTTAGTTTGAATTTCTCTTGAGTGTAGGAATAGGAGCAATGAGTAGAAATCATACAAAAGTAGATTACATTTTAGTGTAAAAAAATAATTTGGTTTCTGAAACCTAGAACTATTTATCAATTGAATGAATTCATTCATGAGGTAGTAAGCCCCTCCATCCTGAAGGTGAAACTCATGTAGTGTGGCTTCCTATGAGTGGTATTTTAATACTGGGTTTTCAAAGATTAGAAAATACATGGATATATTATGTGTAGAGGAGCCTGCAAGAGAATTCTGTATCATTCAGGGCTTCATATAAGACAAGGGGAGGAATGAGGATAGGGTTAAATTGGAGCTGCATGCTCTGCTGATCTTAATTCAAATACAAACTTTCCAAAAACACTATGCCAGAACAAGATGGTGAAATAGGAATTGCCAGACCTCATTCCTCTGCAGAAACACTGACTTAACAACATACCAAAAAGCCTTTATGAGAACTCAGGGATCTAGTTAAGGCATCACAGTACTTCAGGCAAGTGCAAAACCAGAAAACTTGCATTGAAATGGGTAAGAAAAGCCATTGCATTTTACCTGTGACAGTCCTTTCCCCAAGCTGACACAGCTTATTGCATTTGAGATAAAAGGCCCAACTTACCACTTTTCCCTAGGAAAAGAATGAGAAATGTAGACTGTGTGCCCACCATTCTAGCCTTTCAGGACACTGCATGAGGGACTGATTATGTCTTATCTAACACAGAGTTCTGACAGAGAATTGGCATATTTGCACACCTGGGGGCCTCTGAGAAAAAAGAGCTCCATGCTTATTGCAACACCAGCAAACCTGCAATGTACATACATACATACATACACCAGAGGGAGAAAGATATTATGAGCTCCTGAAAAAGAAACTAACAAACCGCTCTAATTCAGAAATGGCATATATAAGCCCGGAGAACATGCATCCCCAGAAAAGATTTGAGAGGCCCTCAGAATCTCTAGCCAGGCTGAATGGGAAAGATCTTTCTCTAGTATAAATCTAATCTATAAGAATAGGAAAGGTGGTTGCTTGGTCAAATGCCCAAATCCTAGCAAAAAGTAACAAATCCATAAAATAAAAATAAAATAAAAATACTTTAATTGTAAGTGGAAAAAAAATAACAAGGCATATGAAGAAATGAGGAAACATAACCCTAAAGGAACAAAATAAATCTGCAAAAACTGACTCAAAGGAAACGGAAATCTATGACTTACCTCTTAAAGAATTCAAAATAACTATCTTAAAAAAACCTCAATGAATTGCAAAAGAACACAGAGAGGCAACTAAACGAAAAAAGGAAAATAATTCATGAAAAAAATGTCAACAAAGAGGTAGAAACTTGGAAATAAAGAGCCAAACAAGAATTCCGGAGAAGAGAATATAATAACAAATTGAAAAATTCACTAGAGGAATTCAACAACAGATTATATCAAACAGAAGAATCACTAACTCAAGACAGGTCATTTGAAATTATCAAGTCTGGAGAAATAAGAAAGAAAAGAAGAAAAATGAAGAAAGCCTAGGGGATCTATAGAACACCATCAAATGGGAAAATATCATAATCCCCTCTAATCCATAAGGTGTTCCTCGGGGTATCTGAACCTTATATACACTATACTTTTTCCTATATGTACACACCCTATGATAGCATTTGATTTATAAATTAGGCACATTAAGAGATTAACAATGAAATAGAATAATTATACTATAATAAAAGTTATGTGAATGTGATCTCTCTTTCTAGAAATACTATGCTTTACTCACTCTTCTTTTTCATGTGATGATGTAGATGATAAAATGTGTGATGAGATGAAGTGAATGAATGATGGGGGAATTGTGGGATAGCATTAGGCTACTACTGATCTTCTGATGATACATCAGAGGAAGAATCATTGCTTCCATACTGCAGTTGACCATGGGTAACTGAAATCACGGAAAGCTAGATTGCAAATAATGGGAGACTACTGCATATACTTTCAGGAGTGCCAGGAAGAGAAGAGAGAGAAAAAGGCAGAGAGCTTATTTGAGGAAACAATCATTGAAAACTTCCCAAACCTGAGAAAGATAATGGGCATCCAAATTTAAGAAACTCAAAAAGCTCTAAGCAGAAAAAATCCAAAGAGACTTACACCGAGACAAAAAGAGAATCTTGAAAATCATGAGAAAAGCAACTTGTCACATACAGTGAGCTCTCATTAGATTTTCAGCAAATTTATCAGCAGAAATATTTTAAGCCAGAAGGGAATGTGAAGATGTATTCAAAGTGTTGACAGAGATTAAGAAAAAATACCTACCAAATGCAAACTCTATCTGGAAAAACTATTCTTCAAAAACAAGGGAGAAATAAAGACCTAGCTGTATAAACAACACCCGAGGGAGTTCATCAGCACTAGACCTGCCTCACAAGAAGTGCTAAATGGGCTCTGTCAAGTTGAAACAAAAGGATGCTAACAGCAGTGTGATAGCATATGAAAACAAATTATCCATGGTAAAGGTAAATATATAAACAAACACAGAATACTGTGATGGTGATGCAAAAATCACATCTGATTCTGGTATAGAATTTAAAATGTAAAAGGATAACAACTGTAGAACTATATTGATGGATACAAAATATAAAAATATGTAACTTATGACACTGATAAACCAGAGAAGATATGTAAAGGAATAGAGTTTTTGTATGTTATTGAATTTATCAGTTTAAAATGTTATAAGATGTTTTATATAATCTCCATAGTAACCAAACACACACATAAAACCCAAGGAAGATACACAAAAGAAAACCAGAAAGGAATTAAAGCACTGCCACAAAAAAAAAAAAAAAAAAAAAAAAAAAAAAAAAAAAAAAAAAAAATCAATAAAACATAAAGAGTGAGGCAAGAGAGGAAAAGAAGGATAAAATAACTAGAAGACATGTAGGAAGTAGTAAACAAAATGGCAGTAGTAAATCCTTCCTTTAAATTTAAAATAATTAAATTCTTCAAAGATGTAAAATGGCTGAATGGATCAAAAAAACAAGATCCAACTGTAAGGTGTCTATAAGAGACTCATTTTCGATATAAGGCCACATAGGCTGAGGGCAAAAGATTGAAAAAGGCCTTTTTCACAAAAGGCCTATGCAAATAGTAACTAAGAGAAAGTAGAGTGGCCATACTTAGTTCAGACAAAATAAGCTTTAAGTGACAAATCATTACAAGAGACAGAAAAGGACATTATATAATAATAAAAGGATAAATTCACCAGGAAAGTATATTGATTATATATGCAACTAAAATCAGAGCATTTAATTATATGAAGCATACATTGACAGAATTGAAGAGACAAGTAGATAGTAACAATGATAGTAGGAGATTTCAATGTCCTACTTTCAATAATGGATAGAACAACCAAACATAGATAAATAAGCAAATAGAGGAATTGAATAGCACTATAGACCAATTGGACATCTCAGACATATACAGAGCACTCTACCCAGTAACAGCAGAATGCATATTCTTCTGAAGTGCATATAAAAATCCTCCAGGATAGATCATATGTTATAGGTTACAAAACAAGTTTTAACCAATTTAGGAAAATCAGAATCATACCAAGTATCCTTTCTGGCCATATGGAATAAAACCTAGAAATGAACAGTAAATGTCAAACTGGAAAATTCACAAATATGTGAACACACACAACATACTCTTGAACAACAACACACTCTTGAGCAACCAATGGATCAAAGAAGAAATCAAGAGGAACATTAGAAAGTATCTTGGGACAAATGAATATGAAACAACATACCAAAACTTACGGGATGAAGACAAAGCACAACTAAGAGTAAAGTTCATCATGGTAAATACCTACATTAATAAGGAAGAAAAAGATCTTAATAACCTAATTTCACACCTCAAGGAAACAGAAATGAACAAACTAAACTCAGAATTAACAGAAAGAAATAATAAAGAATAGAGTAGAAATAAACTAGAGAACAACAAAACAATAGGGGAAAAAAATCACAGAACTGAGAGTTGGTATTTTGAAAAGATCAACAAAATTGACAAAGCCTTAGCTAGAATAGGAAAAAAAACAGAGGGTAAATTCAACAAGTCTGAATGAAAGAGGAGATGTTATAACCGATGCCACAGAAATAAAAAGGATCATAAGAGATTACTAAGAAAAATTATATACCAACAAATTGGATGACCCAGAAAAAGTAGATAAATTCCTAGAAACATGCAACCTCTAAAATTGAGTCATGAACAAATCAATTATGAATCAGTAATCAAAACCTTCTAACAAAGAAATACCGAGGACTAGAGGGTTTCACTAGAGAATTCTACCAAACATTTAAAGAAAAATTAACACTAATCCTCAAATGCTTCCAAAAAACTTAAGGGAACACTTTCAAATTAATTTTATGAGGTTAACATTGCTCTGATAGCAAAACGAGACCAAGGACCACAAGAAAAAAAAAAAAAAAAAAAAAAAAACCTCACAGACCATTAACTCTGATGAATGTTGGTGTAAGAATCTCCAACAAAATACTGACAAATCAAATCCAACCGAGCATCAAAAGGATTAAATACCATGACCCATGAGATGTATGCCTGGGATGCAAGGACGTTTCAACATATGAAAATTAATACACGGCTTTAACAGAATGAAGGACAAAAGTCAGATACTCATCTCAATTGGTGCAGAGAAAGCATTTGACAAAGTTTAATACCTTTTCATGATGAAAACACTCAACAAACTAGGAACAGAAGGAAACTACCTCAACATAATCAAGGCCATATATGAAAAACCCACAGCTAACAGCATATTCAACTGTAAGAAACTGACAGCTTTTCCTTTGAGATCTGGAACAAGGCAAGGGTGCCCACTCTTACCACTTCTTTTCAGCATAGTGCCAGAAGTTTTAGCCACAGCAATTAGGCAAGAAAAAGAAATGAAAGGCATCCCATGTTGGAAAGGAAGAAGTAAAATGATTTCTATTTACTGATTATATGATCTTATATCATCTTATATATAGAAAACCCTAGACTCCACAAAAATACTGTGAGAACCAATGAATGAATTCAGCAAAATTGCAAGATACAAAACCAACACACTGAAATCAACTGCATTTCTATACACAAAATGAAATTAAGAAAATCCATCTCATTTACAATAGCATAAAAGAGAATAAAATACTTAGAGGAAAAATTTAACCAAGTAGGTCACAGACCTGGGACAAGCTGGGTGTTCCTTTTTTTTTTTTTTTTTCAAGCTGGGTGTTCTGATGCTTCTCCACCCCAGCTGCCGCTCATGGGCCCTGCCCCCTCCCCCTTCCTCAGGGATGCACGCCACAGCCCTGATGCCGCTGCTGACACATGCAGGTGTCATACTGTGCCTCGCCTTTTCATACCAGCAGACGGACACACAAACCCTTGCTGGACTGAGCTGCGAGCACCCGTGTTTGATGATCTGGCCGAAGCACCAGAACCCACCTGCACCTCCGTGGAGGCTGCAGTGGTGCCAGCAGGACCTGCTCCTCTACCACAAGGATGGAGGCAGCCGCTCTGCCTCTGCTGCCACTGCCTGTACTGCCCACCTCATGTGGCACCACAGACTCAGTCTGGCATGGGCCTTCAGACAGTGAAGAATGTCTGTGCCGTAGCAGAACCTAGGCAGGGGCTCTGGTGTCTAGAAAGCTCCAGAGGCTGAAGGAGGCCCTACAGTCCCAGTCGGCCTCCCAAAAGAGCCTTTGGGATGGTCCTTCCAAAGATAGGAGATGAGCTCCAGAGTGAACCCTAGTCCATCAGCCTTTGGGGTCAGTCAGACTCTCAAAACAGGAGCACTTGGCGTTCCCTGTGGCCTTTAGATGGGAAGAGGAAGAGACATTCATGCCAGGAGGTCTTTCCTCTCCTTCCCTACCATCCCATGGAGTTCTCATTTTCTGCCTCTTCTTGAAATGCAGCTCAAGAGGGTCTCTGTCTCCTCTTATTCTCCTAATGTAAGGTTGTGTTTTCTGAGGAGGGGCCTGGAAACTGCCTCTCCTCGGGTCAGCATCACTTTATCTGACAGGACTTGGTCAGCAAAATCAAAACCACTTGAGGAGTTTAAGGCAGAATGACATTTAATACAGAGACACCAAGGCTGGGGAACCAAGGACAGAAGTTTAGGAAGTATGGGATTTATGGAGACTCCCTACCCTGATTCTGGCTGCCTATAATTCTGATGAACTCTGGAAGGATGCCTGGGGCCACTGGCAAAGCCTCCTGCCTGTCAACTGCTTGAGCCATACTGGCCTTTCCCAAACCTCACGCTGGTTTCATCTCAGAGCCCAACAAGAGATCCAGCCAGCAAAGGCCCATGGTTTCCAGACGGGTAGCTGCTCTGACACACAGGCTGTGTGACAGACTGCCCAGCATGGGGACCCTTTCTGTATCCACCTCCTACCTTACCTCCCAGTTTCAGCAACAACATTGAGACATGGCCCAAATTCCTGAAGCCACTGCCATGCCAATGATGCTCAAAGTCTTATTGGTAACCTACGCATTTGAGCATGTTGATTCCAGCTCTTGTTCAGACACATTCCACCTGGACATCCTATGGCCTCAAGACTATACTAGAAAATTAATCACCATCAACACTCCTTAAATAAAATAGAGGAGAAAAAGAAAAGGAGAAAATGGGTGATATATATGAATTACAGATAATATAGTTCCTGATAAATATATATATATATACATAACAAAATAATTAATAAAAAAAGAAAAGACTTGTACACTAAAAACTACAAAACGCTGATTAAAAGAGTTGTAAAAGACAAATGGAAAGACATGTTCATGTATTGGAAGATCTAATACTGTTAAAATGTCCATGCTTTCCCCATGATCGTTGGATTCAATGCAATCTCTTTCAAAATTCTAATGGCATTGTTTGCAGAAATAGGAAAAAACTATTCTAAAATTCATATGGAATCTGAAAGGACCTTGGATAGGTGAAACAATCTTAAAGAAAAGCAAAGCTGGAGGCCTCATACTTCCTGATTTTCAAACATGTAGCAAAGTTATAGTAATCAAAACGGTACGTCACTGGAATAAACACACACGCATAGACCAATGAGATAGAATAGAGATCCCAGAAATTAGCCCCAATGTCTATGGTCAAATGATCTTTAACAAGGGTGCTGAATCTACACAATTGGGAAAGGATAATCTCAAGAGACGGTGTTGGGAAAACTGACTATCCATGGAAAATAATAAAGTTGGACCCTTATACTATATAAAAAATTAAATTCAGGAAGATATATATATAGATATATAATATATATATATCTCATGTTGCCTGATTGTCTTTGAAATGTTCCTATCTGTATATACTCATTCTCTGTATATACACTATTAAATTTTATTTTCTCCTGTTAAAAAAAAAAAAAAAACTAACTCAAAATGCATTAAATACTATCACATTAGGAATTAAAGTTCAACGTATGAATTTTGGGGAGCACACAAACACTGAATCTATATAGCAAAGTGTTTAATGCATTTTGAGTTAATTTTTTGTACCATGAGACCTTTGGGAGATGATTAGGTTATGAAGGTGGAGCTCTTATGCATAAGATGAGTGCCTTCGTAAGAGAGACCACAGAGAGCTTCCTCGCCCCTGTGCCATGTGCAGACATGGTGAGAAGACAGCCCTCCACGAGCCAGGGAGCATACCTTCATTAGACGCCACGTCTCCTGGCACCGTGATCCTCGACTCCCCAGACCGTGAACCACCCACTATGTAGTATTCTGTTGTAGAAACCTGAACAGAAATTGGCATTGAGAAGTAGGGTACTAACTGTAATAAATGCTTAAAAATATGGAAATAGGGCACTCTGGGTGGCTCAGAGGTTTAGCGCCACCTTCAGCCCGGGGCGTGATCCTGGAGTCCCAGGATCGAGTCCCATGTCCGGCTCCCTGCATGGAGCCTGCTTCTCCCTCTGCCTGTGTCTCTGCCTCTCTCTCTCTCTCTTTCTCTCTCTCTCATGAATAAATAAGAAATAATAATTAAAAAATGTTTTAAAAATGGGAAATAGCTTTGGAACTGTCTAATGGGTATAGGCTAGAAGAGTTTTGAGGTGCATGCTAGAAAAAGCCCAGATTGTTGTAAACAGACCCGTAAAGCTGATTTTAGTTAAAGCTCAGAAAGAAAGAAAAGAGGGGAACTATAGAGAAAGCCTCATCTTTTTAGAGGATACCTAAATAATTTTGAACAGAATGTTAGTAGGAATATGGACGGTAAAGGCCATCTGATGAGGTCTCGTATGGAAATGAGGAACATGTTACTGGAAAGTGGAGGAAAGGTCATGCTTGTTATTATCAAGTGGCAAGGAACTTGGCTGAATTGTGTTCGTGTTCTAGTGTTTCATGGAAGGTGAAACTTTTGAGCAATGAAATTGGATATTTAGCCAAAGCTATTTTTATGCAAAGTGTTGAAAGTGTGACTTGGCACATCCTGACTGCTTATAGTAAAATACGAGAAGAGAAAAGTGACTCAAAGATGGAGCTGTTACAAACAACAACAAACAAACAACAACAACAACATGGAACTGTTAAGGAAAAAGGAAGTAAAACTTGAGGATTTACAAAATGCTCAGTCTATCCTCATTTTTAAAAGTTAGACACTAAGGGGGTGGCCAAGTGACAGTTTGATGAAATAAGTATGGGTTGGCCAACTTACCCTAAGGCAGGAGCTATTCTAGAAGGTCATGGAACAAATGACCCTAAAGCCGGAGGTCGTATCTGCCCCTCCCATCTCAGGCCTAACATACAAGGGCCCACAGGACAAGAGGGCTTCAGCGGAGAGGCTGCTGGTACCTGGGGAGCCTGGGTGCTTGCCCCCCAGCACGTCCTCGCATTGAGGGCTATGCTCCCCACTTGTAGACAGCAGTTTTGGGTGGCATCTGTGTGGTGCCGTCTCTGCCCCTGGCATGACTGCCTCCACCGAGGTTTCAAAGGGTGGAGCTTCTTAGGCCCACAGGATTTCAACCCCATCCTGAGAAAACCAGTGAGGCAGGCCCCAGCGCAGAGCTGGCACGGGACTGTCCACCTCGGCCTTGGTGGTGGCACTGCCGTCCCGTGGCCCTGGAAGGCAGAGCAGCCAGCCAAAGGGAGATTATCCTTAAGCCTTAAGTTCTCATAGAATTAGTCCTGTTACATTCTAGGCTGACTTGGGTCCTGGCACCACTTTCCTGTTTCTTCTATTGGAAGGAGAATGTCCTCTCTCTGCCTGTCCTACAATTGTTATTTGGAATCACGTAACAGGTTTGATTTCACAGGTTTCACAGGTTGCCTTAGGATGGATCATACCTCGAGTCTTACCTCTATTTGGTTTAGGTGATATTTAGATGAGGCTTTGGATTTTAGACTTTTGAGTTGATGCTCGATCAAATTAAAATGTTGGGGGATATTGGGATACAATGAATGTATTTTGCATGTGAGAAGGACATGAATTTTGGGGGGGGCAGTGACTGAATGTTTGTGTTCCTGCAAAATTATGTTGGCAACTAATTCCCAATGTGATGGTATTTGGAGGTGGGACCTCTGGGAGGTGACTAGGTTGTGAGGGTGGACCCTCATACATTGGGTTAATTCCGTTATAAGAGAAAGTCTAGAGAGGCCCCTCACCCATCCCCCCTTATGTGGACTGGGCAAGAAGATAATCAACTTATTAATCAGAAAGCAGGCTCTCACTAGACATCCCATTTGCTAGTGGTTTGATCTTTGACTTTCTAGCCTCCAGGGAGGTAAGAAATAAATTTCTATTGTTCATAAGTCATCCAGTCTATGGTATTTGTGATAAAAGCCTTAACAGACTAAGATAGACCCTAATGTCAAACCTATAGTCAGAAACTATAAAACTCCTAGAAGAACATGCAGGAGAAAAGCTCCATGATATTGGATTTGGGAATGATCCCCTGGACATGATACGAAACATACAGACAAGAGAAAAAATAGACAAATGAGACTACATCAAACCTAAAAAGTGCCACAAGGGAAACAATTAGCAGAATGAAAAGACAACCTACAGAATGAAAGAAAATATCTGTAAACCATATAAAAGGTTGATATCCAGAATATATAAAGAACTCCTGTAGCTCAATAACAAAAAAGGAGATAACCCAATTGAAAAATAACAAAAAAAACCTTCAACAGATGTTTCTCCAAAGAAGATATACAAATGGCCAATAAACATGTTCAACCACCAATCACCAGGGAAATACAAATCAAAATCATAGTGAAATATCACATCGCACCTGTTAGGATGGCCACTCACCAAAAAAGACAAATACAAAACAAAAAACAAGCAAAACAAACACCAATAAATAAAACAGAGAATAACAAGTGTTAGTGAGGATGTAGAGAAATTGGAACCCTCATGCACCTTTAGGAGGAATGTAAAATTGTGCAACTCCTACGGAAAACAATATAGAAGTCCCTCAGAAAATCACTAACAGAATTACCATTCGATCCGGCACTTCCACTTCTGGGTGTTTGTCTAAAATCATTGAAAGTAAGATCTCGAAGAGATATTTACACGCTCATGTTCACAGCAGCATCGTTTTTAAAAGTTCCAAGAGGCAGAGGCAACGTTAACGTCCCCTGACAGACGAATGGACGAGGACGACTGGAACACACGTGCAGGGGAATGTGACGCTGCCCCACCGAGGGGCCTGCTGGCTCACGCGCAACACCTGCAGCAGGAGGAGACCAGCTCAGGGACACAGCCAGCCGCAGAGAGCCGACGCCGCACGATCCTACTACAGGAGGGCAAAGCCCTTCAAAACAGCAAGTAGGATGGCAGGTGGGGAAGCCTCGGGAGAGCGGAGAGGGGCAGGGGCCGGCGGATGCAGGACTTGGGTTTTGCAAAATTAAAATGTTCTGGAGATCGATTTCACGACAACGCGCGTAGCGTTAACACCACACTACTATGCATTTAAAAATGAGAGGATGGTAGATTTTATGCTATATGTTTTTTTAACACTCACGCAAACACACACATACACCAAAAAACCATCGTGTCAACCAAATGGAATATATCTAGTGGGCGAATGTGGCTCTCCAGGTCCTGGGTTTGTGACCTGTGAACTGTGGGAGACACGGACAGGGAAGAGACGAGAATTACCATCTCTCGAGCACTGATTCGGGCCAGGAGGAACACGAAGCGCTTTGCGAAGGTTTTCTTGCCCCATTGTCACAATAATCTTACAATCTAAACACTTTCATTCCCATTCTACAGATGAGGAAACAGAAATTGCGGTCATGTACCCATAGTCAGTCAAAGGCACACAAAGCAGACCCAGAGCTGGCGTTTTTTCCAGCGCTTTGGGAACAGAGGAAACATCTCAGGAAGAGAAGTGCTGTTCAGCGAATCACAGGGGGAGGATCAACCGGCTGACCCACGTTTGGAGAGGAGTAGCCGTGTTCCCAGGGCCTGGGGGGAGCCGCAAGCTGGGGGGAAGCACCTTAGAGCCGCGGCCTCTGGGTCCCAGGCCTGGCTCTGCCACTCACGGGCCCTGTGGCCCGGAACTGCTCACTTACCCCCATGCATGTGGCCGTGCCTCTTGCCGGGCCTGCCAGACGGTGAGTGAGCCCCGGTATTAGCTGTCACTAGATTCCGTGGCCCACTGCTGGCTCTCGAAGGCCAGGGTCCGCCTGGATTTGCTGTCCTGGACCATTAGCAAACGTGAGACAGGATTTCAGCGAGGCTGATGGGAAGCAAGCACCTTCCCCGTGAAAACTGTTTTGACCGGCTGCCGGGGAAGAGTCCGTCTTTCTCCAATCCGTCCACCACAGAGCTGCCAGGGGCCTTCTGAAACTCAGTTTTGACTCAGTTTTTTTCTTTAAAAGTTGTCAATTGCTCCTCATTTGTCATCACATTCCTAAATTTGCATGGACTTGAGAACCAGCAGAGGATGTCATTAAAAAGCATATTCCAAGGCTTTCCCGCAGAGAGTTAACTCCTCAGTTCTGCTGAATCTGGTGATGCACAGCGCCCGTCGTTGGGAGTCTTTGCTAAGACCAACTTCAAGCTCGTGAACTCATAAAAGACTTCATGACTAGGCTCTGGCTACCTCTCCAACCACCCCCTTTTTTTTTTTTAAACTTTTCTATCCTAAGATTAACTCTCTAGCACTAGAGCTTCCCTTCTAGCTCCCCACATATTCTGAGCTTTTGCTGTTTCCGTTTTTCCTAGAATACTTTCCTTTTTTTAAAATATATATTTTTAAAGATTTTATTTATTTATTCATAGAGACAGAGAGAGGCAGAGACACAGGCAGAGGGAGAAGCAGGCTCCATGCAGGGAGCCCGACGTGAGACTCGATCCAGGGTCTCCAGGATCACGCCCTGGGCTGCAGGCAGCGCTAGACTGCTGAGCCACCAGGGCTGCCCAATACTTTCCTTTCTTCACTCAACTCCCGTGACCAACTGCATAATATATTGCCCCAAGACTTAATGACTTAAGGCAATTATAATCATTTACTATGGTTCAGGGTGTCTGCTCAGGGATTTGGAAGTGGCTTAGTTGGGCAGTTCTGCTCTGGGGCCTTTGAAGGGTTGCCGTCAGGTATCAGCTGGAGCCACGTGAAGGCTTAACTACTCTGGACTATCACTTCCAAAGTGGCACAACCACATGGCTGGCAAGTTGGGGCTGGCCTTTCTACATGGGCCACTGCTTAGGGTTGCGTAGGAGTCTCTACAGCATGGGAGCTGGATTTCCCCAGAGCAAATAGTCCAAGAGACCAAGGCTGAAGGTGCTAAAGGTTTTTTTTTTTTTTTCATCCAGTATTTGAGATGTCACAGCATTATTGGTGTAGAGCTCTCTTGGTCATGTGGGTTCACCCTGCTTCACTGTGCGGAGAGACTACAAAGGATGTGAACACCAGGAGATGAAGATCTCTGGGGCCATCTTGAAGAAGGGCTACTACCACGTCATCCTTTACCACCTGGGCTTATTAACCTCCCAGAAGCCTTCCTTGAATTTCTTTCCCAAATGGTGTAGCTGCCCCTTCTCCATACTACTATTTAGATATGTACATATGGAGATATATATAAATACACATATTTAAAATTGCAAATGTGCAGCATCTGCGCGTACACATACGTGTGTCATATACACGGGGTAGGAATGTGTGCATATCACATATATGTATATACATACACATAACACACATACGTCCGTTTTCAGATGGATAAATTGCATTATGTGTCTGGCTTCTCTGTTAGGCCACTTTGTTGGTAGGGTTCATATCTTATTATCCTTGTATTTTATGTTTTGCTCAAAGATTAATGAAGGAAGGAGGGAAGGAAAAAGACGAAGAGATAAAGGAAGGAAAGAACAATCCTGAGCAATTCGGTCTGGTTGTCACAAGGCTCTGTGATACATGAGAGTTCCACTTCTGCTAATTAGCAGATGGTTAACTGTATTTATGTGTGTGTGTGTGTGCGAGTGTATGTGTATAGGTTTTTTTGTTTTGTTTCTGTAAGGGCAGCTGAGAAAAGAGCCGGGGGACTTAGGAAATCTCTCACAGCAGAAATGTTGCGGAATGTGCATGAAGTTTGGCATTATTCAACTGGCACGGCTCTAAAAATCATATTCAGTCATATTTGTTCTCCTTTTGGTATTTCCCCGACATACCCTGGCTCACAAACGGGGAAGATGGAAGTTATAAAAAGGAGTGTGGTCTCAGAGAGGGCAGAGGAGACTCATTTTTTATTTATTTATTTATTTATTTATTTATTTATTTATTTATTTATTTAGAGGAGACTCATTTTAATACTAAGGCATCCCTAGGATGTCTTAAGGACTCTTTCAGCAATGATCTTCCCGCCGTGGGAGGTCAACATGTACTGAAGATACCAGATACTCTTCCTAGAACTAGATCCTACACTGAAAGAGAGCTGTTCACATACATACATTAAGGATGCTTCATCTTTTTAATGACATCATTGCTGCTCTGTACAGGAAGTGGCTCCCATGCCTTTTCCAACAAAATTCTTACCCCGATTTCCTATGATCATTAGTTTGTTCTGGTCTCTCCCCAGGACCATGAAAGAGTCAAGCATTAATTATTTTTATAAGCACTTTATGGTGCCTGATACACAGCGAATATGCATTAAGTATAAGCTGAACGAATGAAATCATTTATTCAGAACAATCATGTTAAAGGTTACGTCTTGGCAGATTCCTGCCCACCAAACACACTGCTTATTGAAACCTGCAGAAACAGTGAGCTGATCTGTATTAACCAATCACAATTACAATAAAATATAATGAATCAAATTAGGACGCTTTCTTCCACACGTATATTTGTGTATATGCAGCGTTCTCTGCCATTATCTGGCAATTATCCTTGCCCACAATTTCCTTCTACTTCAAAAGGGACTTGATTTTGCTTTCAGAATTTGGGACCCACGATTACTCGTCTTTTGAGCTCTGTGTCAGGTGAAGCAAAAGCCTGACTCTGATCTTTGGGGGCATCCAGTCGACAGACTCACTGAGCGTTCCCAAGGTGTCAAGCACCACGTTCATGCACAGGGGTAACGGGAATACTATGTTTGCCTTCTAGAAGAAAGTAGCTGAGTTCCTGTGTGGTCCTGTAGCCTGAACAGAGGTTCCTGTAGTATGTAGTGGTCACTGCAGGGTGCTGGCCTGATTACCTATCCTATGTGTTTCAAGACCGAACCACTAATCCCGTCTGTCTCCTGCACGTTGGTGACTGATAGCTAGCTTATGGCTGAGGCTCCTGGGGAGACTGGCCTTATCCCGAAAGAAGCTACCTCACCTAAGGTTATGTCCCCTGGTCACTATGGAGATATAAATGTCTGCCCCTGGCCCCGATTTTGGACAGCTCTTCAGGGCCATGCCTGCTGCAGACTCCCAGTAGATCAATTGGGTCTCTCTTGCAACTGCCTTGCAGTTGGACTTTTCCTCTGCCCAGTTCTGTTTCCTTCACTCCCTCACATGTGTTGACTTTGAGACTACTCCCTAGTAAATCTCATTGTCTCTTCCTGATGAACATGGGTTAAGCAAGTCATTATCTTAGAGTGTTGTTATGGGATAACCCCATGAAAATGTGTATCAATATTATGCTTTATTTCAAAGTTCCATATATATATATGGAAACTAGCTTTATTCAAGAATTTTGGGTAACACTAGTAAAACATAACCCAAGTGAACAATAGGAATCTAATTTGCTTGTTTTAGTACTTATCACACCTTCCCAAAACTCACAACTGGATCTTAATATTAAAGATATACTCCGTACAAGAACTCAGCACCTGGGGCCCCTGCGTGGCTCAGTCAGTTAGGCATGGGACTCTTGGTTTTGACTCAGGTCGTGATATCAGGTCTTGAGATCAAGCCCCATGTCTGGCTCTGCACTCCGCATGGAGTCTGCTGAAGTCTCTGTCTCCCTCTGTCCCTCCCCACCTGCCCTCTGTGTCCCTCTTTTTCAAATAAATAAATCTTTAAAAGTAAAAAAACTCAGCATTTACGGTGTAAGTGTGAATTATTTTCAATGCATTAAGAGTAAGGGGATTTCACTCTCTTTTATCTGTAGCAGGCACTATAAGAAAGGGAGAATGAAACTTCATTTTCATCTCTCCAAGGAAAACTTCTCGATAACATACGCACTGTATTTGTAGAAGGTGTTATTATAAAGCAAGTGTCTAAATTTCAAGAGGTCTTTATAAAAAATCATTTATCTTCATAGCACATATGTCAGAATATTAGCTAGGGATTTTTTTGTAATAACTAATTCTATACTACAGTAGTGACAGATGCACATCAAGTGGTTAATACAAGGTTACTTAGTTTATTCATTACATGCTTTTCTCCCCTAAGATAGAACTCAATATATTAAGGTATGAAATCTTTGTAATCATTTGAAAACATCAAAATTCACCTACTGATTGATAATGAAATTCCAAAAATAAAATTTAAAAAATTTACATGTAATCTACACAAACACTGGGTATATGAATTCAAGGTAGATATAAGTCATTTGCAAAGTCTTTCTAAACTTTTCTTTCGTTACCATGACAAAGAGAATGACAAACTGCCAAGTTACCCAAACTATTTGGCAGCATGGTTCCATGAAGCCATAAGCTAAATGTTTATATACTACAGGATAGAGTATAAAATTCGCGTGATCTTTTAAGATAGGATATGCGACGTCATAGAAATTCCTACAATGAGTTGGTTTTGCCTAATCTTAGATCATTCTTTTGTCTCCTTCTCCTCACATTCTTCGCTGCACTTAAGCAGTAAAGTTTGAGAAAAATTGCTATGCAGATTTGATTCAGAATCATAGATTTGGCCTTTTGCTCAGAGATGGACACAATTTATTTATTAAGCCACAATTTCTTGACAACCCACTAAGCGTAGCACTGTATGAAGTTCCCTGTTCCCTACAGTGGTCCTATACTGCACAAGACAGCTTCCATTCGACCTCAGTAATCCAAACTACTCCTTCAACCTGCAGGTTTTCAAGCATGACTGCACTCATGGTCATCAACATGGAGGGGAACTGTGACATCCCAGACTGACCTTCAGCTCAGAGGTGAGCCAGGGTGAGTCCCGAAGGCCCGTTCCTCAGGTAAACAGCAAGCTGGCTTCCCATGATGATGCGTTTCTCCAGGTGCTCCTCAGGCAAACAGGGACATCTGATGTGGATAAGGCGGGAAATGGTTTAAAAGCCGTCTGGAATTGGCCAATGTAGTCTTAGTTGCCCCACCCCCACACCTCTCTTTAGGTCTGAAGGTTACACATTTTGCTGCCATTTCTGCATTCAGCTTTCTCACTCGGCAGGCTTTGTAGAACCCAAGGGGTTTACGTTAGGCAGATGAGTGTGGATGAAATCAAAGTTCCATCACTATTGTGGGTGGGCTTGGGCAAGGGAATGAAAACGTTTGCTAAATTTAGATGGCTCGTGTAATGCTCACTAACTACAACAACGTGTTTTCTTTCGGAACACTAAATTTGAGAAGACAAGCAGTTTCCCTCCCAACCAGCTTCATTCACCACTGAATTGAACAGAATTGAAAACACTTGAGAGCAGTGACTTATTTGAAGTCTTTTCAACTGCAATATTTCCACTGGACTAGGATGAGCAAAAATTAGTGTGTGTGAACAGCTGTCAAGAGGAAGTCATTACCAATCTATGTTTTAAAAATAGTCAACAAGTTTGCATTACAGCAAACAATAGATTTTTGTTTGACAAAACTTGTTCACAAATAAATGACATGCCCAGAGGTGTGTGTTGCCATTATATTTTGACAAAAATTGACCGATTTCAAGTGGATGTGAGACTGCCATATTTACAGTTTCAGTTTAATGAAATGCCTAAATTAGGGCATCAATTATTTCCATTGGTATTATTATTACTTGCCTGGAGGAAGAATCAGCTGACTATGACTTTCGCCTAAGAATATCTGCCTGGGAGGATCTTTTGGGGGCTTTAACCTGTAGACCTCCCTGAAGAAGTAATTCCTTAATCTATTTTTTTAGTTAATTATCATCCAGATTTATTAAAATCATTTTCATTTTTCCAAATTTAGAGGAGAGAACTCACTGGTCCTCTCTCATGTTTTGTCTGATTTATGTTTTTTCTTTTGTTGACCCTACTGTTTTTTATCTCTTGCCTTTGGGCCTTTGAACTTGCAGCTTCCTCTGTCTACAACATTCTTACTGCTTATCTCCTGGTTACCTCCCATACATCAATCAAGTGTCCACTTAAATGTTACCTTTTCCAAGAGGCCCTAGATTGGATTAGGAGTCTGAAACTTGCTTCTGAAACTTGGGTTCAGTCAATGGTAGTGGTCATACTGTCTCTCCAAACTCTTCCCAACCCATCCTACCACTGATGATTGTACCCTATTCAGCTCTGTATGTCCAACAACCATCACAGAGCCTCCTCAATGAGCATTTGTAGAATGGATGAGTGAACATGAAGATGAACATTGACTCGTCATGTGCTTTGCTGCTTCTTTTGAGGCTGCGTGAAGGCACTGTAACATTCAGATGTAAACCATCCCTGTCTCTGCTCTCCTGTGGCAACATTCACCAGCAATGTGTACTCTTTGAAGGGTGTTGGTGCAACTCATTGTTTGAAGGTTTCCAGGAAAGTAGGATTAAGGCTTTAAGAAAAGCTTCAATAGGAAAGAAACAAATGGCAGTCACAGTAGAGCAGGAAAGCTTGAAACCACAGGAACGGCCAATGAAATCTTTTGACTTTTGAGGCACAGAAGTGAAGGTCAGAAAGGTTAACTGGCTGCCAGGGGTCATAACCATGTTAATCACAAAGGATTTTAGAGTCCAAGCCTCCTGATTCCAGCCAATATTTCCTTAAGTGTGCTGTGTGTTTTCTAATACTGCAGCCACTTAGCCTAATGTGACTACTGAGCACTTGAAACATGGCTAGTATAAATTAAGATGTGCTCTGAGTATAAAATCAAAGACAAATGCTGTAAGCGTAAAATCAAAGACAATATGAAAGAAAAGCATAAATCATCTCATAAATAAGGTTTATATTGATTACATATGTTGAAATAATATTTTAGATATTTTGATTTAGGTAAAATATTAAAATTAAGTTCTTAATTTTAACATGGCCTGTAGAAAATTTAAAATTATCTATGTTGTGCATTTATTTCTACTGAACCAATACTGGTCAAGATAAAATTTAGGTAATGCGTAGACAAGGCATTAAATAATAAATCATATGGCAAGAAAAGTTATTCACTTTATTCTCCTTTAACTCATCTAATTAAAGAGAAATTACTAGTTTAGTGCTAGTTTTTCTTTAATACTACATAATTTCCCTTTTTTAACAAAGAGAAAGAAGCTTCAATAATTAGGGACTTAGAAGGCCATAAAATCTTGGTAGAATTTAACATGATTTTTGTGTTTGTTTTGTAAATTGCCCTCTATTTAGGTTAGATGATACTAGTTTTCAATTTATTGTGATGAAATAAACTTTCACTTATAAATATATTCATTTAACTATAATATGAGTCTATTTAAATCAAAATATTAAATATTGTACACATAGCACAGGACTGGGAAAAAATCATGGTCAAAGTTTGGGAAATAGCCATACACAATGTAGTTTCTATTCCTGGCCAACCCAGTACACTCAATCTTCTACATATGATCTGTAAAACTTCTACATATAATCTTTAAAACATTACCGTTCAGAATTTAATTCCAACTTTGATAAGGCTGTTGCAACATAAATGCTTCAGCTTCCTTTTTTGTGCCAAATAACTGAATTCAGGCACAGTTGACCAGCAACGGGTGTGACAGTTGAGGTCCCTAAAAGGTCATCCTAGATCACAGACTGAGAGGACCACTCCATTTAAGCCAGGCAACAATGCTGGCAGGTTCTGCAGTTGAATCTAGATGGAACTTTGGGGGCCTTCTGGGGAGATGGGGAAGCTGAGGAGAACAAATGTGGAAACAATTGGGATGACGAGAAATGAAGGGTGTACAAGCAAATTCCTGAGTTATATTTCAGAGGCCAGATACCATAATAAGCTCTGGAATAAGACTGTCTGGGCTTGAATTCTGGTTTGGGCATTTGCTAGCTCTGTCATCCATGATAAATTACATAACCTTTCCATAGGTTTGTTTCCTTATCTGTAAACTCATTAATAATAGCCACTACCTCAGAGTCTTTCTGTGAAGCACATGCTAAGTACTAGACCAACGTCAGCTATCAGTGTCATCATCCACACTGCCACACGATGTTCAGAGGAGCATGGAGATATATGTGTGATTTTAATCTAGACTAGGGGTTAATAAATTGGGACATGGAGCTAGAAGCATGCTGAAGATAGTATATGGCAAAATTAATCAGGATTAGGTTAAAGATAGCCAAATTGTCCTATAGGCAGGCTTTCTAAGGAATCCTCTCCACAAAGGTGCAATCACTGTGGACCATTTCATAGGCACTCTCATGCACTGGACCATCCTAGAGAAATGTGTCTTTTTAAATGTCTCTAGGAACATAGCTAAGAAATGGGTAAATATTATCTCATTTATTACCAATGATGGCACTTCTGTTTTTGTAGCTGTTTTTATAACATATCATTAAGACATTTTTCCTACAGGTTTTTTTTTTTTTCCATGCAGCAACTGGGGCCTTGGGAAGCTACAAAGGAGAGAAAATGGCTGTAAATAGCTTTTTTTTTTCTTTTTTTTTGCGATCACGCTGATTTCTGTACCCTGAGGTTTCTACTCCCACACATTCTGATGATGGGTAAATTACTGTAGCAGTAACTTAGACCAGTATTTTGAACTCAAGCATTAATTTGTGCCTTGTTTTGTTCTTCATGTACCTCTTCAAAAACATTAAGAAACTATAAGCAGTAAGTTTTAACTTTTTAGAGGGGTTGAAAATACCATTTGAAAATCTGTCAAAAGCCATGGGGTGTGTCTCCAGAAAGATGAATGTTCTCACATAAAAAGAAAATGTTTATACACGATTTCATCAGGTTCAATGGCTCCCTGAAGCTTAGTAACCCCAGGTTAGACATTTCTGTTGTGAGGACAAATAAACCATAGGCCCACCTAGAACTACAGAGGTAATGAAGAAAATGTAGCTGATCAAGGTCCCTGGGCCCTGGGATACGAGTATCTGTCCAGGTAAAAGGCAGGACAGAATATATTTAATTTTTAATTATTGATGAGAGGTTGAATAATTGTCTTCCTCTTGATTTATGTCTCTACAGTATTGCATCATTTTTTTTTTTTTTTTAAGCTTTGGATCTTAAATCGAGAAAAAGGTCACCATCAGAGCTTAGAATTTATAAGGCTAATCACAGAGAAGCCGATCAGATCTTCTGAAGTCTGTGAATGACACCAGGTGAGAATGACAGAAACGTTACTGAACATCAAATCAGTCACCGAACCAAGCACTTACTGTATACCTGGGCTGCGCCAAGCCAAAGTCGTGGAGCCTGAGTTAATTTTCTAAGGTCATAAAGTAGGCGAGTGGCAGAGCCCACCACTCTGTCCTAACACCTCGGCTGGGACTTTGTCACTATGTACTGCGGCCTCCACAACAATGTGGCACGTGAGATGGAATTCACAGTCCACCAAATATTGCCTCTGCGTAGAGCTGTGCACTAACAAAAGGCGACGATAGCACATGTGGCACTTTTAAAGAGATAAGGAATATTTTATTTTATTTTATTTTATTTTATTTTATTTTATTTTATTTTATTTTATTTTATTTTATTATTTTTTTGAGATAAGGAATTTAAATTGAAAGCAGGATTTCAAGACATGCAGTGCTTGCCGTAAAACAATTTAACCTAATCTAACTTAATCTGATGTGGTTTTTCCACTGGCCTTGACTATTATTTACTTTTCCTCAATTCTGTTCAAATACTTTTGCCCAATCTGGTGTTCCACAGAACGTTCTTCTCTCAAGATACTTAGCGCACAGAAGATTTTGTGGCTAAATAAGTTTGGGAAATGTTCCATGTTATAGTTTCTGTTTGGTGTTTTGGTTTTTTAAGATTTTATTTATTCATGAGAGACGCACAGAGAGACGGCAAAGACACAGGCAGAGGGAGAATCAGGCTCCCCACGGGGAGCCCAACGTGGGACTCGATCCTAGGACCCTGGGGTTCATGCCCTGAGCCCAAGGCAGATGCTCAACCACTGAGCCACCCAGGTGCCCCTCTGTTGGTGTTTTAAAAAGCATTCAAGAACGTTAAAGGTCCTGGGAAGTCCTGCAATAAAACATAATAACAAAAATCTCATTTTCCTTTAAGTCTGTATTTCTCAAAGTTCCCATACCTCAGCACACTTCCCAAATGGACACCTATCAAAATCCCACACAATGAAAAAAAAAAAAATCCCACACAGTGGATCCTCTGCAACACGTGCGACAGGGACTTGTGCCGTAGCTTCACAAGTCTTCAGGCTCAGCTCCCATTTTCCAATGATTGTTGGAGATGCAGAGCAATTCTTTTATGACAGCCTGTTGCTTTGGCGTGCCCTCCTTTCATAAGCATGGTAATTTAAATAATCAGGAAAATAAAGAACTTGAACTCAAATCAAAACTTGCCAAATGTCAAACTTTATACAACCGTATTTTAGAAAGTAAGAGGATGATCTCCTTTTCCCTTTTAGGGTTTAACATGTGGATCAGCTGTTTTTCCTATAAGGGTTTTCACCCTATTGGCTGCTATTGGTCCAAATAACCACCTCCACCTGCTCTAGACCATAAGCTCCACACGAGTGAAGGGTTATTTTTTTTGTTCCTTATTCAGGGACATATTTATAGGATGTAGAAGAGTGACTAATAACAGTAGGTACTCACTGAGTACATGAAAGAATGAGATCAAAATGGAGACAATTGTTTTTGTGATTTTGATTTATATCGTATTTGGCAGTTGTTTTGTTAACAAGCCAGATGTGATTGTTTTCAGATGTTTCCTTGAAATGTTCTAATGACCATCTTAATGCAGCCTATACTACGTAATAAACCTACTGGCCCAAAGTCAGAATTGTAAAGAGGTCAGTGATGATCGTTGTTTTCACTGCTCACCTACATATTGTTTTACTGGAGGGGGAAAAAAAAGTAAGAAAAAGGACAATCAAGTCCCCAGAATTCACTGGTGCCTCTAAATTAATCTTCTTGCGAGGGCAGTTTTTCCACAATTTACACTTCATTTCATGTAGTGTCCTGAAAGATCTATGAAGTGACTTATTGAATCCCAGTTCCTTAACATTCCTATTGGTGCTAATAATCATGTGTGTGGTTTCAAAAGTCAATGCGTTGTATCCTCAGTCAGAATGTGAGCAAGAAGGCAGACACCACCTCAAGACTTTTCAACAGAGGGACTTTAATGCAGGGGATTTATTACACCGGTGATGGAATTTCTGAGAACCACAGAGGGATGCTGAGGTAATCCAATGTTGAACAGCAGGAAACCACGACCATCTATAGGCTAGAAAGAAGAAACGTGCAGCGGTACTGCTGCCAGGGAGTCATCAGATGGGAGCCAAGACACACCTGTGAAGCAATGAAACCAAGGAGCTGGAGCCACAGAGGAGAAGCAAGTGCGGAGAAGCTGCCTTAGGTGGAGAGGAAGAGGAGGAGTGCCCTCCTCATTCAGTTTAACTACCCCATTCAATCTCCAGCCAGTGTCTTCCTTTTTGAAAATTCAGCCAGAAGACAGCTGATCCGAGATCCCGGGAAACACAGATTGCAGGGCTCATGAAGCCTCTCCCTCTATGAGAGAGCTGAGCTCAAGAAACACAAGGAACGGAGCCAACGTGCCCAAGCTCCCAGCCACGGCAGCTTCAGGTGTATCAATTGTTTCCAAAATTTAAAGCATTCTTTTTTCAAAGGTTCTAGGTAGTTTTAACTGCTTGATGTCTTGTCTCAACGGTTCTGCAATTCTAATAGATCAGTTACTGTTCTGGGAGGAACGTTTGCAGGACCATCTGGTAGAGACCATTGGAAAACTAGAAAAATCTTTTAAAAATAGAAATTGCCTAATGCAGTCCTTGCTCATGCCATCATGGGGTTTAGGCATTTGATTGAAATATGCCAATAAAATGACTTTTGAAATGTTCCCTTTTCCAAGTTTCCGAGCCAGAAACAGAAGGCTTATCTTCCTGTTAGCATAGGCTACTGTTGTACTAGGTTCTCAATCCGAGAAACATAATGACAAGAAAATACATCATGCTATGAAAGCTATTTGAGACTTGCATCGCCATAGGAGCAACTCTAAAAGATGCCTTAAGATTCAGAAAATCAAGAAAACCCAAGAGGAACTTAAATGCTTGAATCCTTATGTCCGCTACCGCAGAGCATGTCATTGGATACTCCAGAAAATGAATATGTCTTGAAGTGCGTGGAGTGTGTGATTAAGTCCCCGAGCAGGGTGAGTATGACATGATAATGCTTGACAAGCACTTGAAGAGCTTAGATAGCAGGGAAAGAAGGAGATGGTTTCCTGTAGCAGAAGGAGGTAGGACTTGAAGTACCAAAATGGACTTGGCGAATGGAAACATCTGAATGCCTTTCTAGAAATAATTTCCTAATGGAATCGTAAGTTAAGACCGTGGACTCGGTCTTCCAGAGGGGAGTGATCGGAGCACAGGTTCCTGAAGTAAACGAAAGAAAAGGCGCCTGAGAATATACCACAGGGAATACACCTAGGGAGTCCGCTCCTATTAGTTCTTTTCTTTAGGTCCAGCTTTAGATATGGCAGTGCTCCATGTGCATTCTGCTAGGGCGCACGCTGTCTTGGCCCGTCCGCAGGTGCGAAGCCAGGACTCAGGGAGGTTCAAAGTGGCTTGTTGGAAGCGCCCGCCGGGAAGTGTGAGCGCTGGGCCTCCGACCTAGGTTCTCCCTCGTGCGTGCCCAGCCACCACAGTCAAAGCCCGGGCGTCCGGGACTGCTGCTCACAGCGAACCGAAGCTAGGGTGGATGCTGCAAGAGCTCCACATTTTTGGAGCTGACGTGGATTTAGCCACAACGAAGGGAAAATACCACCCGTTTCAGAACCTTCCTCGCGGCTGCCTTAAGAGAAGCAAAGGCTTCTGCAGTTACACTGCCCCTGGGGGCGGGGCAGCCCCTTCACGGAAGGCTTGACCCCCACAGAGCTGGGTTCCTGCTGGCTGGGCTTCGTGCAGGTGTATCTGCTTAGTGGGACCTGAATCAGTGTGGAAACTTAGCTGCGATTGTAACTTGGTCTTCATAGTTTCTATTAGTCAGGAAAAGGCATTAGAAGTAGATGGAGATGAGTGACTGGATGAGACCACACCTCTCTGCAACAACTTTGGAAAAACCCACTTATTGAGATACAAGTAGAAACAGCTTAGATATACACTGCTTTTTGTTTTGTTTTGTTTTGTTTTAATGATAAAACCACCGTTATGGATTTATTTGTAATGGCTTTTGGGAGCCCAATGCCGTAAAGGATTCTGAGGCCTTCCCTGAACCCAGTGAGAAAAAGTACTTGTTTTGATTTTTGGTTTTTGATGTCCGCCACCATTGCGGGGGGCCGGGGGTCATGCCTCTGCCATTTTTTGGGAGGCAGGAGTATGTCTTAGCCGTGTGTAAATAGGCCCGGAGTAAGGTTCTGTTAAATGAATAATGAATAAATTATGAATAAACCGTAAATGAATGACTTCTGTCTGCGACCTTCGGCAGGAATTAAAACAGTGCTGAGTTCCCCACTTTCTAATCCTAATCTGTTTAATTGTATATCACCCCAGAGACTCAGAGAAGAAAGGGGATGCATTTAGGGGGATCAAAGAAGGTGACATTTAGAGGTTAAGGAGGCAGAAGAGGTTTCTCATTTAACTGAGGGAGAGAAAAATGTAGAGTGACAGGAGGGGGTTCCGTGGGCCTTCTTCCCACGCCCCCCTTGGATAACGCTACCTGTCGCAGCGAAGCAACGCCCAGATCTCCAAGGCCTAGCGCGATGAGCGTGGGTTCCAGTTCCCGAATTGATCCGAGGCAGGTGCTCCTTGACCTTTCAAGCATCGCCGGGGTCACCGGCGGGTGAAGAGCATGCGGGAGAAGCAGGTGGGAGAAGACCCTTGCTTCCTAACGCGGCCCTTGAGGAGGCGTCGCCCGCGGCGGACCACAGTCCTTGGGGAGCGCTACCGTGTGGTCGCACCCGAGTGGGGCAAGGGCCAGGCTGGGCATCGGGACAGAGTGTGTCTCCCGGCCACCTGCTTCCCGGCCACAGCTCCGGGCCGTCCTCCTATGAGCACGCTCGCGGCCTGCAGCGCCGGACTCACCCGGGGGTCTGTTAGAAGGGCACACCCTCGGGCCTGACTGGGGTGGCTCCTGGAGGATGAGCCGCGGTGGCCTGGGACGTCCATAAGGCTGCCCTCCTCCGAGGGACCTGGCCCCGGCCCGCCTGTCACCGCTGCCCTGCTGCCCGGTGCCACCGCGTCCCCGCACCTCAGTGTTTGAGGCCCGTCACCGATCACGAGGACGTACACCCCCAGGGGTCCTGCTGCAGTGGCCGAGAGTCCTCTGAGCCAAACGCCGAGAGGGCAACGACTACGGCAGTGCCCGGGAAGGCCTGGGAGCGCGGCCTGCACAGCCCGGGGCCTACTGCGAGGCCCGCGAGGCCTACGAGGACAGTGAGCACAGCGAGGACAGTGAGGACAGCGAGGACAGCAAGGACAACGAGGCCAGAGAGGACAGTGAGGCCAGAGAGGACAGCAAGGTCAGCAAAGACAGCAAGGACAGCGAGGCCGGAGAGGACAATGGGGACAATGAGGCCAGAGAGGACAGCGAGGACAACGAGGCTGGAGAGGACAATGGGGACAACGAGGCCAGAGAGGCCAGCGAGGCCAGTGACAGCAGCGGCTGGCAGTGCAGCCACAGTGTCAGGCTCAGCACCTCTGCAGCCCTGACCCCTGCCATCAGGGCTGCTGCTCAGCGCACTGTGCACACCGTGCCCTCCTCCACTCCCCGGGGCCTTGTGTGAGTGGCCCTGCGAGGCCCATTTCCCAAGGGTCACCTCCCCCTGACGCTCCGGTGACGATTCTGGCCGACGAGCCTCAAGTGCTTCCCGGGTTTTGCACATGCACCCTCTGCCTCCTGCATTCCTCTTCATTCTTACCCCAAGTGTGGACCGTATCTAGAAGCCTTAACCATCTGCCCCGTAGAGCCCCCGCCAGCTTGCTCTGGTGTTGGCGACCCGATTTTTCCTTTGTGAACACTGGTGCAAAAAGAAATCACGCAGAGCATCACCTGTGTAGACTCTTGCTCCAGCGTCTAGGCCCCGGTCAACCTATTGTCTTTTTTCTTCTAGGCTCAGGAGGTCAGTCCTATTGGGTGACGATGATCGGATTTCGTGAGAATCCGACACAAAGGACTCAGAGGCAGATCGAACCACCGAAAGCTCAGACTGTTAGACCACAGGGGTACCTTCCTGCGCGGCCTGCGGACACCGGCCGCACTTCGCCAGTCGGGCAGTGGCACAGCTTACGTGCAAGCGGCCCCAGCGCATGTCTCATAGGTAGGGCTGGGTGGCAGGGACGGGGGCGGGTGGCAGGGCCCTTACTTGCCTCATTGGCCTGAGCTTGCGGTAGGAGTGGCAGCGTAGACACGCTGTTTCCTGAGCGCGGTTCCTGGACGACGAGGGGCGCCAAGGACAGGCGGCTTGGGATTAAAACTGGGGCGTAGCCAACGTACAGTAAAATGCCAGCTGCCTCCCTTGAGCATCGCGGAAACAGGTTGTTTGGGTTACGAGGTCCACAGCTGTAAAAATGGGTTCACTTAAACTATTTCTGGTGAACATCTCTGATGAAAATGCACGCATGCTTCTCTGCTTTATTGAGCAGAACATTCGAATTTGATCTGGCTGCGACCACCCGACCACCAGTTCTTCTGAAGGGCTGTGTTGCGTTTGGGGCTCCGTGTTCGAACCTGTGCAGGTTCCCGTTTGGAGTTCTCGTATCCACTCTTCATTGTTCCCCTGTCTTCATGGACCCAGGCTGCCCGCCGTCACTTCCTGATGCTGCCAGTGTGTCCCCCCGTGACCTGCCGCCTCCGGGGTGCTTGGACTGGGAGACTAACCAATCCTGCTTGTTAAAGTCGTGCCTAAAATATAAGCAAAATCGACTGCATGTGAGCCCAGGAGCACGCCTATGCGAGCCAAGCGCATGAGCTTTGGCATATGCCTCTGCTTTGTCAGCGGCCCCCTTTTCTTGCTGGCTGGCTTCTGTCTCTCCCCCCCGGCCCCCCTCTTCTTTCTCTCTCTGTGTCGGGAAAGTAGGGTTGCTTCATTACTGGCTTTCATGCAAGTGAAGTGTTTCTTTGCATCAGGTCGAGTCTGAACACAGGTGATAGAATACTGACCAGACGTGGGACGTCACAGTCCTCCGGGGCTACTGAAAATCCTGGCCCTAATACCTTGCGGTTTTAGAGCTCTCCGCACTGTTCGCAACGTCCTCCCTACCGGCACGCGCGTCTGCCATTGTGCTATAATGCTCATATTGCATCATTTTTGTGGTCATGTTGGCTCTAAAGTCGTCTTAAACTAACCTCGCTAGCAAGTTAAAGAAAAAAAGACGGAGTCCTACAGAGAAGGAGTGAAAATGTCTAGCGTGCTGCTTGTATCATCCTTTCCAAACATTTGCCTTTTCTCTCCTAGGCTGCGTGGCCTCTGACAAAGACCCGCGGTCATTAGCTCTTGTTTGGTTTACGGGTCCCCAAGGTGGACAACCACCACGGGCCCCTCTGTCCTCTGGTTCTCTGCCTGGGGGAGGAGATGCGGTAAGAGTGCACAGAAGGTGTGTACGTGTGACAACGAAGGCGGTAGAAACACAGAGGATGGCGTAAATTCCACGCGAGCGCACAGTTTTCTGCTCACCATTCCTTCTGAAAAGCATGAACAGCCCTCTTCAAGGCTGGTCCTTCTCGTCAGCCACAGAGCTTTGCATTCCGCGAGCACCCGGGTCGCTAAGATGCGTGTGATGGTAGCGGAGGTGCCCCCTGCCCAACGGCGCCTCAAACGGGCTTGTCTACTGCTTGGAGACCACGTGCCACCCACAGAGGAGAAGACGCACCTCTGGGATCTTCGCGACGGATGTGGGCGCCGGGATTCATCTCACGAGGCCGGGACGTTGGGGTGGCTGGGATCACGGAGCATTCCAGACCTCCCTCGTGCCCCGTTCCCGCTGCACCAAAGCCAACCTGCGGCTCTGGGCCAGGGATGTGGGGAGAACGGAAAACAGCTGTTGACAGCTTGCAGGGCCGCGCGAGGGGCACAGACGACCCGTCAGAGCTGTGACAGCCGGGCGCGGAGTCCCAGAAGCCCACGGAGGCTGAGGCTGCGGAACCACTGCGGGGACGGGAAGCTCAGGGCCCTGCCAGCGCGGGAGGGAACCACCGTTGGATGGAATCCAGGCCTTGGGCCGTGTGCGGGCCTTGCTGCTGGGCTCGGCCTTCGGGCGGGCTCCTGGGCCCCAAGCCCTACCGGCAGACGAGGCCCCCCTGGGGCGGGGAAGAGCAAGAGTCGCTTTTCCAGCCATTCTTCCCACAGGGAGCCCAGCGTCGCTCCCCAAATGCGCACCGGGCTGTGTTGCTCTACCTCCAGGCCCTCTCCTGGCCTTTCTGTCAGGGTGACGTGGGGCTGCTGGGCGCGCCCCCTGGTCCCCCAGCGCGGGGCTCTGCGCACTTCCCCGGCGACTGGTCCCCTCCTTTCCTCTCACCTCCCTGTGTGTCCCACGTACCTGCTGCACAAGCTTCTTCCAGGAATTGGAAAGAAATCGTGCCTTGTCTTGTCTCTGGGGCTTTGAGCAAGTTGTTCTTTCTCTTCCTTTTCCCCTGTTTTCTTTCATGACCACGGTCTTCCATCACGTCCCCCAGGAGCAGTACTGGGTCCTGGCACCACTGACCTGGCAGCACCCCCTGGTCTCCCACGAGGGCCCCGGAACAAGCGGTCCTAGCTTCCGTGCATCTGTGTCCGCACTACGCCTTAGCCCTCTAAGGGCATCGATGGTTCCACCCAGCAGGGATGCAGGTGGCCGTTCCCTACACCGGGTGACCAGGATTGGCAACAGAGCCTAAAGACTGCGTTTTGTGTCTGAATCCCGGTGTCCTCTCCCGCGAAATGCATGACTTCCTGTGCCTCCGCCCGGGCGCCCCGTCTGTTAGATGGAGCGAGAGTGCATACTTCTCAGGGGGGTTCGTGGGAAAACAGCAGCGAGCACCCACACTGTGCCCGCCAGAGTGCACTCACCTGCATGTGCTTGTAACGCGGTGTCTCCTACGTGCTCCGGGTTCCGGACGTGAACCCGGGGTGCGATACAAAATTGTGTAACTTGCAGGTCACTTAGAGGGATTGGCTTAATCCCTCTAAACCTCATGGATGCCCCCCTGAGGCAAGGTGACGGGCTCTGGGAGACACTCTGCCCCAAATCTGCTTAAGGGGCTTAGGGTCTCGTATTCTCTGCCAACCTGGCACGGTCTCCGGGACGGGCCCAGCTCCTCCTCATTCCTGGGGCCAGATCACACCGCAAAGGTTCTTGTCTCGTTCCCTTGTGTCTTTATTTCTTTTCTGGAACCCCAGTACTTCTGGGATTGGGGTCCGTATTTGTCACCGGCAGGGCTCCTTCTGGTGTCCTGGAGTCCAGGGCCTGCTGGGGCCCTGCCACTCCTTGGATGCCGACCACCCATTCATGTTACCGTTGTCTGGGATGCTCACCCCACATTCCACCTGCCTGACGTTTTGGTGGCCCTGCCTGCATGCCTGCACTGCTGCGGCCTTTTCTCTGCGGGTATGTACGGCGGGTGGCCTGTCAGGAAAATAGCAGGATTTGCCTCCTATTCCTTATTTTACTCTATGTAACGATTGCCTCAGTCTGAGATTCCTCCCTCAGTCTCATCTTGCCACCACCCAAACCCCTGTCCAACTGACAAGGTATCACTAGTTTCACGCGTGCCGTTTAGTAAATCAACACTTGGTACATCACCCTGTACCCGTCACGGCAGATGCACTCCTTAATCCCCGTCACTCACTTAACCCACCCCCAACCCATCTCCCCTCCAGCAAACCCTCAGTGTGTTCTCTACAGTTAAGAATCTGCTTCTTGGTTTGCCTCTCTCTCTCTCTCTCTCTCTTTTTTTTTCCCTATGATCACTGTTTTTTTTTTTTTCTTAAATTCCACACATGAGTGAGATCATATAGTATTCATCTTTCTCTGACTTATTTTGCTTAACGTTTTGCTGTCTGGTTCTATCCATGTCATTGCAAATGGCAAGATTTCATTCTTTTTTATGGCTAAATTATATTCCTGTGTGTGTGTGTGGGTGGGTGGGTGGGTGGGTGCGCGCGCGCTGCTTCTTCTTCATCCATTCACCCACCAATGGACACTTGGGCTCCTTCCGTAATTTGGCGATTATAAGTAACGCTGCTATAAACATTGGGGCCCATGTATCATTTAGAATTAGTATTTTTGTCCTAGTAGTGCAATTGCTGGTTCATGGGGTGATTCTATTTTTAACTTTGAGGACCCTCCACACTGTCTTCCAGCGTGACTGCACCAGTTTGCATCCCCACCAACAGTGCAAGAGGCTCCCTTTTCTCCACATCGTCACCAACATGTTGTTTCTTGTGCTACTGATATCAGCCATTCTCACAGATGTGAGGTGACCTCTCAATGCAGTTTGGATTTGTATTTCCCTGATGATGAGTGACTTCGAGCATCTCTTCCTGTGTCTGTTGGCCATCTGGATGTCTTCATTGGAAAAATGTCTACTCATGTCTTCTTACCATCTTTTAATTGGATTATTTGTTTTTGATGTTGAACTTTGTAAGTTCTTTATATATTTTGGATATTAATCCTTTATCAGATATGTCATTTGCAAACATCTCCCATTCTGCAGGTTGCCTTTTAGTTTTGTTGGTTGTTTCCTTCTCTGTGCAGATTTTACTTTGACGAGTTCCCAAAGTTCCCAATAGATTAGTTTTGCTTTTGTTTCCTTTGCCTTAGGACACGTGTCTAGTAAGAAGTTGCTATGGCTGATGTTCCTGCCTATGTTCTTCCCTGGGATTATAACGGTTTCCTGAGTCACATGTAGGTCTTCAATCCATTTTGAATCTATTCTCATGTGTAGTGTAAGAAAGTGGTCCAGTTTCACTCTTTTTGCATGTTGCTGTCCAGTATTTCCAACACTCTTCATCGAAGAAATGATATTTTTCTCATTGGATATTCTAGCTGCTTTCTCAAACACTAATTGACCATACAGTGGTGGACGAGGTGTTCTCTTTCAGTTAGTGGTCAGGAAGTTCCGTGTGCAGAAAAATAAGATTAGACAAACCTAAGTTTGAATCCCTCCACAATTTTCTCTCTCTCTGAACCTCATCCACACAACAGAAGGAACGATATCCACCTTAGAGTGTCGCTGTAAGGATGAAGCTGGGGAATGCATATGAAGTGTCTGGCACAACGAAAGTCCACGTAGGGATATAATCCATGCATTCTCAGCTGTTCTTGCTAATCAGGGTCAGTGCACAGGAAGAATGCGTCATGGCGTGGTCATCTTTGACCGCAACTTGGTGAAATATTCCTTCTCAGCAGCAAACCCCAAGAGCTTGCACACTGGCTTATTCGGGGAACCTCTGTTTCCTGCATTTTTGGGGCTTCTGCCAGATGTACACGGGTCATTCTCATCTGTGTAAATAACCGAGCTGCCTTTATATTGGTCATGCCAAAGACTGATGTTTATTTAATTTTTCCCCCCAAATTTCATTCTCTTAATTCTTTCCTGAATACATGGAAGAATTATCATTTTCTTTTTTATAAAATTTTTTATTTAAATTCAACTTAGTTAACATGTCGTGTATTATTAGTTTCAGGGGTGGAATTTAGTAATTCATCACTTACATACAACACGCAGTGCTGATTCCATCCTGTGCCCTCCTTAACACCCATCACCCAGGTACTCCTTCCCCCCACCCATCTCCCCTCAGATGGAGCTAAGTGAAATAAGTCAGTCAGAGAAAGACAAATACCATCTGATTGCTATTTTTTCATTAGTGTAACAACATCTAAAGTCTTCTTACCACTCCTTGAGGTCCTCCTCTCAGTTCTTTGTCTCTGTCATTAGTACTATCACTCTTACTCATTTGTTCATTCATTTATCCTTTTGTTCATTCATTTTTTCTCATCCATTCATATAGCAAATATGTGTTATACCTACTATGTGCCAGACCTGAGTTGGCACTGAGGAGCTAATAAGTATCCCAATGTGTTTAAGAGTAAGTGTTATGAAGTCAGAGACAGACCTTTGTTTGACCTCTGACTCCACGGTGTCCTAGCTGGCTGACCTTAGGCAAGTCATTTTAAGTTCTCCAGACTTCAGTTTGCCATCTGTAAGATGGGGTAATATCAGTTCCTATTTTCCAGGATTGTTGTAAAAAGCAAATAAGATAATTAATGAAAGTTAAGCTTTTTAGTACACTGCCTGACATATAAGAAGTGTAAAGTATTCAATAGCTGCTAGTTTCTGAGGATAATGATGATTTTCTAAAGATTTATTTATTTTAGGGGGGCAGAGGGGGAGGGAGAGAGAAGCAGCCTCCCTGCTGAGCACAGAGCCTGATGCTGGCTCCATCCCACAACCCTGAGATCACAACCTGAGCCGAAATCAAGACTTGGGTGCTCAGCTGACTGAGTCCTCCAGGCACCCCAATGATAATGATTTTTAATGACTAGGTCCTTCACGGAGCTCAGACTTCAGTAGGGATATCACATATGTTACCAAAGAGCCATTGAAAGTTTTTAAGCAAATTAATGACTGGGCTGTGATCATCTTTGATGCCTCATTTTCTCTCTTCCTCTTCCACAGCCAGACCATAAGACCAGTAGATTTTTCCCTTAATTGTGTTTTACAGATCAGTCATTTTTTTTTCTCTATCCCACTGAGATTTCTAATCTCTGGGAAATTGGCTGGAGATGGTTTGATTTACTATAGGTTTTGAAAGAACACTTGGCTCTTTTCTACGTGTCTCATTCCCTCCAGGAGACTAGCCCAGGTACATTCTAACGGCAGTGTCAAGATTCAAGAGAGGGAAGATAGAAATGCATAAAACCTTGTTTTGTGTCTCTGCTGCTATAGGATTGTTTTTATTGGCCAAAACAATTCATGTGATCAAGACCAGAGTTAGAGTGGGAAAACATGACCAAAAACATGGATATAGGGAGGTTTGAAAACGTAGGTCCACTAATCCAAACAATTTACCATTGTCTGCTTTCTGGCCACAGAAATATATGCTGTCATATATGAACTATGTTTACTCCCATATCCCAAGTCCTGGCATCATGCTTGAGGCTAGAGGATTGTGCCCCTCTTGATCCAAAAAATCATATACTATGGAACAAAAGGTCATCTGTCCTATACCCGCCATATAGTAATGAAATGAAAGCAGGATGACCCATATAAATTTTCTAATCTGGAAAGGGAAAGAGTAGAAACTACATACCAGTCACTGGTCCTTAGCAATTCTAAACTTTTTCTGGGCAAATATCTTGTTTTCCCTACTCTGGAGGGAATGTTCTTTGATTAGACTTTAGTTTTGCTCCCTGGGAATGGCTCCTAGTCCCTTGTTCTCCATGGCTCTTGGGTCAGCTTTCAGGCATATTGTTTCTTTTCCACCCTTGTTGGATATTTCTGAAGAAAATATTGGAAATATTCCCGCTTTTTGCCTATAAAATATTGGAGGCACAAAGGTCTTCCTATAATTTTAAGACATTTTTCTACAGTCTCAGTTCCTTTCAATCCATATTGACAGAACATTGCCAATCGAACTGAATTAAAAATACTGTGTATTTCCTTTGACTATGATGTGATTCTACTTCATGAACTAAAAGTCACATCTTTAATACCCTTATAAGCCTTTTCATATAGCAGAGAAGTTCTACTAGGCCCTGCCTTAGTTTTTATTTATTTATTTATTTTAGTTTCAGAGGTACAGCTTAGTGATCCATCAGTTGCACATAATGCCTAGTGCTCATTACATCAAGTTCTGATTTAATTCTTTCACAGATATTTACAAAGGGCCTTATAGCCACACCTATGATTTCGTCTTTTGTTTCCAAGCTATATTTTACTTTGAGAAATTTTCTGCTCCCCAAGGAGGCTAGGGATGAAGAATAGTTTTATGTTCCCTGCCAGAAAATCAAAAACCCTCTATATTTCCTCTATGTTTGCTTATAAACTCGCTAGTTTTTTCTTTAGATCATCTCCTTCTTATAGCAGTTACCAAATGCAGCCAATAAGAGCAGTCAGCACTTTCCATGTTTTGCCTAGAAATCTCATTGCTCCAATCCAAAAGCTCATTACTACATTTCCTCTTTGCTTAGTTACAATAGGTGACAGACTTACCAATTGTCTCACTACTGTATGAAATACATTGCCATTTTTCTCATCTCCTTTTAAAGTTTTCTCACCATTCCAGCTTCTGTAGGCTGCTCTGACCCAAAGCCAATGTCACATATGCGATGTTTTAGTAACGCAGAGCCCAAATGCAACACCACATTCTTTGTCAGCTTACTATGGTGTATCACAAGCCACTGCAAGGCTTAGTGGCTTAAAATAACAACAATGTATTATTTCTCACCAGTCTATGGATTGGTAAAAGATTTTGCAGATCTGAGCTAAGCTCAATGCCTCAGTGCTCTTATATCTATGGTGAGCTGGAGAATCAGCGAGGACCTGCCTGACCCAGAGTGGCCTTGGCTGGAAATCTCAGCCCTCCTCCAAATATCTCTTACATTGAATTTTTTAAGTGCATACATGGAATTTCATGCTTAAGAACATTCAGAGCCTGTATATGAGCTCAGCAGAGAAGGGTACTGTCAGTTAGTGGTTTTAGCCACGAGTGAGAGGAATAGAAGAGATAATGTGCCCTGTAATGTGCCTTGATTTCTGTCTTGATCCCCGAGGTCTTCAACAGTACCGATCAGATCTCATTTATTATATTCATGCAGTATGACAGCCGATGCATATTAGATGCTTAACGAATATGTAGAATGAGTAATTGAGTGAATAAATGGAAAAAGAAGATGCCCGTATAGGGATGAAACATAGACTAGGTATTAACCAAGTATTATTCTATCTGTTCAGATGTTTTTCTCTCCATTTCTTAAGCCCACCCTGTAAAACACTCATCCTGTTATGTTTTTCCTCTAATACTAGGTAGACATATTTGCCTTTTCCTGTGACCTCTGTAGATGAAGGTTCTTCTCATGTCTACATGACAAAATGCATCAGTGTCCACTTGCTTCCAAATCACGTTTAGTAAATTTGTTAAATAAGTGAATTAAGTAAATGAATGAGTGAATAAATGAACCAGACTTACACCATCCAAGGGCAATGACTTTCTCTAACTTGTTTATCCTGAACCATTGTATCAGTGTCCCCTATATGGCAGGCACTTAATATTTATTGGATTAGAAGTGAATAAATGAATGAGTTAGTGAATGAATTGAAACTAAATCTGAATTCATTATTTCTATTTCATTTCTATTTTCCAGTCTACATTATATTAGGAAATTCTTTTGTGATTAGTTCTAATAGTAATTTTTTTTAAAATAGCCCAGGAACTCAATTCTATTATTATCCTAGTTTTCATTCTTGCTCAAAGACCTTTTCCCAGACAGTGAGAATGAGAAATTGTGCACTATGCTCACCAGGAGCTTCATTTTCAAAGTGAAATATTTCAGAGTTCCTTACAGGACAAATAGGATGTTGGAATCTTTTCAGGCCAAATGGGGTAGAAAGGACTAGAATCTGTGTCCTGAGTGGAGTAACTCAGGAGACCTCAAAAATCTTTTCCTTGACCCTGAATGTCTTCCTTCCTGCTGAAACGTATTCCTTACACTTGAGAGACTTGGGGGTTTAAAGCCATGGTTGTTGGACTTTATTGTCTGACTGAATTCCACTTCCCACTCTCCAAACACTCTACTTTGGGTAGCCTGGAGGACGTCGCAGGAAACTATTTTATCAATCGCTTCACACTCATGATTCTGATATTGGTGGTCGATAGATCACACTTTTAGAAACACTTTTTGTCTGTGTCTATTTACATGTACGTGTGTGTATGTGTGTGTGCAGAATGCAAGACAAAATGCAGTAAGGTGCTATAAATGCTATGGTAAGTGTCTGTGTAGGATCCAGTGGGAACAGAAAAAAGGAAATTATCACCCTTTGCTAGAAGTCTCTAGACCCTTGTTTGGAATCTTGGCTGGGTGAACATTTTCTCTTTTGCAGTAACTTATAACTGTTTTAGGATCGATGGAGGGAACCCAAAGGACTAAGACATACATGGAAGTTGGCAAGGCTACTTCTTCCCTAGAAAATCCCAGAGGGTGCCCATCATGTGTTATATATTTCTGAGAACCCTCCCACTAGCCTTGCTGATGGTGGTAATCATCATCACCATTGGTGATGGTAATGGTAATAATAATTATTGTTATAGTAATTATATTAATGAAAGCTCACTGTGCTGGGCATGTACCCCGGAGGTGGACAATGGAGATAAAGGGGTTACATGGGACAGATCTGTTCTGTAAGATCTCAGGAGAGCTCATTCCCAAACGAAGCAGTTAAAGCAATTTAGAAGAACAGAATTTTATCTATTAGGGTACCATATCTGATCAGGTGTCTAAACCTGAACTTGAAGGTGCATGGTTTCACTTAGAACTCTGCATTTGTCTTTCCCTCATTATCCCTGTAGGGGAGACCCATGGGAGGCAGAGGAGGAAAGGTGCTCTGTGAGTACTCGGTGATTCTAATATCACACAGCCTTGGGTAGTTGGAGATGTGTTTTATAAGCACTGTTAAGTTTGATCTCTTTTACGCCTACTGCAATTATCTGTTGGAATTTTATAGGACTGTGGACATACCAAGAGGAAGGATTTAATTGTTAAGTACTTTCAGCCTAATTGGTTCTCAATTGGAAGGGAAGCCTTGGGTTTGGAAACATGCCACATGTTAGCAGAGCATGTCGGTTCATTGCCCACCTGTGGAGTTAACAGATACAAGAGAACATTCTGACTTGGCATCATTTTTGGCATCTAGTTGGCGTATCTGTCTTCAGGGCGGCTCCTAGGGCTTTGTATTTGCCAGATGTACCTATGTTGGGCACAGACAGAGACTTTTGCCAAGTCTCTTAGATACCTAGGCTAGGGTCCTAACTGTGGCAAATATTATGGGCGGGATGGAGTGCTGTAGCTATATTGCTATTCCCCGTGGAAATCCATGCCTGGGAAATTAAATGCTAATCAATCTAGTTTACAACATATATTTCACTGTATCTTTTCTCATAATCAGTCCAACCGATGAGCCAGTTATTTGTGTTGCTAAATGCAAAATCCCCACTTACGGAAAGAAACCAAGATCCAGAGAAAAAGAAATGATTAAATAAATTATTTATCCTTATGATATTTTGTGCACAATCATTATAGTAACAATTTTGAATATTATTTTGTAATATGAAAGATTGCTCACAATAGGTTGTTAGATAATAATAGCCCTGGCATTTAGCTTTTTTTCAGAAAAGAAAGTCAATAAAATAAATCCCACAAATCTTAATATACATTAAGTGCAAAGATTCTGGGATGAAACACCTTTGTCAAAGTTACCTAAGTGCTGCATAGTTTTGGAAAATGTCACTTAATCTTAGGAAGACTATTCTTCAATTCATAAAATGGGAATAATATCATGGTGCTCATCCACAGAGTAGTTTGCAGCTGTTCGGACATACTGATATATGTGAAATGCTAAATTCATTGCCTGGTATATAGTAAAAACTCAATGAATGCCATGATAAGTATACACATCAATACAAATACACACATACGTACATAGACAAACATGCTTTTATATACCTTCTCAGGTTTTCATTCTTGGTTATCAGCTCTTCCTTGCCCTACAGCCTCCTGCTATGAGTGCTAAGCTATGAGAAGTGGGAAGGGATCATCTGGAATTGCACTGCAGTACTGTAGTCACTACCCATGCACAAGTAGCCACGGAGTACTTGAGATACGGCTAGCCCAAGCTGAGATAGATGTTCTATAAGGGCAAAATCCACACTGGATTTTGAAGATTGTGGAAAAAACATTTTGAAGATTGTGGGAAAAAGAGTGTAAAGCATCTCGGTAATTTTCAATAACTGCTTACATGCTTAGAAGATATTCCTGATATAGTAAACGGTTAAGTATGTTATTAAATTAACTAATTACACCGCTTTGGTAAACTCAAAGGCAACTATACAGACCCCCTATGACAACACGGATGGAATATTCTTCCCAAAATAATTATATTTCAAGCCACTCTTCTACTTCCTAGTCCTGCACTTTCGGTTGTATATGCCTGACATTTCTGTTTGGATCCCACTGTCACCTTAAGCTCACCATGCCCTAAACCATGTTTCCATTTTCTTCTCAACCGTATCCTATTTCTGACTTTCCTATTTCTGTTCTATTCTTACCGCTCTCATGACCTCACCTCCACTTGTCTGAATCATGTCAATAGACTTTCATCTGGGAGATTTTTATTACTTGACTCCTTTCAATCCCATTCTGCTTACCAAATCCAGATTCATCTTGCTAAAACATCACTTTAAAAAAAAATATAGCCTTCCTTTAAAAAACTTTCAACGATACCCATTTGCCTAGAACACCCACACTATGTGGCTATGTGGCTTGGTATTATTCTGGTCTTCTTTCTAATTTATTGGTCCAGATTTCTATTCTAGAAAATACTAATTATTCTCTATCCTTCAAACACAACTTCTGAGGATTATAGAAATGAACTTAGGTAGCTTGTATATAGGAAAAGGAGTAGGTTTTGCAAGTTGGTGGCATTGGAGGAAGAAGAGATTTCATGGGGGCATGTGGAAGTTGATATGCCTTTTAGATAAATTAAAATTTCCTTCTTAACTTATAAGAAGAGGATCTCATATTTGGAATAGGAGGAAGGTATAGAAAAAGGGAATGGGGGGTCATTCAACAATTTCTCAGGCTGTGAGCTTCTCATTGTACTACAGAATGTGCTAGCTGTACAAAGGTGATGCTTCAGATTTGCAGTTATTTCGTCAACTATTCTGGGTTATTTTTCCAGGAAAGAGGGAGGTTTTGGAGTCTACCTTCAAAGTGTACATTTCTGTAAGTTTAATAAGATGAACATGGAACTTCCCCTGGCCCCAGATGTATTAATATTTCCCAGGCCTTGAGCTTGTGGCATTCTTTATGATTTCCAAATAGCTTTGTGGTCATTAGTTCATGGAATTGTCTCAGACCATGAGATTGACACATGGCAGGCAGCATTATTGCCATTTTGGAGAAAACCTGTATATAGAATTTAGCTGACTTACTCAGGGGCACAAACCTACATTTTGATATTAAACTCCATTGTTTTGCATTTGGAAAATGCAAAATCGCCTATCACCTGAACTGTCCAGTCTTGACCTGTAAAGTAGAAGATTTTTCCTGGTTTATCTATAAGAATTAGTTTTTTACTTGCAGAGGTGAGTTTCCCCTGGGAAATCCGTGGCAAAGTTTTCATTATGTACACTATTCAATTATTATTTACCTTGGTTTTTGGTTGAGGGAAAAAATAATATCCTGCTAATTCTTACCTTTACAATTCAAAGAAGTTTGACATATGCAGTAATCCAACCTTCGTTTCTAAATGTTTATTTTTTATTACAAAAGTAATGAATGTTCATTATAGTAATATTAGAAAATGCAGAAATATGAAAAAATAGAACTTATTTTTATTTTTTATTGAAGTGCAATTTGCACATAGTAAAATGCACGGATCTTAAGTATACAGTTTGATTAGTTTTGAACAGTGTTCACACCTGTGTGACCCACGCCCAAGTCAAGATATAAAACATTTTTATCACCTGGCAAGCTCCCCGATATCCCTTTCCTATCTATCTCCGTGGCCTCCTTCCCTACCTGAGGCAACTTGTTCTGTTATCTATCAGGAAGAGAAAATTCAAAGCAAAACAAAAGAACACATAGGTCCTACCACTTACTGACAATCACAGCTTAATGCATCAGCAGCTTCGACACCACTGACAATTTCCTTTGTAATAGCCCACAGCGTGGCTTGACTTCCGAGGTGTGGCACTGCCATTACTCCTCTCACCTGACTAGCTGCTGCTTACTTCTCGGTTTCTATTCCCTTCTTCTCATCTTCCTAATCTCTATTTGAACTGGGTCGGTGCTTGGCTCTCTTCTACTCCTTATCTGCACACTCTTCCTAGTGATTTCATCAAGTCACATGGATTTCGGCATCATTTTTCCCTAAAAAAGGGTGGTTTCTAAATTTACATCCATAAATCTGACCTGTCCCTTGAACTTGAGTTCTATATCCTACTGTCTAGAACATTCTCACACCAGGGTCTGATATCTCAAAGATAACATCGCCCAAGTCAAAGCCTTGATGTGCACTTTCCAGCCTGCTCCTCCCCAGTGTCTCCATCTCAGAAAATGGAAACTCCAGTGGCTTGAGCCAAAAGGCTGGAGGGCATTCTTAACTCAACTCTTTCTTTCATGCCATATAATAAATCTGTTAGGAAATCCTGTCAGCTGTACTTCAGAATATGTGAGGGAATCTGACAGATGCTTAACATTTCCCACACTAACACCTGAATCCAATCCACCCCCAACACTGTTCCTCTGGACTAATGCAGTCATTTTTTAAGTGGTTGACCTATCAGCCTGTAATCTAGTCTCCAACCAGCAGGTAGACACAGTCTTTTAAAATATAGAAGACTTTCCCCAAGCTGCCATCATTCTTTATATTTAATTTTAGATTTTGCTTTTTTTAATCACTCAATGCCATAATAGATTTTTTTCACATCATTACAGTTTATAAACATAATTTTCAATGACTGCATTATTATTGAATGGTGATATACCATTATTTACTTATGCATCTCCTCATCATTGGACATTTTGACTGTTATTTTATTTTTAGAGATTATTTATTTATTTATTAGAGAGAGAGAGAGATTAAGAGTGACAGAGCATGAGCAGGAGGAAAGGAGGGGCAGAGAGATAAGCAGACTCTGTGCTGAGCACAGAGCCCAATGGGCTCCATCCCAGGACCCTGGGATTATGACATGAGCCAACATTAAGAGCCTGATGCTCAAATGACTGAGCCACCCAGGCATCCCTTGACTGTTATTTTAACTATTGTTAGTAACCTTTCAGGCGATATCTTGGTACTCAAAGTCATTCATTCCTCATAGTTACAACACTGGATAGATACCCAGGAATTGCTAGGCTAAAGACTACAAACATTTTGAGGCTGTACCTACATATTGCCTAGTTGCTTTTCAAAGGAATAGACCAGTACTTCCACTGGTAGTACTAACAATAAAGAGATTTTTTTCCCTAAATTTATTAACAACTTTATAGAGGATGTAAATGAAAGATCAGTATAATGTGGCTTGTATTTATTGGAGTTTAGCAAAATAGTTTATGTAAATTAGTTCAGAATCTATTTGCTATTACTAATTGTAAGTCAGTGCAGATAGTACTACTCTACTGTATGCCCGCAGAATTAGGATGCCAGGTAATGAAGCTGTTTTAGATCACCAGTCTCAGAAAAAAAGACATGGGTTTGATTAATGACTTAATCACTTAGTAGCCATGAATTTCGACAAGTTGCTTAACACCTTTGAGCCTCAGTGCTCTCATCACAAAATAGGGATAATAAAATCTGCCTTGCAGAAGTGTTGTGAAGATTAAGTAAGGTAATGTACATAAATCACTTAGCATGAGGGTGACACTCATAAATGTTAGTTCCCATCATCCCTTCCAAACTGAACTCTTTCTCTAGGTTAAGATTCCCACCCTAGCACTAGCATATGTGGACATGAATTGCAAGCAAGGCATTTCTCCTGTGATTTACCGGACTTGCTGAACTCCTAAGAATAAAAGGGAAATCATATATGCTTTTTTTTTTTTTTAAATAAGAATGGACAAGCCAGGGAGAGTTGGAGATTTACTCAGAGCAGATTTACTCAGAGCATGAGATTTACTCATGCCAGGATGTGAGCAGCATCAGGTGGGATTGTCATACTTAGACCAGGACTGAGGAACTGGGCTGTATCCTGATCTTGAAGGGATAAGGTTAGAAATGTGATGGGACGACCAGGCAAAACAAAGCTGAGGTGTAGAACTGTGGTGGCCCCAGCGATCAGGACCAAGTGGGAAGTAGTGTCTGAGGCTGGCCAAGATGGATGTGGTTCCTGGTGTTTAGGAACAAATGAGGTGGTAGGAATCCTGGGAGTGAACCCTAAGTCCAACATTAGAACTCTCTTTTAAAAACTTATCCTTTGAAGTTATTTTTTTAAATAAGAAATTTATTTTTTATTGGTGTTCAATTTGCCAACATACAGAATTATTTTTAATTTGTAGAAAAGTTATTAGTAAAAAATACTTCTGTAGACCCTTTTTCACACTCACCAACTTTGAACAATTTTGTCATATTTGCTTTATCATCTATATAGCATCTCTTCACGTCTTAATTATTTAGTGCCTGTTTCCTAAAAACAAAGATTTCTCTTACATAATCATAGTATAGTTATCAAATTCAGGAAACTGAACATTAATACAATACATTTCAACTTCATTTGTTGGCTCAATAATGTCTTTTATAGAATTTTCCCCCGTTATATGATCCCCAGCATAGGATCATGTACTGCATGTAGTTCCCATGTCCCTTTAGTCTCCTTTAATCTGGAATGTATCTCAGCCTTTCTTTGTTTTCACATGACATTGACATTTTTGAAAATTACAGGCCAGTTATTTTATACTATGTCTTTCAATATGTCATGTTTTGAATTTGCTTCTGAACCACCAACTTCTTGCTGGATATTGATGTTAGGCTCCCCTTCCAGATGGGAACTAGGATCGAGGATTCTAGGTATAGCAGGACATAGGGAGCATTTGTGCCTGTAGAGAAGCAGCAGCCATTGAACACAGGTTAGGCCATTTGAGTGGGGCAGTGCTGGGTTGTAAGCCTGAATCATAAGACCAGAGGGATCTTGAAGGGTCACCAAGTCCATCTGCTTAGCCTTCAGCAGAAACACATTTCCACTCACCCAAGACACAGCAGCCTATTTTTAAAGCACTCCAGGGAAAGTAATTCTGTGTGTGCATCTTGTTAACCCACACGGTGCCGCTTGCCCTTGCTACGGGAAGCCTTCCCTGTAACTCAACTTTTTTGTCAGGAGCAAGTCTTATGCTTTTTTTTCTCATCCTGTTTTCAGGAAGGACTCACAGTAGGTCATAGGCCCTTTATTATGTTTAGAGAATGTATTTTATCAATTAACTCTCAGGTTTGTTTCTTTAGTCCAACCTAAAAAGCCAAAGAAAAAGAATTTGACTTATACCAATGTAAAATATTGTTGTAATAGCAATTATGGTACATAACATTACATTATCATGCCAATCACTACACACCATCATGACAATAACACATTTCATTTCATCATTGGATTTATTTATCAGTGATCTGTCTACCAAGAGGACACTTTAGAGTATCTTTTCTATTCACCTTTTTCTTTTTTTATTATAAAATAATAACATTTATTATAAAATGTGAATTCAAACATTACAGAAGAATGAAAGAAAAGAGGTAAAATTCCTCTCCTTTTTCTTTCCTCATCCTCAATCATGTTCCTAAAACTTTTATTTCTACTTTTTATATCTGGAGTGTCAGATTTTTTTTACACATGTATAAGCATATATGCATGCACACATGCACACACTCTCTTTTTAAAAGACAAAAATGGGATCATATATATATTTCAATTTGATATTTTCTCAATATAAAAATAATAAGTGTTCTTTTGGAAAATCTACAAATAACATAAAAGAAATATTTTTAAATCACTTATAATTGCTCTGTCACTTTTGTAATTGCTTGAATATTTTCTCAGAATTTTTTCCTATGCATGTGTGTTATTATTTATCCTGCTTTCCAATGTTGTTCTTTTTCTTGATTGACTTTGAGCATCTCAGGCTGCTTAACGTTTGTTATTCTTCTTAATTTGCATGTAGTTGACTCCTGGGGTTTGACGACAAAAGGCAGTGGAAGAAGGCTCAGAGGACAGCAGGCTGGAAAAAAGAGTCAGCTGATCAGGCAAAGCAGAAACATTTCCAAGAGTTGCAGCAGCCTTGTAACTATCCTGTTTCCTCAGTTTTTCTCACTTTCCTCGCAGAACAGGGTTTTGCCCTGGGTCCTCTCTGGGGATTGCTCTGATCGCTCTTCTTAGCCCTGAAGAGTCCCTCATTAGACGCCATCTGTGGGGAAGGGCCCCAGAGAGCTGTCTGAGTGTGGACAGGTATTGGCTCCATTCTCTTTAGCCATAGGCAGGGTTACTGCGGCGTTCACAGGTCCCCGGTAACTGCACCCACGTTCAGTTAGCCTCCTGTGTTCCTTTAAGGCAATCCTCAAGAACTTCATTTGTGAAAAATGAACAAATATTTGTTGACTGCTCATTACGTGCCAGGTATTGTTGTAGGTGCCTAGGATACATTCCTGAGCAAAAAATACCACAATCTTGCTCTCCACGGATCTTGTATTCCAGTGGGTGCTCTGAGTGAGAAATTGTGATACCGGGGCCAAGACTATTGTGGCCCATCAGAAACCAGCAGTCTTCCCAACCTTCCTCTCTAGGGTTAACATCTGTAACTTCCACCCGTCCCATCTGGCTCATTCTCTCCTTTGCCCTTGTATTCTACGGTTTCCAACTTTGTGTCTAAACCTACCTTAGTTACAACAGGTCTCGCGTTTATAAAATATTTCCTTCCCCAATATTCTCAACCCTTATATGAAAGTTCCTATGACCCAGTAACCCAAGTGTACATTTGCATTTGATAAAGCCAACCAGCTTCTCCTTTTAATCACTTAATGGAAGAGCTTTGGGTCATTGAAAATACACATGTAATATAACTGCTTGTGACAAGCAGAAATTAAGATCACGACACAATGAGAAAATAATCCTTGTGCCTGTGGAATTAAAGTGAATTTGTGGGAGTGGGGGTGGGGGTGGCTAAAACCATTAGAAGTAAAATTCTTTAAAACAAGGAGCCTCTAGAAACGAATGTGGAGAATAAACTTTAGTTCTCTTTGGAATTGTCCGAGATGCCCTGTGCTTGTTTGTGCTATTTGTATTTCCTTTCTTCTGTGTGGTTTCTGGGATCATTGTGCTATTTTAGCTCTTACTTAGCCATACTCCCTGTTGAGATGCTAAAATATCCTGAAAGTGGCGGTGCTGAATTTTTTCATGCCCAGGAGGTGGATAGCGCAGGGTTGATTTGTAATGACACTTTACTGTAGAGTAAATTTTTAGCAGTAATGATATTTTGGGCTGCTTGATCCCACCAGATTTGGAGAAGTTTGAATTACCTTAAATAACTAGAACATAGACACTCCTATGTTACCCCTGAGACACGCTCACTGAAGCATGGAAATTAATTCAGATATGCATCCAAGTTTTACTGAATTTTAATGTAAGGGTTTATAGAACTATTTACTGATATTTGGGAAATGAAAGTTATTGAGGAAAATCTGATTGAAGGTACCAACAAGAACAACTCCATAGCTTAATGTTTCTGAGCTTCTCGTCTTGGTTAAGGAAACTGTAACAGGTGAGCAGTGACTTTTTACATTTTTTATCTTCCCACTGAGACATGAGATCAGGTTCCCCTCTCGGAGCCATAGGCCAGCATGTGACGTCTTTGGCCGACAGAAAAGAGTGGAGCTGATGATACTCCAGCTCTAGCTATTATGCTTAAGTGGCCCGTCATTTTTGCTTCTTGTTGTGGAGGCCTGTGCTGCTGTGTAAGAAGTTGACTACCCCCCTAGAGGGACAAAGTAGAGGGGCTCTGACAGCATGGACAGGGAGGGGAGCCCAGCTGAGACACTGTCCGCAGTTCCTGCAAAGGCCCAGGTGAAGGAGCCAAGAAGTTAGTTTGAAAACGGATCCTCTGGCCCCGTTCACCCCAGCAGATGCCATGTGGCTTAGAGATAAACCAGCCAGCTGAGCCCTTCCCAAATTCCTGATCCTCAAAAATGAAATGGCTGTTTTCAGCCCCTAAGTTTTGAGCAGTAATAGAGGAAAGGAACAAAAACCTTTTGTCGGAATTCAGGGTTTCACTCTATAGAAATGAGGTTTTATTTGTTCATCTATTTATCCACTAACATTTATCAAGAGTTCATTATATCTGTGATGGCATTGGGCCGAGTCCACAGGGAAATTCTAACAGTTTTAGCCTCAGAGTATTAAGCTTACTCTTCAGGAAGTGCGAGTTCTCTTTTACATTTTCCCTTTATTTCAAACACACTGAGCACTTGTCATGTTCCAGGCACTGTATAAAGTATTGATGAAGCAATAGTGACTAAAACAATATAGTCTATGTGCTCATGAGGCTTATTTACAATGGAGAAATACAAAAACAAAAGAGCAGACAAAGAAAAACTTTTTTTCCAGTCTGTAAAATAGGACAATAATAGAACCTGAAAATCAAATAATATGATGACTCTGAAAGCCTTCTAATTATGCTCTCTAAAAATAGGAGCTTTTATTGAGTCTTGGTAGTAGTAGCAATAGCAGAAGAACAAAGAGACAAAGCAGATATTTTAACACTCAAAACAAAATAAGTATATGTCCTAAGTGACCACCTATCAGCGAAATTATTATTTTTAAAGCATTTTTTAAAAAATACTTATTCCTGAGAGACACAGAGAGAGAGAGGGGCAGACACAGGCAGAGGGAGAAGCAGGCTCCATGCAGGGAGCCTGACGTGGGACTCAATCCTGGGTCTCCAGGACCACAACCTGGGCCAATGGGGGTGCTAAACCACTGAGCCACCTGGGCTGCCCAGGAATTATTAATCTAGTTTTGTTGAGCCCCTTCTTGGACTTCAGTAATCCAAAGAACTTCTGAAATTATACAGAAGATGTGTGGATATGTATATGCACATTATCCTTTGGATCAGAAACCCAATGTGTTTGTTAGATTTTCAAAGTTGTTAGTGATCTGGCCAGTAACAAAAACAAAAACAAAAACAAAAACAAAACAAAACAAAAAAAACACTGATTTGGAAAATACAGGCAACTGAAATATATTAAAGCCCTTCTGGGTGCCGACCAGCCTATCCAGTATTTTTTCACATGCTAATTACACAACCCCATGAGTTGGGGACTCTAGTAATTGAGATTATAGAGGTTAAGCGACTTGTTCAAGTTTAGGATAATGGGCCTGGCATTTCATTCCAGCTCTGCTGATGCCCAGGGTCTTTCCAGCATACCCTGTTGAATATCAGAATTCTCAACCGCAAACTCTGATAGCCAATTATGTTGGCTTAAACAAAAAAGAAATGCACTGAGAAGATATTGGCACTCACAAATTTTCTGAGGTAGGAAGAATGGAAAACCAAAATCATTCCTATCATTTTGATAGGGACTCTCTGGGGACAAAATATTACCCCTTGAAAAACAAATGTCTGAGATGGAAACCCAACGTGCCAATGAGTTGGCTAGGTAGTTAAAGAAAACCCACAGAACAGATCCCATCCTCACTTTCTTCTGATCCAGCTCTCTCAAAGCAAGATTGTGTTTTTTAGAAATATTTGTAAGACATGTTTTTAAACACCTATAAGAAAAAAATGATAAAACTGCCTATATCATTGTAATCCTCAGTGCTTTATAATTTATACTGAACCCACACAAATTTTATCTGTTTATATTTTGATCCACACCACCAGTCTGTAAGGTTGATATAGAGGAAATATTTTCATCTTTATTTGATAAACAGGGAAACTGAGTCTCATAGATGCTGCTTGACCCCACAGCTCACCTGGATGGGAGGAACTCTTATCCCCCACGTCTGAGGCTTCTTTCTACTAGATGTCCTGTGGAACCCAAGTGCCTCAGCTGCCCACAGAGCCGAGGTGGCTAAGCCTTCACCAGGCCGGCCTGCCACACTGCCCCCTTCTTAGGTGGTGTAAGGAGGAGATAGTGGATTGTGTCTATCTGCAGACTGAGCATTGCTGCACAGCTGCCAAGGGATTGGCAAGTGTAGTGTTTGGTCATTAGAACCTAGCCTGACAACATGAAGGGAGGGGCTGGCATCATGATATGAATTTGTATCTAGACCTGGATGTTAGTTTCAGGTGACAGTTTTTCTAAATATATATGTCAATTATGCTGGAGTTCCAGGGGATCTTGTAGGAAATATAGAAGCTCTGAAAAACCCCTTACAGGGCTTCCACCTGTCAAGACCTCACCCCGCATGGGCAGAAGAATAACAGCATGTGTGAGTGCATGTCCCCACTGAGGAAACGGGAGAGTTTTAAAGCCACATCCAGTGAAAGTCCTCCAACCCAATGCTGCATGGTAGCCTTTGTGGGAAATGCATCCTTTTGTGTCACTGAGGTTCGCTGAAACTGGTTCGGGTTAGGTATCGGATTATTCATGTTTGTGAAGCCTCATCTTCAGTCTTGTGTGGGACTCCTCTAGTATCAAATGCAGCAATGCACAAGTGACCGCGTTTCTTTCCTTGCTTTCTTCCATTTAACAGCTGTAGCGATCACTTATTGAGGGTCTTACCACGTAGTAGGGGACTGGGGTCCATAATTTACATAATTATGCTATTTAATCTCTACCGTAACTCCACGAGGTAGTTATTATTCTAGTCATTTAACTGGTGCGGATTGCCCAGTACCTTATCCATCCCACTGGCTTAGGGAGGATCTGAACCTAGTTTGTTCTCCCCCACAAAGCCTGGAATTCTTCACACCACTGCGCAGAGAGGAGATTCTGCATGTCTTTCAAGTCAAATAATAGGAGAGTGCATGGTGTGAAGTGTTCTCTTCTTGGAAATGTTCTTCAACTGCCTAGGGCCTTGCAACAGAAAAAAATGTGTCACCACATAGAAATCCTGGAATACTATCTCACTTGGGTCCACGAGTTGATTGCCTGTGCAATGTCTTTGATGCTATTCAAAACAACATGTAACCTACATCTATCCAGAGGTGTTTCCCATCCATCTGTCTGACCATCTGTGACTAGAAAAATACATTTCTCTTTTCTTTACATCACTGTAGCTGCAGGACATTTTGGAGGATCATTGTTGAAGGAAGGAAGGGTGTCCATTAGTGGAGTAAAAAGTCAAGTGAAATGTTCAGAAATCCACTCATTTATACCTTTTCTGTTTATTTGTGTTCTCTCTAGGATTTTTATGTTCTTTCTGGATGTTTTAGCCAACGTGACATGCTTATAAACGCTCTTTCCATGATCTAAGTGCTACTGAGATACTCCTACTTTTATTCTCAACCTGTTCGTTTTCTGTCCTGTTCTTTATCTTGGTTCTTCATTCTGAATTTCTTTTTCCCTATCATGTTCTTACCAAACACCAGGAGCAAGGGAAACTCTCCCATGTACTTTGGTATTCCCTATCCAAAATGGTAATTAAATGATTAAATTGATTTTAATTAAATAATTAATATACTTTTATATAGTATGTATTAGTTGATATGTAACCATGTGTTAAGTATTTTAATATCATCTTTATTATTCACAAAGTGGACTTTTTAAAATCTCAGTTTCACAGATGAGGAAGCCAATGTCTGCTGGGGTTAAAAATCTTACCCAAATTCCCACAGGCAGAAAGTGACATCCAGGAAGAAATAGATCCAGGATTAGAACCTGTGTCTTTCTAAAGCTTATATATTCCCCACAGTGTCATATTGCTTTTTAATTTCAGGGCCAGTAAAGTTCGTAGTAATTCCTTATTTCTTATCTTATACCATTATTATTGAAGTGCTATCTCCTTTTGGAATCAAGTTGTTCCTATGATCAATTTTAGGAATTGGGAAATTGTATAGGTTGAAAGATCCCATAAATGAATGTTACCCTCTAAAGAGAAAAGCTCTTTAAAGCTGTTGGAATCTGGGCTGAAATAACCAATTTCTATCTATGCTCATGTTAGAAAGGTTTAACCTAGAATAGCTTTTTGAGTGAAGTCATTGACCTCATTTTTCTTCTTCCCCTAAACAGAACCAGTTGGAGATAAGTATATGTTTATCTCTTGTCATTTATTCTTGGTGTCCATAATGGTTTTATAGATTAGCTGTTTCATGTCCTTATGTGTATATAGAGAAGTTTTCTTTGGTTTCTGTTGGTGTTAATTTCCAGATACCACAATTTCTTACTGGCATAGCAAAGACCAATGAAATTCTCTCCGATACCATGGAGAGATTTATTTATGTGTCATTGAGTGGTTTTTCAGTGGGCCTTGGAAATGGCAAATATATTTTGCCATCATATGAAAAGTTCAAATGAGCACATTTTAGCCCCATTATCAATACATGTACAATTAACTGGGCATTTACTTTTCCCTTGGCAATGACATTACATGGTGTTGTTTGGGGAGTGATTAGTCACTAACCCATCCAACAAATAGTGGAGTATCTATTATATGGGAATTGTGATCGGTGTTGTTTCTAGTTCTCAAGGAGCTCAGGGTCTAGGATGGAAAGATAGATCAAAAGATAAATTACACAGAGCCATGGATGGAGATGTGTTTACAGTACTGCGGTCACGTAGAGGAGTAGGAGGCTAAGTGTTTAGTAGGAGACAATCTTCCCACTAAATAAAGGGGACTAGATTTCTCAGTTAAAGGGTAGAGCAGACATGAAAGTAGAAGTATCAAAAAATATTTGGATCAACTGGAACATTTGAGAGTAACTAGCTTTTTGAGTAGAATGGTAGAGATAGTGGGAGAGGAGACAGCTTGGGGCCAGAAGAAGTCATCAAGGGCCTGGTATGCTGAAGTTGGGAATTTGGAGTTAAAGAAGCCAACCTGGAAAGACCATTTTCTTTTTTCCTCCAAGACGGGGGACATATAATACCAAAGAAATATTTCCTAACTCTGGTCAATCAGGAAGGGCAGCAGAGGAGATAGGATAGTCACCATTAAATAATACAAAGAGAAAACCAATTCCATTTATTTCCCCCTAGTTTTGATTAGCATTTTGCTTCTCTGATTGAAGTGAATTCATTTAAACAATTGCAAAGTGGGGCTTTGGATCAATGTTTTCTAGAAGGAAGATGGGAATCCCTGGCATTTTCTTCTTTATGTTTTGTTTTTATTGAATAATTTACTAGCTATTTACCAGGAGGAACACAACTATATCCATCTCCAGAATTTCCTAAGGGATTGCATCCTTGGCTTTCATTCACATTAGCAACCTTATTAAGGATTTCATGAGGGTTTTTCTTCTTTCTTTTTTCACATAGTCTTGAGAGAGGAGGGAAATCCTATTTGTTATACAATAACTCATTGCATAATGGGTCATTGCGTATTTCTGCTAAGACAGGGGCCAAGGGAACTTGGAAAGAAACAAAAAAAATGGAATCAAATGTGATGTGTCAGTGGAAAAGAGGGAAGCACAGGAGCACAAAAGGAGGAGAAGTGGGACAACTATTTTTGCTTTCTACATTTCATTAGTTATTAAAGTGTTAATGGGATACAATTTTCAAGAGAGTACAGAATTAGAAATTTTAAAACATATAAACAATAATAAATAAATAAGCAACTAACTAAATAAATAAATAAAGTAAGAGCCATCTTTTAGAAAATAAATCTCTTTAGATGTGATTCAGTACATTCAATTCAACAGATATTTGTTGAACTTTGCCTGTTTGTCCTTGAGGATTTCGGCATCTCCTGGAAGGGGTTGGGCATGTGAATCACTAGCTATGATACCATATTGTAAATTAGAAAGATGTATAAGTTGCTATGGATACACAAGACAAGGACACTTCATTTTCCCTGTTAAGGCTGGGGAAGGGTTTGACGTAGAAATACTCCCTTCTGTATTTAAACTCACACTTGAAGGATGAACTGGAATTTTCCAGGAATGAAGAAAGGGTGTTATGGGAAGAGGGAACAGTATGAATAAAAGCTTGAAGAAGGAGGCAAATAGCAAGCTGTGGAAATTGTTCAACTTCTTGTGGTCATGAAATCTAGGATGTGTAGCAAGGAGAGGCCTGGGGGAAGATTGAGAGGAAGAGTACCAGTTAGAATTCTCTGGTCACAAGCAACAGAAGCTAATGAAATAACTCATACCAGACACACACATGGACACTCAGATGGCACCTCCCCCAACACACACATATGCACACCCACTGTCACCGTCAGTGCTGGTCTCTTCTGGCAGGTTCATAAGGTGAATCATTTTCCGTGGTTTTTCTTGAACATCAGACTTCAGTGAGACAGCATCTGACTTGTACAACCGAGACATCTCTTGGCTCAGACAGAGCAGAACCCCTTGATAGAGAGTTCTACCAAGTTGTCATAATCGCAGAAAGAATCCTAGTCTCCGTGGTTGCTATTACCCAATTGATGGGAACAGACACTGGCCAGAAAAGTGACAAATATCCTTTGAAAGTAAGATGGGGCCAATTTGTAAAAGATATTACATGTCAGAGGAGAATATCAAAGCATAATTTAGGGGAAGAATCAACAAGGCTTCATGGTCCATTGTCTGTTGGGGAAATGGTAAGGGAGGAATCAAAGAAGACAGATGAGTTTTGCTGCAGATGAATTCATGGATATCAAAAAATTTATTGGGACAAGTGTTATAGGTAGATGGCAAGTCTATTTTGAGAAGCCTGATAGATATGCAGTGTGAAGATGTACCATGATGTGGAAAAATATTTTTTGATTATGTATTTCATAACTACCTATGATAAATCTGAAAATTTCTGGAACAAATCCATGGAGTTTAATTAAACACGTGATAATCCGTTCATGTCTTATCCAAAAATTACTGGTTGATGGCCTCTCTGAGTTAGAACACCACCCAAAACTAGGGAGGAGGTTAAAAAACAAAAACAAAAAAACCAGACGTCTGAAGAATCAAACGATGTTAGCAGCCCCATATTACTAAAACATTTTAATCACAAGAAATTGCCTCAAGGGCTTCTCTCAGAGACAATTAATTTTACTTCAGAAACAATTAACATGATTATAAGTATCTGCTTTCATAGCCTATAGAAGACTAGGATCAGCAAATTGTAAGTGAATGTGAATGTGAGACACACTGATTGCTTAAAATGATAACCTGATATTAAAGACACAGAAAACAGAAGTTTCAAATATTGAACGCTCTAATGCGTGAGTCTGGGACCATAGAGCACGGAGGAGAACATTCTTATGCTGATAAATAATCCATGTGGCATTATATCAGTCCATATAGGACAGGTTTATACTGCAGCAACAAACATTACCAACATCTTAGGGACTTAACACCACAAAAGGTGATTCCTTACACAGAGACTTCTGGTCTGGGTGGCTCCTTTGGGCTGCTAATATCCGTGTGGAGGCTCATAAACTTAGCCTATCGCATACTGGACATTGACTCTCAGCACAATCATCACTGAATTCCATGGAAAACTATCCTTAGAGGGTCTCCCTCCTGGCAATTAAGTGCTTTGCCCAAAAGTCACACACACACACACACACACACACACACACACACACCTCCCACTGGGTAGAACTAACTACGAGATTTCAAAGTGCAAGGAAAGGCAGCAAGTCATGCTTCCTTGGGCCAGAAGGAGAGCGAGACTTGATACGAGTGAACGTAGAGGGCCTTCCTGTGGTCATTCCTGTCCTACGACCTGGGGTGATCGTCTACGTTTGCAACAATGCTACAGTCATGTCACCAAAGTCCAATCATATTTGATTATATTTGACTTTAGAAGAAAAGAAAGAAGATAAGGCATTTAATTCATTTTATTTATGGAAAGGTGCAGAAAGCTTCAGTTCATACAACACTGTTATCACTTGTGTGTGCAAGACCGTCTAAAGTATTTTACAGAGATTTCTACCAATAATGATGAAAATAAGTAAAACAGGATTTAACCTTATAAACAGAAAGACTTCTATTGCCTCGAACAGGAGTTGGCCAACTTCTCTGGCAAGGCCAAATCCTGAATATTTTTGGCTTTATGGGTCTCTGTGTCAACTACTCAACTCTGCCACTGTAATTTGAAAGCAGTCATAGATAGTATGTAAACAAACGGGTGTGTTCCAATAATACATGATTCACGAAAAGAGCTGGCAGGCTGGATTTGATGCCAGGGCCATAGTTTATCATCATCTCATCATGAAAATTTACTTGTGGACATCCCTGTGGAAGCTATGGGGCTCCCCAGGGTACTCTTTGAAAATTATGAAATGTGGATCCTTTCTGAATCTACCTTTCTGCTCTAGCCAGATTGGAGTACTTTCTATTCCTTAAATGCTACCTCACGCCTATGCTTCTATTTACATTCTTCCCCCTTAGGAATGCCGTCTCCCCCTAAGTTTGACTTCTCTCTCTCGGGACCCGACCCGGTCAAGTTCTGCTTTCTCTGTGAGGCTTCCCCACAAGGGTTCAATCACCAGTGAGAACTATTTCCTCTGAAGTCCAATCTGGTCAGTGTTTCTGCAGATATATCCTCATTTCCTACTGGATTTTGAGTTCCCTTGAAGGCAAGACATATGTCCCTGATTTAATTTCATGCCCTAAAAAATAAAAATAATAATAATAGTAATAATAATAATAATAATAATAATAATAATAATAATAATTTCGTGCTCTGACATAAAACATAGCTTTCAACCTTCTTGCTAATCAACTACCAAGCTTTCTGGAAGATTTGGCCATGTTGGTTCTATTTCTTCTCTTCTGCTTACTCACCTTCTTAATGTCATCTGCCTCCTACCTTCACCCTTACACTAATACTGCTTTTGACAACATGGACATGGAACTCTTTCTTGCTAATTTCTAACTGGCATTTTTTAAAATCAGAAATTACCCATTTTCTAATCCAAATATTTCAGGAGCATGGACACTAATGACCACTCCCCTCTGAAATACTCTTTTTACTCCCTTGGTACTGCTCTTTCCTGTTGGTCCTTTTCTTCCCTGTATTCCAGCATCTTTCTCACTCCCCTTCACGAGACCTTCTTCCCCTTCTTGTCCTTTAAATGCTGGTCCTATGCCTTCTTGTCTTTTTATCCTGTACATTCTTACTGAACAACTAACTCCTTTATCTTCAATTAAAGTCCATATACTGATGACCCCCAAATCTAGTTTTCTTGCTCAAGCCGCTCTTCTGAGCTTCACACCTATAAATTGGCTTGTGAGACATCTCTATTTGGATAACTTAGAAGCCTCTCATCCTAATCTGTCTAAGACGAAACCCTTCATCTTTCCTTTCCTACTATATTTTCTCTTTAATGAATGGCACCACCATCTACAGGCTGCCAAATCAGATACCTGGCAAAAATCCTTGTTGCTCCTGCCTCCGTTGAGATGCTTTTTTGATTTGTGTGCTTCTCTGTCCTCACCTGCATGTCCCCTGGCTCATCCTGCATCAGAGCAAGATTCTCCTAAGCGTTATCCTCACCTTTTGGTTATTTTAATCCATTCTACATATCACAACCAGAACTATCTTCTAAAATACAAATCTAATTTTCAAACATGTTCATGACACATTGACACTTGGTCCTATACAATCTGGCCTGACTACCTCTCAGCCTTCTCTCTTGCCACCTCACTCCTGGATGCTGATTAGCTAGTTTTCTCAACCATGCCTGGAATCCCTCCATCCCATCTTATACCTGGTTAATTCCTAGTTCACTAGGAGCTTTCAGCTAGAATGTCACTTCCAAAAGGAAGTTCCTCCAACCCTGCAATGCTACGTTAGGTGACTGTGACCACCATTAAGGACATTGTAAATGCTCTCATTCTCCTTTTGGGCACAAGGTTGGGTTGCACATTCCCACCTCTTGAAGTATGTTGCGATCACAGGTCTCGCTCTGGCCGATGAAATGTAATCAGAATTAGTGTGTGTCACCACGAGTCAGGAATCTTTAGGAGCCAGGGTGTGATTAGCCATACTAGTTTTCTCTCTCAAGGCAATTGCCAAACTCCATCTCACCTACATATCTCCCAGTAAACTATATGCTTACTGGGGACAGGGATCACACCTGTGTTATTCATCTTTCTATCTCCAGCACCTAGGGAATGTCTGGCACTGAATAAATAAAGATAATAATAGCAAACACTTTTATAGTGCACTTGATACATATTCATTCCTTTATTGCACACAATAATCCCAGAAGGAAGGTTCTTATCCTTATCCTTATTTTACTGATGAGGAAGTAGAGTGATAGGGAGTTTAAGTAACTTGGGCAAATTACACAGCTGGGAAGTAGCAGAGCTGAGATATGAAGCCAGACACGTCTAGGTCCGGAGTCTGCACTCTCAACCACTATACTATGCATGCTTTCTTTCTAAGTAAATGCTTATGGGGTGAATGAATGGTAACTGAATGGATAAACTGGTGTTTGAGCAACTACCTGTGTTTCTGTAAATGGAGAATTTTCTCTCTCCTCCCCCTTTCCTCTGGCTCATCCAACATGCATACCCGATGAACTCGGCTCAGTCACCTCTTCAGGAAGGCTTCTTTGATCCTCTCCCATGGGAGTCAGATACCCTACTACTGGGCTGTCTCAGTCCGCCATGCATACCTCCAATATTGCACACTTGCCCCACTGAACTGTAATTATTGGTCAGTTTGTCTATCTTTCCCTTCAGACTGTGAGCTACTCAAGATGAATTACTGGGTCATATTTGTCCATGCTTAAGTAGCTACTTAGTGCTTAAAACATTACAAACGGTTCATAAATGTTGATTGAATAAATACAAGAAAAACTGAATGAGTGAGTGACTTTCTTTAGACTAAGGTTTCTCAGTAGTGGTCCCATTAACATTTTGGACTGGATAATTCTTTGTTGTGGGGCTTGTCCTGTGCATTATAAGATGTTTAGCAACACCCGTGCTTCTACCCATCACAAGCCAGTAGCACCCACACCCCACACCCGTGACACCGACACGTGCATACAAACACACATACACATGCACACACACACACACACACACACACACACAATGTCTCTAGACATTGCCAAATGCTCCCTGAGGGGGCCAAATTAGCCCCACTTGGGATCCACTGTTTTCAAACATCTTTACTCAGTATTATAACTACATGAAGGGCATAATATGTTAATTTTCCATCTCTCCCCTCTTTCCTGTGTTAATTAGAGCTCTATGTAAGGAACAGAAAATCAACTAGAGCTAGATTAGATGAAAAGGTAGTAGCTTAAGGAACCCAAAATAGGAATTTTGCTGGGCCTTGGGAAGGGCTGGGTCCAGAACACTGTCTCTGTTTGGATCAGGTTTCTACACCCGGATCCATCAACCGTAGCCAGTGTCAGAGGGCAGGTTGAGGTATGGCAAGTCCTGCAGAAACTAGATGGGGAGGGGGAGATTGCAAGACTGTTCCCTAAACAAGGCATCTGTCAGATATACTATAGGTTTCCACTAAAATCTCTTCCTAAGATAAACCCACAGAAAAAAAAAGAAAAAGAAAAAGAAAAAACGTTTAACAAAGAGTCTGGAAACAGGATGGGTCCCTCAAATGGGGAAGACAGTCCTCTTTACTTGAATATTGGCCTAACTCATCCGACATCATTAATAAGACGAGCACAAAGACCCTGGCCAAGCTCAGCCCAGTTCTGCAGACGTGTGGTATGGATTAGCGCAGTGCCCGGGATGGGTGTAACAGCCTTGGAGGTTAACCGTCCCCAGGAGCGAGGTAATTTTGTGTTCCAAAGCCAGTCTCACCCCAACCTCACTCTCTCCGTCCAGCTAAGGTGCTGTGGCTCTCCGTGCAGTCATACGGCGCCCAGTTGTCTACATATTTGCAGCAACTCCCGAGCCTCAGTCCCCCGCAGCTATTTGCAAATTGTCACCTCTCTGTTTTGCCACAGGTTTAGTTTATCCTTGTAGGAGCTGATTTGGGGAATAAATGCCGTTGGACATGGGTGAAGCCAAAGTATCTGGGCTCAGGGGGTCAGACGCTGGCAAAGCTGAGGCTGTTCCCCGGGCGAGATGCCAGAGCTTAGTGTGCTGGGGCCGGGGTAGGCGACTCCCACAGCGGATGTACCTCCTGCCCTGGGCGTGCTTGCAACCCTTAAGTCCTTTTCTGGGGGGGAAAGTGTATATGAACTTTTTCCCTAGTGGCCTGGCCTGGAATTTCCCTTTCTCAGACTCGGCATGCTGCCTTTAAGGATCTCCCCAGATAACTTTCTGAATGGTAACCAGCGCCGGTTGGTTTTTCTAGTTCCTGCAGCAGAAGGCGGGTGGCAGAGGTGCCCGGGGGACGTCAGGCTACGGCTGGACTCCTGCTGACCCTCCTGGCTTCTTCCTCTGGTCGTGGCGAGCTCATGCAGCCAGGCAGGGAGTGGGAGGGGGAGACTGCGGAGCCTGGCTGGGGGCCACGCAAATACGGGAGGAAAGGATTTGGGTGTTTCAGGAACACTTTTATTCTCGTGCTATACACAGACCAAGCCGGGCGGCACCGCTGTGGTCACCTGCTGCCCCAATGCCTCAGGAAGAGCTCGGCCCGCGGGCCTCTAAGTAGAGGCTCCTAACTGCCCCCCTTTCCCTCTGCACGTGTCTAAGCCTCCTTGGGGTCTAACGTCTTCTCAACTGCCAGCCAGCATCCCAGAGGGGGCTCTGCCTCTTTGTCTGCAGGTCCTCAGTGCCCGTCGGAGGACCTGCAGCCCTCTTGTCGCCGCTCCTCCTGCTTACCGGCTGGACTTGGCTGCGCCCACTCAGGTACCCAGTGCGGTCTCTGAACCAGGTGCTAATTAGGCTCTAGGTACACAGTGGTGAAGTCAGCCCCGAAGAACTGCAGGGTGGAGGCCAGAGGAGCAAGAATAAGCAAGGACCTAAATCAGTGTTCTGGGTGCCAGACGGTATAGAGCCATCGGGAACACCTTAGTAGCATGGCCAACAAGGTTCATGGAAAGGGTGACGTTTTAGCCATGACTTTCCTTCCAAAATATATATACTTCTTTGTTGCCCTTCACCATTCTGAATGAGTGGAAATGGCTATTTTACTGCAGGACTGCCTGGTTTACAGATTGGACAGGAACCTCCCCCCTTAAATGCTTGAAATTTGAAAATCTCAGCACAAAATTTCAACGACATCCCAGCCATTTCAGCCTCATGCTGCTGATGTCCCTGTGCATCTTGACACTGATACCCCCAGATGACTCCCTTTCCAGTCACACCCCTGACTCTAATTGGCTCTTGGACAAGCCCTTGCCCTTTCTTCATCTCAATTTCTTACTATATAAAATAAGGAGATTAAGCAATATATTTTATTAGGATTTTTTTCCCATTACAAATTCCATAATTGAGATGTTCCCTCACGGGTTGAGGGTAACTTCTGAGAAAAAAAAAAAAAAAAACTCTAGGGAATCAGGATAAAAACACAATGAAAGGAGAAATGAAGAGGCAGGATCAAAGCTATTGCCATGCACATCCATGAAAAAACAATCTTGTTTCCCAGAACAGCTACCAGCAGGCCAAATTTAGGACAGTGAAGCGCGTCAGGCCACCGCGTTTAGCTGGTTTATCAAATAAATGTTGATATAACATTGTCTCAGCCTAGTGTGTGTCGTCTTAAGGGACCAAGAGATTGTTCATAAATCCGTGAAGAAATGCTGTTTATACGCAAAACATTATTATTTATTAATATATGCAGACTTAATTGCCAAAACACTCAAATTTCTCTGAGTGCCCCTAGTGTAGGTTTTCTGGATGGTGAGAGAGGATTATTATGGACCTTGGCAAATAACTCCTTAAATTCCACAGTAAACAGAGGGAGCTTCGTGATAAGGGTGTTCAGACTGGCCGCAGTCTTAGCTCACAACTGGCGTCTCATTCCGTAACATTCCGGAGCTCCACCTCATGCGTCTTCTTGGTACCTTAATATCTTTTGATCAGTTAGTGTTTCCTGGTTGAAGGAAAGATTGAATCCCAACTGGCACTCACAGTTGAAGCCCTATTTCTTTTTTTAAAAATCTGATTAATTTATTTTTAGAGAGAGAGCAGGGGAGAGGCCGAGGGAGAGGGACAAGTGGACTCCTGAGTGCAAGCCCCACGCGGGCTCCAGCCTCCAAGTCTGACATCATGACCTGAGTTGAAACCAAGAGTCGGCTGCTTAACTGACTGAGCCACGCAGGTGCCCCGAGTCTCTAGTTTGACGTGTCAGAGTCAAAGACAGTTCTGGGGAATAGATAGAAAATCAGATTAAGAATTGATTTTCATTTCTGCCACTTTACAAACATAATGAATCCTTTTTGAAACCCCTAGGATCTGTTTAAAGATTTTAAAAGCATGATACAGTAAACACGGTTTCCCAAATGTATTCAGCGTATGGGTTAGCAATTTATTTAGGAATGGGGGCGTGTATGTGTGTGTGAGAGAGTGATCTTGCATTTCTAGTGGTAGGTGGCATACCTTTTTGGCATATTTACAGAACTCTTACGAGAATGTCTACACAGAATCAGCACCAAGTTTGCCATCATTTAGAGAAAGTATTATAGTGTGCATTGATGCACTCAACATTTATGAAGTGGGGTGCGTTTAGGGCGGAAGGGAGAGGAATGGGACAGGGGAGCATAAGGCAGGCGATTTTAATTTTGTCTATAGTATTTTATTTTCTAAAAAAAAGGAGAAAAGGTCTGTAGCCTCTAGTAATACAACAACATTTGCTAATTTTGAGTGTCAGCTCATGAACATATTCTAACTTACCTGGTATACTTTATTTTTATTTGTATTTATTTTTTGTTTCCTTAGAACTGAGTAGGTAACCTTCAATATTTGTCTAAAAAAAAATGTTTAGCTGTTGCTTTCATAGAAATCCACAATTGACAGGCTCTAGTTTTCAGCCATCTTTATATTTTAGTAGCAAAAAGCTAAGCTATGCAACCGCAAAGAGAAGCTTTTCATGGAAAAAAAAAAAAAAAACAATAATAGATGATCTTATCCTAAGAAGAGATAGCCTGCCAAGCAAAGTGGTGTACCTTTTTCTTTAATTAAAAAATTTCATGCACAAACTAAAAAATAACAAAAGCTACAAAAGAAAACAAATTAAAGAATACCCAACATCACATGCAGACTTTCTTATTAGAGAACTAGAGGACCATTAATACTAGTAAAGCCACTGCTAATAATATTCAAGGAAAAACCAATCCCATATTGTCCAAAAATATCTTAGAAACATAAAAATTCCATCCAGGTGCATGCGGTGAATGATTTTGTTTTCCCACTCAGTGTGCATCCTCTTTTCTACTGGTAACTGGAACCTATGTGTTAATAACAGCAAAGCACTAGGATAAAAGGATCTTGGGCCCTGATGTCCTCAAGGAAGAGAGGTGCTTCATTGCTTGGAGTTACATGTGAGAAAGAAATGAACTGATTTTTGAAGCTCCTTTAAATTTTGGATTTCTGCTACTAAACCTGAAGTGACAGCTTAGTTGGCTTTGAGCACCCCCGTTGGCTCAGGGACTCACTCCTTTTCTCTGTTTATGGAAAAAGTCTTGATTGCATCCCTGGCTGGAGGAGTGGGCTTGTGGCCCCCACCAGGTCGGGCTACAGCAGCACTGTGCGTATATTGGCATGGTTGAGAGAGAAAAGCTGTTTCCACTGGGCCTTCAGAGGTCAAGCTTCAAACGTGGCGCCATCGGTGGTGAAGGTGAGAGCCTGCTTGGGAGTGAGCCCACCGAAGGGCAGAGGTGAAGGAATGAGCTCAGTTTCCTAATACAGGGCTGATATTATGTAACCTTTGGAGTTAGTATCCCCAACTTTTTGGAATGTTTTTCCTGTTTACTATGGTGTAAACCAATCTCCCCACCCCTGCCCCAAGCCCAGCGGCTTCAAAAGGCAATTTATTATTGTTGCTGATGTCTCTGTCCATCGAATGAGCACAACTGGGTAGTTCGAGCATGGTTCCTCTCCTGTGTTGCCATCAGATGTCACTGGGGTGACAGGCATCAGAAGACTCGACTGGGCTGGACATCTCAGATGGCTTCTCCACTCACAAGCCAGGCTTGTCCCCTGAGGCTTGCTTCTCCAGAGCAAGCATATCAGAGACCAGGGCAGAAAGCCCAAGGCTTCCTCTGACCCAGCCTCAGCGACACGTAGCACTCTCACTTATTTGTTTCAGGAAAATCGGGTTCCCAGCCCACATTCGGGGGGAGGTAATCTCACAAGGCATGGACCCTGGAAGATGCGGGACATCCTTAAGGACTAGCTGTTGCCAAAAGGAAATAAATTTTTCACTTCTACGCTCGGGAAAATTTCCCCTTTGTGGTCTGACTCAGTAGGAAAACTAACCATTACTCTGGGTTGTGGTGGAAGGTTTGAGCGCAAGTGGTCGAGGGAACTGTGCTTCGCTTGCTTCCAACTGCGGCCCTGTCTCCACCTGGGGTAGCGGCCGCCCAGCTCCCCATCCCGCGGGGTGGGTCCCAGCTAAAGCCTCTGTTCTCTGGACCAGAACACAACACGTTCTGAATCAAGGTCTGGGTACAATGTAGGCTTCTCTGAGGCAGGGCTAGACATGCCTTTGTAACCTCCATTTCTGTAGACTTCAACATTGTTGTTCTTAGAGAAAATGTTTCCAGCTGGTGGATTAAAAACCTCCCAGGACAGGTGGGGAAAAATTGTCCTTGGTCATAGGAAAAGAACTGGCTCGATTCTATGCTAATCAGAGCAGATCTCATTCTCCAGGGGGCGGAGGGAGGGAGGGGGAACCTCTCAATGAAACACTTTGAGGCAAAAGCTATTTGAATGATTTTTCTGAATGACGTAAGTTTGAGCTCAGGAGAGGCAGATCAAATCTGGCGAAAGAGACTAATGTTGAAAGAGACTGAATGTCCAGCTGGGATTCCTGCGAGTCATAGGCTTGCAATAGAAGCTTTGAGAAAATAGGGGCTTTTTGAAGTACAATTTCTCCAGGGAAAGTAAAGCAATTTAACTGGAGACGATGAGTAACGGAAGCGGTCCCCATAATTAACACCTAGAGATGTGGGCTAGAACCTGTGATAGATCTGTTAGAGGCCTTTGCTCCCTTATTTACAGCAGATATCCGAAGCCTCGGATCCTCGACTTGCCTGGGAGCTCACCGTCCACAGATGCTAGTCTGGGGCCTCAACTGTTTTGGGCACTTACCGAAGTAGTCATCAGCCAGCTCGTAGCGCCGAGGCTCCCCCAGTTTCCGAATCCCAGCTTCGCGGGGCCCAGGCAGGCCACCCTGGAGTTGGATCCCCGGCGGCCCTGCTCCAGGCCTCGTCCCTGGGGCACCAGGAGGCTAAGGAAGAGCGGGCACGTCTAAAGCAGGTTCCATGGGGGAGCCCCCAGGTCAGAATCCGGGGGGATCAGAGGCAAACACCGAGCCCAACAGGGTCAAGACCAAGATGAAGGCACTGGACTGAGGGAGAAGCAGGCCCGGAAGGAGTGAGGAGCCCCGGACAAGTGCCTCCAACGCCAGAGGTGCTTACATCTCCCCTCACGCGCAAGGGCGAGCGTGCGGAGTGATGAGGGCGGCGGCAGCCAAGCACACTCAGTGGGCGCTTGGCCCGGGCCCGCTCCTGTTTTAATGCTTTACGTACAAATCCACCCATTTAATGTTCAGAACAGCTCAATGACAAAGGTCCCGGTACTACTCTTACGTTTTAGATGAAGACAGAAGCCAAGAGAGCTTACGCAGGGGCCCGAAGTCATCCGTCTGCAAGCAGAGAGCGGGGCTGGAACTCGAACGTGAACGTGCACCTGCCCAGTCTCAGAGCCCAGGCTCTTCATGGTGTGCAGCTCTGGCTTCATTGTCATCACGACCTGGAAGCCCGTAGAAAGCATGTATGTGCCGTCTTCTACTCCGACCTCCTGAATCTTCATCTACGGGACAGAGAACTGCAATCTGTATTTTTAGTGGGTTTTCCTCCTTAGGTAACTGTCGTCTGTTTGACTTTCTTTCTTCTCCCTCAAGGAGCAGTGTCACTCAGAATCCCTGAGCGTAGGAGCGAGTGTTACACGTAGGAGTAAGTTAGTACTATGCCAGGGCCTCAAGGCGAGATGGGAATTGTCACACAACCGGGCTGCATGGAAACATAGTTTGAGAATCAAGGTGTCTGGGTAATTGTGAAATTCTAACAGCAGGGTTACCTCTGCTTCTCCCCCAAGGTGACGCTTCACCATTTCATGACCCAATTTTTTTCTTGCACGATCTGCTGCTTCTTTGACTTTTCCTCCAGATTTAAACTTTTCTCTCTCTCTCTCTCAGATTCAAAGTTCTGAGTTAGATCTGATTGGTGTGGTCTATGGCTCTCATTCTCATGGGCAGAAATCTGGAATAAGCCCACCTCATAAACTTCCAGTTGGCCTTTCTATTGGCTAAACTTGGAAAAGCCAAAAACCCTGCCCTGGTTCAGTCACCTGTGACTAAGATGGAAGAGTAAAATAATAATGCATTGCCACCTACCTTATAAATAATTATGCAATTAATTAATTAATATGGTGACCTTAATAGGAATAGTGAGTGGGAAAACTAGAAGGAAACTGAAAGCTTTGCTGGTATTCTGGGGCTTGATTTATCTAGAGTACACTATTCTTGCTCAGGAAATAAATTCCATACTGATATAATCTCAAGCAGGCAGCCTCCTACCTGATGGTGGCAGCAGGAATTTGGCCTGGGGAAATAAAAGGTATGTCTGGGACACTTGCCATTATTAAAAATGTATGGGTCAGAGCCTAATCACTGGGTCATTGGATTCTGAGCTCATCACTCAATGTTGACAGTGGAAATTAGATCCCTAGACCACCTGGACAGCATTTTGCCTTTTTTACCTTGTGAGAATTAATATTTCTCTATTTTTTCTTTATTTCTCTCTCTCTCTATTTTCATTCTCCTAAAAGCATTCAGAACACACTGTGACACAGGAGTCTCTCTTTGTTCTCAAGAAAAAGAAGTCATACATGTGACATTCTGAATGTCTTCTTGACTAGAACTTAATTAGCTCCAAGTTAATAATTGATTGACTCTCAAATGAAGCCGAATGAATCCCTAGTTTCTAACACTGACAATTTGTTTAGTGTAGTTCATTTCTTCATGGTAAGCAAACAAAGATGGGCTGTTTTGGAATCGTTCCAATTCTTACTGGTCTGATACACGCGTTATTTTAGTTCCTTTGAGAAGCAGACTGAGATGCAGAACTGAATGAGCACGAATTTGACTAAGAGAAACAACTGAGAGAAAAATGGGAAGAGAGCCGGGGAAGGCTGGTTAAAGTGGCAGAACATGATGCAGGTCTGACCCTTGGTGAAGGACAGAGGGAAGGTAGGAGGGGGGGGAAGCATCTTAGACTGCAGTGTTGTCCGAATGGAAGGTCGGCCATGTCATCAGGGAGCCCTCAAGCCAAAGTTACCCGTTAGTGGAGGAACGGGCCTGCCTTAATGTCCCTGTTTCGCTCAGTCCTCAATCACTGGCTGGGGGTAGCACATGGGAAGTACGGCATCAATGCAAATAAAATGATGGAATGGAGAGCACGACATCTGGACCAGCAGCCCCTCATACTTGCTATGGTTAGAGATCTGAGAGGCACATGTCCACCGTGGAGCCCATTCTTATGGGGCAATGCAAAGACTTATATTCTTTAGAAGAAACCCAAGGGCTATGGCAACCTCTGGGTCATTCCCAACTGAAAAGATCTAAGGAAAAGTGTGTGTGTGTGTGTGTGTGTGTGTGTTTAATGTAGATTTTATTAGAATGCAATTACGGTAAGGCCAAAAACAGGAGACCATTTCCCCTGAAAAGATAACTTGGTTTACTCACAGATCCACGGGAGGGTCCATGCCAAGGCACGAGGTTGATATGAGGAAGCACCAGAGCAGGTCAGGAGACAGAGGGAATGGGGGGAAATGTGGTAAAGAGCCTTTATTATGGTTTCTGTCAGGAGGAATGGGCAAGGCAGGGTAAGCGAGTTTAGGATTGGCTAACTTGAATAATTTTTTGTGGGCTCTGGATTATAGGAGCTGAGCCTAGCTGACTGTGAACTGGCTCTGGGGAGAGTAGAGCAAGGTGGTGGCTGAGTGTGAGCTTAATAAAGAAGTTGTAGGCCTGTGCGTGCTGAACTGGTTGGTTTACATATGAAAGGCAAGCTTGAAGGCAAGTCTTTTACTGTCTCTAGGAATTGGCTCACCCTGGGAGGGGCAATCCCTCCAGAGTCTGCAAAGCCTCACCATGCTAAAGAATCAATTATAGAAACTAGAAAATGTCGTTATTACAGCATTGCCTCCTTCTCTTGAGAGATCTTTGTTTAACCTCTAACATCTCTAGTGAAGCCTAGGATGATACTGTTGCAGGCTGGTCCAAGTATTAAAAGCATCCCTCAGTCTGCCCACTCCCGTCCCTCGACCTCCCAGGTCTTTCTTGGGTTAAGTTCTTGCCATCTGTCTATACCAGGCCTCTAATGATAATTTAACAAGTAACATAGAAAAAGGCCCTTAGAGGACGGGCTAGAGAGAAGATCTCTAGGAGAGATTGGATATAACTCCAAGAGCTAAGAAAGCAAGGAAAGTATTGCAAAAATATTAGAGGAGAGAAAGAATTGCAAGCACCAGCATAAGGAAACCTTGTGGTTGAAAGAGAAAAAATGAATAAGAAATGGGCCTTAGGGGGGATCCCTGGGTGGCTCAGTGGTTTAGCGCCTGCCTTTGGCCCAGGGTGTGATCCTGGAGACCCGGGATCGAGTCCCACATCGGGATCCTGGCATGGAGCCTGCTTCTCCCTCTGCCTGTGTCTCTGCCCCCCTCCCTCTCTCTCTGTCTACAATGAATAAATGAATAAAATCTTAAAAAGGCCTTAGAAAAGTAGGAGACTGAGCAGTCAGCAGAAAATGTAATTTCTTATTTAAATGTCTGTTTTTCCCTTTAGACTTTGAGCTCCAAGAGGGCCAGCTCTAGATCTGTTTACCTAGTTGTCACAGAGCTTGTCACATCATACGTTTGCAGTAAATGTGGGGAAATAAATGCATGCAGGAGGCAGACACGCTAACAAAGATGCTCTGAGATCTGACGTAGGGAGCAGCCCATGGGCTGAGATTCCTCCAGGAGGAGCATGTAGTGCTAGTGGATGAGGGTGATGTGATTGGCATTCAACGAGATGAGATCCGATGGCCCTGAGATGGCTCTGCAATACCCTGTCTGCATGTACTATAGCCTAGTTTTCAATGGATAGGTCACCTAGGGATTGCTTTCCATTTAACACCTTAATAGACTTTTCTGCAGAGAACATTGGTCTTGAATCTTAATTATTTCCAAGAGTGCCTGGAAAATGGTAATATGCCACCAAGAAGAGTCAGGGAACTAATTCCCTGGGGGAATGCAGTTGGAAATTGCAGTGTTGTAAGTGCCGTATGTTGAGCCAACCCTTGCTAATTAGGGCTTCCTGTTTCCAGGGTGAGCAAATCTTACGATGGTGTCTTCCTGTCCATCAGTCAAGGAATATTTATTACATCTTTCTCCTGTGTCGTTTGCAATGACCAATAGCTGGCAGGTGTGCTGCCCCGCTCCGCTCCTGCACTCATGGCAGACTTGGATACATTCGTGGTATGAGTATGAGTCATCGTAGCTCTTTCCCTTTTGGAGCTCAGAGGAGGTCTCAGGATTCACCTCACCCTGGCGTTTGGAACAGCAACAATAGGCTGATCAAAGTGGGGACTCAGGATGTTGCTCAAGAATGGAATACGAGGTTCTTCACAAAAGACAAAGACTGGCATCTAGGATTCTCTGCAATGTCACCTTTGCCTCATCAAGCTTATCTTATTCTTTGACCTGACCTTCCCGCTCATCTCTTGCCGACGGACCGCCTACGGGCTCTCACCTGGAAAAGTGTTGCCTTCCATCCTCATCTGCTTAATGGAAACTAATGTCTTGTTTAAGACTCCTTGCACTACCTTCTGTGGAGTTTTAATGCCCCACCCTTTTTTTTCCCCATTCCCACACCCCAAGGCAAAACTGACGCCTTCTCTTCAGTGCTTCCACTCTTATTTCTATAGAAGACTCTAGGGACCTTCTAGTATGTCCCTTGTTTCCCTACCTTTGCATTCCAATGGCAGTGGGCTCCAGGGTAAATACTGACACACACAAATAGAAATGCCCACATATACATATGTAGGTATATATGAATTCAGTTTTTATTGAATGAAACAACATAACTTTTGTATGCTTTTCTAATTATTAGGGATTGATTTGTAAATATTTATTTCCATTTTTCTCATCCTATATTATTCCCCTTGTGATAAATACTCACTAATTTTTTTTCTCAGTCATAGGAAATTCCATAACCATTCCACTATTCTTTCTTTAATCCAAGAAAGAACAAAAGAATAAATTTGATCATGTTTCACAATCTACAATGCATATGTAAATTCCTGTTAGGTAGCAGGACAAGTAAGACAACTATTTTTTTGGTTAATCTTAATGAGTAAATTTAATTACTTAAAAAAAAAAGTTTATGAAATTTTTCCCCCTAAAATTACATGTTAGAAGCACTTTTAGAGTCAGTATTAAGAGAACTACATGTTGCAAAGACTTGTATAAAACAAACCACCAAGACCACAATTGAAAAATATGAGCAAGCCCTCCTCAGAATATCGTAGAAAGATATTCATAAATCTGGGTATATGCACGCATGTGGGAAAGTAAGCGCCAAAAGATGGCTGAAGGTGACCCGAGTGACAAAATCCAGCTTTTCTGGGAGAAAATTCACAAACATCCTGAGAGTCTTGAGGTAGATGGCAGGTTATTAAGAGGAGATGAAACTCTGACCAGACTTCTCATCCAGTCTGTAGGCATTCAAGATGAGGTAGTCTGGTGAGCCCTGTACCAAGAGAAGAGCACATGATGCAAAAGTTCAGGCAAGCACTATATTTTTATGAGAAAACTTCATATTTGTCTTGTAAATGCTATGGACCCAGAAATTTCTGGTACGTGGGATTTGGGCAGGTCATGAAGGACAAGCTGTACATGACCAGGTCAAGCGAGGGAGGACGGTTTGTTGTGTCAATACAGTGTTAAACTTGTACACACTGTTGGTAGTATTTGATCATTGATCCTCCTGGGCCTCAGACTGAGTGCTTCCTACTTAACACATGGAGGCCATATGAAGGCAGCATAATTAGCTGGTTGTACAAATGATTAAGAGACCGATGTCTTCCATGTCCTTTCTCTGTCTTATTTAACCAGATTGTGTTGATAGCCGGAGGTGATTGTTTGAAGCGGAGCTGGTTTAGCAAGAAGTCTATAGGTGAGTTAGCCATTGCACTTGCCTGGACAAGACTATTTAAACACGGGCCTTAGAAGGTGTGGAGGGAGACCAAACCTGCTAGAAAGAAACCGTGGAAGGCTAGAGTCCCTGTCGGGGACTAAAGCAGTGCCCCAAGGCTCTCAAAGTAGGTGGAAGACTTGAGGCTGCCTTGACTGAAACTGAATTGTCAGATGAAACTTGCATGATCCGCTTCACCAACTTGTCCAAGAATTGTACTTATTTCGTCCGAGGATTCCAGTCCTACTTCTAAACTGCAAGAGAACAGAAAACTGGAAGAAGGTCAATCTGGTAGGAGGGCCTAGGTTTTCCATTAAGTTTCGTCTGTCATAGCTAATGGTGCTGCTGTTGAAAATGGTGGTAACGGTTTGAGACCTTGTCATACCCTGCTGCAGGGATGCCCTTGCTGTCCGGGTCCCTCTGCAGGCAGAAGTCATTCTTCAAGAGCTCGTTTCTTCACTCCCTCTAGTGTTACGCTCTGCAAACAGTGCTCTTTGGGGGAGACTCCCAAGGTTGCAGTTCTCTAGTTGACATTTTCTCTTTCTTAGAGAGATACCGAGGCGCCAGGGAGGCCGGGTGGACAGGAGAGAATTCCAGTCTCGGTGATGTGCTTTTCCAGAACCAACTCTTTGTGGATACTCTTAGATTTTTTCTCTTTTTTATAGCTAATAAAACGGAGCTCACAGAGTTGAAGTGATTTGCCCATCCATTAAGTGCTGAGCCATGACAAATGTGTGGGTCTGCGTCTCCTGGAGGCCGGCGACAGTACTCCCTTCTCGCTACCATCCAGGCTGCTTGTCGTCCGCCGCGCAGGCACAGTCATTAGGAAGCAGGGATCTTCAGCTGAGCGTAGTACAAGAGACTTGTCCTCATACCTTCCTCTGTACTCTGTTTGCCTCTGCAGAACCAGGCTTGCTGGGGGTAGTAGACAAAGAACAAAAAATGAATAATTTATATTTCACTCTTTCACAGAGGCTCCCCACTGGGTTGCTTTCTAGGAAAAATATTCCTGGCTTGCAGTCTCAGCGTGAGAGCATGTGCCAGGCCCGGCCCATTGTCCCCTTCTTCACACTGTCTGAGATATTACCCAGACAGAAATGTCAGGCTGCTGGGTTTGATTATTGTCTTTTAATTTTGGTCCCTGGGCAAAGGGAATGCTTTCTATCATTCATGGGCAAAACCTCACTTTCTTAGTGTTTAGTTGCTGTCAAAATGACCCAGAGGGCAGGTAAGGCAATAGTGGTGCTTCTAACCAGACCACCAGAATTCTCATTTGATATCTTCCTTGTGTAGCTACTCCCAGCTGTCGGAATTATAGACTGAGAGTTGACATAAACCTTAGGGACTTTTTTTTTGCCCATTTTTTTCCCTGCCCATTGTTCTAAATGAGCTAACCAGGGCGTCCATCATTCTTTCCTAAAAGAAAATATGTTGTCTACAGAGTATGTTGAGTGGCCAGCTCTGGGCCGCTGTGTTCTTTGCCATAAGACTTCATTCTACTCTGAACAAAGCTGCTGGGGTCAGAAGTAAGGATCTGACCCAAGTGTGTAGGCAAACCTTAAGCTGAGGTGGTCTATGATATAGTTCAGTTCTTAAAGCTCAACTAAACAATAATTTTTATGGGATAATCAATTTCCTTTCTGGTCTGCACTTTTCTGTGCTATGGAACAAATCACATCATAAGCAGTGGGAACATAGAGAAGGACCATAGCAGACATGAGTAAGTTAAAACCATGAAGAAGTGGACACTATGGGAAAGGAGAGAATGGGATTGAAAAGGAAGCCAGGTAGAAATAAGCAGAGAAGCAAGAGATGGAAGGAGAAACAGGCAGAGATGGTAGCTGCGAGCTTGGTCACGTTACTCTAAAATCCCAGGTTTGTGCTGCTGAGGTCCCTGGAGCTTCAACAGGTACAGAATTACCTTTTGTTTCAGTTTCCTCAGGTATGGCCGTATTGCAAGGTCTATTCACGAGAGTCTGGCAAACGTTTCTTTACCCTATTGCCACAATTATCCGTATAACATGAGTTGGCTTGAATGGAACTCTGTGTTTTGCCACTAAAATAATATAACAACCTTCATTTCCTACCTCATCTAATATTAGAATATTCTCTGTAGCACGCCGGGCAAACACCTGTACATTTTCTGCTAAAAACCAAGAATGTGGAGGTGTTCTACATCACAAAAAGACCACCTCATTTTTAATCACTTTGGAGAATCAGTCTTGAGACCATTTTCTACAAGTCCAGTTCCTCCATAGTTTTCTCCATATTCATCTTGACCCACCCATTATCCTTGAACCCCATTACTAAGTATTTTGCTCGTTTTCTTTTCTTTTGCTTTTGTTTTTAATTTTCAACTTTCCTTTGTGGAATCTGTTGAAGCTCAGCCTGAAGCTGTTGTCATCCTTCAATTTTATTTTCCATTTTAGAATGAATGCATCCCCCTTTATTTGACTCCATGAAGACTCGGTTCTTCCGTGTTGGTGGTCTCCAATGTATGCCTGCCACCTTCTGATCCTAAATTCTCTTTGCAAAGTTGCTTTATCTTGTACCCACTTATTGCCATGACTGAACTATCTATATCCCAGCTTTAAACTTATACTTTTAGTGCTTAAAGCCTCAATCTCCGATCTTAAAATTTTTAATTAGATGAATACAACTTTTGGAAGAAAGCAGAACCTCTGTGGAGCCTAAGGAGATATCCTATGAGGAAACTACCTTCCTCTTGCCTTGGAAAAAATGTTGGCCATGTACATTTCAATTCGGTTTGTATCATAAAGTTATAAATCTCATAGAGATGGGGATGGGGGAGTCTGTGTGTGCCATGACTTCATGCCTTTAAATTAAACGACTTATCGCCAATTGCTCAAACAGAGCTAATAAAACTTGAGTATTAGGTGGGCCTGTGGGTTCAAACATGGCAGTTGTGTCGCCTCTCTTGCTTCCTTCTGTCTCTACTGTCCGGGTTCATCACAGTTAAGTTTCTACCTAGCTCTGGAGCCTCTTGTACTCGTATCCATCCAATGTTTTCATGTTCCAAACTTGCCAACGTATTTGGTTTCTCTGTTTTCGATGCTCGGGATGCCTGGGACCATCTCTTGCACTCTGGCTTGTCCTGCTCCTGGATACTCACCATAACTCCCTGGCATTCATTCACTTCCCCTTATCTCTAGGAACATAGAAACCGTGAAGAGCTAAGTGAAAAGTGGTGACTTGAAGAAAGTTCACTATGCTATTGTTGCTACCTTACAAATGAGCTGCAGATTCCTGGGCCATGGATGGCTTAGAATAAAAAAAAAAAAAAAAAAAAAAAGGGCTTGGGTTTTGATTTGCCTTTGACTTGTAAAGGTTTAAATCAGATTAGCTCCTAGGAGCTAGGAAACAATATGGCTCTGCCAGGGGACGCCACATGGATAAGGTTCAGACAAGGTATGAAAACAGAACAGTGGCCTTGTGCTTGGCAGGCGTTCTTATTACCTCCTGTGAGAATGCAAACTTGTATTTTGTAAGCTCTACCTTTTTGAATTTTGCTCGTGTCCCTTTGTGAGTGCATGTGTGTGAGTGTGTGTATTTGCTTTCATAAAGTCGTTAAAAAATTCCAGCCATGATCAGTTGAAATAAGAATAAGAGAAAGGGTCATGATTCCATTTTGCTTTTAAATAGTTGTTATTTAGAGACGCCTGGATGGCTCAGCAGTTGAGTGTCTGCCTTTGGCTCAGGGCGTGATCCCAGAGTCCCAGGATCAAGTCCCATGTCGGGCTCCCTGCATGGAGCCTCCTTCTCCCTCTGCCTGTGTCTCTGCCTCTCTCTCTGTGTGTGTCTCTCATGAATAAATAAATAAAATATTAAAAAAATAGTCGTTATTTAAATAAATATTTGTTAATACCAACTACATGTCATGACTGTGCCAGGTGCTAGGTTAACAGGATGATAAGACGCATACAACGCCTGCCCCCACAGGAGAGAGGTCCATACACGTTCTGTAGGACCAGGAGAGGAGGGAAAGCCAGACAGCCTAAGGGGCAGAGCTTTTTATAAAGGTGACAGGGTCCAAAGAGGGAAGAGACAGCTCAGAGACTAGAAGCTGAAGAATCTTTGTCCAGCTCCCACGGGCCTCCTTCTCTATGACGGACGCTTGGCTTTCTCAAGAGCACTCTGGGTTGTGCCTTGAGAAGATTTTATTCAAAGTGAGTCTCTTGCCGTCTTGAACCCTGTCTGCTTTGCCTACAGAAGGTTTCGGGGGATGCTAATATGGGTCCCCTCCAGTTTGCCTCTGGTTTCTGCCTGCCAGTAGGTCCATCGTCATGAGTCTCTTTTAAAAATGAATGATATTCTCTTCCATCCTCGTAACTTGTCCTAGCGGGTCAGCGCCTCTTTCTAAAAAAAAAATGTAGCCAGTGGTGTGGCAGCAAATGTGTAATCACCAGCTCCATGAACCAAAGTGTGACATGTGCACGCGTACGTGTTTACGAGCTCCTTAAAAACCTTACTAATATCAAGCATGTGTATTGCAAATAATAGAGTATAGAATACTCTTACAACAAATTCTACATCAGGAACAGATTCTCACAGAGTGGTATTTTTTTTGGTTTTTTGGTTTTTCTCGCTAAACCGTTTCATCCTTACCTGCATGTTGTTGCCACTCGATGAATGACCGTGGTTACAACATGAATGCCGCCTGGTATCTTCATTTCCATTAATAATAATACAGAAGGGAAAAAAGTGAGGAAGGACGTTGGAATTTTTTTCATTTGTCAGAGATGTGTCCAGCTTCTTTGCTGAATTTGATAAAAGTTTTAGAGCACAGCAGGATTATTTTCTCAGTCATAGACATAACATGCGTTAAAAGTGTAATCTGCATTATTAACTTTTTCTCCGGCACATCTGGAGCCCTGCCTTGTATTTCCATGCCGCGGGCTTTCCCACCGTGGCGGATTTCACGTTGCCAACACGCTACCACTGAATGCAGCCTGGGAAGGGGCGTGGAGCCGTGTACGTCCCCTAGCACTTGCACTTTATAGCTCCACTAGGTGTGAATAATCTCAAAAGCGTATTTAATCCTGAACATAGTAAAGCCATTAGGAGTGGTGGGTTTTGAGGATTTATTGACTTTTTCTTTTTAATGTTATTTAGTCATAAATTCATGTAATAAAAATTTCTAAAAATGGCTGTGCATAACAATCAGCTTGCCAGATTCCCGGAGATCTAACAACGGAAGCTGGATCCAGCACACCCCTCGGTGTAGCCCTTTGGCTTTAGCCTAGTGATCCTCGGTCTTAATTCCCAGGGCCGACTGAGGAAGAGTAACACAATCCGGGGTATGGCTTTGCAATGCTATGCTATCACTGTTTCACATCTTCATCTCTGTTTTGAGATTTTTAAGATTTTAGAATTCCAATTTGCAAGCTGTGTGCAGTTCTAATTCGAAGCCTGTGCAGGGGCTCTGGATGTGCTTTCTTGGTAGTAAGCTTTTCACCTTGCAACAAGTGCAGAAAGAAAGAGGAGACGCTGGGTCCCTTCTGCCCACCTACTCCGTCCTGCCTGGATCTTGGTCCCTGAACAGATCCTTGAAGCTTTGTCCCTTTAATGGGAGCAGAGGCTGCAATCAGGAGTTGTGGCAAATGGGGTCAGGGCCTACCTGGTCGAAGAGGCAAGGTTTATGCAGGAAGAAGAGTGAGGAGGAATAGGCCTTTTATTTATTTATTTTTTTCTTTTTTCCTAGTGTTAGGATGTTTTTGAAGTTCCAGTCTTCTGGACAATGAGTGATCAAGGAATGCGCTAATGAGTCCGTAGTGCGGGGGGTGGGAAGCACGTCACGTTACTGATAGGACTGAAATCCAGACATCAGCTAAGGTCATGCACCCCCTTGAAACCTCAGAGTCAGGCTCTCTAACTCGTATCCATGTGGGAAATGGCCCTAGAAGAAATGCACCTTGATTTTGGAAACCCATTTCAGACTTCTGACCCCCAGAACCATAAGATGGCAAATGTACATGGTCTTAAGCCCCTGAATTGGCAGTAACATGTCGTAGCCCAAGAGGGAACTAATGCACTTTCATTTCTGCCTGCAGGGATTCCATGCAGAGGTTTCCCCATGAACATAAAGGGCAGCACAGAATTGCTGGTGGGTCTACTGTTCGGTTGCTCCAATTCTGGGGAACGTACTCAGTATCCCCACGAAGTGACCCAGTCTGTGGCTTCGGGGATGCAGTTGGATTTTGCTCCCTGACCTCCCTTGCATCGTGTAAGAGGGCCACGCTTCCTGACGCCTCGCCCTAGTACCCCTGAGGTCCCTGAAGTAGCCCGGGGTCGGTCACCCGCCTGCTAAGTAGCACGGCGGAGCGGCCCTGCATCGGTGCATGTGACAGCTCCATCAGGCGGGCGTGCCACCCAGCCATTATCCAGGCCCGTCCTAAGTGCAGCCCGCTGGGCTCAAATGCCACTTTCGGAAGCAACAAATAATTTTCTATTATTGCGAGGGTCGATGCGAGTCTCCTCCGGCTCCTTGGCACTTGCCTCCACAGCCCATTGCTGTGACAAAATGAAAACCCGGCATCAAACCTTTAATTCTGAAGTATATTTTCTCAAGAGGTGTTCATTTGAGCTCTCGGGATTCCTGAAAGTTCTTTTCTTCTTCCCCCCCTTGGCTGTAAGCTTTCTCAGCCCTGGCCCCCTGCTGCCGCGGTTGGAGGACGCAGGATGAAGTGATTGCTTCCAGGGTGGCAGCCGCTGGCCTCGGCTCTCCGTCCAGCTGCAGCGGCCGAGGGGGGCAGGCCGTCCACCCACCTGCCAGGCGCTGGAGGCCGGGGCTGCCCCGCCGCAGGGCCCCAGCTTTCTCTTGCCCTCGGGACGGGTGGCCGCATCCGCAATTTCAGGTGGGGCCAGGAGACTAACTCTACCTGTTTGGGGGATTTAAAAGCGTGCTCTGGTGACAAGTCTGGGTTGGAATTGCAGGTCTTCTACTCCCTAGCTGTGGGTCTTGGTGCAGGTCTCTCTCTGGCACTTCGGGGTCCCCGCCTGTTAAATGATAGTACCTCCCCCTGGCAGGTTCTCGTGAAGCTCAGAGATAATACGTGGTGTAACGTGCCGGGGACGGTGCTTGGCACAGAACCCAGGAACTACTCGGGAAATCCTAATTCTGCATCAGTCTCCTCTTCCATCGATTGTTTGCTTATTGGCTTCATCTTTTCAGATGGGGAAGGAGGAGCCCAGAGAGTTTCCGCAAGTCGCCCCCGTTTCAGACGGATGCCAGGACGGGAGCCGGGCTTCTGTTCAGTGCTATGCACGGTGCGGCTCCGCATCACTTGGCAGCTCGCTAGAAATGCTAAGTCTTAGGCCCCGTGTACAAAGTCAGCGTCTCTGGGTACGGAGCCCAGGAACTGGGGTTTTGACATGCTTTCCTTGGGCGCCTGGGTGGCTCAGTTGGTGAAGAATTGGATTTTTGGTTTTGTCTCACGTCATGATCTCATAGGGAATGAGATCCAGCCCGCATTGGCTCTGTGCTCAGTGAGGAGTCCACTCGTGGATCTCCCCCCGCCCCTCAACCCCCAACCCCACTTATGTGCACGGGTGCACTCACTCTCCCTATAAGATAAATAAATAAATCTTTAAAAAAATGCCCTCCTGATAATTCTTAGGTTCGAGAGGCCCTGTTTGAACGCATGACCCAGACCCCATTCCCCTACCGCTTGCTAGCTTGCTGACCTTGTAGCTTCAGCTCCCCACAGTCGCCGTCATCCTGGGCAACGCAACCTGACGCCGAGCAGGTACGACTGCCCGTGTTGGGACCACTGGAGTAAGGCCCCCTCTTTCCCCCTCTTCTTCCTGTCCACAGATGGGCGTGCTCAACGTGAAAGTAAGCATGACCAGCCCCAAAGCAGGAGCTGTATTAGCTGTAGCGGAAGGAACGCTAGTAGGAGTCTCTTTGATGTGACACCAGAAAGAAAGTGTCCTGCTGCTGACGCGGCACAGCGGGCCTGAGGGGAAATGTGTGCTCTGAGCTGGCTCCGCGTTGCCTGGCGTCTGGCAAGGGGACTGAGGACAGCCAGGCTATCCAGTGGGCGGCAGGGGCGGGAGATGCTGTTGACTCACGGGTCTGAGGTCGGATGCTTGGATGACTGATTGATGTTCAGAGCTCCATCTGCTTATCTCATCAGGCCTCTGACACTTCCTCTGGGCCTTTCCATTAAAACCAGTGACACTGGAGACTGTGTGCTGGTGACAGAGAGCCTGAGCTCGAGGTCAGACAGACTTGGGTGTGGATCCTTTCTCTGAAGCTTGCCACGTGATCCTGGCCCCTGTGTTGGTTGAGTCCCAATGTCTTCGTGTCTTTGGAGGAGGGATCAGCAAACTTTTATCTGAGAACCCGTGTCTTAACTGATCAGCCCTGCCGTGGTAGCACGGACACAACCAGAGCCGAGATATAAATGACTGATGTGGCCGTTGTAGTGAGACTTTATTTTTAATATAGGCCGTGGGCTGGATCGGGACTGCAATTCCTAGTTTCCTGAACCCTACTCTAGAGGAGATGATGGTGTTTCATTTCACATTTATTTTGAAGACTAAATGTGATGCTCTCACTATCACGTGGCATGAAGCAGCTATACAACAATTGGTATTTATTATATTTGTAGGCTGTGTCAAAACGGCACATGGGCACATATTTGAAAAGTGAGAGCTAGATGACGGAACCAACGTTCCGAATAAGGACAAGGTTGGAAACCCTGTTTTTAATAAGCTGTTCCCCCCCTGTTAGGACCGAGGGGCATATAGGCTGATAGTGAGGCCATGATGATGGTGATGATGATGGTGATGGCGATGATGGTGATGATGATGGTGATGATGATGATGGCGATGGTGATGGTGATGATGATGGCGATGATGACAGTGATGATGATGATGGTGATGATGATGGTGATGTCGATGGTGATGGTGATGATGATGGTGATGATGATGATGGCGATGGTGATGGTGATGATGATGGCGATGATGATGATGGCAATGGTGATGGTGATGAGAAGGAGGAGGAGAAGGAAGAGCACATACTAAGGATTTGCTCTAATAGGGAATTTTTCCCAGTACTTTACCTGTACTTTATTTAATTCTCACAAACAACCCCATTAGGTCTGTACTATCTTTAGCCCCCTTTAATATGCAAAGAAGTCAAGGCACAAGTTGAGTAATTTGCTCAAGATAACACAGCCAGTAAGGGGCAGGCCCAAGATATGAACTCAGCCTGGTGTCAGCCCTAACTCTCCTACCCCTGGGTGGGACCGCCTCCCTCGTGCAACCGCAAGGCACCTGGCCCTGATAACACTCTCCCGAGTGTTTAGAGGAGAAACGCCCAGTGGATGCCTCGCCCTCATGGCTTTCAGCCCTGACCCCTCTGAGGGATGCTCTCGGGTGGGGCTCCCAGCTCCTGTGCCCTCTGCCCCCTCCACTCTCCACGTCGTCTCTACCCAGGCTGCTCCGTCTGATGTTCCTCTTGGGGCTTTGCTCTGGGCTCTGCATCTGGCTCTCTCTCCCAGGCCTCCAAACACCACAGACGCTCTCCTAACGACACTGATAATGTCTCTGCTGGCTCCCGTCGACACACTCACTTTTTCACCAGAACCCCTGCTCTTTTATTAGGTATTCGGTATTTCCGAGTGGTGATATAGAGACACAGGAGATGAGATTTGACCTCAAGACTTCAACTAGGTTTTCCCCAAGATATGTGGCAAGAAGTTTCTAGAGTCTGGTGTCCCGCCTCAGCACTCACTGACCACTTCTGCAGCTGCTTGTCCCCGAGCTCCACCTGTTCCTGAGGCCTAGGCATCCCTGATGGCTTATCTTTCTCTTCCAGGCAAACCGAGGACAAAGCTGAGGACTAGAAAGGGACTATTCTTAGATTCTTTTCATATTCTCCATTGCTCTGATGCTGGGTCCTGGTATCAAGTTTTTCCTGGTCTGTGATATCTTATAATCCAAAAAGGAATTTTTTCTCTCCCCCTACCCCCACCAAAGGGCCACAGCTAGCACGGGCATTCTCGTTTCAGCTGTTCATTCGGAGGAAAGTATGACTAACTATGCCTCCTCTTATTGAAAGCTAGCAGAGCAAAGAAAAATAGTTTAATTATAATGTTACAATGCTGGATAATAATAATGACAATAACTACATTTACAGGGTTCTCTGTGTGCCAGGCACTGTTCTAAGGTACTAGACGTCTTTTCTTACCAATGACAAATTCATTAGTCAAGATCAAGTGCGATTCAGCATTAAGAACATAAAAACTAAAGGGCCAATAAGAGGGAACATTCAGAAATTCAGACTGGTTATTAATATGAGGGTGGAAATATTAAGGTCAGAGGAGGAGTGAGAAGTGGTAGGAACAGAATAAACTGTAGTGTTGGAAACTCTGATATACACTGGGCAGATATCTTGCTGACACGGGTATTAGAAGGATAGAGGGTAGAAAATGAGAAATGTAAACCTTATTGAATACTTAATTTGTGATATGTATTTCCTACACAAAATGTGACTTAGTTCTCTGCTAACAACATTTTTTTGATCAGCTTGGGCTGACACAACAAGGTACCATAGACTGGGTGGCTCAGCATCAGACAGTTATATCTCACAGCTCTGGAGGGTGGAAGTCCAAGACCAGGGTGCCAGCATGGCTGGGTTCCGGTGAGGACACTCTTCCTGGCTCATGGAGGGCTTGGCTTCTTCTCATTGTGTCCTCATACGGCCTTTCCTTCGTGCACGTGCATGGAGAGAGAGAGAAATCTCTCTCCTCCTCTTCTGATAAGGTTACCAATCCTATCAGCTTAGGATCTCACCCTTATGACTCATGTAACCTTAACTGCCTTCAAAAACAGTCGTGTTGGGCTTACAGCTTCAGCACACTGAGTCTGGGACGGACACAGCTGAGTCCACAGCGAACACCAAGAGAAAGGTATTAATTTTAGTTTATAGATGAGAAAACTAACGCTTAGAGGACGTGATACCTTGTTCATGGCCTTGCATAGGTGATAATATAAAGGAAAGTTCAAACCCAGGAGCTCCGACTCCTGAGATGTCCTCCATCCCCAGCCCCTCGGGGGACGGTGTGGGCCTGGAGGCTGAGCCAGGCCTCATGGACCTGCTTCTATGTTGATTTTTCCCAACGAGCTGTGGCTTCTCAGGTGAGGAGATTGGGCATGTGTTTTCCCTCTCTTTTCTCTGCCTTTGTTAGATGATTGGGTCAAGCCAATGTTTTGCCACTTTGTAGAGAAATTAGCAGGCCCTGGAGATGCGGAGTGGACTTCTGCGATTTTTCTCTTGCCTTTACCAACAAAAATGAGCCGTTTGCTGTTTTTCTTTCACCGAATACTTCCAGGATTGTTAACGAAGCCTGCACCTCTCTGGTGGCACTGGTGGCCATCTGCCCTCTAAGCCATCTATCTGGTTGGCCATAAGTAACCTCTCATTGCCTGTGGCGATAACTCCAAGCTGACAGAAGGAACTTTTACAATCTGAGCTGTCTCCTTCGTGATGTATCTTCAGGGTGTCTTCTCGCCATGCCAGGAATTTGTAGGTGATAACTTATCTGTCCTGAAGTGTGCGCATGGGCATTGTTCCCCTTGTCAGGAAAAATCAGCTTTTCTATGAGAAGAGGAGGGTGGGAAAGCTCCAAGCTAGGTCATCCGTGGCCACATTCTTCAGTGCTAGCTCTAGACAGCCAGGCATGGGAAACTAAGAATAGATCTGCAAACAGACCTTTAAAAAGGTACAGAGAAAATGAAAATTAAGAAAAGAAATATAGTGCCATTTCCTTTTATCAGACTGACAAAAAAAATTTTTTTTAAGGCAGCAAAATATTCAGTTTTGATGAGATTGCAGCGAAATGTTCAGTGTGTTAATTCTCACAGCTTTTTTTGATGGGCAATATGGTGTCATGTTTCAAAAGTCTTCAAAAAGCACCTACCCTTTGAGAAATACAAATCAAAACCACAATGAGATGCCACCTCACACCAGCCAGACTGGCTAAAATTAACAAGACAGGAAACAACAGATGTTGGTGAAGATGCGGAGGAAAAGGAGCCCTCTTACACTACTGGTGGGAACGCAAGCTGGTGCAGCCGCTGTGGAGGGCAGTGTGGGGGGTCCTCAAGGAGTCAAATACAGAGCTCCCCCATGACCCAGCATTGCCCTACTGGGTATTTATCCAAGGGATACAGAAATAGTGATTTGAAGGGGCTCATGCACCCCAGTGTGTATAGCAGCAATAGCCAAACTATGGGAAAAGCCCGGATGTCCACCAACTGATGAATGATAAGGATGTGGTCTATACACGGTGGGATGCTCCTCAGCCATCAGAAATGGATATCTTGCCATTTGCAGTGATCTTGATGGAATTAGAGGGGATTATGCTAAGTGAAATAAGCCAGAGAAGGACAAATAGTGTATGATCTCACCCATATGTGGAATTTAAGAAACAGATCAGATGAATACAGGGGAAGGGAGGGAAAAATAAAATGAGATAAAAACAGAGAGGGAGGCAAACCATAGCAGACTCTTAACTGTAGGGAACAAACTGAGGGTTGCTGGAGGGCAGGAGCGTGGGGGGACGGGGTAACTGGCTGACGGGCATGGAGGAGGGCACTTGTTGGGATGAACAGCGAGTGTTATATGTAAGTGATAAATCATTAAATTCTACCCCTGGAACTAATAATCCACTATATGTTAATTAACTGGAATTTAAATAAAATCTTGTAAGGAAATAAAAAATAAAATGGTAAAAAAAAGGGGGGGACCTACCCTTTGGAATAGGTGATCCACTTTAAGAAATGTATTCTTTTTTTTAAATGTATTCTGATAAATTAACCATGCGCCTGCACAAAGATTTGCTATGAGACATTCATTGTAGTAATTATAATAGTGAAATTTGGTATAAGCAAATGCTAGTGACTGCATAGTCAAGTAAGTTATGGCACATTCACGCAATGGAATAATATCCAGACATCGAGAACCTGGTGTATTAAATATTTGTTAGCATAGAAAGATACTTATGAAAGATTTTAAATTAAAAATAGGTTAAAAGTCAGTATATACAGTATGATCTATTGTATATACTGTGTGTATTATATATATTTAAAGACTGGAGAGTTATGTGCTTACGTTATTTAATAGCCATATATGGGTGCATGATTCCAGTTGTCTTTACCTTCCTATATTCATATCAAAAATTTTAATGCAATAGACAGGTCTCGTTTTTCTAACAGAAAAAAGTACATTTTAAAATCACACACAAAAAAATTTAAAAAATAATAAATAAATAAATAAATAAATAAATAAATAAATAAATAAAATCACAGAAAGAAATAATTGCTGGAAAGGCAGGCGGTGGCACAGGCCATCCCCTAGTCGACTTCCCCCTTGGTCCCCCCTTCCCCTGGCCCGTACCCTTATCCCCTCTGCAGGGAGCCCCACATGGGGCTCGATCCCAGCCCCAAGACATGGCCTGACCGAGGGCAGGTGCGTCACCGATGGAGCCCCTGGGGCCTGAGGAGGTATCTGGAAGGGTGTGGATAATGCAGCCCCAGGCGGGTGTCAGGTACCCACCCCCATGCTCCGGGGGCAGCGCAGGTGGACTGGTCCCCCCCCCCACAGTGCTCCCGGGGCAGTGCAGGTGGACTGGTCCCCCCCACCCCGTGCTCCTGGGGCAGCGCAGGTAGACTGGTCCCCCCTCGTGCTCCCGGGGCAGCGCAGGTGGACTGGTTCCTGCGGGGGTGGTAGCATGGACTCAGTCGGGGGCTTCAGCTCCGCCGACCTCCAGCCCCACTGCTCCTCGGGATCCCTGGCGAGTCAGGGTCCAACCCCCCCACCGGGAGTTTGGTCTAATTTTTCCAAGGGGAGCCCCTGGCCTCCTTGTAGAAGCTCCCCAGATGTTTTTTAAAGTGCAGTTAAGGTCAAGTACCACTAATGTAATCAAATGCACTTTGAGAGGAAAACCTCAGCCATAATTTGCCTGTTAATTCTAATATATAAAAAAAGAAAGAAACTTAACGGAGAAAAAAATAGTGTTTAGGGAAAAATGTTTGCCTTTTAAAATAGCTCAGCTAAAGAGGCAGCGTTCATACCCAGACTATGCATAAATAGATTTTTTTTTTTTTTTTTTTTTTTTGTCAAAAGGCTTGGCTTATTATTTGGGGCATTATAAAGATAGAGAAACTCCAAGGATTTGAAACTGGTCCCAGGACTAGAAATTTGGAAGGATTTGTGCTGAATTATGTTTTAATTTCAGAAGTTGAGCAAAAATAATTCCCCCTGTAGTCATTGCTCAATGCCATGTTGGCACATGAGACCGCGGCCTCCCTAAGCAGGGATGGTGGCCTCCCTAAGGGATCGCGGCCTCCCTAAGGGGATCACGGCTTCCCTAAGCAGGGATCGGGGCCTCCCTAAGGGGATCGCGGCCTCCCTAAGCGGGCATCGTGGCCTCCCTAAGCTGGGATAGTAGCCTCCCTAAGGGGATCGCGGCCTCCCTAAGGGGATCTCGGCCTCCCTAAGCGGGGATCGTGGCCTCCCTAAGAGGATCGCGGCCTCCCTAAGTGGGGATCGGGGCCTCCCTAAGGGGATCGTGGCCTCCCTAAGCTGGGATAGTAGCCTTCCTAAGGGGATCTCAGCCTCCCTAAGTGGGGATCGTGGCCTCCCTAAGGGGATTGCACGGCCTCCCTAAGTGGGGATCGTGGCCTCCCTAAGCTGGGATAGTAGCCTCCCTAAGGGGATCGCGGCCTCCCTAAGGGGATCTCGGCCTCCCTAAGTGGGGATCGTGGCCTCCCTAAGGGGATCGCGGCCTCCCTAAGCGGGGATCATGGCCTCCCTAAGCTGGGATAGTAGCCTCCCTAAGGGGATCTCGGCCTCCCTAAGGGGATCGCGGCCTCCTTAAGTGGGGATCGTGGCCTCCCTAAGGGGATCGCGGCCTCCCTAAGTGGAGATCGTGGCCTCCCTAAGGGGATCGCGGCCTCCCTAAGTGGGGATCGTGGCCTCCCTAAGGGGATCGCGGCCTCCCTAAGTGGGGATCGTGGCCTCCCTAAGGGGATCTCGGCCTCCCTAAGCGGGGATCATGGCCTCCCTAAGCTGGGATAGTAGCCTCCCTAAGGGGATCGCGGCCTCCCTAAGGGGATCTCGGCCTCCCTAAGTGGGGATCGTGGCCTCCCTAAGGGGATTGCACGGCCTCCCTAAGTGGGGATCGTGGCCTCCCTAAGCTGGGATAGTAGCCTCCCTAAGGGGATCGCGGCCTCCCTAAGGGGATCTCGGCCTCCCTAAGCGGGGATCGTGGCCTCCCTAAGGGGATCGCGGCCTCCCTAAGCGGGGATCATGGCCTCCCTAAGCTGGGATAGTAGCCTCCCTAAGGGGATCTCGGCCTCCCTAAGGGGATCGCGGCCTCCTTAAGTGGGGATCGTGGCCTCCCTAAGGGGATCGCGGCCTCCCTAAGTGGGGATCGTGGCCTCCCTAAGGGGATCGCGGCCTCCCTAAGTGGGGATCGTGGCCTCCCTAAGGGGATCGCGGCCTCCCTAAGTGGGGATCGTGGCCTCCCTAAGGGGATCTCGGCCTCCCTAAGCGGGGATCATGGCCTCCCTAAGCTGGGATAGTAGCCTCCCTAAGGGGATCGCGGCCTCCCTAAGGGGATCTCGGCCTCCCTAAGCGGGGATCGTGGTCTCCCTAAGGGGATCGCGGCCTCCCTAAGTGGGGATCGGGGCCTCCCTAAGGGGATCTCGGCCTCCCTAAGCGGGGATCGTCGTCTCCCTAAGGGGATCGCGGCCTCCCTAAGTGGGGATCGGAGCCTCCCTAAGGGGATCGCGGCCTCCCTAAGCGGGGATCATGGACTTCCTAAGGGGATTGCGGCCTCCCTGGGGGGATCGTGGACTCCCTAAAGGGATCCCGGCCTCCCTAAACGGGAATCACGGCCTCCCTAAGGGGATCGTGGCTTCCCTGGGGGGATCGTGGCCTCCCTAGTGGGGATCACAGCCTCCCTGGGGGGACCGCAGCCTCCCTAAGCCCCGGGGCTGGCCGTGCGTGCACAGGCGGGCAGGGGAGCGGCCCCGCGTGCCCCAACCCAGCAGGTGCGCAGCGGATCGCTGGAGCCCGGCAGGTGTAACAGGGGTGGGTCCCGCCTGGATGTGAGACTCCGCGGACACCCCTTTACGGGGGGCGAGCATCTCGTGCTGCCCCCAAGTGCTTCTCGTTCAAAAGGTGTTGGTGTGTGTCTGCGATGGAGACTTGCCTGGAACCTTCTGTTTTTCTTTTCCAAATCTGGGGAGCCCATGTGGGAAACTGCCCGGGACCCCCTCCCCCCAATAACCTGTCTTGGCTGCCCTCCTGTGCTCGCAGAGGACTCGCAGCAGGTGCCAGCACCTTAGCTAGCGACCCCACCCCCTGCCCCCGTGTCACCACATCGGGTGGGGCCTCCCCTCCTGGTGCCCGGCCACCTCGGGACACCTTGGCCCATGGCTAATGCATGGAACGGAGGTGTCTGAGCCTAGGAGGCGGCTGGTTCAGACCAGACTCTTTTCTGCTTTGGGAGAAGCAATTCCATGTGCAGCTGACACCGGTGTCACATGAAAATATTTCTGGGGCTGGCCTGAGTTTTGTTATTCAGAACCACCCTCCATATTCTGGCTTTCTAGAAGCACAATGAGGCAGCCTGTGATGCCTCCCGCCCCATGGCGCCTCTGGGGTTGGGTTGTTAGGGCGGCAGAGTTGAGAAGCACATCTGGTGGCAGGCGCCGCTCTAACTGCTCTTGAAACGTCCAAAGGCTCCGTCTGCCTGCTGGACCTCAAAGCTGCCAACCGTTGAATCAGGTCCCGTGGGGGGTGGTGAGTGCATAGGTTTCCTTTGACTTTATATTCTTGCTGTGTGGAAATGTCAGAAATTGATAAATTTTAGGAAAAGGAACTGGAGACAAAAAAAAAAAAATACTTTGAATGCTGACTTATTCCCATTGTCATGAGCAATTCGTGATTCACCTGCATGTTGCTACCGCCTGGAAAGCCCATGTCATGTCTCCATTTGTGATTTTTAGAAATCAATTCCGGCTTTTCGCTTTATGAGTACAGGGTCCACAGAGTGGACCAGCATTATCTGGGGACAAAGATCAAAGCGTGAGTCCCTTAGGTGAGTGCAGAATGGAATGATTTACCGTGTGTAAACACCTAGCACATGCCTGGCCTCAGTAAGTGGTAGTTGAAAAGAAAATGGTAGTGAGGGTCCTTGGGGTCACCGTCGGTTCACAGGGAGGGAGGCGCAGTATGACACTGAGGCGCTCACACACGGGTCGGTGACACAAGGCGAGTTGGACGAGTCCTCAACCCCACCCACGGTTCCATCTCAGCAGTGAGGGATCCCGACCCCCCCGGGTGATCCCGGGTCTCGGCTGTGGGTGAGAAGAGTCTGGAAACCAGTCTCAGGAGGTCACAGGCACCGATCCGCAGGCTCCGCTGAGGTCAGGCCGCAGGCACCTCCTCCTTCTCCACGTCCCAGATCTAGCGGCTCAAGCCCGCCCTCTCCTTGGCACCCAGCGCGGAGGGGGCGCTGCGGCAGCAGTTGACAGTGGGACTCCCCGTGTTTGTCGGAAGCTGTTAAGTTGGGCGCCTCGTGGACAGAACCAAGAGTGAGCCAGGCCAGGCCCAGCTCGTCACGTGGCCCCTCTTCCACCACGTCGCCCCTTAGCCGTTGCGCCCGAAGACTAAGAAGGGAGCATCAATAATTAAAGGTACAATCACAGCTGAAGCTTCCGTTACTTATTTTTCTTCAACCTGACATTTTATGAGTCAACAAAGCCAAAGCCATCAATATGAAGCAGATTATTTTTAGCAGTTTCTTAACCAGTGTGCTCTAGCTTTAAATTAAACATTGACGTTGGTTATTATTAAAATTCTGAAAATTCTGAGCAGAGAGGAACCCACGTTCGTACAGTAAACACTGGGCTTTCATCACCTTGTTTTGAAAAACATCGGCTCACTCGCTGCTCCCACCAAATACAACTGTGTAAAACCAATGGATCGTGGATTTGCCAGGGATTAGCTGTTCAAGGTCAGAGCCTGAATGTGCGGGTGTAGCCCGCGTGGTCGAGTATCCGTGCGGACTTGAACCCTTTCAGATGTGCCATGGCTTGGCACTGCCACTATGTTATTATCATTTGATCCTATGAAGTTTGTCCCATTCTCTGGTCAACGTCAAAAATATGGCATTACGGATTTTTAAAGTAAATTACTGCTTTTGCTTTGAGAATTTTGCTATGTACTCTGCAGCCTGAGATAACTAGGACGGCCTCTGGTAGCATGAAGGTAGGGCTGGGAGTCACCTCTGCTGGCACGATGTGGTGGAAAGAACACTGATCTTGGAGCAGAAGACCTGGTTTCTGCTACTTACTAACCGTGTGTCCTTGGGAAAATGATGGAGAGTCTTAGGACCTACCTTCTCATCTTTTGATTGAAGGGATCTGGGCTACAGAAACATCTAGACTGTTCTGCATCTACATCTACTATATGGAGACGCTTAAGGTCACCCGAGCAGGACGGGAGAAGGTCTTCAAATAGGGATTTCATCTCCCCATCCCCAACCCCATTTGTTTTACCTCTCGAGCTTCGGCTAAAGGCCCTGCCTGGGAGAAGTCCCACTGCTAAGAAAGTTGAAAACCCACTGAACAATGTGGGGTCCCATCTTTCTTTTGGTTATAAATCCTATTATTCTGGATGTCAAATTAGTATTGAAAATATGCCATCAAGGGATCCCTGGGTGGCGCAGCGGTTTAGCGCCTGCCTTTGGCCCAGGGCGCGATCCTGGAGACCCAGGATCGAATCCCACGTCGGGCTCCCGGTGCATGGAGCCTGCTTCTCCCTCTGCCTATGTCTCTGCCTCTCTCTCTCTCTCTCTCTCTCTGTGTGACTATCATAAATAAATAAAAAAATTAAAAAAAAAAAGAAAATATGCCATCAAAATGGTTCCACTCTTAACTACGCCATTCTGAGCGTATCTTGTGAAAAGGCGTTTGGATCTCAGGGGGGCCTGAGTGCCCTCATTTGTTCAGTGTTGTGTGGTAAGTAGGAGCTTAGGCTCTGTGGTCAAAGGGTCCAAGTTGAAATTCTGCCCCCAGCTCTTGCAGTTATCTTGAGCAGGTCATTTTGTGTCCCTCTGTGCCTTATAGGTCCTATAAGGTCCTATTGTCATCCCCCTTTATGGAGAAAGAATTGAGGCACAAAGAGGGTTCAGAGATGAGGAAGATAATAGTTTCTACCTCATTGGGTTTTGTGATGATTAAATGAATTAATGTATATAAAATATTTATCACTGAGCGGGGAAAAATCAGAGAGGAAAGCAAACGGCAAGAGACTCCTGACTCTGGGAAACAAACAAAGGGTTGCAGAAGGGGAGGTGGGGGGGATTGGGGTGACCGCGTGGCAGGCACTGAGGAGGGCACTTGGTGGCAGGAGCACTGGGTGTTGTACTGTATGTTGGCAAATTGAATTAAATTAAAAAAAAATAAAATACTTGCCACAGTAACTGACACACAGTGTGCAAGGAACAATGATCAATTATTACCATAGGTTCTCTTGTTTTATTTATTTTATTAGTTTTAAAGGTGTATTTATTTGAGAGAGAGACAGAGAGAGAATGAGCAGCAGGGAGAGGCAGAGGCAGAGGGAGAGTCAAGCAGATTCCGCGCTGAGTGCGGAGCCCTGCGTGGGGCTCAGTCTCACGACCCCGAGGTCACGACCTGAGCCAAAACCAAGAGGCGGACGCCTGCCCCACTGTGCCACCCGGCCTCCACGTTCGTTTATCCATCACGTGTCTATATGTGTCAGTCGTTGTGCTAAGTGCTAGAGATTCAGAGTGAAAGCCAGACAGTCAGATCCTCGGGAGCGTCCTAGGCCGGTGGGACCGAGGAACCGTAGGGACAGCCGAGTGAAGACTCTTGTAGAGCAGCGTGATGACCTGTGCCGAGGCCCTGCGGGAGGTGTCTGTGCGGACAGAAGGAAGAACTGATGCAAAGGAGGTAACGGCTCCCGAAAGGTCTTTGAGACACTCTCTGCAGTTTGGAAGGGGCTGAAGGAAGACAGCAAGGGGTAAAGAGGGAAAAGGACAGACTGGATTTGGTCCTCAGTTACTGAAGTCTGGCTGGCCCCTCTGGTCTGCGCGCTCTCCCCTAACGTAGATGCTGACTGGGCTGACGTGCCCAAGGTGTAGATTCACTACCATCTCACCCCCCGCCCCATCGTTTCTGGCTTGTCCCATCCAATCGTGAGGAATCATCATGTACAACCCCTTGCCAAGTCAGAGTCTGGAAGTTTATGCTTGCTTCTATGGGTTAGTTCATTGAAAAGTCAAGGATTTCAGATAACTTCTAAACAAATTCCTCGGAGGAGAAAAGCTAAAAATCCCATAGTTTTGTCTAATAGCATCTAAAGCCAAACAAGCCAACTTTCTGAAAGCTAAGTGAGGCCTTCAAACCAAGATCTCTGCTGTCTTTAGTTAAAAAACAAAAAACAGAAAAAACCTCAGGCACAATCCAGGCCTAAAGAGGAGATTATGTGGGAAAGTTCAGTGAAAAGGAAAAATACATTTAAGCCTGAAAAGATCCTTGCTGAGAAATGAGCCCAAATATAGCAATACGTTCTCTCCTTTGGACTCTGCCCTTCTCCCCTGATGGCTCACCAAATTCCTCAGACGTTGGCTTCTGGATGCGTGAGGGGCTCCATGCTTTTTATTAATGTTATTTAGTCACATGGGATAATTATTGGTCGTTTGCACGTTGCAGACTCTCAATAATGCACTGTGAAAATAAATGATGAGTGAGTGAGCAAAAGACAGAGGGAAGCACAGGCGAATTTCCTGGGGGCTATTGGAGCCACAGGTATCATGAGGACAGGGTCAGGGTGTTACTGCCCCTTGTGGCCACCAAAGAGCTTTATGGGCACATAATCAGGGCCCTATTGGACACACTACAGGGCTCACTGAATATTTAGTGAGCGCTTCAATTTCATGGTTTGTGTCCCTCCTGGGTTAATGGTTTCTACAGCAAAACAGCACTAAGGGAAAACCAATGTATTAGTTGTAAAAAATATATATAAGTAAATAATGATATAAGCATGGGGTTGAGGCTCATCCAGTTTCCTGACTCTCTAGACTGCCTTTACCTCTGTCTCTGATCTGTGCAATCTACATACCTTTCCCTGGAAATTCAGATCTTTCCAAAATAGGAGGCTGTAAACTGCAGGACCTATCCTGATCTTTCTTTGCCAAATACCTCTGAACCTCCTTCCCCCTCTTGATTGAGATCTTTCCCATTCAGTTCAAGGGAGTCAGTACCAGGCACTGCCTCTGTACTTGACAGCGAGCTGGGCGTTGAGTGTCATAAAGGGGAAGCTGAAGACTCAAGTCTCTGCTCTTCAGAATTTTGTAGCCCAGTTTGGTGATAAGGGCACAAAGTTAACAACTGGGGAACAGCTAGCAGGAACTGTGATAAAGAGCTAAATTGTATTTTAGAGTTCAGAGAAAGGACAAATTTTAACAAAGGGGAGTGAATATTCCTTGATTTTCTTTAGTTTTTCACCCCTAGTCCCCTCTCCTGGTGGCTCCAATGGATGCAAATATTAGTGTTTGCTTCATGCACTAAGATTCTTAAATCTAATGACATTTTGTCACACAATTTGAATTCTCAGTACCTATAGAAACTCTAATAAGTGTGTATGTCAGGTTGAGGAGAACTTAATTTCAGTCAGTGCCCAAGAAAAGAGAGAGAATGACAGTCTACACACGTTGAACAGTCTACACAGTTTGTTCTCTTTTTAAAGAAAAAATAAATTTGTTTGTTTTCTTTGTGGATACATGCATCTCACTGGAGTGTAAGCCCTCTGAGTGCAGGGACAACCATTTATCAATCTTGCATCCAAATTCTTAAATATCTAACAGAGCACTCAATAGTATTTATTGAATTATAAGTATATCATAAAAAATTGAGCAACTGTGTTAGTGACTATCAAAGAAATGACAATCTCTCAAATCCCTGTAATCCCATTCCTGACTCTATTTGTCCTTTCCTTCGGTATCGACCTCACTAACATTTCCCCATCTGGTCCAGGTAGCTCCATAATTAGAGATTCGTTAGTCTATGCAAGCACCGCCTACTTCCCAGGGCCCTTTCATTAAAGGCAATAGTTCTTGGACTAATGATCTAGGAAATACCCAACATCCAATTATTCATCCACTTCAGATTCTTCGTGATATAGAAAAGTACCCACAAAGAGCATTTGCGAGTACCTAGATATTATGCAGGACCTACATTCTGCACTGTCTTGCCCTATTTTTTTTTTTTTTTTTTTACTATTTCTCAACTTTTCTGATCTTAGCTACCTCTTATTTCTTCACTTAGGATTGATGCATTCCCCATTCTAGAAGGTGGAGGGAGTAGTCAGAGTGGTGGAGGAGGCGGCTCTAGACTCTGTGTGTTTTTGCATCTTGACTCTGCTATATGACCATGGGCAACTTATTTAACTTGTCCATTCCTACCTCATAGGCTTGATAGGAGTAAGCGAGACTTTTGCCCCTCACATGACCTCAGGCATTCTCCTTTGCTTCAGGTTCACACCCATTCCATGGTCTGCTGGTCTCAGGAGATCTGTTTGCTGCTGCCCTGCCCTTAGGCCCTTCTTCAGTGTAACTGGTATTCCCTTGCTTCTCCTGACTGAGCCTTATCTTGTCCTCTTTTTCTGGGTAAAGTGGGAAAGTCTGTGTTTGTTACAAAGGATAATAGTTCTTGAGGAGTGTTTCAGACATCTAGTGAACATACACACACACAATAAAGGTCATCGTAACTTCTAGGTATGGCACTTTCTTACTTCCTTTTCCCTAATAAAAGGTCTTTGTAACTAACTATAGAAATGGTGTGATTTCTAACCTAAAGAAATATTAGGAATATTTTCAGCAAAAGCTAAAAACCAGAACTACTTTTCCCTTAGTTCTCTTTATTCTTTGGTTGACACTAATCTTTCAATTTCCATGCCGAGATTTGACGTTGATCAAAATCATGGCCAATCCAGATGCTTTCCATAACCTGAAGTCTATAACAGTTAATATCAGTGTCTCTTCCCAACTTTCCAGCACTTGACAAAATAATTTTTAGAGTGACCACTGAATGAGTGATCAGATATCATTTTGAGTTGTGACTTTACAGTCTGGAGAAATCATAGCATGATCACAAAGACATTTTGGGGAATTTCAGGCACCAGGAACTGTAAATACCAAGGACCCTTGAAAGCTTCAGCCTCCCAGTTCTTTATGTGGCAAGTCTGGGAACTGGGGCTTCAGCAATCATTATGGGAAAGGTAAGAAGAGAGGGGTGTTCTATGCGATTCTGACAGAATGCCAAATTGGAAATTAACTTTGCTGATGCATGTGGTATTCCGGGTAGAGCAATTATCCTTTTAGTTAAAAGTAATAAATATATTTTTGTTTAAAGGACAGGTGGTTGGGATTGCTATTTTTTGCCTGTGGCAAGCCCATAATGTAAACCAATGTGGTCTGGATGGGAGGAAATAATCAAATACCATGCTGAGATCCTAATCCCTTAGGAACAGAGGCCCACGATATAGAAACTCAGGTAGTGGCTGTGAATGGTTACACAGCTACTAAGAAGCAGAGACGGGATTCAAACCCAGGGCTGTAAGATCCCACACACTGTCCTCTTACTACTACTCTGCATTGCTTCATTCTGAAATGGATTCTAGAGCCAAGAATAATCTCAATCAGCTTCTGACCCAACTATTTCCTTTTAAAAAGAAGGAGATAAGAACTAAGAAATGCCCATTTACTTGAATTGAAAATTTCATCTTAGAAAATACTTAGTCTACATCTTAAGGTGGAGGTGGGGGTGTATCCAACAACCTTGGCTTGAAGGCTTGGAGGTGATCCTCTGCATTAGTGGATTTCCATATTTAATTTTTAAAATATTTTTCATGGATGCCTGGTCTCTTCGAATGGATTTGATCCTGTGGATCTGTAATGTGAGCAATTTTTTTTAATGCTTTCGATGTGCTCTCCTCTTCTGATTTTCAGTATATATGACTTCCTCGCCGGTAAGTTCAGGAGCTACATCTATTACACATTTCAGCAAGAATGATAAGAAAGATAAAATTCAGCTTCTGACATCCCAATTAGGGGTTTTCAGAGCTTTAACAATACAATAGTCTTTATGCCCAAGTTTGTTAAGAGAAACTAATATACTGAATGTCTTTTATCATCACATTCCCCCCCCCATCTCACCTATTAACATAATAATAGTCCAGCCTGGGAGGCTTGATTATAGAGTTTTACAGACGTCCTTAATATATAGGAAGATCAAGGTGGAAATACTCATATCATCTGGAGGAATTTGAAGAGAAGGAGGAGAGGCAGAGGTAGGAGCAGCAGATGGTCAGCCATGTGTCCCACTCTTCCTCCTTTAGGATGAGACATCAGAGGAAAGAAGAATGTTAGCCGAGTAAGAGGAAATGCTGAGGGCTACGAGATGTCTGCTCCCTTTTTACTTAGGGTACTGGAAGGTGATTTCCTTATAGGCCATCTAGCCCTCTTGCACCTAAGCATCACCATTTGGTTAAGTGGATGGGAAAGCCTGAGTGTAGCCCTCTCAAACTATCCTTATTTTTCCATGAAGCTTAGGTAGGAGCCAGAATGTCCCACATGTCTCTGACATAGAATGTGGAGGTTACTGGAGATGTTGTCTGGGGAGTTTGCCAGAAGGGATTCCTGGCATAAAGGAAAAGTGGTAAAAAAAAAAAAAAAAAAAAGAAGGAAAAGTGTCCTATAGTCAAGAACTTCATGGGAGGAACAGCTGACTCGATGGAGTTTCCACATCATCTGTAGTTAAGTCAGCATGGAAGATATCACACCCTGACCAGGTTAAAGAACAGACTATGAGTTTTGCAAGTTGTACAAAGTTTGGCATCGAATGTCAACAGAACACTCGGGAATAAGGCTAGTCTTGTGTCAGTGGTCATTAATCCAGGGAGCAGCCAATACACATAACTGCAGTAGATACAAGTAAGAAGCCCAAGGGTACCACGTGCACTACTCACCCCGTTTTACCATGAAGTCATAGACACCACAAACACTCTAAAACCCAGGTACCATCTTGGACAGGAGTTGAATGAAGAGACAGAAATGAAGACTTAGAATTTCATTATAAAGAGATTGATAGGGGATACCTGGGTGGTTTAGTGCCTGCCTTTGGCCCGGGGCGCGATCCTGGAGTCCTGGGATCGAGTCCCGCGTTGGGCTCCCTGCATGGAGCCTGCTTCTCTCTCTGCCTGTGTCTCTGCCCCTCTCTCTCTCTCCCTATGTCTATCATAAATAAATAAATAAATAAATAAATAAATAAATAAATAAATAAATAAATAAAAACAACAACAAAAAACCCCCAAAGAGATTGATAATTTACTTAAAGTTCTTATCAGGGATCAGCAAACTATTTTTTTTTTTTTTTTACCAAGAGCTAAGTAACAAATGTTTTAGACTCTGAACTATACAGACACTGTTGCCACTACTCAACTCTGCCCTTGTAGCCCCAAAACAGCCGCAAATAATATATATAGTGTTCCAATAAAACTTTACTCATGTAAATAAGTAGTGGGCTTACAGGCCCTAGTTTCCCAACCTCTGGTTTACATCATTGTATCACACTAAGTTTCTTGGATTCGACTAAAGATAATTTTCCCCTAGGGGTATTGAAGGAAGATGAAATTAAACGTAGAAGGAATTGGCATTTTCTTTGCCCATCTTCGTGCAATATGAATAAAATTTTGGTTCCTTTTATAGTGAAAGGGGAGAGGCAGTCTTAGTGTAAAGAGGAATGGTTTGGGTTTTTTTTTTCCCCTCCCTAAAGTCTTCAGTCAGGAGGAATGTGGGGCTATGAGAAGCCAGTAAGGGAAGCCAGAGTCTGGATGGAAGAGGGAGGGAAAAGAGCAGCTGACCACAGAGAACAGAGCGGAGAGTCTGTGTCTCTTGGTCTCTTTGCCAGGAGCCCTCAAAATACAGGCAAAAGGAGACCTGGGCGGGGCAATCGCTTTCAGTAACAGCCATAATTATGATAACGAGAGTGATAATAATAATTACCACTGCAGTGTCAGGATGAGCTAGGTTACGCTGCAGTAACAAACACTTCTGAAGTGTCAGTGGCTTAAAGCAAAAATGATTTATTCCTCATTCACTCTCCTTGTTTGTCAAGAGCCAGCTAGGGGCTCCTCTCCTTCACACTGTCCCGGAGCTCCTTCCAGGACCCAGGCACTCGACAGGCCACTATCTGGAGCATCACCGGGTGCAGAGGTGCAGTAACAGTGATAAAGTACAAACCGGCCACTCCTGGAAGTGCCACACCTTACTTCTGCTCACATTTCATTGCCTGAAAGTAGTCACATGACTAAGCCCCACTTCAAAGGGCAAAAGAAGATTGCTCCTTCACCAGGGAGGAAAAATTATTATTAATGAAAAGCAATTCAACCTGCCTCAATTACTATTGCCAGGTGATGACACGCTGAGCATTGTGCAAAGCACAATCTAATTTTATCACTCAGAGACCCCATTAGATAGACATCATCAACACCTTACTAATGAGAAAGTTGAACAACTTGGGAATTAACAGCTCATTCATTCAGCCAGTAGATGGGGAAGGTTTAAACTCAGGCCTAATTTCATAGCTTATACTCCTAAATACTATATTACACCGTCCTAATCATTTGTAGTATCTAGATTAGGGATCACAAACTCAAATGTGTTCAGCGGCGAGGCAGTTAATGCAAATTTTTTGAAGTAGTTTGGATATAATAAAACAATTTAGGGCAAATTGCAAAGTCCACGTGACGTCTACAGTGGGTAGTCATGATTCATCTTAAACCGATCCTTGCTATCTAAAATTATGCCCATTATTGTTAGATCTCCAGATTCTTTAAAAAGTCCTCAGAAATTTGAATTTTTACGTGTAATTTCCCGATTCCAAAATGTTAAGAACAAACGGAGATTAAAAAATTATGCACTAAATAAAATAAACCTACGGGCCAAACATGCCCCATAGAACAATAGTTTACAATCCCTTAACTACGTCTTCTGGTGGAGCCTAACCGGTTTGCTGGGAAAACACTAAATTGCGACTAATCTGCTCATGTCACTAGTTGGGTAAGGCCCACGCCCGTGTGTGATCTCTGGTAAGCAGCAGAAAAGAGCAGCGTGGAAACGTCTGAATACTGAATTCAAATGATTGTGATCAAGCCGTATAACTGTTTGTAGACGTTGGGGACAACGTTTGTGAATACACATTTGATTTTGAGCCAATTCAAATGTTTAAGGAGCCATGGAGCAATTTTCGCTTTCAAGCTGCCGCCCCGCAGCACGCACTAACTCGGTCTTTCCCTGGCCAGGCCCTCCCTCGGGGGGCCTTCCCCAGGAGGGGTGTTCAGCGCCCTGCTGCCCCCCAAGCTAGGCAGCCGCCGTGCGTGAGTTACAAGAGCACAAGTGGAAGGGCCGGTCCAGGGCGCAGGTGGCCTCGTCGCATCAGCTTCTCTATACGTAGGACCGGGGTCGGCTGCAAGGTCAGCCGGGAGCGGCCCTTCCTGGGAAGGTGGCAGCTGGAGCTTTGGAGGCTTTGGGGGTCTGGGACTTCTTACCTGGGGGGTCAGGTATGTTTCTTTTGGGGGCAGAGCTATTACTTGTATCAAACTCTCAAATAGGTCTTGCAGCCTCCAAAATACCGTCAACGCTTTTGAGCTGGAAAATCATTAAGAAGCGTATGGAAGTGCGGCCATCCCGGGCCATCCTTCCTAAAAAAGGCATTTAAGGCCGGAAGGTTTACTGACCTTTAAACATAAGCCATAGTTTCTTGATGCTTTTCTTTACCTGGAATGCTCTTTCTGGCCATCTCTGTCTAGCCAATTCCTCTCTTTAAAAGCAAAGCAAAAACAAAACCAGAAACGAATTCATAGAGAGTTTTCCAATTCCTTCACAGCACGGCTTTAACTCCTTTGAGTTCTGAGAACGTTTTCTTTGCGGCTCTCTGATGCCACTACTATTGTGCCTCTTTCACACCGTGTGCGTGTGCGTGTGCGTGTGTGCACGCGTGTTATTTATTTACAGAATGGTAAGGTCCACGCGGGTAGCAAGCGCATCTTATTCAACTGGAAATCACGGGTGGTTGCTGGCACATATGTTTCAAACCCAACTTAGTATTTGCCGGTTTGAATTGAAATTTGCTGTCTGGTTGGATCCATAAGTCATTTGCTGTGGTCGATAAACTATTGCAGGTTCTTGACGTATAAAAAGTGACTGAGGCATGTCAGGGGATGAGGTACGTGGGTGCTCTTCAGGGTTTCCTTGAAGAATCGCCGGGAAGAAGAGTGTGCTGTGACTCTCACACCTAGAACAGAACCTGGTACACGGTAGATCCGCAACAGATGTTGGTTCTATGAGGGACTGACTATGTGGACGTACCTGTAAGTTATCCTTGTTTTAGGATTTATTGACACTGTCAACTTGTAACTTTGTTCTTTTCTACTACGTACCTATCCATCCACCCAAGGAACCTTTATTTTTATCCAGGTCTGATTCCAGAAATGCAATTCAGGACACTTGGGTGGCTCAGCGGTTGAGCATCTGCATCTGGCTCAGGTCGTGATCCCAGGTCCTGGGATCGAATCCCACATCGGGCTCCCTACGGGGAGCCTGCTTCTCCCTCTGCCTCTTTCATGAATAAATAAATAGAACCTAAAAAAAGAAAGAAAGGAAGAAAAGAAAGAAAGAAAGAAAGAAAGAAAGAAAGAAAGAAAGAAAGAAAGAAAGAAAGAAAGAAAGAAAAGAAGTGCAGTCCCCTGCAGGGTACCATGGCAGGGCCATACTTTCACTTGGTATAGACGGAGGTTTCCACATCTCTATGGGATATCCTTATCCCTTAACCACTTCCTTTTATAATCACTAACAAATAGGCTCCCTCTCAACTCTGCAAGTCCTTCTGGGCGTAAGTCTGAATGATCATCAGACTGCTGTCGGTCCTAGGAAACCTAGGCCGCAGAATGGGGTACCAAGATGTCTTTCCTCTGTAATCAGTTGGAATCCAGGGACTCCTCCAAGCTGAGGAGAGGTTCAATCAGCGAGGTGAGGAGCACCATTAAGGGATAAAACCAAAGCACTGTTTTGGGTCTGGCCAATCAAACAGGATGGACGTGATACAGTGACGTTGACCTCCGTACGCATCTTACAGATGTACACAGATGGGTCCCTTTCCGTGTCGCTGGCTTCATGATACGTACCGGCTTAATTTCCTAGGTCTTCCTTTTGTAACCAACGAGCACATACCTTTTCGTTGAGGATAACACCGAATGCCTCTCCTGTGTTGGTCTTGCAATGTCTACTCTTTCTTGGTATTGATAGCACCCTAGAATCAGTCAGGGCAGGGGTGTCGGTTGTCAGTACCACAACTCTGCCATATATTCCAAAGTCTGTGAGACGCAGAATAAACCCCTTGGAAGTGGGGATTCTGAGACTCTTGATTCTCAGCACACACATAGGAGAGTTCTACTCCTTACAAGAACCGGGAGTGGCCTCCCTGGTCTGGGCGTATCCTCTGTGACCTCTGGGAGCCCTCACGGCACCTAACCCTGTGCCAGTGTGTGATGAAGTCCCACCAGCTTTGCAATAACGGGCCAGTCCCGGAACCCGTTTAAGACTAATCTGTCTTCCTCTTCTGCCCTGAACCAACCCTTTATAATTCTTTAAAAAATATATTAAGATAATAGCAGCGATTCCCGAAGGTCTTTTGGATCGTCCTGAACACCCTCAGACCCCAGGGGTAGGATGATAAGGGAGCCCCGACCAGGAAGGCAGGACGCCGTGCTTCCGCTTCAACGTGAGCCAACAGCTGAGGATGCTAACTCGTGAGTCGTCCTACCTTTCCGGGATGGTTTCCTTATTCGTAAAACGAGGGGCTCAGATTAGATTTCCTCAGGGCGCTTCCATAGTTCACATTCTGCGAATCTATTGCTGAGACACCCGCAGCCTATGCCTAAGCCCGCCGAGCGTGGCCCGTCACGGGGAGCTCATTGTATTTCAGGTGTTTTCCTCCATATTGAATTAAATCCCTCATTTATCTTTGCCTCTGCCTCATCCCTCCCACAACTTTATTTTAGGTTGTAAAGTTTGCTGCCAGGGTTTTTTTTTTTTCTATTCTTTTTAACCTAAAGTAGTAAAAGAGTTGCTATGACAACGGAGTAATTTTCTTGGATGGTCACATTCAATTTGCTTAAGTAGATATTAGGAGCGCAACATGTTTCATTAGCTCCGGGGCCCTTGGGACGTAACACTGAAGTGCTGGGCAGACCAGAGCTTCAGGTTAAGCCCGTTGAAACCTGGGTCTATTGACTGTGTAGAGATGACATTTTCTTTATAGGGCCGGTGTCTTAGTTGCTTAGACCTGGTAAGTACCAAAAGTAATTACTAAAGGAAATTGTAAGAAGATCTGCTACTTTAGCTAACAAAAAAAGAAATGGAAGGAAAACTTTAAGCACGGTGCTGGATAGCATAAATCAGAAAGTAAATAGCCAAGATATTAAAAAATATGTTTTCTATCTGTTTGTTTATTTTGCTTTTATATGAAAGAGGAAAACAGACCTTTATCTAAATTAAAGTTTAGATTCCCAAAGGCAGTATATTAAGTAGATGGAAATTATATGCAACTGATACCCGACAGTAAGGAGATAGAATGGAATTGGCCATTTGAGTAAAATGCTAATTCTAATTAATAAACATAAGGATGATACAAATAAATACTAATATTATTATAATAGTAGTAGCAGTGAACATTTTTTAATGTTTTCAATATGCCAGATATTGTGTCCATGAAAAATATATGGAATTTGTTATTATTATTTCAGCTTTACAAATATTATTATTATTTCAGCTTTACAACGTAAGGATGATATAAATAAATACTAATATTATTATAATAGTAGTAGCAGTGAACATTTTTTAATGTTTTCAATATGCCAGATATTGTGTTCATGAAAAATATATGGAATCTGTTATTATTATTATTATTATTATTATTATTATTTCAGCTTTATACATACGGGAAATGGAGACTTAGATTAATAACCTGCCCAAAGTCGTGGCTGTTAAGTGGGCAAGCTGAGTGGCAAATTTAGGGTGATTTCACTCTCACCCGTTACACTCAGCCATATTCAGGACGTGCATAATCCGAACACGGTACCCTGCCACTGCCCAGACCTTTGAGGATGAGGTTTTAAGATGCCTTGAAGGACTGTGTTAATGGTGTGTATGTTGTGTACTAACTTGGGCATGACAGGTAGAACAGGCAGGTGTCATTGCTGCGTGGACAACCCCAGGATGGTTTTATGGGATATATTGGGACATATGGAGGGAGCCTAGCCACATGCCATAGAGTGTGGAGTTTTTCCACAATTAAAGAGAAGCATGCAGGCCATCTACCGTTGAGATGGTAAGATAACCAGGAAATAGAACATATACCCATGTGCACCCTCCCATCCACACGTAAACACTATTCGATGCACAGATTATACTTAGACACTGAGACGATTACAGGGACCCAGAATGTATTCTTTCTAGGCTCAAACTGTGGTTTTTGCACTTACAGGAAACATTAAATGTAAGACAGCAGAGCAGAGCCCGCTGTTCAGATGGGGACTTTCCTAACACGGTAGGCCAGCCCGGGCTGATAACATCTTCGAACCGTGGCTTATCTTTGTATCAGGGCAGGAGACCTCCCAGTGGGGGATGAGAACACGGGACTGAATCGGGGGGAGCTGTGTCTGTACTCCGGGTGTGCTGCTTGTTAGCTGTCACGTCTTAAGAGGGTGATTCAATTTAAACATTCTCAGTCCCCTCAGCGATGAAATGGGGACGATTTCTTACTCACCGTGCAGCAGAGCAAGGCCTACTGAGTTGTTGGTAGGCTATGGTAGCGTGGAATCACCTACCTGAAGATATGAAGCAGGTCTTTGGGGAGACGGTAGGAAGGGGCCAGACGTGCCGGCTTTGACTTAGCGAGCTGGACATCGTGCTTGCCCTTGCAGGTCTGTTCCGCTCCTCTCCTGTTACCTGGGCACTATGCAGGTCGGTTAGGCCCCAGTTAGCCGAAGCCAAACAGCATTCTCTCCTCCCCTTTGGCACAACAGTGATGTCAGGGACGAGCAATAACCACAGGTCTAAGCCAATGAGCACATGCTGCCTGCCTGACCAAGCTTAGTCAAGTCAGAACACGGAATTATTTTATCTGTGATTAGAGAGAGGATAGGATCCCTCTCTTATTTCAAAAGATATAACGTACAACGGTAAGGTCTGGAGCCACTGCAGCCACAGGGGGAGGCATTCAGGTAGAGCGATCAAATGTAGGAAGAGAACAGTGAAGGAAACAGAGCCAGAGCCCTGATCAAACTCTTCCTAAACCCCATCTTATTATTATTATTATTATTTTTGCTTAAATGAGACAATAAATTCCTTTGTCATTTAAATCTGGTTGATTTGGATTTTGGATTTGTTATTACTTACAACTGAAAGTATGCTAAGATGCACACGCCTACAACTTTAATTGCCGGAGGGCAGAGAAGGTTAGGAGTTCAGAGAGAGGCTGTGTCTTGAACTTGTTCCTGGCAACAGTGTCAACCACCCCATCCATCTCCCCGCGCCATCTCTCCATCCTCCCTAACCACCCCTGCCCCCAGACCCTGGACACGTGTTTGACATGGAGGCTGAGTGAGCTTTGAAATTAGAAGTTGAACAAGAATTTGACTCCACTCTGGGGCACACTAGGCTCAAGCTGTATTGCTTGAGGGCCCTCTAATGGACGTCGACACAAAAGAAGACACCAGGCCTTCTACTTCTTACAGCTTTGGCAGAGAGGACAGCAGTGCGCTTGCGTGTGGCGTGTAGTCACTGTTGCCCTAACCAGGTTGCCTGTGACATCCTGCTACCAAGTCCAAAGGAACAACCCGGGTGTACAGGGGTAAGTGTAGCCAGTGCAGTATTGACGCAGCCTTACGGAGTAAAATAGATCACGTTGTAGTTCTTTTTCACTTGGCCATCTGCGAACGTAGGGGGTAGAGGACGGGACAGTAGGAAGGAGAGCATGAGGACGAATAAGTGAGTCTAGGAACCAGCCGGGATCAGGAAAGTGCTGAGCAGCAGAACAAAATCGTGTGTCTCTGCCCTAAGCTCACCTTGATGGCTCTTTAATTTTACATGTTTATTCTCAATTCTTCTATTTTGTGCTAGAATCATGTCGGCAAGGCCATCCCAACCTCTCTACTGAGCAGGCCCTACAGTCTCCGTGGCCTCGGGAAACAAGCTCCTACCCCACTCACTCGGGAGCGAACACCGGTGACCGGGGCTGCGCTGCGGACTTTTCTCCACGTCGACTTCGAGGATTCAGCCCTTTTTCTGTCTCCTGTCCTGCTGCCATTGAAGGCAGGGGTTGGCCAACTATGGACTGTGGACTCGTCACTTATTTCATAAAGTTTCATCGGACACAGCGTCGAATGTTCGCGTGTTGCTCCTGCCTCTCTGCCCGGAGGACGGAGCCGAGTGGCTCTCCCAGCTCCTGACGTCGCAGCAGGACAACCCGCCACGGCTCCGCTGCAGAGAAGTTGGCCAGCTTTGCTCCTGGGCCGGTTTGTCCGCTGCCTCGAGCCTTCAGGAATAAAAGAGCACAGAGAACTTAGGAACAAAGCCTTGGGTTGGAGAAGACGTTCATGTCTTCTACTCCCCTTCACGGGTAGACACCGGCCACATGGTCACTGTGCATGTAGACCGTCTGGGAAACGCAGTCTCGGGCCAAGACGCCTGTTCCCAGCCACGACTCGACATTATGAGGGGTGGAGCACACGTGTTGGAGAACGGTCATCGGTCTCTGCTACCAAACACCTAATCAGAGCCTCGAAAGGAACCATGGAAGTCATGCTTAATTAATTAACTCCTATTCATCCAGGGTATCCTATGTTTCACCAAATTTTGAGTTCTTAAAAAAGAGAAATGAATAAGACTCAATCAAATAAGTGAAACCACCATATACGGATCTCTTTCATTCTTGTTATATTCTTGTTACAGTCACCTGAATAATCACGGGGGGGGGGGGAGGTGGTAACGACAGGAGGGGAGTGTGGGTTCTGTGTGGTTCTGGGTCAGTGCTTCCCTAGATGTCAGCTGCTGGCTGTTCCTGGATGAGGAGATTGGAAAATGAACGTGTTCACACTGCAAGATTTGGGCAGATACTCAGAATTGGGGCTCACAGGGCACTGGGCCTGTAGAGCTGGGCTAACAGACCGGGCCAAAAGCTAACCTGAGGGCTGTGCTGGTGACCGGTGAGGACAGAAGATGCCAACAATAACGTTGGCCTTAGCGGGTGAGCTGGCTATGCTCCTTTTCTTTGATTAAATTCAATGAAGTGTCTACTTTTTGCTTGGAGTGAGGACACTAAGTAAGATATCATCTTTCCCTTTAAGGAACACATGATTTAATAGAGGAGATAAAACACAAAAATAAGTAGTTTCAATAAAATATGGTAATTCTCTTGAGGATGCCATGCCCTGGTGCCTAATTCCACTTACGGGAGTAGTTTGGGGTGTTAAGAATGACTTCCTAGATGTGAGGACCCCTGAGTTCTGTATTGAGAGGTGGCATGAGGTGGCAAAAGAATTAGTAAGGAGAGAGGGCCGCCCAGGGAGATAGACAATCAGAGGAAAACCCACAGAGGCTGAAAGTAGCACAGTCATTTGGAGAAAATTAAAGCTTCTGAAATTGTTGTAACTCGAATTTCAGGAGGCGAAATACTAGGACTTGGATCTGGAACAGTGGCAAGGATCAGATTGCAGAGGTCGTACAGACCGTGTTGAAGACCTATTGCTCCCGTGATGGGGAGACGTTGAACCTCTTCATCTCTACGTGGTTATTACCAATGGGACTAAACTACATTCAGAGCAGAGGCTGCTGACTTGTTGTGAAAACTATAGTGTAAACAGAAACATGGAACATGCTGCTGAAGACCGAGGTCAAGGCCAAAACCCCGGAGTCCCTGGTAAGCCCTTGACCAATAGCAGCGTCCTTAGTCGGGCCAGGGCTCAGCTAAGGAGTGGGGGAACCCTTAGCTCCAAAGGTGGTTTTCTTCTCCAGATTATGAAACATGGAATCATATTTTCAGAATCCTCCTAGCTCCTTCTTCAATATTGTTTATCCTAGCTCCTGCCCTCCAACACAATTTTCCCCATTGTCTGGGCCTTGCTTTACCTCCAAAGAATTAAAAGGCAACGTTTTCGTTGTGGGAGGAGGGATGGGTATACCCTGGCATTTTGGATGAGTCATTTCTTATCCGTTTACCTTTAAAAATAATCTTGCTCTCGGTCCAGTCTTGCCAGATGATGAAAGGCACTTTGAGCTTTTAGAGGACAAGGGACTCCTTTCCCTTTTTAGCAGCTTCTCTTGTTTATATCAATGCCTCATTCCTATATTTCACTCCTTCTTGCCACTCTTTCCATTCTCAGCTGTCATTGCCATTTGTTTTAGCAATAAATAAGGAATGAAAGGCAAAACAAAACAGCCCGCCACGGTTGCTGACAATGATAAGTCTGTGGGGAACTTTTTTAGAGGCCTCGGAGGAGAGACTCCGGTGGTTTCTCAGCCCACAGGTTTCAGCTGCGCTGGGAACAATGGCTCTTCTGCTTGCCTCCAAAGGACAAGATGAGACACGGGCCTTGTTTTTTTCTTTCTTTTCCAAGCTTCAAACTTGAGCAAACAATCTTTACTTAACCCATATGGAAAACTTGCAAACACAAACACATTCCTCCTCTCCTATTAGTGCCGAGATGAAAAGCAAACTTCAAATTAGTTAATGTTCGTGTAGTTAAGTGGTTCCTATTGACTGGGAATACGTAGGTGGGGGAGCGGACTTGGAGAGGGGCTTTTGCTTTCGGGCCAACAGCGAAATGAACGCCAAAATCACTCAAATTGCGAGAGAAAGTTCAAGGGGAATAAAAGCACAAAGAAATCATGTAGGTGGTACAGAGCCTTGCCTGGGTTGTATGTTGGAGTTCCCGCTCCACATGGCGTATCTGGGTGGCACTGTGACAAATGGAGGCAGACTTTTGGGCAGGGACCATCCTGTTCCTTGTCATGGTCGATGAATATTTATGGAACAGTGCTTTATAGGGGCGCTTGGCGCCACCACACAGTTTTATTTGTTCGGCAGATTGAAAACTAGTTCCAAGCTCACCCTTGGTCCCCTGAAAAGAATGTCTGGGCTTCCAGCAATGAGGTGGCCACATCATTCCTATTGGAAGACATGACTCTTGTTCCATGGCAAGAATGTTTGTGCACAACTTGAGAAGCAAACCAGTCGGGAACTGAACAGTCCGTACAGCAAGAATCTTGGGAAGGTCCGCTGGGGTGCTGAAGTTCAGTAATTTCATCCTCGTACCTGCACTGAAGTATTTGAGGAAAATTCAGGATGACACTATCCTGGTGAATAAGAAAAGCCAAAAAAAAAAAAAAAAGGTGTCAAATATTTTGAACAATTGAAAGCTGGTTTACTCGTGCGATAGCCAGCAGTCAGGAGTTTGATTTAATCCCAGAAGGCGTCTTCTCCACTAAATCACTGCATTCACCATGAAAGATCACTGTTATTTTACGGAGATCAGAGGGGTTTTAACTATGGGCCCATGTCCGTGGAGGGGCATCGGGGAGGTACATAGCTGGGTATTTTTCTTTTTCTTTTCTTTTTCTTTTCCTTTTCTTTTCTTTTCTTTTCTTTTCTTTTCTTTTCTTTTCTTTTTTTCTTTTTTTTCTTTTCTTTCTCTTCTCTTCTTTTCTTTTCTCTCTTTTTTCTTTTCCTTTTCTTTCTTTTCCTTTCTTTTTTCTTTTCTTTCTCTTCTTTTCTTTTCTTTCTTTTTTCTTTTCCTTTTCTTTCTTTTCTTTCTTTTTTTCTTTTCTTTTCTTTTCTTTTTTCTTTTCTTTTCTTTCATTCTTTTCTTTTCTTTTTTTTTGAGAGAGGGAGAGCACAAGTGCTCAAGTGGGGCAGGGGAACTGAGGGGCGAGGCAGAGGGAGAGAGAGGGAGAGAATCTCAAGCAGGCTCCATGCCCCATGCAGAGCCCAAGGAGGGGCTCAGTCTCCACCCTGAGATCACGACCTGAGCCAAAATCAAGAGCCAGTCACTTAACTGACTGAGCCACCCAGGCACCCCCTGGGTATTTAAATTTGCTAAAATTCTAGGCAAATTTCATGTATGTGCCTTTGTGTGTATGTGTGTGTGTTTGTACTTTACTCAGATTTATCGTTTTCATCAGATTTCAAAGGGATTTGTCAAACTTAAAAAGTAAAACCAAGGTTAGAGTGTTTAAGTAGAAAAAGGCCTCAGAAATAACTGGCCCCGTGGTTTTCAATGTGCTTTGCTGCCCTCAAATTCTCATGTTCACGAGATTTACCTGAGATGCTCATTTAAAGATTGCTGAGCCCCACTTCTAGCTAGACAGGCTAAGTTAGTAGATTGTGGAGGCAGGGCCTAGGGTTCTTTTTTTTAATTTGAAATTTATTGGAGGTTTTTTTATTTTAGTTTATTTTTTGACTGCAGGGTAGTTAACACACAATTTTACATTAGTTTCAGGTGTACAACTTGGTGATTCTACAAGTTTATACATTATGCTGTGTTCACAAGTGAAGCTAGCATCTGTCATCATACAACACTATTACAATACCATTGTAGAGTTCGGCTTTTTAAAAAAATATTTTATTATTTTTTTAAGATTTTATTTATTCATTCATGAGAGACACAGAGAGGGAGGCAGAGACACAGGCAGGGGGAGAAGCAGGCTCCATGCAGGGAGCCTACGTGGGACTCGATCCCGGGTCTCCAGGATCACACCCTGGGCCGAAGGCTGTGCTAAATCGCTGAGCCATCAGGGATCCCTTAAAAAATGTTAATTCCAGTGTAGCGAACATACGGTGTTATATTAGTCTGAGGTGTATGATACAGTGATTCATCACTCTTGTATATTACTCAGTGTTCATCAAGATAATAGTAGGCTTCATCCTCTTCACCTCCTTCATCCATCCTCTCCCCTACCTCCCCTCTGTAGAGCTCTGCTTTTTAATAAGAAATTTAGGGATCATGAGCTGAATGGACAAGCCAAAGATTATACTCTGAATGCTAAGTGGACTTAAGAGATATAGGGAAGGGTAATGGGCAGGGGCCCAGGGTTGGTAGAAATCACTTTCCCTTCAAACCAGAGCAGCTCTGTCTCTTTCTGTTTTGCATATTGAGCTTCCCTGTAAAAGTTCATTTGAACAAAGAGCATGGAGGTCACTGACATAATGCAGCACCCTCACACTGCAGAAGAGGAAACAGACCCCGAGAGATGCACTGGTGATGCCAAGGTCGCAATAGTCGTTCGTGGCAGGATTGAAACCAGAACCGAAACTCCTCTGAGTCCTTGTCCAGGCCTTTCCATCATGGCTGATTCTCCTGAAAGCCACAAGTTGGAGTTAAAACACCAGTTTTTAGCATATTATCTGGAAAGGAAGATAAAAAGTATTTCACCTTTCTTATCCTGACAGAGAAGGAAGTCTTCCTGCCTTGGGATGTTTAAATTGGGAGAGAATCGGGTGCTCAGGAGGCCCATGGTTATAAAGGCCCCGGGGCCCACGTGACCGAAAGTAGCTTCCTTTTGTGTGCGGCCAGTCTTGCCACCCAAGAGACGTTGCCTCTATAATGGTCCCACGAAAGCAGCTTAGTGTTAGGCCACCCTGTGAGTTCTTTTAGTCATCTCTCTCTATATAAAACTGAGTCTTTTGTCTGAATATTATCTGGTAATTAATGGCTTCAAGGTGATTTGTCAAACTTGACTTTAGGATTTCCAACACGGTATAAAATTTCAATTGAGTTTATTATTGGGGAGGAGGAACACTTAGCATTCTTCATGGAGTTTAGAATTGTATTCATTTAGGAAGGTAAACTTCAAAAGTTTTCAAAGCACAGGCATGGTACAGTTGGGTGGTAGGATCAATTAGCCAGGCTAACAGGAGTTGTAAAACCAGTCTGAAAATGTTTTCCAACTTCTCTCATGACTTGTGATGCTGCCGCCTTCTGACTTATAAAAACAGTTTCTTTTCTTTGTTCTCAATTTCCATTTTGGGTTCTGGCCAGTATTGAGAACTAGGAATTGCAAGGCTGGTTTACAAAACCATCAAAAAACTTTTTTTTTTTTTTTTTAATGTCAGATGCTGTTAACATGGAACATGCAGCGAAGTGTTATTTATCCAGGATGCAAATAACCAGCCCCATAAAATAAAACCAGAACGATATTTTATATAGTTTTATGCAATGACTATTGACATTCATAATCCTGACCTGAGGCCCTGCAGATTCTTGATGTGCCTAACTCATCAAAGGAAGATTCCGCTGTAATCAGTCACTGCTCAGTGCCACGTACATCTCAACATATTTTATTGTAACATGGAGGTCTTGGCATAGACGTGTCCAGCCAATGCTGACATGTCAATGCCTATCCCAAGGCCTGGGCGCATGGACCCACTTGTACTCTAGTTGGGAAAAGGAAGGCCTAAGCATCACTGTACCAGATGCAAAAGGATTTCATCCTGACAGGAAAGGGTTGGGTGTACAGGTTCGTGAGGCAGATCAAGCTATTGAAGAAGACTGTTGGCTTTGTCTTGGAGCAGCCGTATGAAGTTAGTTTCTTTTGGAGCAGTGCCAGAGGGCTAGAAGATGGGGCGATGTGCCGGCTATCTGTGGCCCTGCCAGATGGGCTCTCTACCCTTTTCCATCCTTCTCCGAACCTCAGAGATGATCTTGGGCTCTCTTGTCCTCTGGCTTCTTGGTTGGGTTTGGATGGGCCAGTAGTGAGAGACAAAGAGTAGAGTGAGGTCATTACTCTGCTGTTCTCACTCCAGTTTCCTTAACATCCCCAGACCAGGTGTTTCTCTCAAGTGAAGATTATAGCTTTGTGGGTTATCTTCCACCCTCCTCTCTGTCTCTCCGGGTTCCCCATTTGGCTGTCTCATCTTGTCTCTTCTTCAGCCCTGGACGTTGTGATGATGATCCTCTGTCAATTACTTTGGGGTCGTGCACTAGACCATGTGGGTCTTCTGTATGCTCCATGGTTGCTACAATGCAGGCAAGAATGCTTTTTTTTTTTTTTTTAAAGATTTATTTTAGAAAGAGAGTAAGAGCATAAGTGGAAGGAGTGGCGAGAGAGGGAGAGAATCTCAAACTCCACACTGAGCACGGAATCACCAAGAATCTTTTTATTAAACTTGCTTTAATGTTCCCAGTTTGAATATGTCGTCTGTTTCCTGGTGGGACCCTGACCGACAGGTGTGTAATAATGAGTCCGTAAAATGAAAGTTGTGTCATTAATAGTTCGATAAGACACTGAGAATATGCAAGGCAAGGAAGCTCTGCGTCTTACTATACACAGGAGAAAGCTCCTTTCTGGCGATGTGTAGGCTTTGGAATTCACATTAACACATAATTTCTCTGAACCCAGCCGTCCCAGTTACCTCTTGTAAGGGTTTGCGATACGATCACTATCTAGCTCTGGTCTCTTTAGATAAACAGGTTTGCTCAAATAAAGTCACCCTAGAGATAAGTTTCAGGTCCCGCAGACAAAAGTACTGTTTTCAGATTTCATTTATGCCATCTTCCACTCGCCTGCTTCACTCCGACCCCAATTTTTCAGATTCCTCAGCTTCCTCAGTTTCTTCTGATTTGCCATTACAGTGCCGTTTTTATTACTAGTTTATCTTTTGATTAGACTGTTTGGACTAATGTCCTGCCTTTGACCTTGGCACCTTTCCAGCTGTTCATGTTTGTTGAACTCCTGCTGTGGCCAGGTATTTTGATCAATGCTTTATATGCTTGATCTCATTTAATCCACGCTAACAACATTATAATGTAGATATTATTATTATCCCTATTTTACAGATGAGGAAGTTGAGGCCTGAATGGTCATATGATTAATAAATGACAGAGCCAAAAGTTAAACTCAGGTCAGCCCATGCTGGTAAATTCTATGTGGTATTTACCATTTGACTCTCCACAGTGTTACTACAGGAGGAAAATTAAGTGTAAGTCCTATATTTTTGACTGGCTGAATTTTCCTCTAAGGACACATATTCATAGACTTCTCCACAACCACACTATACTGAAAGTAATCAGAAGTAGAAGGTGATATGGGGGGAGTGGAGCTTGTTGGGAGGAGTGGAGCTTGTCACACCAGGATTTCCCTTGCTTTGAACTAGATAAGAGGAATGGTTTGTGATGAAACCCTATATTTTAGCAGATAAGTATTGAACCATTCATTTATTTACTCATTTCTTTAATTAACATACTGAAAAAAATCTTTTATTGTGGGCTGAATACAAGGGATAAAGAGATGGAAATGACACAGCATTTGCCCTCAAGAGGCTTAAAATCAAGTGAAATAAATAAATATGGGAATGTATAAGTGGAATCTAATTCCTATAGATTTAAAGACCTCTTTTTCCTTCAGACATGAATACAGCTCCATGCAAACTCCTCGGAAGAAGCTATTCATGTAAGTACAGGGGTGATCCTGTTACCTTGAGTGAAGTCTGGAATCAATATATGTACATGAGCAGCGTATTAGGGCTCGCCAGAAAAACATAACCTACTCCTATATCTATTCTCTATCTGCATATCTATCCTATCTATCTATCTATCTCTGTGTCTATCTATATCTGTCTCTATCTCTATATCAAGAAAGATTTCTCTTAAGGAATTTGCTCAAAAAAAAAAAAAAAAAAGAAAAAAAAAAAGGAATTTGCTCACATGCTTATTGATGCTGATCAGTCCAAAATATGCAGGCTGTGCTGGCGGGCTAAAGACCCAAAGAAGAGAATTCTTTCTTTCTCAGGAGCAGTCAGTCTTCGGTTTTACTCAGGTCTTCATCTGATTGGATGAAGCCCACCCACCTTATGGAGAGTGTTCTGCTCACCATAAAGTCCATCAATTTAAATGTTAATTTCATCCCAAACGCCATCATGGAACTCTTCAGAATCATATGTGATCACATATCTAAGCACTGTGGCCCAGCCAAGTTGACACATAAAATTAACTATTACAAGTAGACAGAAGGTGCCTCAGGAACCAATACAATTAGTCAGAGCTGGGCTCTGAAGACGACATAACCCCTTTTCTCCTCACTAGCTGAAATACTCTAATTAAGCAGAGTAAGCATGAGGTAATGGATTCAGGAGAGAAAGCTCTAAGCTACTGCACTGAATTCTAATTTTTACTTGCTTCCATCCTCATCCTCACCCTCCATCCTTAGGATGTTCCTCTGTTCTGCTAGGTGAGCCAGTCATTATCTCTTGTTGACCAATGCCTGGGATCTATGTCTGGCAAGGAATAATGTGGTATTGTAAAGATTTACTAGGCCAAATCCAAATCAAGGATCATATGTGTCATTTACTCATTTATTCATTCTTTTATTCATCTACTTAACAAAGCTTTATTAAGAAAGTACTAAGTGCCAAAAATTCTTCTAGATTTTGGGAACTGAACAAGCCTTGAACAAGATGGATGTAGTTCTGGTCTTTATGGAGTATACTGCCCTTGAGGTAAAATGGATAATAAACCAATAGTTGTTCAAATAATTACTTTATAGATGTAATAAATAGCATGGAGAAAAAGTACAGGGTACATGGCAGGATAACACAAGAATTAGTAAAACTAGCAGACACTGGAAGCTGATAATCAAACCTATTTCCTTATATCCCAAACTAGTCCATAAAATCCCATTTATATAATGCTCCATAACCTTTTCCTTATGGCTTGAAACACATGAGTATAGTGACTCTGAAAGCTATGTGTTGAAAACAGCAGAACCACACATTGGAAGCAGCTTGGGTTTCCACCAAATGCCAGAATTGAACTGCTACATGTAAGAAATGAATTTATATTGGGCTTGGCCACAGTAATGTTGGTATTTGTTTATTCTAAGCTAGAATTACTGTAACTAATATGGAAACTAATTCTGAAACTTGAAGTGCAGTGCTATCTATGACAAATATTTAAAATAGGTGACATTGACCTCTTAGGAGTCAGAAAACTCTAAGAGGTTGGAAAAATGGAGACCCGTGTTATAAATTTGAACAAAACTTGGTAAAAGCATTGCTTCTGATAATTTGAAGATAGAAGCTGGACCTAATGAGCCTGTAGTTTCAGTTCTCAATCAAGGATGATTTTGCACCCCAAAAATGTCTCTAGACATTTTTGTTTGTCATAGTTGGAGATGTCGGTGGTGTTACTTGTATGTAATGGGTAGAAGCCAAGGGATGCTGATAAATATCTAATAATGTATAGAATAGATCACTCCAATAAAATCATTATCTGATGTAAAATATCAATGATGCTGAAGCTGAGAAACTCTGTTCTAGGATATGGAGTTAGAAAGATTCAGAATGATCATGTAAATTGGCTTTTGCTTCCATCTTTCACCAAGATGTTATTAGAAAAATAAAGATAATTCCAGAAAAAAAAAAACTGGACAGTTTTCAGAAAATAAGGAAATATTGAAAATCTCAAATTTTGAATTCTCTAAAAAATCCTGCTTTTAGAGAGAGACCTCAAATGATAACAGATGAGATCTAAAGAGGTTTTGAATGACAGTGGCTAATTTACACAGAGCCTTGGAGTAAAGAACAGATTAAGGACATGTGACCTTCCCACCCAAGTCTTTGATTCCAGCTGGCCTCAAGATATCTGCTATTAATTTGAGACTGATTGCCCTGGAAACTTGGAAGCAAAAACCTAAACCAGCCTTGAGAATTTTATCTAGGTAAGAACTTTGGATATGGTTACTGGAACATGTAACTGAATGGAAAATAGATTAGAAGCCTGCCAAATATTTGAGGAATAGATACTGTGAAAGAAATTTTCTTTAGTAAAGCAGTTAGTATTATTTTAATGAGTAGTTACTTATTATTATAAGGGGCACAAGTCTCTTTGTGGAAATAGCATTTAAGTGGGTACTCAAAGATAAAAGGCAACAATCAACAAGTGAAAATTGTAGAACATTGTATATTCCCTGATGCCAGGAACTGAATGAGAGCCAGAGAAATTGAGATACAGTAAATTAAGGGGGACATAATGATAGATGAGCCTCTTAGGTAGGATAAGAACATAAAGGGCTTAGAGATTATGGGGAGAATTTTGGTAGCCTGGGTCTTTTTAGGAGTTTTTCCATTTCATCTAGGTTGTCTGATTTTCTTGGCATACAGTTGCTCTTCACATTTCCTTATAATTCTTTTAATTTTTCTTTTCGCAGTTTCAATATGTCATCCCACTGCCTACTGGCTTTCATAACTTTGATGAGGAGTCAGCTGTTAATCTCATTGAGCCTCCTTGACATGTGATGAGCTGCTTTTGCTATATTCGAGGTTCTCTGTCTTTGACACTGACACTCAGAGCTGAAAAACATGTGAAGACACAGGGAGAAGACAGCCATCTGCAAGCCAAGTGGAAAGGTTAAGAGGAAACAAGCCCTGCTGATACCTTAATCTTGGACTTCTATCCTTCAGAATTGTAAGAAAATAAATGCCCATTTAAGCCCCCCAATCTGTATTATTTGTTATGAAAGCCCAAGCAAACTAACAAACTAATATAAACTCTGGCCTAGGCTTCATGCAATTTAATTCTTTCTAAGTCATGATTTTCCTCCTCTGTTAGATAATCAGTGATGAAAACTAATGTGTATGTTACTGTTAAAGAGTGGCAAAGAGAATAAGGCCTTTGTTTTTCTTTAACTGATCTGCCTATTTTCAGGAAGTACCTGCTTTTATACCTAGTTAAAGCAGATGCAGACTTTCTTTGTGAAATACAATTCTTTTCTCCTCTCTTTTAAAAAATAAATATCTTCTGAAGATATATTTTTATTTGGTTGAATAATGTTTAACCTTGTTTTGCAAATAATCACTTGCCTGGAATATTGCTGATGGTCATGAAAGTAGCAGAGAACACTTGATTTATTTTACTACCCTGGTTGGAAAAACATATTTGGTTAGTTTGCACATTTTGTTGAATTGATTTGAAGCAATTATGCTTTGGTTTATAGTTTTTTTCTGAGAAGATATATTGGGCAAAGAAAGTGGGATGAGAAGTTAAATCCCACTTAGTTACCAAGTGGCCATGTTGTCTTGAGTTAGCTAACTGGATTTTCTGAGTCTACTAACTACTTTGTAATATGACATCAATCTCATGGTTGCCTGACCTGGTCATTCGTTCATAATTCAAGAAATAAACAAGTAGGCACTGAGGACTGTATTAGATGTTGGTGACTCAGTGGAGAACAAAACTAGCCACAGTCTATTTTTGGAGCTTACATTTTAGTGGGAAAATTAACATTTGTCAGAGAAATACACAAATAAATATAAAGTTGCAATTTTGCTAACTCCTGTGAGGCGAGAGGCATGGTACTTTGAAAGCTTATCATGGGACTGGAGAGGGGGCAGGAGAGGAGTGTATTTGATCTAATCAGAGTGTTTGAAGGTCTCCCCAAGGAATTGATAATTGCCCTGATATCTGACAGATGGATAAGATGCTAACTAGGTCACTGGAAGGATAAAAAAAGGCAGTGGATATGGATATGATATGTGGTACTGTTTTCTTATTATCATTATTATTATTTAATAAATGGATGCCTACTCAACTTTTTTTTTAACCTAGTCAGTGAAGTTACACTGTGTCTTATGACAACTCTTTGTCTTCAATAAATCTTTCCAAGCTTGAAGTTGATATACCCACAAAAATTCATATTGTCAAAGTAATTGCCACCTGCCACCTTCATGAGAAAAAATAGCAAAAATACAACAACACAAAACAAAACAATTCAGTGTAAATCATGGCCCTTTTACATTTTTCTTAATCTTGCTACAAGTAACCATTCTCTATACTTATTTGATAAAATAAGTTTCATATCTGCTGTATTTCTCATATTAAACCTGAATTACGGAATTCTTTCTTTTTTTTTTTTTTTTTTTTTCGGAATTCTTTCTGTACCTAATCTCATGTATTGGAAAGAGAGTCAATTCTCTTCAGCGTAATCCTACTCAATTGAAAGCCTTTGTAATAACGTACATTATTTTTGAAGACTTGTGACCAGTAAACTGCATACTTCAAAAATGGACCATCTAAGCCCAATGGGCACCATTTAACAACAAACTGTCTGATTCCCTAATACCAGGCAATTATATAAGGACTATCCAAACATAATAAACTACCTTTTCCCCTCAAGGGAGGACTTAAATGGATATTCACTTATTTCTGCTCCTTTCATATAACATTGTTACTTTCCCATCTGAATTGAGACCAAGTCGGCGAGATGGGTTAAGCTCTTCTAACTGAGAACAAACTGAACCCAGATGTGAACTGAGGAAGGTGGGCCAATTTTGCTTTCAGTCTTGGCAGAACCAAAGGGCTAATTTTTTCAAAGCTTTGCAGTACCTGGCAACTCTGGGTCAATGCTATGAAGGTTAAGCTCACGAATGTTCACTTAGCAATTCTCTGATAATAACTTTGCCATCAATGGACAGAAAAACTTAATTTGTTTTTTCTTACTTTGGTGATATATTTCTGGAATGTGATTTTACTGTATATATACTAAATAACTAGCTCTTTAGATCATTCTAAGCTGGCTTAACTGAGAACTTTTTAAAATTGAAAAGAAATTGAGACTTTTCATTGGTAAGCAATTCTGAAGCAGAGATAACTTAATGGATCTTTTTATTGGCCTAATTTTGAAAGGTTTGCATAAAAATGCCCCTGTACAGAAACAAAAATGGAAGCCAATGTTTGACATGGTAACGGAACTGGGATGAGGTGGAATACTTGCCTCAGATCTAGTGGCTTAAATTGAGTAATTACTGGGGTCTGACTAGTGGACTCAGAATGCTGGAATGTTTGGGAAAGATGGAGACATAGGTGAAAGTCTACTTTCATTGAGGAGAGAGAGAGATTTTAAGATCAATAAACAGCACTTAGTTGAAACCGCTAATGAGTTACACAACGTATCTCAGAAATCACAAGTTTATTTTGCTTTTGTGAGAACTTAGAATAACTTGTGGCTGAGGCTGTCAACACACTAGACCACAGTCTTGTGGCAGCCTCTGGTTTTTCTAGTGCCTGAGAAGTGTAAAGTTCCAAGACAAGAGCCGGAGCCCTTTCATCTGAAGCATGCAGCTCATCAGCTCCAGGATGGAAAGCAACTCGAGACGTACCATCTCAAAGCACCAAGGATGTAAGATTATGAAAGCCAAGCTCTTGATATTCCTTCACATTTCCAGCACTCCCACATTTAAAAAAAATATATACTCTCTTCCAAAGCTGACATTTTGAAAATGTGGAACACAGACTTTAACCCTGAGCTCTTCCTCTTATTTCTTTCCCCCCCTTTTTGTGAATTAATGAATATACTTGAAAATAATTTGTGTTGTGTGTTGTGTCTCCTGCCCCCTACTACAAGGATGGGGCAGAAGAAGAGACAATAAAATAGAATCTCAAAATTTACTTTTATTCTTCTGTTTGGCATTTATTGAAGACTTCAGTAGTCCTGGGGGGGGGGAGGTTATTTCATTTCTCTGACTCTAAGATTTCTCTTTAAATCGTCATAATTGTTAGCTCTATACTTGGAACAATATGAGTGCCCTCTGGTGGACAAAACGTCATTTTAAAGTTTTGTGTATATGGACTGAACATGGGTAAGTATGGAGAAAGTAAGTCTTATGTTTCAAATGTCCTCAATGAACTTCTGAAATCCCTGAAAAATTAGTTCCTCATGTTCTGGGGTGGTGACAGCTATGAAAATAGTTCCATAAAATAAAGGGATAAAAGGCAAGCTGGGTTAGCACTCCAGGTCCTATTTGCCACCAAAATAGTGTCTTGGAATAAAACATAATTTGGAACTTGAACAGGGAACTCAAATGTCTAAGGGAAGGCTATAACCCTACTTCTTGGCCATCAATGCCAAGATCAGAAATGCTCTCATTAAGAATGAGACAGTAATGAAACAACTTGGGCACAGGCAAAGCCTCTAAAGACCTCTAACTGTTGGCATTTATAGTTAAAATTATTTAAGAAAGAAGGGAAGATCTTGAAAGAAAGGTGGCAGGGAAGGAAGGAGGGAGGAAGAAAAGGAAGGATGGCTGGAGAAGAAGGAAGGAAGAGAGGGAGGGAGGGAGGAAGGAAGGAAAGAAGGAAGGAAGTTCCTACAGTTCCTACACACAAGTTGTGTAACCCTTTCACATACTCAACTAATGCAAAAGACTTAAGCCAATGCAGCCCTTTAAGGGCCCATAAAACATGTTTTCTCATTGTTTATTCAGATACTCTTTACCTTCTCTGTTGGATGATGACATATTAAAGCTAAAGACAGACTACCTGGTTCTTCTTTTGAAACTCTCTTGACTGTTTTACCTACTACAAGGATAGCAAACTGATTTAAGATTCCCCAAATTGACAAAGCCCTAGGAGTATGGGCAGTGGTATGCTGATAAATGTTTAACAGTTGGTTATCCAGAAAAGAAAGCCCTGTTCTGTAACATTTGCCCATTCCCGTGGTGTAAATAATTTCACCATGGTTGATTTCAAGATACCAGCACAATATTAGTGAACGTGTAATTGAGAAGAGATGCATGCAGTTGACTTTCACAAATCGGTACAAGGAAGCTCCAGCCTGCCACTACATAGCAGAGTTTTAATTATTTTTTTCCTGTAACTTTGACACTTTGGAATCCTGAAGATATATTATTTTTGTAACAAGGAAAGGAACACTTAAAAGTCATTTGAAAAATTGACCCCTACTGAAGAAATTATTTATCATAAAACATATCTTCCAAATTGACATATATCCCACAATGTTTAATGCTCTTTAGAATATTTCCAAGCTCACTATGTCACTGGAGTCCTGTAAAAATTCTCTACAGTAAACAGAATAGATCTAAATACTACTACCCAGGAAGGGAGGAATGTGAAGATCCAGGGGGTTGCAGCTATGGATAGGACTGATCCTAGAATTCTAGTTTTCTAGCTGTTGATCCAGTGATTTCCGTGTTTTATACAGATATTAAAAAGAAAATTTGTGACTAGAATTGGTGAATCCAAAGTGCATACACAATTTTCACTCAATAATGATGTTTATTCTGTTCACTGCCATGGACAGAAAGGATTACCTGCAGCTTTCTCTTTAAGAGACTTCTGATTTCACAAAGCAAATTCATGCCTAGATAGTGCAATGCTAGCACTGCTGGACTCCAAAAGGATTACAAAAGCCACTATCCCTCCCTAGTCCCATGGATCTGGTAAGGAAGAGTAGAGTCTGATTATATTTCCCACTTCATCTTTCCCTTTGCTTAATTCTTTTGTTGGTACAATGTTGATAGAGTTTTTGGTAACTCATTTCTGTAAATGATCTTCATATCCTTGGGTGTAAGAAACCTAAGTGCCTAGTTTGAGTATCTCCAAGACCACCCCAAAACACCATGCCATGTGAAAATCAGTAGCTTAGGATAGTGGAGAGAGAACGGACCTGGGAATCAAGAATATTGCCTCAGGTACTTATTGTGTGACACTCAGCCAGTCACTCAATCACTCTTAATCTGTTTCATCTTTTGAAAAAAATAATGCCTACCTCATAGGAAAGTTGAGAAAGCGAAATAAGATGATATTGATTAAGTGCTTATAAAATACCTGGCTTTTTTTTTTTTTTTTGAGAGAGAGATGGGGAGGGGCAAAGAGAGAAGAGAGAGAATCTTAAGCAGTCTCCACACCCAGCACAGAGCCCGATCTCATGACCCTGGGATCATGACCTGAGCCAAAATCGAGAGTCCAGCACTTAACCAACTGAGCCACCTGGGTGCCCTAAAATACCTGGCATATTGTAAACATTTACATATGGTAAAAATAAGTAGTAGCAGTAATAACAACAACAATAATACTATTATTATGTATTTATATAATTATATATTGTATACATATAGCTGGTAGCAGTAGCAATAATAATAGCAGTAAAATGTAATAATACTACATATGTATATAATTGTAATTATTATTACTCAAATGCTTAACTGAATATCTGACATTTTTATAATAGGTGCCCAATTGAGATTAGTTTCCAGGCAAGCAGATAATCAAATAGCAAATGCTAAAAGACAGAGAACGATGCACAATCTTCTTTACCCCGAACTACAAATTTCTATCAGGAGCAATTTAAATGCTTTTGTATTTTCTCTATGGGTATTAGTATCCATTCATTCATTTCCTTGGCTATTTTTAATCTTCCTTTTCCTGATAAGGGAAAGTCTCAGGTTAGGTGAATGCAGTACTGCCTCCATGGAGGAGATGATGCTTTACAAAAATTAATTCACTGTTTGTCAAGCCCATGATAAATATGTTTTTATTTATTTATTCATGGCATTTATCAATCTATCTATTATTATCTACTTATCTATTGATCTACCCACCTACCTATCTTATATCTTCATCATTATCATCATTAATCTAACCTAAATCCAGGCATCTGGTGGCTAAATCCATCTCCATGCTGACTTGTACTCTTAGGGACTTATACTGATGAATAACTGATCAACTAAAACAACTTATTAAAACTCCTGATTCTAAAAATAAAATAAAATAAAATAAAACTCTTGATTCTATAGAAATGCTTTTAGATCAGTAAAATGCCATTAGATCAGTAGATCAGTATCCAGTCTTGATCAGGAAGTGTTTTTTTTTTTTTCTTTTTTTTTTTAAATGAATACCAAGAGAGCAAAACAAGAATGCATTTCTATTCCATAACCATATCAGGGACTACGGTTTTCCTGGAATTTGGAAATTTTGGCTGAATTCAACCATTTCTGTGTCTTTTTAAAAATTATAATTTTTTTTAACTATGGAAAGAATGCAAATTTATTAAAGAGTTTGAATACTTCAGAAAAGTACAAGCAAGGTAGTACAAATCACTCTTAGTTCTACTACCCGGAGAAAACCACTGTCCACATTTTTTTGATTCACGTGTATGGGTGGTAGAGTGTATGTGTGTGTTTGTCGGTATACATATGTTTAAACATTAAAATTTGTATTTATTCCTTTTGTTTTAATCTAATAATACATGAGGATAATTTTTTGTGTGTCATTTAATATTATTCTGTGGCCTCATTCTTAATGATGGTATACCAGTGTATTGTGGGGAGAATCCATGATTTATTTGAATAATTGGCTGGTATAGGACATTTCAAGTATTTCCATCTTTTGCTATTTAAAAATGCTGAGATGTATATCCTTATTCTTGATTATGAGTTGGCACTTGCTTTTAAATCGATGACTTAGATGTAAGTATATTAAGGACTACCTCAATCCTCTGATGCCTCCTCTCAGACCCAAGATTTAGATCTTCCAACTATGCTACTGCTGTATTTGGTGATATTCAAAGTTGCCCCCTTTCCTAGAGTTAATAGCAGAAAAAAAAAAAAAAAGGAAAGGAAAAAGTGTTTTGAGAGCTGGCTTCTTTGTTGTAGCCAAGGGATATATCACAAAGAGAAACAAGAAACATCCTAGAGGAGGGTTTGTTTTATTCCTTGATGATGGCGTTTCTCCCAGCATCCTTGGAGAAATCCATTCCTTTTCCTGCCTAAGTGGTTGGGTTCCCTGCAAGAAACAGAACTGCTCATGCAGATGAGAAGGATGTAGTCAAGGCAGCCATAGCAGGTGCCACTAGCACAAAGCGGGTGGTAAGAGCATATGTGAGCTCAGTGTTAGAAAGAGCCTCGGCAATGAGTCAGAAGACTTTAATAAAACCAGACTTCAAGGCACAAGAGCCAGCTGTGCAATGTGGCAGCCCTGGAGGCAGTACTAAAATCCTGAAATAGTCATTCCTGGATTATCAACTCTTCAGGGATTGGTGGTCAGAACTAAACCTATATTAATATGACATGTTTACAATTAATTGTTTAAACTTATTTACAATTATCATTATTTATGCTTATCACTACTTCTCAGATGTATTTGTTTAAATATAGTAAGCACTCCATAAATAGTATTTAAAAAGAATTCATTGCTCTCAAGATTAAAGAATATATAATGACGTATACAAGAAAATATTCCAATTATTAAATTATATATTATACAAGTGTAATTTTTAAATTTTTTTTACATTATATAAGTGTATGTGTGAGTGTAAGTGGAATCATACACACACACACACACACACACACACACACAGTTTAACTCTTAGTTTTCCAAATAAATAGCCAAACAAAGAAATAAGTGGTAAATCAGTCTGGGTCTAATGAAAAGAGACAGAAACCACTAAGTAATTTCAACAGGGAAAACTTAAGATAAAGAATGATCAGCTGTATCTGGAGGTTGAAGTAAGAAGACATTGTGTAGTAAGAAATAAAAGTAACTTCCAGAGAACATGGGAATGACATATATAAGGAGCAGCCACTACTCTGAGGGCTGAGGTAGTCCCTAAGGAGCTGTAAAGAATTCTTTTCTTCTTGTATCAGACTGAGTATTAAGAGTCAAATGAGGGCTAGACAAAAGAATTCACAAGAGTAAATTCTAGAACTTCAAAAAAGTTGGTATGATGTAGTTCTACATATTGATTTTTGCTTTCTTTGCCTTTGTTTTGGCATCAAATCTAAACAATTGCCGTCCACACCACCGTCAAGGAGCTAACTCCCTGTGTCTTCTTCTAGGAGTTTTGCAATTTCAGGTGTCACATTTAAATCTTTCATACATTTTGAGTTGACTTTTCCACGTGGTAGGGGTTTAGTTGCATTCTTTTACATGTGGGCTGTCCAGTTTTCCCAACGCTATTTACTGAAAAGACTTTTTCTGCCTTGTATTTTCTTATATCTTTTGTCATATGTAACTGACCATACGCGTGTGGGTTTATTCCTGTACTCTCTCTTCTGTTCCAGTGATCTATGTCTGTTTTTCTGACAGTATCATACCGTTTTGATTAATATAGTTTGAAATCAGGAAAATCTGATGCCTCCAGCTTTGTTCTCCTTTCTCAAGATCACTTTGGCTATTTAGAACCTCCTACGGTTCCACACAAATTTCAGGATTGTTTTTTCTATCTCTGTAAAAAAGTGCCAGTAGAATTTTGATAGATGACTGAGGTTGACAACCATGTATTACATAATTGAAGTTTGCCAAGAGAGTAGAATTTAGATGTTCTTACCAAATATGTATTCGTACATGTACGGGGTGATAGCCGTGTATGATGGGTGTGTTAATTAGACGTGAGGGATCCTCTCACAGTGCCTACGCACAAAATCATGATGTACACTTCAAACATCTTACACTTTTATTTGTGAATTATACCTCAGGAATATTGAGAAAAAAGAGAATTCATAAGTTGGCGATTTCTAATTATCACTCGATTTCTTAACCGTCAGTGTGAACTTGGGACAATTCACTTACCGCTTCTTTTCATTAGTTTCTTCATACACACAATTACAGTTAAAATCCTTCACTTTGATGATTAAATAAGATAACTTATTTATAACAAAGCACTGTCTGTATAAAAACTGATATCATTTATTAAATACCTTCCCTGCGCCAGGCATTTTTTTTGACACTCTTATTTCTTGTAAAAATAAAAAAAAGACTCCTATATTCTCCTTGTCTCATTTCCTTAAGACTCTGATGGAGACAAGAACACATCTGATAATTTATTGTGGAGAATATATATATGTGCGAAATTGTCTCTCTCAAGTCATATATTTGTATTTGAAAGTGGGCCTAGAAGTCTTCCTTGCTAAACACCTATTGAACAGAATTGAGTTGACATATTTAATGCATGGTATGCTATCATCAATTATTGTAAGACATTTATTAGTTTCATTATTATTAATTTTATTTTATTTTTTGTTATTTTTATGAGTCACTCGATATCCACTTGCTTTCTCTATTCTCATAGATACCCATCCCATTCTAATGTGTGTATTATATTTCCTTCCAATTTATCTTGCATATGTTCATTTGGATATATGTTTGTCCTTGAAAAACATAGTTTGTTGTTTTATTAATAATATTTAAAAAATATTAATGTATTGTGTTATAGATTTAATTTCTGATTACTTCTTTTAAAAAATTGAACCTAGAACTTAGATATATCCGGTTTTGTTGATATAATGAAATGTATTACAGGTTTCTCCTGCTCTCTGAAAGTTCACTTATGCCACTTTGCTTTTACAAAAAAACAAACAACAAAACAAAACAAAACAAAACAAAACCTACGTTGGTACCTGTTTTCATGAACTGAAAGAAATCTGAAGAGGATTTTACCTTTATGAAATGATAATTGCTTCTTCGCTTTATGTTATTTTGGCTTACAGAAGATTTCATAGGAACATTCTGCTTTTCAGTCAGTAGTGCTGCATCAGTTCTGAAGACTACCTGAAGCAACATGTCCCATTTTATTCATTTATTCCCCTTCCAGGTAGACACACGGGCGAACTCAAACTCTTGACTATTCCAAACAGTGCTGCAGTGAACACACACCGCGGTAGACTATGGCTGCTCGTCAATATTAATTGACCTTCTTATGGAGGATTATTTTTCTCCACTATGTGGAGTTTAGACTTCGTTATGTATGTTACTGTGATTGTAAAATGCGAGCAGAAGTGACACCTGTCACTTCCAGGTTGAGACATGTGTAGCGTCTGCTTTGCTTTTGTCTCTGTGACTGGCAATGTTCCAGATAATTCCAGCTCCGTCAGCCTGGGTCCCAGAGTCAGAGTGATTACTATGATCAAAGCCATCATGCCATCGAGTATAGGAAGGACACAAACGAAAAATAAGCTTTGCTGTTATAATCTAAGACTTGGGAGATGTTTGTCACAGCACCAAAACCTATCCTATTTGAGTTAGAGACTGATGTCATGATTCGAGGAGACTATAACATTGTTTCCTTGAGGGAGGGTTGAGGGTATTTCATAGAAAGGAGAATGAACTCAATATTTGTGACCATGGAGCTGAACGGTGATTGTCATTAGGATTGTTCAAAATACCAGTTTTGTTAATCTAAATATAGGCTAGGATTACATTGTCATCCAGTTTGGATATGTGTGCTCATGGACTTGGTGTGAAAATTTCTCTGGCCTATATATTTAGGAGCCGAATTGCCAAATTATAATCTATGTAGCTTTTCACATACCCTTTAGCAAAGTGAGAATCCTCATTTGTGATGCTCTCAGAAACACTCTACATATCCATCTTTCTAACTTGTATCACTCTTTCGGGTAAAAACTGATCTCATTACGACTTTCAGGATCCTTCCGAGTCTTGGTGAGATTCACTGCCTGTTCAGTTAATCTTAATCATTTCGTATCACTGTCTATGAACTCTATTGATTTAATTTTTGACCATTTAAACATTGTGTCTCTTGTGGTTTTCATGCTGATTTTTGGAGTTCTTTGTATTTTTTGGATGTTAATCTCTTGTCAGATTTTGATATTGCAAATATCTTCTCTCAGTCTGTCACCCATCTGTTAACTTTGACAATGATGTTCATTAAACAAAAACCTTTAATTTTTATGTAATTTCATCGATTTTTCTGCTAATAGCCTGTAATTCAGATTCTTTTTAAAGAAATCCTTCCCTAATCCTAAAGTAATAAAAAAATCATCTCCTACCTCAGCTCTTATCATTTTATAATTTTGTCTTTGTCATTTAGGTCTTTAATCGATCTGAAGTTTAATTTTTACATAAAATGTGTGAAGTGGGAAATATGACTTATCTTTTCTTGACACCATTTTCTAAATAATTCATATTTTCCCCATTGATCTATAAGGTCACCTCTATCATATAGTAGATTCTTATAGTAAGGGATCTGTGTCTAGGTTTTCTACCATTTTCCATTGTTCTACGTGTTAATTCTCTACCAGAACCACCCTGTTGATTACTATGACTTACCAATTATTGGTCTAAACATGGTGTTTTTTCTTCATTGAAAACTTTAGAACAAATTTGTTGCATTTCTCAGTGTTACTTAGATAGGAACTACATTAAATTTCTGTATCATTTGGTGGAGTTAACATGTTTACAGTGCTATCATCCCCATGAATGATGCTTATTTCTCTATATATTCAAGTTTTTTGGGGAGAGGCAGGAGAAGACATTTTAAAATAGTTTGAGTTTTTTCTCCACAGAAGACTTGAGCACTTTTATTAGTTTAATTCCTAGACATGTTTGTTTGTTTTTTCTTTGTTATTGCCATATTATTTGTTGGTTATTACTGACAAAGATGTTACTGATTTGGGGGAATTGATTTTGTCTCTGGCTACTTTGGTCAAATCTTATTAGTTCTTTTCTTGTTTTTTTCACGTAAATATATTATTTTTTAAGTCTTTCAAAAATCGTAGCAACTTTGTATCCACCTTTCCGATTCCCATCCCACTTCACCTCCTGCCATCTTACTAGTTAGGCCCTCGAGTAACATGGTAAACAACTGAAGTGATAGTACATGTCCTTTTCTTCTCCCAGCCTCAAAAGGTATAAATTTAAAATTTTATAATATGAATGATGTTTGCTCTAGTTTTTTGGCAGGCTATTATTATTATCATTATTTTTATCAAGTTAACAGTTTTTTCCTATTTCTTGTTAAGAGTTTTTTTTTTTAAATTAAAATAAAATGCATTACTTTTATCCAATGCTTTTTCTGTATCTATTAAAGCAACCATAGAATTATCTTCTTAAATGCATAGTAAATTACATTCTTTGTTGATATTTAGCGATAGAGTAACTTACATTTTTTTTTTTTTTTTTTTTTTTTTTTTTTTTTGAGTAACTTACATTTTTGACTGATATTTAGACATCTAAAAATTTCTGAAATGAATGCTGCTTGCCTTATTTTTTTTTAAAGTATGCTACCAAATTTAGTTAGCTAATCCAGGATTTTCACATCCATGTTTATAAGTGAAGTTGGCCCAAATTTTCTTTTCTTTCTTTATTATAACTTTGGTTATTTGGTTTAAATATAGAGGTTATGCTATAGCCTTTCAAAATGATTTGGATAACTTCGATTGCTGTTACATTTTCTGGAGCAACTTGAGTATATGGTAGTTTATCTGTTTCTTTAAAGTTTGCTTAACTTCACACAAGTGTCTTGGTCTAAAATGTTTTGGGGGGGAATGTGGAAGAGGAAGTTTTAAAAAGTATTGTTATCATAATTTCTTTAATGAGTTTGGTATATTCAAGAGTTCTGTTTCATCATATGCCTATTTTGACATTTTGTATCTTTTCCAGGATATTTAATAATTTCATTTATATTTTTAAATGTAATTCAGTATGGTTGTTCAGTTGTTCATAGTGTTTTACAGAAGTCTAAAAATCTCCATCATTTTTGTAGTTATTTCCTTTTTAGAGAAATTATTATTTATTTGCATTTTTGCTCCCACAAATTTATCAGGGTTTTTTTTTTCCTATTTTACCATTCTTTTTAAAGAACCCTCTCTTGGTTTAGTTAACAATATCTTTTCCCCTCTCTTGTTCTTTATTTCATTGATATCTAACATTTTTATTACTTCCTTCCTTTTTATCTCTTAGGGTTTACTCCTTTGCAATCTTTTTTCTAGCTCTTGAGTTGAATGCTTAGATCATTTGTCTTTAATAAAAACTGGTTTACTGAACAGTCTGATTTCTGCAGGATATAAGCATGAAGCAGTTTTATTGTCAGTTTCTCTATTGCTTCCTTCAGACATTCTGCACTGTGTCCCCCTTTCCCATCCCTTGGTAACGCCTCTGGCAGCTCCCGTAGTTTCTCAGTCATTTTCACATATAAAAAAGTCCAGTCTTGTTTAGAGTAGTTTAAAAATTCAGTTTCCCTTTCATCTAATGTTCACCATCTTGGTAGCCTTGGCCATGGTCAGGCCACGGCCTGGGTGGGGAGGAGTGTCAGTTGCTTCTTCACTTCTCCCTCCCGTGTTAATTCTAGTTTCTCTGGTGTTGGCTTAGAGACAGAGATTAGAGAAAAGGTTAGAAACCAAAACAGAAGGTTTTCACTTTCTTTTTTTAAAGATTTTAGTCATTCATTTATTCATTTAGAGAGAGAGAGAGAGACCACGTGCACACTTCTGTGTAATCTTTCAGAAGCTCTGTGGGGCGGGCCCCCACTGCACTGGGTCCTGGCTGGGTATACTTGCTCTGCCGTGGCATGTGTTGACCCGTCCCACCTGAGCTCTCAGAAATACACCCTACAAGAGGCTTCTTGCTGGAGGACACTTTACCTTGGCTGATAGCTCGTTTGATTGAGGTAGTTTATACCCAGCTACTTTCCTTAGTGTCCGTGTAACTTAAGGAACACTCATACATATTGGTATGAAAGTGTTGTCCATTGTGGTGCCTTTTCAATTTCATGGACTGTCCCTCTTTTTTTTTTTTTTTTTTTCAGGTTTTATTTATTTACTCATTTGAGAGAGAGCATAAGCAGGGCAGAGGGAGAGGGAAAAGCTGGCTCATTGCTGAGCAGGGAGCCCATCCCAGGCCTCTATCCCAGGACCCTGGGATCATGATCTGAGCAGAAGGCAGATGCTTAACTGACTGAGTTACCCAGATGCCCCATGGACCATCCCTTTTAACATCCATTTTTTTTCCTGTCATATTTTTTCTTTCTTGAATAAAATATTGTTATCTGTTTTTCTCTAGGTATGGCTTTAGTTAGCTACATTCCACAAATATTGACATGTAATACTTTGCCTGCCATTCTGCTCAAATTGTTTTAAATTTCCTTCATGATTATTTCTTCTTTCTCTTCTTCTTGTTCTTTCTTCTTTCTTTCTTTCTTTCTTTCTTTCTTTCTTTCTTTCTTTCTTTCTTTCTTTCTTTCTCTTTCTTTCTTCTTTCTTTTCTTCTTTCTTTCTTTCTTTCTTTCTTTCTTTCTTTCTTTCTTTCTTTTTCTTCTTTCTTCTTTCTTTCTTCTTCTTTTCTTCTTCTTCTTCTTCTTCTTCTTCTTCTTCTTCTTCTTCTTCTTCTTTCAGAGAGAGAGTACACATGATGTGAACAGGGGCAGGGTTGGGGGGGGGCAAAGAGAGAAGGAGACAGAGAGAATCCCAAGCAGGCTTCACACCCAGCACCATGGAGCCTGATGTAGGGCTAGATCCCATGACCCTGAGACCGTGTCCTGAACCAAAATCAAGAGTCAGACATTTAACCAACTGAACCACCCAGGTATCCCATTCATGATTTTTTCTTTATCAAAGACTAAGTTAGTAGTATTTAACTACTATAAATATTAAGTTTTTTTTCTATTAATTTTCAATTTCATCATATTTTAGTAATTCATAGAAATATAATCTGTGTGATGTTGGCTCTAGATATCATAACACAAGTGATTGACTCCAATATGTATATTTCAGGCACCACGGGAGGGCACAAGGGACAAGATCTGGTCAGGGAACATTTGTATATGGTGCTGACTATGACTCTCACAGGAGGGCGTAATGAACCAGAAAGCTATTATTCAAACTTCTCCACATGGAAAGATGGGGAATCTGAAGCTGACAAGAGAAGCAAGGCTCGAACATATGGGAAAAAAGCTTCCTTGCCAATATTAATCCCAGGGGTAAATATTTACCCAGGGGTAAATCCAGGGGTAAATCCCAGGGGTATATTCAATGTCCAAGGCACCACAGTAGGTCTTTGGGAGATTGAATCTGTAATTGGGGACTGTGGCAGAAATGGCCTAGAAGTTCACTAAACAAATTTCCACTTCTTTTTGTGCACACTGCTAACTTACTTTCTCGGCTCACCTATACTTTGGTGAGGCCAGGCAACCACTTGTCATGAATGGAAAGTGAGAAGCGATGTGTCACCCCTAGAACAAGGCTGTCGAGAGTTTAGCTTCTCTATGCTCTCTCTCTTCCTTTTTTGCCAGTGGGATTCAGAGGATCACGTAGAGGATTCCAAGGCCCCAGGAGATGGCCCCGCCAGAGGGAAGGAACAGCCTGAATCCAAATGACGAGAAGAGCGGAGTCTGCTTCCCCATCTCCCTTCCTCTGCCCTATTCCTACTAAGTCACACTGGATTGTGGTATGAGAAACACACGCACAACACACATCTTCATTTGGCTAAGTCCCTGAGATTATAGGATTGTTTAGTGCAACAGCTCTCATTTAGCCTGCCGAATACAAGGAATGTATGAACCGGTAGAAAAAATAAGACGAATATAGAAAATTGCAATAGAAATTGGGAACTGAGATGTACCATGTGAGAGATGAAGAAGAGTTTCAGTTCCTTTGGGAGAATCAAAGAAGAATTTATTGGAGGAAATGATAGCTGAGCCAGGTATTAAAATTTAGATAAAGTGTAGATACTTGGAAATGGGAGAGGCAGAGGAGTGGGTAATTATTTCAGACATACAAATAAAAGAATAAAAAGAGGAGTATTGGGAGGTGTGAATAGGTCACATATCACGTTAGTTTGAGTGGCAAGAGAAAGGGAAGAAGGTGAAAGGGATTGTAAATGTAGAATTCTGAATTCCAGTCAAAACAGCTAGAATTTTATTCAGTAGGGGTTTCTTTGTTTGTTCTTAGAGTAGAGAATCCTTTAGCGATAAAATCCCTAATCACAGCAATGCATAATAATAGATAGAAGACACAGGGAAAAGGTTGTACAGATGAGGTTGGAGAAGACGTAGAAGCCAGATCGTGGCTCTACACTCAGGAAGGCGGGTTTTTTCTAAGTTGTAGGGGGCATCCTCAGGAGGTTTCCTGTAGAAGGATGTTATGATTTGATTTGCATGTTTAAATGAGCATAACTGCTGTGTGGAGAATGGACGGTAGTGGGTAAGAGTGGAGGCAGGGCACAGATTGGGAGGTGATGACTGAACTGGAGCAGGTCTTCTCAAAGCATTTGAAATCCTGGTTTTAGTATATTCATTTAGGAAAAGTAATGCGTTAGCAGGTCAAAGCACGAAGGTAGAAAGGAAATATATTCTCATAACTCCTCGGAGTAGAAGTACAGAAACAGAAAACTGGATGAATAAATGAATATATAAATAATCAAAGCTGTAATAGGAAAATGAAGCTAAATGGTCTCTTCTAGTCGAATGTAGGTCGTTAACATCTCAGAAAAGCTGACTCCGATCACCCTGTTTAACCCAACCAACCCCATCCCACTTGCCCTACTCAGATCTCCACCTCAGATAATATAATCTACTTTCTGCATTCGTTTATTGTTAGTCTCTCAAACCCTTTCGACATAAGGCCCAAGAAAACAGGAGACTCATTTTTTCCCCCCACCATTTCATTTTATCTCCCGCATTTAAAACAGTGCTTGGGAGAAAGAAGGAAACATTTGTTAAAATGAATGAATGGATGGATGAATAATAACTGATTATTCACGCTAATGTATTTTCCTGGGAAAAACACGTTGCTACGTTGAAAATCTTGAAGGCTCAGGAAAGCTCGGGCGTCACATCTAAGAGTTATTCTTCAATAAAGGAACCCAGCATGGAACAAGAGTGGGGAAAGCATGAGCTTTCGAATCACATAAGTGTGTATTCAAAGCCTGGCTTCCTCTGTTTCTGGGCGTGTGATTCACCTCCGTGAACCTTATCCCTCATCTGCAAGATGGTATCATTGCTCTTACCAAAATCTAATGTATGTAAAGCCCAGTACTGACTAACACGTCCAATCCCAATTTTTAAAAATCATCTCTAATTCAGCGAACGTTTAAGGTCTTCTAGAATTCTTCTCAGGCTTCACGTTTCATATCCGGAAAATTTGGCTGTGACTAACTTGTATATCTGCCTTCGTTTCCTCCCTTCCCCACCCGATTAAAATAAATAATTGCATCCTTTTCCCCTTTGCTTTTCTTGAATCTTGCTTCCTACCTACTATACCACACGGAGCCAGTGAAAACTTGTTTAACTGCACGGCGTTGCCTAGCAATGTCATGCTCCTCTCATGGTCTCACTCTGGGATACGGTAACTGGACTCCTGCTACTAATTCTTCCATCTTCATATTGTTGTATATCCGGCCTTTTAATGACTATTAGAAGGGACATTCAGCTTTTATTAGCTGAAGGTCTCATAGAAGAGTCGCCATTGCTATTCACTGTGATAGAATTAAGCTGAACTGTGTCTCTTTTCTCCAAATCACTCAGGTTCTGTGTTTAAAAGGTCAATTACATTTATTTCAAATTGGTAAGACAAACATTTCCTGTGCATCCTGAAAATAAAATGGCCCAATGCGCAGTTTCTCGAGAACGTTTTATTTTTTAATTTTAAATATGTGTCTGGCACTGGTGAGCTTCCTGCCCAACCTCGGGACCGTGTTGAAAGTGATACTGAGCATATGCCGGTGTCTGAAATGGAATCCCTGCCCCGGGAAGCTGACACCAGGAACGGTGTGGGTGAGGTGACCTGGCCCTGTTATTGAATCCTTCAGCACTAAATGGCCATCTCGGCCACGCTATGAGTTTGCAAGTATTAAACAGAAAAAGCAACAGCCCACTCGCAGTGCTACATCACGGAACGTTGGAGGTGGGCCAGATGTAATAAGTATAATTGGAAAGAGAAGTCATTTCAAATCACTCATGTGTGGATGACAAGGCAATCCTAAAGCACCAATCCATGGCCAGCTCGTTTTTAGAGTCCTCGGGGCAGGAACATTGAAAAGCAATAAAAGAATTTCGCGTCTCCTACTGTGTGGAAGTGGGATGTGCTATCTTCCCAGCAGCCGTAGCGATGCCCTCGGAGGTCTGTTACACGCCGAGTGAGGAGTCACACCTGGTCCTGCCCAGCCACGTGCCTTTACCCGCTACATTGTGCTGCCGGGGTCCCACGGGCTAGTCGGGGAGTGGGGTCCAAGCGGGAGACTGGGGCTGTTCGAAGGTCAGCCGCCGCTCGGTGCGAGGACTGTACGGCCCGTTGGAGTGCGGGTCCAGGGCGCCGGGTGCCCTCATTGCTTCGGAGTCTCGTTACCGGAGTTTTACAGCGAAATGACTTGATGGTCTACAGGTTGACGTGTAGTAGGCCGAAGCCGTCAAACAGGCGTGTGAGACGGAGCCAGCACAGGTGCACGGTCCGTGACTTCTGCGTCCGGTGTCTGCTATTCGTGGGGCTAGGCCGGCCCTACCGCAGATTACTCGTAGGGTCCCACGGGCTCTTTGGGGAAAGCGCAAGGTTGCTCTGGGCGAGAAACTATGGGTCAAAGTTCACCCAACAAAACTGCCTCCCAACTGGAGAAAATATAAGTGCTCCTATCCCAGGAGAAAGACGACAGAAGTCCAGCGGAGAAGGGCGATCACCTACGGCCTCCTCCCTCCGACGGGGGGTGCTCGAGGTCGGGCTCCGCTCTCGTCCTGCGGGGACACTGGCCCACTGCCCGGGACGAAGCGGACTTACCACCTGCCAGGGCCTTGCTCAGCGTGGAGATCGGAAACTCCTTTAAGTAAACCCTATGGCCTTGGGCTTCAGGTTTTGGTGTGACCCTTAGAGAGGGAAAACCCACCCCACCGCTCGCAGTCCCCGTCCTGTCCCCTGTGCCCCTGCGGAATCTGCTCCTGTTTGGCTGCCGCAGGCCCCAACTTCCCCGGGGAGGACACCGAGGGGCTTTCGCTGTGGGCGGGGAGGTCCTGGGCCCTGCTGCGCATTAGGAGGGAGACATGAGACATCCCCGGACCCGGATGCATTGTCCGATACCTAAATACAGCGTGAAGGATGTCAGTGTGTGACCTTCAGAGCTGGGCGACGTCCTAAAGGTAGGCAGGTGCGCGGCGGGGCCGCCTGGGCCGCAGCTCTGGGCGCTGGGGTGCACAGCGGGGCCTGGTGAGCGGCCGGGCCAGCTCCCAGGCCGGGGGCGCAGACAAAGGCCCGGGACCCGACGTGTCCCCGAGCCCGGGAGCACAGCCCTGCCGCCCCCCGGCTTCCCCGCGGCGACACACACCGTGGACCGCTGGCCCGAGGAGCCTCGTCCGTGCGGCCTTAAGCCACCGCGTTCCTGGTCACTTCTCGCAGCAGCAATAGGAAACCAGCACAACAGGCAAACGTGTTTGGTTTAAAAGAAAAAAGAAATTGCCCGCTTAAATCCTATTTTATATTAAAAAGATCTGTATCTGATATCCCCCAAAACCAAACTGGAAGCTTTGGCAAAGCTGGTGTTCGGTTTGTTCTGGAAGAGTCTGCTGCAGCTTTCGGTGAGCGCAGGTGCTCAGGCCGCCCCGGCCACCCCGCCGGCCTCCAGGGCACGAAGGACACGGGACCTGGTGGTCGGGGGGCTCCGGCCTGGGACGTGGGAACCTGGCTTGGCTTCGGGCCGGGCGGGCCCCTGGGCCGTGGGGGTCACAGCAAGCTCGGGGCCAGGCGGGCTCAGCCCAGGCCACACGGTGCCTCGCTCGCGACTGTCACCAGGACCCGTGGGGGCCCACTGCGGGCGCAGCGGCCTCGATGACAGGTGCGTGGACACGGACACGCGTGGTGCTCGCAGGGAGCAGGGCAGAGGCCTGGGGTGGGCCGGGGGGCGCCGGGGACATCGCGGGTGGCTCAGCGTGTGGCCCGCTGGGCTAGCGTCGCGGCGCCCTGCCCTGCTGAGTTCCCAGGGCGCTGGCGCGGCTGCGGAATGGCCGGGGCTCTCCCCTCTCCCCCACACTATAATTCTCCGCGTTCTGCTCCTGCGATCACAGCACCCTTTGGGTTAACTCGATTGCCTCGTCGCTTTGGTAGAGACAGCCCACACAGAACGGCAATTTAAAGAATCATACAATTTTAATAATTGAGTGACTAAGACCCAAAGTGTCTGATACAGGAAGCTCATAATATTTTGTAATATGATTTTGAAAAGATAATAGAGGGGAGAGAAATGAGTCTGACAAGGAAATGACAACACTTTCTTAAAGTACCGCTATTAAGTGGGCATGACAGGCCCAGCTGGTTACTGGTTCCCACAACGTTTAGCCAACAATAAGACCCTCCTGAGCGGCAGCCGGGGCAGCTGGCGGGCAGCGAGGGCAGCGTGCTGGGGACTTCCTTTCCTTCCCTCTTCCCCGCTCGCTGCCTTTTCCCCTTTTCCCTCCCCTCGCCCACCCTCCCTGCTCTTCACAGACCTGGTGGAGCTAAGGGACCCTGGAACCTGCCTCCATTCTAAGGCTTTTCTTTAATTTTTCCTGCTTCAGGCGGAGGTTTTCAAGTTGTTTTGTTTTCCCCCAAAGCACTGGAATTCTTTCTTCAAGAGAAACATTTCACGAAATTCAAATATGTAACACATCTAAAAGCAGTTCACTTGATTTAGGAGTTGGGGGGACAGGATGAGTCCTTACAATCCAGGCTTTCTCCTCTCTCCACCACCCATGGGGGCCCAGGGAAAACCGTGTGAAATGCATTGGCTGGGAGCTTGCGGAGACCCCTTGAAGATGCCTTGAAAATGGTATTTCCAAAGTCCGCTTCAAGGCAAGGTTATAGAACTAACTCAACTGCGTGGCTGAAAATTCGGTGGTTTGAACACTGTTCTGTAGGTAAGTCTCGGAGGGCCTTATTCAGATTAATATTTATCTATTTTTAAATTTATTTATGTAGTCCTCTATTTTTGGCAATTGTTTCGTTTGCTTGGTAAGCTTGAAGAAAGTGTTAGAATTTGAAAAGCTTCCCACGGTGGTCTGGAAACATCATAATTTATATAAAGTGATTCGTTTCAGACTTGGGTGAAGTGCTTGTGAAAATTCCGGGGTCCTGGGCACTTGGTTTTCTGTCTAATATTGCTTTCTCATCCCTCGAGGTATATATGAAACAGTTTCTACTCTTATTTGATCCCGTGGAGATTCCGGAAGGTTAATTTTTAGCTTTGCTTCCACAGAGCAACACATGCTTCAGGGTCTTCTCTCTCAAGTAACCAAAAAGGGTAAAGTGGCACCCGGGTCAACAGCCTTAAGTCTCAGCTCTGCTGCTCTCAGACGAGGCCACGGAAGCTCCAAGAGGCCAATTGAATTTCTAATGACATGTGTTAGTCTTTTTTTTTTTTTTTTTTTTTTGGTTTCTCATGTGTCTGATTAAAATATAACCAAGCTACAGAGGGAGATTCAAAAAGCCCTGGGCGAGAGTCTGGACTTCGACAAAGGCGCTGTTAACACGTGGACCCGAGCTGACGTCCGGCCCAGGCCATTGGTCATCAGGCGGGTGGTGCAGATTTATCTGACGTCAGAGCCAAATGTCAGCTTGCCCAGTGTTGCTGCTGTGAGCACGGGACGCTGCGGTGCTTAGGGCGAGCCTAGATGAAGTCGCCTGGGAGGCGAGAGCTCACCGGAAGATGAAAGGAAACAGCCCGGGTTTCATTCTTGGTCCCAGGACCAAACTCAGAAAGCAACCCTAAGGCGATCTCAAGCCTTCAGGGGCTCAGTTGTCCTTCAAGGGAAAAGTCACTTCAGCTGTGTGGGTTGCCTTAGAGGGAAGATTGCGTTAGGAGCTGCCTTCCTTGTCGATGCTGTGGACAACGTGTGGCCAATTTACTTAGATGGAAGCTCCGACGGGTGGTTTGGGTGCCTAGCCCCGCCCAAGGCCGTGAGAGTAGATGAGAGCAGGTGGGGGTGTTTGGTGCTCCTACCTAAGTCGTACAGCCACTATTGCCGGACATTTAGGCACACGGTCGGGATGAGAAATTTCCTATTCTCTACAAGCCTGCGTCAGTCTCTCTCTCTTCTGTAGCGCCCTCTACTTCCCCTCTTACGCCGACTGTCAGATCAGCCTACACACATTCCCAAACCATTGTCCTTTTTTGAACCTCTGAAATAATGCTCCACATTGCCTTGAAATTCTACTCTCTTTACCTACTTAAAGGGTTACTTTCTGTAGAGATTAGAGTCAAGTTTAGAATATTCCTTTATTTAGAACATCATTTCCCATTTCCACTTGCCTAGACCTTCTATAGTAGAATTCCCAAGGACCGCTGTCTCTCTCTATCAGGGAATTCTACGTCTCTGCTTCCTCGATAGCAGACCTGACTTGTAAATTGTTTTGTCTGAAGAAATGTGAATGAAAGCTACTTAAGTGACGTCAGAGTAGCAGCTTCATGAACCGTTGCACAGTTCTGTCAATTATTCTTGTTTCTCTGTCATCAGACAGGTGTGTTCAAATACGACGTGTTTTTATCAACCTGGTTGCAGAATAAAAATGACATCCAGCTGAGCCACAATGGGTTTGTAATACAAAAAGAAAAAAAGCGTAGTTGAGATTTTGGGATTGTTCGTTATCACGGGGCATCCTAGCATGATCTGACTAATACCCTTGTTCATCCCTCAAAGCCTGATTCTATATGATCTCTTCCGTGAAACCGCTTGCCTATAATATGACACCTGCGGATTTGAATCTTAAATTTACTATTTAATAAGCAACACGACATTGGAAAAGTTATTTAATCTTCCTGGAAGATTAAAAGTCCTGGGAAGATTCCTTATGTTTTACCTGTAAAATAAGGAAAATGCTACTACCTCAAGGATTGCCACAAGGCTTAAGAGAAGTCATGTGAAGTTCTCAGCATAGTAATTGTTCACGGTTATTTATCTTTAGTTTTCCATTCATCATTCTTAGTGACTGGTGCACTGCCTTGCATTTTGGAAATGCTCAATAACCGTTGAGTAAATAGACGACTAAAGGAATGCCGATTTATAGCCATACTCTTTTGCTTTCTCCTTAAGAGTTGAGAGTAGATCTACTAGACGGTCTACCCTGGAATCGGCTTAGGACAACCCCAGACCGCTGGACAAGAGGGAAGCATAGCTTTTATTTGCAAGTCACTGTGAATTACTGAGGATCCAGAGAAGGAACCAGAAAAGATCTCCTACTCTGTGTTGGCAGAACTTACCTGAGATTCCCTTCTAGGTTGCATGAGACGTGAACCCACGTACTTTCGCTTAGATGTCTTCCACCACTCTTTGCCAGATAATTCTATATGAATGAGCAAGACCGTGGTTATAGATTAGATTCTTATTATTATCAAAACAAAAGATGGTCGTGAAATAATAAAATGTTAGGTTGGATTTTACTGCTCCCTAAATTCTGTTATAAAATGTTCTCATTTTATATAAGGAACACTCATGCTGCTTTTATACTCATCCTTTAGGATAATTTCCTTTTTGTATTCAGAATTAATCCTTTTTAAAAATGGCTCCCCAAAGTCTTCTTTTTTGTAATAGTTGCTCGCTCATCTGTGCATTTGTATGCCTTTCTGTAATTCTGGTTTCTAAGCACAGGAAATTTTCGTCTCCAATGATGCCAACTGTAGGGCAGATAATATAAATCAGCTTTTTAGTGATTATCTCCCAAATACTATCCTGTGGAAAACACAGTTTAGGGGATAGAAGAGAATATGAAAGAGATTTGTAATTAAGAGTCTAGTCACCTGGGGCACCTGGGTGGCTCAGCTGGCTAAGCGTCTGCTTTCAGCCGGGGTCATGATCCCAGGGTCCTAGGGTGGAGCCCCACTTGGGCTCCCTGCTTAACAGGAAGTCTGCTTCTCCTTCTCCCTCTGCCCTCTCTCTCCCCACGTGTGCTCTCTCTCTCTCTCTCTCAAATAAAATCTTTTAAAAAAAAATCTTTAAAAAAAATCTAAAAAAAAAAAAAGGGAGAATCTAGTCAGTTAAGTCTAGATCAGTTTCGTTTTCCCTCAACTAGATACTAAGTTTGGAGCCTCAGAGAACTGAGGTAGGAAGGTAGAAATCACTCCACCAGTTACGTGTTGATTGACTGATTATAATTTTACTCAAGCCCTGGGGCTTGCTCCCGCAGCAGTACCGTTGAGTCGTGTACGTAAGGCCAAGCTCTAAGCGCTGTGGCCTGGATGTGAGTGGAGCAGAATGGTCTGAGCAGCTACTGTAGAGCTCGGTGCTGCAGCTCTACTACAGAGTAGTGGGTTCACCTACTTACTCTACTATACAGGAGGTGCAAGGACTTTGCCAGCAACAGTACATCCAGCCAGCTGTTCCACGACGTGATAGGAGCAGCACAGACACAGGCGTAAGCTGCAGGGGGAGCCCAGAGGAGTGAGCTTTAGCGCATCTTAGACGGCTCTGCATGGGAGCTTTGTTTAAGCTGGTTCTGGAAGGGCCGGTCATCAGGTGCACAAGGGCAGTGGGCACGAGCCCCGAGCATCAGAAGGCAGGCGACACAAGACGGTCACATGCATTTTGAAAACTACATTGGAACCACGTTCGAGTGTGAGAGGATTCAGCTGGGAAAGAGCTGGAAAAGGTCTCTGTGGACTGGAAAGGACCTCGACAGTTTCAGGGCGGCCCTTGGCACGGACGGGACGATAGACATAGGTGATGAGAGCCGGGGTTCCGGGGCAAGGTCAGGAGAAATGGGGAGGGAAGTTGAAGTGTGGGCTGAAGGTTAAGGCATAAGCGTGGCCTTGCCTGGGACAGATTTTGGACTTTGAGCCTCTGAGACCAACCATAGCTCATTTTTTTTTCTAGTCTGGCCCCAGGAGTAAACATTTGTAGATTTAAAATCCCCTTGAAGACAGACAGACCCGGTAGCTGACCCGATTAGTTTCTAAGGACCACTGCCTGCCTGGACTTGTGCCCCATGAAGCAGGAGAAGGAAAAAACAAAACAGATTCGATCCATCTTATGTTTTCTGGCTTATTCACTCAGGGCTACTTATCAAACAGCCCAGTCCACTTTACCGCATCGTGTGTTATGTCACGCTGACGATAACTAATAGTCGCAGAGTGTCCCTTAGGGGTCGGGCCCTGTCGTAAGGGCTGCGTGTAACAGTATCTAAACCACGAGGAAGGTGGTGCTGCCTGCGTGTTATCTTAAAAACACTGTAAGGAAGCTGGTGTGGCGTTTGGGTCTCCTCATTAAAGTCCTCTTGATGAGATAATTGCAATAAAATCTGAGGCACCTCAAGAGACTTTGCCAACCGGAGAAAGAAACCCACCACTCCAATTGGTGGGAGTTTAAACTGTTAGCATTTATCCCCCGTGCTCTACTGACTCTCGAAGGCAGCGGGCAGTTTGCTGTGTGATGAGCCCCCTCCGTCTGCGATGCCGGGCGGGGGGCTGCCCCCCCTTTCTGAAGACACACGGCAGAGGGAGTGGAGACACAGTTGCTTTGGGGTCGGAGTGGACTCCCCATGCGCCAGCCCGGTCACCTCCCCGAGCACGCTTCCTTGCAACCTTCCAGTCGTTCTTCATTTGTAAAATGGAAATGGAAATTCATACACTGCAGGCTTGGTATGAGGGTGGTGACGAATCCAGGTAGACTCCTCTGGCGCATAGTAAGTTCTCGATACACACGAGCCTTTACAAGTAGTTGCTTTTGCAAATGCGGAGAGCACCTGTTTCTCCAGCAGCCCCAGGCTTGGATGCTTCGGAAAACAGATTAGGCACTAAATAAAGCCTTGCTGACTGGTTGATATTTTTTGCCTCGCTTGGGGGAAGACATCCTGGAACAATATGTTACTATTAGTCATTTTTCTTTGATGTGTACATAGCCGCCTTAATGACGACTGGCACTTGCGCCACGTTTTCTATTAACCGGAATCCGCTTTAGTGATATTAATGAGGTTTGCAAATACCTGTGCTATGGCAGGATTATGTTTTCCATTAAAGTTGGTCGGGCTAAAAAATGTCAACGATTTAAAGGAAAAACCGAGACTAGAATATTCACATTCCACGGTGACTGCTATTTCTTTCTTTCTTTCTTTCTTTCTTTCTTTCTTTCTTTCTTTCTTTCTTTCTTTCTTTCTTTTTCTTTCTTTCTTTCCTCCTTTCTTCCTTTCTTTCCTTTCTTTCTTTCCGTTCTTCTTTCTTTTTCTTTCTTTCTTTCTTTCTTTCTTTCTTTCTTTCTTTCTTTCTTTCTTCTTTCTTTCTTTCTTTCTCTTTCTTTCTTTCTTTCTCTTTCTTTCTTTCTTTCTTTTTCTTTTTTTTTTTTTTTTTGGAAGGTCCACTTTTTGAAAGCACCAGTGCTTTTTCCCTTCTCATGACAATTTGCAACTGAAGTCCGTTGCTGACATCAAAGGCACTGACGTTATGAATTATTTGCGTGTTCAATTTGTACCAGCCTGGTATTTATCTATTGAAAATCCTCTAGGTCTGATAGACAACAGACGACATGTATTTAGGTCTTAGTACGATTGAAAATAAACTCTGTTGCAAAGAGCGAGTCCCACTGTTGACGTGAACCCGTGGCCTGCTGGATTAGGGCACAGCAGAAACCCCTGACACTCGTTAGTCGCAGGAGAGCTAGCTCCCCGGCTTGCCAGGATCTCATTTTACAACCTAAACACACATAATTTTGTTCCAAAGAGTAAAGGAATCTATTTATATAATGTGAGCGATTTTTTTTTTAAACTCAAGCAACAGATAATGAGACAGTCACTAATCCCATGTGGCAAATCCTACTCAAAGAGTACTTTTTCTCCTCTTGCAGCCAATCTGTTATTTGTTATTGTATTTGTTATTTAGTACTCTTTTTTAAAAAAATTGGGTAGAGACCTCCTAGCCTTTTGGTCTGCAAGGCAGAAAAATGCTGCGCTACTTGTTATTCCTCGAGATCACCATATGTAGAACAGATTATCCAAAGCTGTTTCCCTCTCTTTTCATTATTTTTTTCCACTCACTATCTTACAGCATAGGTGGTTTCCCTGACGCTTTCCTACCAGCTACTTTTGCTGGTTACCTCCTTGAGCTTCAATTTTTTGATCTCCATTATGAGACAGAGGCTAGAGGCAATATTTTAAAAGGTATTTCCCAGCTCTAAATTACATGTATTTTGTCACAGTACACTAAGTTCTTAACAATTCAATTTTACTGAATAAATATATTTTGAGCTCCAATCAGGAAATGAACCGAATTTCTGTGGGCAGAGCAATGGTCTAGGCTATTGTACGAGTTTCCTATCGATGCTGTAACAAGTTACCACAAGTGGAGAGACTTAACCCAAATTCATCTTTCGATTCTGCGGGTTAGAAATCCTCAGTGGGTCCTACTGGGATAAAACCAAGGAATTGGCAGGGACGTGCTGTGTCTGGAGGCCCCAGGAAAGAATTAATGTTCTTGCATTTTACAGCTTGTAGCGGCTGCCCCATTCCTTGGCTCACGTCCCTCTTTTGCCATTTTTTTGAGGTTTTTATTTTAATTCCATTTAGTTAACATACGATATTCTATTAATGTCAAGTGCACAGTACGATTCAGCAATTCCGCACGTCGCCCGGCGGTCTTCACAGGTGCATTCCTTAACCCCCTTCACTCACCTCCCCTCAACCCACCTGGTTACCCCTCTGGTAACCATCAATTTGTTCTCTATAATTTTTCCCTTTTTTCTCCTTTGCTCATTTGTTTTATTTATTAAATTCCACATATGAGTGAAATCATGTGGCACTTGGCTTTCTCGGACTGACTTATTTTGCTTAGCATTTTACTCTCTAGCTCCATCCGTGTCGTTGCAAAGAGCAGGATTTCATCCCTTTTTTTGGCTGAATAATATTCCTGAATGTGTGTGTGTGTGTGTGTGTGTGTGTGTGTGTGTGTGTGTGAGACTTGTTTTTATCCAGTTATCACTCAATGAACACTTGGGCTACTTCTATCTCTTGGCTGTTGTAAATAACGCCCCAGAAACAGGGGTGCGTGCATCCCTCTGACTTACTGGTCTTGTGTTCTTGGGGAAATACCCAGTGGTGCAGTTGCTGGATTGTGCAGCGGTTCTCTTTACCTTTTTGGGAAAGCCCCATGCCGTTTTCCGCAGCGGCTGCACCAGTGTGCATTCCCACCAGCATGCAGGACGCTTCCTTTGTCTCCACATCCTTGCCAACGTCTCTTATTTCTGGTTCTGTTGATTTTAGCCTTTCTGACAGGTGTGATGTGATATACCATTGAGCTTTGATTTGTGTTTCTCTGATGGTGAGTGATGATGAACATCTTTTCATGTGTCTGTTGGCCATTTGAATGTCTTTATTTCTTTTAAAGATTTTATTTATTTATTCATAGAGACACAGAGAGAGAAAGGCAGAGACATAGGCGGAGGGAGAAGCAGGCTCCATGCAGGGAGCCCGACACGGGACTGGATCCCAGGACCCCGGGGTCACACCCTGAGCCAAAGGCAGACGCTCAACCACTGAGCCACCCAAGACCTCCCCCGCCCCGGCCCATTTTTTGATATAGTCCCATTAGCTTATCGTTGCTTTTGTTTCCCATGCCTCAGGAGACATATCTAGAAAAAAAAAAAAAAACAACTCTAGGAAATAATGTCAAAGAGGTTATGCCTGTGCTTTGTTCTCTTATAAAAATCTCTTCTAGTTTTTTATGGCTTCAAGTCTCACATTTAGGTCTTTCATTCATTTTGGATTTTGTGTGTGTGTGTGTGTGTGTGTGTGTGTGTGTGTGTGTGTGTGTATGGTCTAAGAAAGTGATCCAGTAACTTTCTTTTGCATGTTGCTGTCTGGTTTTCCCAACACTATTTGTTGACGAGACTGTCCTGTTCCTATTGGATATTCTTACCTGCTTTGTCAAAGATTAATTGACCATATAGTTGTGGGTATTTTTTTCTGGGTTTTCTATTCTGTTCTATTGATCTATGTGTCTATTTTTGTGCCGGTACCATTTGTTTTTATTACTACAGCTTTGTAATATAACTTGAAGTCCAGAATTGCGATGCCTACAGCTTTGCTTTTCTTTTGCAAGACTGTTTGGGCTATTTGGGTCTTTTGTGGTTCCATGCAAATTTTAGGATGGTTTGTTCTACCTCTGTGAAAAATGCTGGTGGTATTTTGATAGGGATTGCATTAAATGTGTAGATGGCTTTGAGTAGCATAGACAGTTTAACAATATTTGTTCTTCCAATCCATAAGCGTGGAATGTCTTTCCATTGTGTTGTTTTCAATTTCTTTTATCAGTGTTTTATAGTTCTCACTCTTTTGGTTAGTTTATTCCAAGGTATCTTATTATTTATGGTGTAATTGTAGATGGGATTGTTTTCTTAGCTTCTCTTTCTGCTGTTTCATTATTGGTGTATAGAAATGCAACAGATTTCTACACATTGATTTTGTATCCTATGACTTTACTGAATTTGTGTATCGGTTCTAGCAGTTTCTTGGTGGAATCTTTTGAGTTTTCTCTATAGAGTATCATGTTATCTGCAGATAGTGAATGTTTCATTTCTTCTTTACAAATTTACATGCCCTTTATTTCTTTTTGTTATCTCATTGCTATGCCTAGGACTTTCAGGACTATTTTGAACAGAAGTGGAGAGAGTCGGCATCCTTGTCTTGTTCCTGACACTAGGGGCAAAGCTCTAAGTCTTTCCCCATTGAGGATGATGTTAGCTGTGAGTTTTTCATAGATGGCCTTGATTATCTTGAGAAATATTCCCTCTAAACCTACTTTGTTGAGGGTTTTTATCATGAATGAATGTTGTGTTTTGCCAAATGCCTTTTCTGCATCTATTGAAATCATCATGTTCTTATCCTCTTACCCATGTGATGTATGACAGGACTGATTTGCAAACATTGAAATGCTCTTGCAACCCAGGAATAAATCCCACTTAATTATGGTGAATGTTTTTTTAAATGTGTTGTTGAATTTGGTTTTGCTAGTATTTTATTGAGGTTTTTTGCATCTATTTTCATCAGGCCCTTGGTCTATAGTTCCCTTTTTTAGGGGTGTCTTTATCTGGTTTTGGAATCAGGATAATGCTGGTCTCATAGAATGAATTTGGAAGTTTTCCTTCCGTTTCTATTTTTGGAATAGTTGGAGAAGAATAGGTATTAACTCTTTAAATGTTTGGTAAAGTTTACCTGTGAAGTCATCTGTGCTGGGCTTTGCTGGGAGTTTTTGATTAATGATTCAATTTCTTTGCTAGTTATCAGTCTGTTTGAATTTTCTATTTCTTCCTATTTCAGTCTCAGTTTATATGTTTCTAGGAATTTATTTATTCTAGGTTGTCCAATTTGTCGGTATACAGTTTTTCATAATATTCTCTAATAATTGTTTGTATTTCTGTGATGTTGCTTTTATTTCCCCTCTCTTATTTTCTTCTTTCCTTTTTCTTATTTTCTAGATAAGTCTGGCTAGAGGTTTATCAGTTTTACTAATATCTTCAAATCATTAGCTCCTGGTTTCACTGATCTGTTCTATTGTTTTTTATTTTGTCTTACTTTTTTTCTAGTCTATATCATTTATTTATTCTCTAATCTTTATTATTTCCTTCCTTCTGCTAGTGGTAGGTTTCGTTTGTTTTGTTTTTCTAGCTCCTTTAGGTGTAAGGTTTGGTTGTTTATTGGACATTTTTCTTGCTTCTTGTGGTAGGCCTGTATTGCTCTACACTGCCCTCTTAGAACCACTTTTGCTACTTTGAACGGTTATGTTTTCATTTTCATTTGTTTCCATGTACTTTTTAATTTATTCTTTGATTTCCTCTTTGACTCCATTCATTGTTTAGTAGCATGTTAACTTCTATGTATTTGTGGTCTTTTCAGATTTTTTCTTGTGGTTGGCTTCTAGTTTCATAGTGTTGTGGTCAGAAGCATAGTATGACTTCAATCTATCTGAATTTGTTGAGGCTGGTTTTGTGAGTTAATATGTGATCTATTCTGGAGAATGTTCCATGTGCGTTTGGAAAGAATGTGTATTCTGCTGTTTTTAGGATGGAACGTTCTGAATATATTTGTTAAATCCATCTGTTCCAGTATGTCATTGAAAGGCATTGTTTTCTTGTTGATTTTCTGCTTAAATGATCTGTCCATTGATGTAAGTAGGGTGTCGAAATCTCCTACTATTATTGTATCGTTATTGATTAGTTCCTTTACATTTGGTGTTAACTTTTTTTTCTGTATTTGGGTGCTCCTGTGTTGGATGGATACATATTTACAGTTGTTATCTCTTACTGGTTTGTCCCCTTTATTATTATACAGTGTCCTTCTCTGTCCCTTGTTACAGTCTTTGTTTTTAATTAAAGTCTATTTTCTCTTATATAAGTATTGTTACTCTGGCTTAGTTCTGACATTCATTAGCATGATAGATGTTTCTCCATCCCCTCACTTTCAATCTGAAGGTGTCATTAGGTCTAAAATGAGTCTCTTGTAGGCAGCATATAGATGGGCTTTGTTTTCTTTTATCCATTCTGTTATTCTATGTCTTTCGATTGAAACTTTTAGTCCGTTTGCATTCAAAGTAGTTATTGATATATATGTATTTATTGTCATTTTATTATTTGTTCTGTGATTATTTCTGAAGATTTTTCTCTGATCTTGTCTTTCTTTCTTTCTTTCTTTCTTTCTTTCTTTCTTTCTTTCTTTCTTCTTTCTTCTTTCTTTTTCTTTCTTAATTTCGTATTTTGCTGAATTTCTTTAGTGATATGTTTGGATTTCTCTTTATTCTTTGCATGTTATTGGTAGTTTTGGGGTATGGTTACCATTAGGTTTGTATATAACCTCCTCTGCCTACAGCAGCCTAAATTAAGTTGATGGTCATTTAAGTTTGAAATCATCCTTTACTCCTCTCTTCCCCACATTTTAGGTATATGTTATTACATTTTATATCCTTTTGTGAGATTCTTGACTGATTTTTTTTTTTTTACAGAAATATTTATTTTTTACTGCTTTTGTGTTTCCCACCTTTGTATTGTCCCGTTTGGTCTCTCCTTTCCACTCAAAGAGTCCCATTTAATATTTCTTGCAGGGCTGATTTAGTGATCAACTCCTTTAGCTTTTGTCTTGGAAACTCTATCTGCCCTCTATTCTGAATGATAGCCTTATTGGAAAGAATATTCTTAGATGCAGATTTTTCCCATTCAGCTCTTTGAGTATATCATACCATTTCCTTCAGTCTTTCAAAGTTTCTGTTGGACAGTCTCCTGCTATCTTTATGGGTTCTCTCTTGTAAGTCACTGCTTTCTTTTGCTGCTTAAAGTCATTTTTTATCAGTATAATTTGCCAATTTAATTACAATATATCTTGATGTGGATCTGTTTTGTTGATTTTGATGGAAGTTCTTATGGCTCCTGGATCTGGATATCTGTTTTCTCCTTAGATTAGGGAAGTTTTCAGCTATTAATACTTCAAATAAATTTTTTGCTGTCTTTTCTCTCTCTTCTCCTTCCAGGACTCCTATTAGATGAATGTTATTAAGTTTGATGATGTCCCTGAGTTCCCAAAGTCTATTCTCATGTTCCATAATTCTTTTTTTCTCTCTTTTGTCCAATTGATTACTTTCCATTACTCTGCATTCTGGATCACTAATTTGTTCCTCTGCTTCTTTCATCCTGCTGTTCACTCTGTCAAGCATGTTTCTCATTTCATTTATTGAGCCCTTTATCTTCGCTATGTTGTTCCTTATCCCTGTGTTAAGGGTCTCACTCATGTCTTCCATTCTTTTCTCAAGTCCTGTGAGTATCCTTATGATCATTGCTTTACATTATCAGGCTTGTTACTTTATCTTGTTACTTTTTTGCTTAGATCTCTGGCCATGGCCTTGTCCTATTTTTTCTTTTGGAATAAATTTATCTGTCTCCTCTATCTGTGTCTCTTTCTCTGTGTTAAGAAAGTCAGCTATGTCTTCTGCTCTTGAAAGTAGTAAGTTTATGAGGAAGTAGTCCTAGAGTGCCCTGCAGTGCAATGTCCCCTCTTCACCAGAACCTGGCACTTCAGGAGAGTATCCTATGTGTGTTACTTATGCCCTGCTGTTTTATCTGAGTCACTTCTCCTTTCAGTGCAGCTATTTGCACTGACTCTGTCTGTGTTGTGGGCTGTGCCTGCTCTCTGTGGTGTTAGTGGGAGCTAGGCAGGCCACCTCTAAGGTGTCTTAGGGGTGGCCTGCCTGGCAGAGAATTTGAGAGTGGAGTGATGGTTGTAGCAAAATTTGTGCTGGGCTATTAGTTGTATGTCAGATTCTCCAAAGCACTGTGGTGGCTGGGGCTGCACACTGAGGCAGTCAGGGGCATAAGGCTGGGCACATCATGTAATGGCAGCAGGGCATAGTGGCTGGTCATGGAATGGTGCTAGATGGGGCATGTGTACAGCTTTAACAAAATTTTCCCTGAGCCCAGGGTAAAGGCTATAAGGGTTGGAATGGGTGAAACCTCAAGAGGACTTGTGGGCATAGTGCACTGCTAGCTGGTTAGCTAGCAAGTGTCTGCAATCCTGCTTCCTGCAGGTGGCTCTGTGTTTATGCTGGGAGGTAAGGGAGGAAAATGGTGCTTTCTAGCTCCTTGTTTTTGGAGAAGTTCCCCAACATGGTCTGAAATCAATAGGAACAGATCTGTCTCTCATTTGCCCACAGTGTTGTATAAACTGCCATTTTTATGTCACCTTTCTGTGCAGGCTGCCTCTTTAAAGGCAGTCACCCAGCTATCACTCACTTTCTTGATTCACCCTCTGTTGAGTCAGCTGACTTTTAAAACTCCAGGCTCCAAGTCCCACTGGTTTTACGACTTCATGGAATTCAGCCCCTTTGGTTTTTAAACCCAAATGTTATGGGGATTAGTCTTCCCTGTGTAAGTACCCTGTCGCCAAGGCCCATTTCTATGCCTTCTCTGTATGCACAGCTCCCTCCTTCCTGTGGGCAGCCTCCTTCCACCTTTTTGACCTTCTCAACCTTTCAGATGCAGCTTCTCTGTATGTAGTTGTAGAGTTCGTCTGCCAGTCTTTAGTCACTCTTTGGTTTATTGACTTGGATGTGGATGGTACCTGGTTGCAAACATGGGATGGAGTGAGCTCAGGGCCCTCTTACTCTGCCATCTTCCCAAGCTCCCACCTCCTTCTCCATTTTTCAAAGCCAACAACATTGCATCTCTGTTCATGACTTGTCTAGTGACATCTTTCTCTGACTGATTCTTTTTACTGCCTCCCTCTTCTACTTTCAAGGACCCTGTAATTATATGGAACCACCCAGATAAACCAGGATAATCTTTTTTTCCTATTAGAGAGAGATAGAGAAAGAGAGAGAGGATGGGAGAGGGGCAGAGGGAGAGAGAGATCTTGAGCAGGCTCCACACTCAGTACAGAGTGGGGCTGTGAGGGCTTGATCTCACAACCCTGAGATCATGACCTGAGCCAAAATCAAGAGTCAGACACTTAACTAACTGAGCCACCCAGGCAGCCCTAACCAGGATAATCTTTTTATTTGAGCTCAGCTAATAAACAAGTTTAATACTCCTTTGCCATAGAATCTAATATATTCTCAGGTTTCAGGGATTAGAGCCTGTCTTGAGGGGATGACATTATTCCACCACACTTATGTACACGGTTATTTATGATATAATTTCTTAGGGCAGCCCAGGTGGCTCAGTGGTTTAGTGACACCTTTGGCCCAGGGCATAATCCTGGAGACCCGGGATTGAGTTCCACACTGGACTCCCTGCATGGAGCCTGCTTCTCCCTCTGCCTGTGCCTCTGCCTCTCTCTCTCTCTCTCTCTCTCTCTGTGTCTCTCATGAATAAATAAATAAAATCTTAAAAAAAAAAAAAAAGAAGTCCAGTATCCAGCAACCTATCTGGATTCTCAGAGTCTCAAAGGCTGAAATCAAAGTATTATCAGGACTCACTTTCCTTTCTGGAGTTTGGGGCACAACTTTCTGCCAAGTTCATTCAAATTGTTGCCATAATACAGAATTTTTTGTTGTCGGTCTGGGGTCCCCTTTTCCTTGTCATGTAGCCCTCTCTGTCTTCAAGCCAGCAATAGCATATTCTTCTAATACTTCACAGCTCTCTGACTGCACTTTCTGCTTTCCTTTTGTGTGCTCATGTGATTACATTGGGCCCACTAGATAATCCAGGATAATCTCCCTATTTTAAGGTCAACCAATTAACCTTAACATCAACGAGGTTCCTTTTGTCAGGTAAGGTAACATATTTAAAGTGCCAGAATTAGAACATAGAATACTCGTGGAGTCCGTAACTCTCCCTGCCATAGACACAGAACTAGGAGGAATGGGAAATTTCAAAGGATATACCTTTGAATTAACCTTATGGGAGGTAAGTGTAAGTACGATAATTATTGTATTGTGGTGCGTGTGTGATATCATTACCATAAATGCCTGCAAGACCCAGGAACATACACCTGTTTTAAACAAAACATCAAGATCTTTAGCTAACTACAGAGCACATGACCAACATAAAGCCTTTAAAATTAAATTTTTCAAAACAAAGTCTGAGCTGGCCAAACAAAATATATTTGTAGATAAAACGTGGCCCAATGGTTGCCAGATGTGAGCCTTGGAATTGATTCTCTATGAACTAGTAAAAAAAAAATGATATAGAAAAATGACACCTAAATGTGAGGCACTCAGACATGGAATTATTTATTTCTTTTGTCATCACTAGCATTTGAAAAAATCAATTGCTGCCTACTTCTTGAAACATGTTTTCCAGGACGCCGCTCTCTTTAGGTCTTTTCCTGCTTCTGTCTCCTTTGTGCCTATTCTTCCCCGGCTCCAGGTGCTGGGTGCCTCAGGACTTGCTCCTCTGCCTCTTCTTGGTCTGCATTCAGTCAAGTTGATCATATAAGTCTTTGGTGATAAATGCTACCTTTAGGGTGATGACTCCCGCATTTGTATATTTAGCCCTGACTTCTCCCCTGAATTCCTGTCACTTCTCTCCAGCCACCTCTTGGGCATCTACACTTCCATCTAATAGCCATCTCTGTCTAAATGTTACTGACAACTGAACTCTTCCTTTGCCCTCTCTCAATCTCCTCATCTCAGTACATCGATACCCATTTTTTTTGGCTGCTCAGGCCCCAAACCATGGTGCAATCCAATTGTCTTCCTTTCTTTCACACCATACATCTAATATTCATCTAATCTATTAACAAATAGGTCTGGATCTTTGAAATGTATCCAGGATCCGCCCATCTCTCACCACTACCAATGTCATCTTTCTGGGGACAACCCAAACCGTGTCTTCCCTGGATGCTGTACAACCCTGTTTATACCCTTTCTCTCCTATTGCCTTTTATGCCTACTGCAACCAGCGTGATCGTATTTTAAATATAAAACATAACTCAGATTACATCTAAACATTTCACTGTCTTCTCCTTGTTCATAGATTTATAACCCAATCCATGCCTTGTCTCCCCTCCTCCACCTTTCCCAACCCTGGGTTCTGCCAGTGTCACCACATACCGGAGCTATTTACCTCTCTCCATCTTTTCCCTTAATGTCTCTTTAACCTTCCTTACTATAGACCCTCAGCTCTTACCCTCTTACCCTCAGCTCTCACTATAACTGTCTTGAAAGGAGAATTCACACCTGCACCTTTGCCTTCTTTTTCTCTATTTCCATATTGCAGTGAAAGTAATATGCTTGCAATGAAAATCTGATCAGATTTCCTTCTAAACTCCCCAATCTCTAAAATTTTCACTGTTTTTCCTTTGCTCATAGATTTATGCCCAAATCCATACTTTATCTCACCTTGCCTATCTCTCGCCATGCATTCTTCTTCCTCCCTCTCTCTGTTCTCCAACTCACAGTCTTTCTTTGAGTTCTTCTAACATGCCATGCTCTTCACTGCCTCAGAGATTTTGTGTTTCCTTTGATGAGAATGCTGTTTCCTTTGCCCATTCTACTTTCATTTAGTGGCCATCATGATTCAGCCTTTCTTTACCTTATAGCCTATGTCAGATTCGATTTTAATGTGTTTTCTCAGTATGTTGTTATTGTTCCTTTATAGCTCTGTCAATTTGTAATTACATATTATTGCTGTGATCATTCAATTAATTCACTTAGCGGAATCCAGGCTCTTTGTCTTTGCCAGTCATTCTATCCCCAGTGCTTAGCACCACATCTATAGAGTAGCTATTCCAGTAATATTTATGGAATGAATAATTAAATAAAAATTTACACAATGTCTGTCATATACTAAGCTCTCAATCATGGTAGTTATTGCTTTTTTATCTTCTAGCTGCTTTGGTTATAAAATTACCCCAGTATATCCCCTGAAGAATATTCAAATTAGTTCTACCATTTTTAAAGAACAGACTGCAAATGTCCCCCCAGCTAACTGAAAAACTGTCCTGTTGTATAGAGTTATTTAACATTTAAGTCTGTATTTAAAATGAGAGAATAAATGCCAAATAAAATGATTTCTAGTTTTATATAGTATATTTAAAAATAATATCTCTGGTAATTAGATAAAGAATCCATTCTTTTCTTAAGGCCACTCCCTCTTTATTTATTTTTATTATTTTTTTAAAGACTTATTTATTCATGAGAGACACAGAGAGGCAGAGACACAGGCAGAAGGAGAAGCAGGCTCCCTGCGGGGACCCCATGTGGGACTCAATCCCCGGACTCCAGGATCACGGCCTGGGCCGAAGGCAGGTGCCCAACCGCTGAGCCACCCAGGGGTCCTCTCACTCCCACTTTATAAAAATAATACTATTGTCAGTATAGTGGAGGATGCTTGGCCTCCTTTGGTAAGCAGGCAAACAGCCCATTCTTCTAACAACTGAATCATGTTCATGAGACATAAATACAAAAAAAAAAAAAAAAAAGAGAGAGAGATTATGACCCAACTCTCTCTTCCAATTAAGTATAATTGGAATTTCATCATGTGTATCTACTCTGATATTTGACTCAGTGTAGGTCTGAGTCTACTCTATCTTTCCAAATTTATTTCCTGCTACTTCCTTTTTAATACTGTGTTCCATTCAAACTGAGCTGCTTGCTGTTTTTTTATCTACGCCCCAGAACTATCCCCTTCTGTCCTTTTATTAATGTCTTCTTTGCTACCATGTCCTCCATCTATGCCAGTATAATTTTACTGATACCTTAGGGCTCACTCAAAGGCAATCTCTTTGCTGATTTCCCACCTGGAAATGAATCTCAACTCTTCAGGTCTTCCTATAATTTAAAAAAAAATAAAATTTCTGCAGTAGTATTTATCATTTTATCTTTTCCAACCTTACAATGTCTGCTTTCTTATTTCCTCTGCCAGATTTTAAGGTTATTGTGGGAAGAGTTCATGTCTAATATAATCATATGGTATCTTACTTGTACACTTATGACCTTAAATATTTACTAAATGAATAAATTAGTAGGTAAGTATTTAAATGGAGGGATGGTTATGAAGACTCCAATAAAACATTGCTAACCTAGAAGAACCTAGAACTTATTTTGATAGCATTGTCTCTATCCTTAGGTTATACCAGTATCTAAAATGAAAAACAAGGATCAATAAATCCTGAGAGAAGCCTTATCCTACTCTTAATGATTTTCTTGAGATATGAACTTTAGTTTTACTTGATCCTCACATAACATATAAGAAAGAAAATCATATTCTTATAAATTGTTCAGTAGAAACAAGTAGGATAACATCTATAATATTGAAGAGTTAGATACAAGTCTATTCCTAGAAATCAGGTAAGCAGCTAACCAGTCTATGTAAATAATGGACACTATCATGAAAAAGGTATCTGGATCAAGGATGGCAAAAAGCAGGCATATAAAATTTAATCTTCTATTCAGTGGACAGAATGGACGTCACTAGTCAAACATGACTTTCGTTCCTGCTAACAGGCGTGGTCTTGGAGCTTTTCTGAACCCAGCGCTCCAGGCAGCCACTACTAATTAATGTGAGTTGACATTTGAGAGAAAACCCACTTTATATACCTCACACTTAAATGATCCTAAATGATGGAGGAATTTTCCCAAGGTGTTCTGTTCTGTTTTTGTTTCTTTGTTTTGGCTTCTGATGACTGATAGCACATGTTAAGTTGTGTGAAACTTCTGGAACCCAGGTCAAAGATGTACACGGATGAATATAGAATTGTATGGGTGGACAAAACAATTTCTCCAGTGGTCACAAGATACTTGCCTTTCTAAGATGCCTCCCGCAAAAGCCATATTGTATGCAACACTGCCCTTTAAACTGTGTTCATTAATGGATCTGATAGATATCAAAGCCTCCCAAGCAATTGAATTTAATACTCTTTTTTTCCCCCTCTGAAACAAATTAGTTGCTTAGGAAAGGTTTGAATTTCACAAGTGTGTACGTGTGACCTTATTTGAATTCAGTGAAAATGTTGTGTCATAAACTTTTCCAGGAAACCAAAATAGCCTGGAATTCATTTTCGAACAAGGAAATTTGGGTGACTTGGACCAAGAATAGTATAGGGAGCTTTCACTGATGTCAGTTACTTATTGGTATGTGGATCTAGAGTAGGAGGGTCCCCACCCGGGTGCAATTTTGTCCCCAACTTCTTCCTACGGGACAGTTGTCAAAGCCCAGGGATGTTTTGGGTTGTCAGACTGGGAAAAGAGGTGTCACTGGGATTAGTGGTAGAGGCCAGGGCTAAATACACTAGAGTGCACAGCATAGTCCCTACAACAAAGAATCATCTGGTCCAAGATGTCAATAGTGCCATTTTTGAGAAACTCTGATTATTACTTCTCAAATGACTGAATGGAAGAATGAGTGAGAAGTATCCTCTAAGTTTCAGGAACTCATTGTGTTACTTTGGAAAATGGATTCTTTATTTTTAGTTTTCCATAACCTCTCTGTTTGACCGAGTGTGGCCATATGTTAGGACAGTAATGAGGAAGATCCCAGTATATTTAAGAGATAAATAAATACTCTTGCGTTGGCCCAAAATATTAATCTGTAATGTGGAACTAAACATGAAGAACTGATCCTTGAAGCATCCATGACACTATATCATCAGATATGTAAGATTTTCCCTTTAGACCGTGAATGGATTCTCACCAATTTCAGATTGTGAGGACAAATTGATTTTAAAAAGGTATTTTCTATTTATTATTGCCCACTTACCTTTAATAATAATAATGATAATAATGATTACAATGCTAACATAAAAAAGAGGGTTAACCTTCTCATCTCATGTGGCGAAGGGTTAAATCTTGACAAAATTATTTCCAGTCATTCAAACTCCAAAATTTATCAAGCCCGCTAACAGACCTTTGTATAAAATTCAAGATGCTGTTATGAGGTTACCAGAAATTAGAACATATATTATGAATCTCTAAATTCCCAGGGATTTCTGCTCTCTTGGGGGACAATCTGGACTTGGAGCTCAGCTAAGGCAGAGTGGGGTATGGGCCTGTTAGGGTTTCTCTGCGAGCCATTTCCTAGGTCTTGTCCTGGGACCTGTCAGCCACTGGATCTAAAACAAACAGTCAAACAAACAGACCCACCAAGCAATAAAGGAGAGAATAAACATATATCAAGCAACAACACAATGCCGAGTCTTTAAATTATATCGTTTCCTCAGTTAATTCTTACAATCATTCCATGAGTAAATATTTTTGCTCATTTTGTAGATGAGGACACTAATGCTCAGAGAGGTTAATAACCTTCAGCAGGACTCCTAAGATATGAAGGGCAGAGTATGAGGCAGGTTTGCCTCATTACAAAGTCTCAATTATTATTGGTTTCCCATCTAATATATTTTTTTTTTGGTTGGGACTCTAAATATGGGTGCATTCCCTTACCCAGGTACTCTCTCTTCCCTGTTTAAAAGTATAAATTAAAAAATGTAGAAAATATGGTAAGTTATAAAATAGATTGAAGATAAATTTCAATTATTATTATTATTATTATCATTATCATTATTATTTTATTTTATGTAGGCTCCATGCCCAATATGAAGCCCAATGTGGGGCTTGAACTAACAACCCTGAGGTCAAGATCTGAGCTGAAATCAAGAGTCAGACACTCAACCAACTGAGCCACCCAGATGTCCCTCGTTATTATTATTTTTTTAACAGTGAAGCAGCTAGAAAATTCTTCTCCTGAGCTAATATATTTAAAATAAGTTTTAAAAATGTTCTAGGCGACTATTGCCATAAGGCTGGTTTCTTACAAGAGAAACACTTCTAGGAAGCTATATAAACAGCCTCCCCATGTCCATTTACACACACAAACGCACACGCATATGTACATTCCTCAAAGTGGGTTTGAGATATTTACCACCTATGACTGGTGAATTACTTTTCTAACTCACAAGTAACATGGGAATAATAATAATAATAATAATTTCTTCCTTACAGGCTTATTGAAAGGATTTGATAAATTCATGGGGATAAGAGTGTAGAACAGTGTCTGGCACATTGTAAGTGCCTGGTGGTGATTTCTTTCTCAGATCTTCAGAGAGGACAAGTATCTGGGTTTCTAGCAGCTGTGTCTTGGTGTCACATGTCAAGATAACTTTGTTGATACTCCATTTTCCCATTATCCTGGTGGATTTCCAAGGAACCTCTTCACATGAGTCCATTGTCAACCAATGGGTTGTACAAAATTGCTCTCTCATACCTACTCTAACCACTTGGGCATCACCCTCAAGTTGACCCCAGAATAGTCTGAAGCTACATATTAACATGACTTCATTCTCAGGACCTGTCAATCACTGGGGAAAACAGAATGGAACATGAATTCTGGTGATCCTCTCTATTATACGTAACGCCAAAAGAATCAAAATTTACAATCTGGGTGTGTATGTGTTTGTTTTTTAAACAAAACTAAGGACCAAAAATTGCGATGCCTAGAATTAATAAAAGATGCCTGATGGCTTTTCAACACACCAGATTCTCCAAATTCCTCAAACTGGTCATGTCCCGGCGGTCACAAGCAGAGTAGATCACATTATGCCTTTGTAAAAGTTCTTTCATAAATTAAAATTGTATTTGTTCAAAGTGATGTCTTATTGTCTCCAAATAACATCTCAAAGGAGACATTCTGTGGATCACGTCTAGGGAAAATGTGTTTATGTTAAACTTGGCTTTTATTTTGACAGAAGTGGGAAACCTGTTGCTTTTTCCTTTCTTGACTCCACGGTCATTTTTTGCCTGAACAATGCAATCAGTGCTGAGGACTCCACTCTCAAACTGGACATCAGAGTTCAAGCAATCTAAATAAAAATGGTTTCCTTTTTTGCAGTCATTTTGATAACCGATTTAATAATTCCAGTGTGGTATTTTGTTGTTGTTGTTCTTGTTGTTGTTGACTAAATGCTTAATTTCACATATTTTGATATTAGCATAGAAAGTAAACTGAGCTAAAATGTATTGCCAGCCCTCTTGCTTTATGTAATGAATAGCTTTATTTTCTGCCAATCAAGAAAATTGTCTTCTAGGATCAAGCCTTTGATTAGCCTTGAAGAACTTAAACATATAAATCACTAGATTGTTTTTGAGAAAGGATAAAAGTAGTCATCAAGCAGATTCTGGTTTATTTAGGAAAAAATAATTTTGTAGTTGTTGCCTATTTCCCTTACCCCTAACTACTCCACCCCATTCTGCTTTTTGAGATTAAAAAAAATTTTTTTTTATTGGTGTTTAATTTGCCAACATATAGAATAACCCCCGGTGCTCATCCCGTCAAGTGCCCCCCTCAGTGCCCGTCACCCAGTCACCCCCACCCCCCGCTCTCCTCCCCTTCCACCACCCCCAGTTCATTTCCCAGAGTTAGGAGTCTCTCATGTTCTGTCTCCCTCATTGATATTTCCCACTCATTTTTTCTCCTTTCCCCTTTATTCCCTGTCACTATTTTTTATATTCCCCAAATGAATGAGACCATATAATGTTTGTCCTTCTCCGATTGACTTATTTCACTCAGCATCATACCCTCCAGTTCCATCCACGTCGAAGCAAATGGTGGGTATTTGTCATTTCTAATGGCTGAGGAATATCCCACTGTATACATAGACCACAGCTTCTTTATCCATCATCTTTCGATGGACACCGAGGCTCCTTCCACAGTTTGGCTATTGTGGACATTGCTGCTAGAAACATCGGGGTGCAGGTGTCCCGGCATTTCACTGCATCTGTATCTTTGGGGTAAATCCCCAGCAGTGCAATTGCTGGGTCGTAGGGCAGGTCTATTTGTAACTCTTGGAGGAACCTCCACACAGTTTTCCAGAGTGGCTGCACCAGTTCACATTCCCACCAACAGTGCAGAGGGTTTCCCTTTCTCCGCATCCTCTCCAACATGTGTGGTTTCCTGCCTTGTTAATTTTCCCTTCTCACTGCTGTGAGGGGGGATCTCATCGTGGTTTTGATTTGTATTTCCCTGATGGCAAGTGATGCAGAGCATTTTCTCATGTGCATGTTGGCCATGTCTATGTCTTTCTCCGTGAGATTTCTCTTCATGTCTTCTGCCCATTTCATGATTGGATTGTTTGTTCCTTTGCTATTGAGTTTAATAAGTTTTTTATAGATCCTGGATACTAGCCCTTTATCTGATACATCATTTGCAAATATCTTCTCCCATTCTGTAAGTTGTTTCTTAGTTTTGTTGACAGTTTCTTATGCTGCAGAAGATTTTGTCTTGATGAAGTCCCAATAGTTCATTTTTGCTTTTGTTTCTTTTGCCTTCATGGATGCATCTTGCAAGAAGTTGCTGTGGCCCAGTTCAGAAAGGGTGTTGCCTGTGTTCTCCTCTAGGATTTTGATGGACTCTTGTCTCACATTAAGATCTTTCATCCATTTTGAGCTTATCTTTGTGTCTGGTGCAAGAGAGTGGTCTAGTTTCATTCTTCTGCATGTGGATGTCCAATTTTCCCAGCACCATTTATTGAAGAGACTGTCTTTCTTCCAGTGGATAGTCTTTCCTCCTTTATCGAATATTAGTTGACCATAAAGTTCAGGGTCCACTTCTGGATTCTCTATTCTGTTCCATTGATCTATGTGTCTGTATTTGTGCTGCAACTTGTAAATGATTTGAGAACAAAGATCTCAAATCATTTACAAGTTGCAGCTATCTATAGTACTTTCTAGATTTGTCAAGTTGTGGCCCCCTGAAGGTTGCCTTGGAAATATCCGAGTGTCACAGATATTGGCTGAATGGCCACAGCACACCTGTGACTTTATTTCGGGGAGTGATGTTTTTTCCTGGAGGACAGTCAGGGTAGGGGAAACGCGGTGGCCGGATATATTACACTTAGACCTCCTAGTCTTTTAAATTGCTCTCACTTTGGCAAGAACAAACAAGTAAAATTACAATAAATCCAACCAGGCAGTCACACAAAGAACTTAAAAAAAAAAAAAAAGGAAATGTGTGTATGTTTTCTAGAAACTGAAAGCTCCAGGGTCGATTAGTAATGAAGTGTCTGTGGAATTAAAATAGCAAAATAAAGTTTTGTTTTGTTTTTAAATAACTGTGGCCAGCACGTTGCCCTCCTGAGGACCCGCGTGTCTCCGTGAGGGTCCCCAGGTCCTCTAGAGCAGGGGAGCTCGCGGCTGCAAGGGCGCTGCTGGCAGCTGGGGGGGAGCTCATGTCGGGGTCACCCGGGCCCTGCATGCCGCCCCCCCCCGGGGCGCACAGGTGGCTGTCGGGGGCACGGCCTCCCGCGGGTCTCCCTGTGCACCTGCTCCGCGTCCAGGGGCGGAGCCAAGCCGGGCTGAGGGGCGGGGCCCTGGAGGCAGGCACCCCCCCCCGCCAGGCCCTCCTACGGCTCCCTGCTTCCCGACCTTACCTATCATCTATCTACCATCTGTTTATCATCTATCTACCATCTATCACCTATCTATCATCTATCATCTATCATCTATCACCTATCTACTATCTATCTATCTATCTATCTATCTATCATCTATCAACTATCATCTATTTATCTATCATCTATCTATCTACCTATCTATATATCTGTCTACCATCTATCAATCTATCATCTATTTATCATCTATCTACTTATCTATCTATCTATCATCTATCATCTATCTATATCTATCATCTATCTATTATCTATCATCTCTATACCTATCTATATATCTGTCTACCATCTATCTATCAATCTATCATCTATTTATCATCTATCTATCTATCTACCTATCATCAATTTATCTATCAATCATCTATCATCTATCTATCATCTATCTATCTACCTATCTATACATCTACTATCTATCATCTATCTATCTATCTATCTATCTATCTATCTATCTATCTATATATCTGTCTACCATCTATCAATCTATCATCTATCATCTATTTGTCTATCATCCATCTATCAATCTATCTATCATCATCTATGTATCAACTATCAACTATCTATCATCTATTTATCTATCATCTATCTACCTATCTATATATCTGTCTACCATCTATCAATCTATTATCTATCTATCTATCTATCTATCTATCTATCTATCTATCTATCTATCATCTATATCAGCACCTGACAAATAATAAGCCTGGATTATGTGGTAGCTATTTTATTTCTACTTCTTCCTGGACACTGGGCTAGGTGCTAGGCTACAGGGATCCATAAAATGCAGTTCATCCTTGGAGGAACTCAGTGTAAGGAGAGACAGGCAAGGAAATAAACAACTGTCGTGCAGCGTAATAAGTCTACATTAGCACAGTGGTTGTAGAATTTTAATGTGCATAAAGGTCACTTGGGGCATCTTGCACAAATGAAGATTTTCATTCAGTAGGCCTGGAGTGGAACCTAGGAGTCTGAACTTCTTACAAAAGCACCTAGGTGTTTATGCTGATTCCGGTATAAGGACCCCAGTTTCAGGAGCAAACACCTAGAGCAATGGATAAGGTTCAATAGGAGCAAATAAAAGGGGAGCAGTATCTGTTCGTCTCCGAGTCTCTGCCTTGTGGATGTTCGGCACTCCACATCCTTTCCTCCAATATCTCCATTGCTTCTACTTGCCCCCCAGGACCCTGCTCACCTCCAACACCAAAATGCTAAGCAGAGGATGGGAGAGTTCAATGAGAGGCACGCTTAATTAGGAGCAACGCTTAGAAAAGGGAGGTCTTGAGCCAGGCCTTCAAAACAGTGGTAGGCATGGGTGGCCACCTAGAAAGGTGGAAGGCAAGGGAGCTGGGAAGTGCATCTCTCCTGCCAAGTGCATGAGATTGTTGGTTTAATATATTTCGAGAGCCAGCGAATATGCAACAGAAGTTAAATATAGTTATTGAACATTTGCCACATTTATGAACTTCAAAAATGTTGAGAGAACATTTTTATTTTTTCCTTCTCACACGGGAGGCTTTGGAAATGTGTACAATTAGCTCGGATTATCAACCCCGGTGGGTGGGGAGTTCCATGTGCACCTCCCACGATTTCTTACGAGCGTAACTCCTGCAAGCAGCACCAAGCAAACACAGCTCTGGCTGCTTTCCTTTTGACAAAGTTTCATTCCAAATCAAACCTAGAGGCAGTGCTTGGGCTTGATTGTAGGGCATTCGAACAGTTAGGTTAGCATCCAACTGGTCTGCAAATCTGTTTGGGGATCCGACACTTTCTAGCACAGCCTCTCTGTATCATCTGTATGTCTCCTGCTCCTTCACACCTTAGGACTCTGCTCACCCTGAGTTTCCTGCCTGGGGCCCTCTTCCAACTCCCTTTCCCCAGCTGAATTTTAAAATCTAGTTTATGATTCATTGTTCTAGTCAAGGCAATCTTCATCCCACACTGAAGACTTTTCTTTTCAAGCAGATTGTCCAGCTACGACTGTTAAGACTCTAAGGTCTTTGTATGGTTCAGTCTGTGTGTATCCTTCAGAGTACTTACTTCCTAGCCATCTGTATTTAGGGACCTCAGCCCTACACACTAACAGTGATTCTAGACCTTTACTTTGCAATCGAATGGTCCTGGGTTAGAATCCTACCCAGTCCTGCTGTTCAATAGCAGTCTAACCTTAGGCAAGGCACATTAGTAACCACACAACCATAGTAAGAGTGTTAATGATGAACATTTTCTGAGTTCTTACTGATGCCAGGCAACTGTGCAAATAATTTATATATACTCTCTTATTCACGCATTATAATAATCTTACGAGGTTGATATACTGCTTGATTAAGGTCTTCGCTTCATCTGTGAACTGTATTATTTATAGCGATTGTTATTTCGATAACAGCTAGCTCTTCTGAAGCACCAGAGTATACACAAAGGATTTTTCACAGTGTGACCCTAGTGAGCACGCACACATGCGAGCCCACGTGCACACAAGACAGATAGACACACACATATACAGAGTAGACCTATACACTTGGATAGCTTAAGGACCTCATAGTCATCATCTTGAAATATTTGCTCCTATTTCTTCCCTTCCTTATCTATTTATATTACCGCCCACCTACTCACACCAGCCAATGACCCAAGATGCATCCTAGGCTCATCTTGTTCCCATGAGCACCTTCTGTGTGCCACCAATATTCTAAGGACTTTATCATACCAAGCACATGAGGCCTATACGCTTATAATCCACACCTTACATTTTAATGACACCTTAAGAGTCCTATTATCTTGTGAGATAATATGTTAACGTCCTTGTTTAAAGATGAGTAAACTGAGGCACAACTGATGTATGGTCCTATGACAAGCAGCTTGTATTTAAGCACAGCAGGGACACAGAGCTCAACCCCATATCTAACTGACCACATGTCTGTTTTCTAAGTGGCTTTCAAATCTGCACACTTTTTCAATCCCCACTGCCATCTCATGTGACGATGGCCACCATTACCTGATTACTTTCTCTGCCTTCTGTTTTTTTAATCCTTGTAAATCACCCTCTACCTAACAATGAGCTTTCATCAATCTCCAGTTTTTAATCTTTCAATGGCTTTAATTGCCTATAGAATCAGGCCTAAATTCCACGGTCCTCCATATGTGGCCTCTCATCATTTGTCTTCTATTTTTCCCATTTTTACCTTAGAAGTGAATTGAGCTACTTGCACTTACTGGAATTTCCACTGTAAAAGTTTGCCTAGAAAAATGTGGAATCGGATAGCGTATTCAGCCTTTTATGTCTCTTATGAATTTATTCAGTCTGCATAACAACCCTAGAGGTCTGTACCACTAAGTACAATCATCGTTTTACACACAAGGCACGGAATGGCTTACAAACTGAGGCACAGAGTGATTAAGTAACTTGCCCAGTTTCATATACAGCTCAGATTTAAATCCAAGCCATGTTGGTTCCAGAGTTCATGCTTTTTGCTACCAGGCTTGGAAAAGTGAGAATGTACTTAGAGGTCTAGCTCCATACCCAATCAGGTGGCTAAAGAGGCCATAATCTGGTTTACATCCTTGTAGGTCCAAGAATCTGTTGTCACTGCTGCTCCTACCCACAGTCCCAGTGACTCAATGTATGAAGCCAGAATGGCACTTTACTAAATTACAGCGAGATCTCTAGCTCTCCACGGGAGTAGAGAGACTATACAAACACATCACTCCTTTAGGAGCACAGGAACCAAAGTGAGGGAGTAAGCTATATACTTCTCATGTGCTCTATAACTTCAAGTTTGAATATCTTGCTGCATCCACCATTGTCCCCACTGTCTCCACTACTGGGATAGACTGAGGCGAACAGGTTACTTGTGGTAGCCCTATCACATCCTCCTCTCCCCAGCCTTGTAGACAAGACTGGGATAGGCACTGGCCTCTCACTGCCTTACTCATTATACGGTGACATCCTATGATTATTTCTTCACTTACGCTAATAGTCTTAGTCCTGCTGTAGAGATGGGAGTCACTCATTCTTTACCAGTTCACTTTGGATATCTCAACACCAATTCATAATATGCGGATTTCATTGCTTAATACCCAGAGAGCAATTTTATCTCCTCTCCTTTCAGACACAGTGGTCACTCTTATCAACTGCATGCTGCCAGGTTTCCTCACAACCATATACTTTATCTACGTGGGTCTTTATCCCACTGTGTGACAGGCACTAAGTCAGTTATCAAGACCTAAGTCTTCCTCTTTAGATGATACATTCCTCAATTTTGCTCAGCTGGGTTGAGTAACATGCTTCTGTGTGTGCACTCCATTCCTATCTCCACAATGATATATCTCATAAAGTGTCTACTACTCACACTTGTAATTATGTGGCTCAGAGTCTTTCATGAGGTTTCCATCAAGATGTCAGATGGGGGGATCCCTGGGTGGCGCAGCATTTTAGCGCCTGCCTTTGGCCCAGGGCACGATCCTGGAGACCCGGGATCGAATCCCACATCGGGCTTCCGGTGCATGGAGCCTGCTTCTGTCTCTGCCTATGTCTCTGCCTCTCTCTCTCTCTCTCTCTGTGACTATCATAAAAAAAAAAAAAAAAAAAAAAAAGATGTCAGATGGGGCTGCAGTCATCTAAAAGGTTCAATGGGCCTGAAAGTTCGACTTCCAAGGTAGCTCGCTCTCATACCTAGCCAGTTATAGGTGGCTGTTGGCAAGAAGCTGGGGTATCTTGCTGTGTGGCCCAATCCATAAGCTGCTTGAGTATTTTTTCCAAAGAGCAACTGGCTTCAGAGCAAATGATCTGAGAGAGCAAGATAAAAGTGAAAATGTCCTTTACGATCCATCTTGAAGAGTCACAAACCATCATTTCCATGATATCCTATCATAGCTACACGGATAAGTGTGGAAGAGTGTGAACGCCAGGAAGGAAGGATCCTTGGGGCCAACTTGGAGGTCAACTATCACAGTCTATACTTGCACTTGTCTGTCCTGTTGGTTACAAGGACAGAGCCCAGTGCTTGTCCAATAGTAGAGGGTATATAAATAGTGGTTAGATTGAAAAAGGAAAGAAGAAAGATGAAGAGGAAAGAGGAATAAATAAAAAAAAAGAGGGAAGGAAGGAGAGAAAGAAAGGAACAAGGAAAAAAAGAAGAAACTGTATTTATTTCTTTATCTCTGTCCCTGAATAGACTTAGCTGCTTGAGAATAGGAACTGGGATGTTTTTAAGAGATCACTTTAGCTGAGGCAGTTTACTCTTAGCACAGAGTAGAACCTTGATTAATGTTAGTTGATTGAATGATTGAATGTATGAGTGATGTATGTTTTAATGGATGCTGAATTAAAGTGAATTCATCTTGTTTTCTCATTCTAAGCAAAAGCTCTCTAAGGACAAGAACTGGATCATTTCCTTCTTTCCCTTATTATGTCTATTATGGAGTTGAGATCGCTTTAAACCACTAAAAAAATTCTTGTTGAATTAATGCATGAATAACTGAACAGGGCATAGAGATCACCACCTAATGAAGCTTTATAATTTTTTTTTACATAGTTTGTTTGGTTCAGGACCATCACGTGTCTGTACAGAAGCTCCATTTCTCTCCCTACTCTTCATTTCGGTGAATACTGCAAAACAGTGGCAGTTAGGTCACTGAGCTGCGGCTTTGTGAAGATGAAGGGAGCGGGAGTCTCTGCTGTTTGCAAAGCAAATGTGGTGCCCTTAAGGATCTACAAATTGTTTCTCTAATATATGCAATGGAATATTATTTAACCACAAGAAAGGAGGAAACCTTGCCATTTGTGACAACATAGACGGAACTTGAGGGTATTATGTGAAGTGAGAAAAGCCAGACAGAAAAAGACAAACCCTATATGACCTCACTTCTATGTGGAATTCTAAAAAGCCAAACCCAGAAACAGAGAGTGGAATGGTGGTTACCGGGGGTTGGGAGGTAAGGGGATCAGAGAGATGTTTAAGGGGATAAACCTGCAGCTAGAAGATAAACCAGTTTTGGAGACCTAAGGCACAGCATGGTGATTATAGTCAACAATAATGTATTATAAACTTCAAAGTTGCTAGGAGACTAGATCTTAATTGTTCTTACTCCAAAAAGAAAATGCTAGTTACGTGACGTGATAGTGTTAGCTCACACTGCCGCGACGATCGCATTGCAATATATAAATATATCAAATTAGTAAGCTGCACACCTTATACGATGTTATCTGTCACTTATATCTCAATAAAAAGTGTGAGTTTCTGAATTTACTGGTCTTACTATTTGAGATCCTTATTTGGATCTTGGGTCTTTAAGTTTATTTCTTACTGAGAAAATGGTGGTGCCTTATTGTTGTGTAGCACCGAATGGTTCACAGGATATTTTTATATTCATTTTCTCATTTATTCCTACTAGTAACATCGTAGGATGGGTAAATATTCCTGTTTTTGAGATTAAGAAGCTGAATGTTTGCTAGGCAGTGATTGTCCAAAGTCACATTATTTTGGATGCAGCAGAACTATTATTAGAACTATAGCCACTGTCTTGGAAATCTCAACGTTTCTCTCCTGAGCAGGAAACTTACAGTGCACGTATATGTGTGTGTTTATATACTGAGAGTTTTCAAACTCTCAGAAGTTTCCATTTTATTTCGAAAATGTGATGCCATCCTCTGTCATCTGTAGCCCTTTTGAGAGAATGACAGATACAGCAGACAATGGTAGTAAATCTAGGAGGTGGGCAGCTTCTGTAATAAAGGGTCTGGAGACCGACGCAAACCTCTCACCTGGAGGCAGCGGCTGCCTCTGGAAGGAAATTGCTGTAGGCAGGTAAGAGGTGGAGTTAGGGCAGGAGACACTGACAGGAGACGCTCTACCCCAAGACGGATGAAAATATAGGATTCTGGGCCTGGTGTCTTGAAAAATAATACCAACAAAAGAGATATACTCATCTAACTTAAGAACAAGGGAGCACATTGTGTGGTCATAGGAAAATTACCCATAAATAAAATGCTGGAATTACAGCCAAGCCTCAAGAGATCTGGAAAATCTGTAGCCATCCACTCCCTCCGTCCTTGCTTTGTTTCTGGAGGCTCACTGGCCCTCATCTCTCTTTCTCTAGGCAGATTTCTCATCTTCTCTCCCAGTAGATTGATCCTTTCTACTCATTTATTGCAATTGGTTTGCATTTCTGCTAATTGGCAGTTTCCGCTCTGTAGACCCCTCTGTCTGGCTTGCTAACAAGTACAGCAACTTTTTGGTTTCTAGATTCCAAACGCAGAGAAGAGGAAATGTAAGGGACCAGTCTTGGGCAAGTGTCTGCCACTGGTCCAATCGGCCATGATGAAGGAGTAAGAGAACACGGGATGGTTATCAGTAGATCAAGGTGGCCTAAGAGAGACATAGGGGTATCGAGAAAGCTAATACAACTACTGGTTCATCTAAGACCCTATGAAGCCAAGAGTAAGAGGAGTGAAACTAGGACGGATTTGAAGGGCTGTGCCTGTAAGACTGGAGCATAATCATTAACAGGATAATGTAGAGGTTGAACTTCTAAGCTATTCATCCAGAGATTCTGAAGATGGCCCTAAGTCAGGACAGCATTCCTCCCACTAGCATGTGGTACAAGGGAAGTGCTGGGGGGAAGGGGACGAGCTGTTAGCCGAGGAGAGCCCAGTGCCACAGGGGCTGGAAGTCAGGCAGACTGTTAGATTTTTTTTTTTGAAGCCAGTGTAGCCAATTCCTTATCTGGGTTAAGTCTTCTCTAAAATTAAAATTTATTCTCTCGGTAGACCCAACAGGTAAGCCTGGCTGCCTCAACAAAAATAGCAACGTAAAATCTCCAGGCAGCTGCTGGAGCAGTGGTTGTCATTGCGGAGGGCAGAAGACTAGCATCTGATGTGTGTGCCTGCCAGGTGCTTTCCCTTTGCTGTGTAGTTCTCCCCCAGCAACCCTCTGAAGTAGTCATCAGCATCTCTCCCGTTTCATAAAGGAGGAAACCGGTTAAATAATAAACGAGCAGCTCTCTGCTGCTCAGGCTACTAGCCAGTCTAAGCTCTTTGTAGTTTCAATTCCTTTCTTCTCCTTTCTTTCCCTCTCCTCTCTTCCTCCCTCTTTCCATTTTCTTTTCTCTTCTCTTCCTTTCCCTTTGAAAATTTTGGACCAGGTCTTGGGCTCCACTGCCTTTTTAAACTCCATTTCCACAGTGGACAGGATTAGTCTGATCTGTGAATGTTGGATTCCCTGCCTTGACCTATCCCGTTGATGTTGCTGATGCTTGGACCCTTAGGTCCCACCCATAGACCCAGGACTGCATGCTCCTAGTTCCTACCTTTCCTACGGCAATGCTCATCCTAAGGTATTTGAAAGCCCCTCTTGGTTCAAACACCATTACTCTGAGTGTTGTCCACTGCTCACACCATCACAGCCACGATTTACCACTCTCATGTTATTGCTTGGCAATCAATGGTTAGCATTTCTTTTTCAAACTAGAAATGCATTCCTCATTATTAACAAAAAGGTCTCAATTCTCACACTTTCACTCTAGTCAGATTTTGGTCCAAATGCGATTACGGTGAGAGCAATTGTGATGATAAATCTGGCCAGCTCCTCTGTAACTCAATCAGCTGGACACTAACAAACAGAATTGTAAGGGCTTTAGGGAAGAGCCAGGACAGCAATTAAGAGGCTGGCCTTTAAAGGAGGTATTAGAAATATTTAAGCCTTTGCATTTAGGTCTGGTGACAGAGGAAAAGGTTAGCATCACAGTTACCAACCTGAAGAGTAATTTCTTACACGCTGTTGTAGTCTAGGTGACATTGGGATTGGAGGCCATATTGGCACTTTGTGTAAGATGCTCCTTGTGATTTTTGTTTTCATTTTAAACCACTTTATAGAGGTATGATTAACATGCTAAATATGTACATATCTAATGTATACAAGTCAATGAGTTTGGAAGATGTACATCTACAAAACCCTCACCACCAAGGACATAAACATAGCCATCACCGCTGAAAGTTTCTGCCTATCTCCTTATTATTATTATCATGACTGTGTGTGTGTGTGATAAGAATACTTAACATAAATCTACCCTCTTGGCAAATTTTAAGTGTGCAATACTGTATCGTTAGCTACAGGCACTATGCTGTATAGTAGATCTCTAGAACTTATTTATCTCACAAAACCGAAAGTTTTTTTACAAAAGGAGCAGAGGAGAAGAGAGAGAACGAGAACTTAGTTAAATGAATAATGACAGAAAACTCCCCAAAGCTAGGGAGGGAAATGAACATGTGGATCCATGACATCCAAAGACCTTCAAATAGACTGAACATAAAGAGGTCTTCACTGGAACACGGTATAATCAAACTGTCAAAAGCCAAAGACAAAGAGAGGATTTTGAAACTGGAAGAAAAAAGTAAGTAGTTACATAGAAAGGAACTGTCGTAAGATTATCAGTGAAGTTCTCAGTGGAAACCTTGCAGGCCAGGAGAGAATGGAATGACGGGTTCAAAGTGCTGAAGGAGGAAAACTGCCAACCAAGAGTGCTCAACTCAGTAAGTCGTCCTTGAGAAATGGGGAACGACATCCCCAAACATCATCACTAGTCCTGCCTTATAAGAAGTGCTGAAAGGAGTTCTTAAAGCCGATATGAAAGGACCCTAATTAACAACATGAAAATATATGGAAGTCTAAAACTCCCTCTAAAAGTAAATATATAGTCAGAGCCACAACATTCTAGAATGATGGTATGTAAGTCACTTGTAACTGTGAAGTTTTCTTTGCTTCCCCCTTTCTCTCTCTCAGTTTTAAATTGAAGGATAGTTGACACACATGCTACTTTGGTTTTAGGTAATGATCCAGCTTCTCTATAGGTTGTGCTGTGCTCACCACAAGTGTAGCTACCCTCTGTCACCACACGATGCTATTACAATATCATTGACTATATCCCCTTTTATTTCCATGACTTACTCATCCCATAACTGGAAGCCCGTATCTCCGGCTACCCTGTGCTCATTTTGCCCATCCCCTACCTTCCTTTATGTCCTTTAAAAAATAACAACAATATTATATCTTTTGTTAGGAAAAGGAGACAACAAATCAGAATTCCCCCCTTATCTGACGCCAGCCTTGTGCCCCTGTCCTCTGTTCTGCTAACATCTCTGTAACAAAAATGAAATGCACATTGGTCCATTCCTCATTATATATAATTCTCAGCATTATTTGACACTCTTACTCGTGCCTTTTTTCCCCCCACTACCTTTTTATCTTACCCTTCTTGCTTTTTCCTTCTACTTCTCTGGCTATTCTTTTTTTTTTTTTAATAAATTTATTTTTTATTGCTACTCTTTTTTAGGATCCTCTGGGAGATTCTCATCTTATATCTGACTTTCACATAGCCAATGCCTACGTGGCTATTAATAATATGTGCCCGGCATTCTTTTAAGCATTCTGTGCATATTATCTCCATAAATCCTTATAACACCTGACAAGAAGTTATCCTTGCCTTACAGATAAGAAAATTGACACACAGAGAAGTTAAGTAACTCTCAGAGCTGATGATTTGAACATAGGAAATAATACAGCTCCAGAATTCCTATTATTGACAGCTACTCTAGACTGGTTGTGTTTATTGAAATTCCTTAGGATCTTATTCTTAAAGCTTCTTAGCTTCTCTGTGCTTCTTTTCTAGGCAGTCACAGCAGTTGTCATGGCTTAAACCATCAAAAGACTAATAATCCCCCACATTGTATGGATAGTTCCTCCATCCCTTTTTACCTCTAGACACCTATATTTAGCAGTTTACTAGATATTAACACTGAGTATCCAAGAGACCTCAAATGAAACGTGTATATGTTCTTAGACTCCTGGTACATCTCCTTCATACCACTTGTCACAATTGCAACTAAATAATTAACCTTGTAATTATTTGCTCCATCCTCTCTGTTAGAGTGAAAGCTTGCTGAAGGCAGGAAACCTAACTTTCATCTTCATCATCATGGCCACAACTCTTTGCACAATGCCTGGCATATTGTAGTTGCTCAACAATACTTTTCGAATGAATGAATAATAGAAGAAATAGTAAAGGAATTTTTAAAAGGAAAAAAATAAGTCATTTTAAGTCCTATTACACTTTCCATTCCAATATATGACTCTCTGATGTCAATCACTGGAATATATTTTAAATCAGTTTTATTCCTAGGAAGGTAAAAACTTAGTACTCTGTTCCTTTTCTTTAACATGAAATATTTAAATACTTCCCATAGATGTTATATCATGCTGATGTCGCATGTGTTAAATAAGAATTCTCTATTGTTGGACAAAGATTTCCTCCATTCAGTTATTATGGGCATATTTCTAATAAATATTTTTATGCATGTAGCTATATTATTCTTGTGAAATATTTCCTTAAGATAAATTCTTAGAAGTGTTCCAAGTTTAAATGACATGAACGCTGTTATGGTTCCTGCCATGTAGTATAAAATTACTCTACAAAATTGTTGCACTGAACCACCAGAAGCAATAGAAAAGGATTTCATCAACATTGGAAATAATATTGCAGATTCTGCATGCAAATTTAGGGGAATTGCAGATGTGAGGAAAGAATGTTTTTCATGAACGAAAGGGTCTTGCTTCTGGTAGTTAATCCTGGTCCACTTGTGTTGTCTTTCTGTCCGTTTCTTAAAATATACATATTATATGTATTTTATTGTGGTAAAAAACACAACATAAAATTTACCATTAAAAAATTAAAGTATATAAACAGCGGCATTAAGTAATTTACAGTGTTGCAGAACCAACATCACTATTTAGTTCCAGGACTTTCTCATCATCCCAAATAGAAATCCTGTACCCATTAAACAGTCTCTCCTCATTCTTCCTTTCCCCAAGGTCCTGGCCATTGCTAATCTGCTTTATGTCTCTATAGATATGTCTGCCCTGCACATTCATATAAATGAAGTCAGGTGGTCAAACAAAATTCATACTTGAATATTCATAACAGCTCTATTTGTAATAGCCAAAAGATGGAAACAACCCGACGGACGGATGGATTTTAAAAATGTGATATACCCATACAGTGGATTATTATCCAGCCATAAAAAGAAAAAAAAAAACTGAAGTACTGATACATGCTACAAGGTGAATGAACCTTGAAATTATCCTGCTAAGTGAAAGAGACCAGAGATCTCTTTGTTCTTCACTAAACAATTTAAACAGTGTAGATCAATGCAAACAGCTTAGAAGGATGAAGTACATGTGAAAGGAGCAAAGATGCAGCAAAAAGTCAACTTAAAACACTCATTTGCTGGGACTGACTTTATGCTAATTGAATTCAACAAGCATTTATTGAGTACCAGCTGGGAGTCAGGTGTCGCTCCATGCGCTAAGGCTACAAAGCGAATCAAAACAGCCCCTGACTTAAAGCAGGTCATACCCTGGTTGAGATATAAACATGTAAATAACTCATTGAGGTAGTGTATTCGGCAGAAGTCTGTATTCTGTGCTATGAGGAGCCAGACGAGAAAAACCAATTCTATCCAGAAGGGTCAAGGAAAGACACGAAGAGAAAATATAATTTTTGTTTAGCTCTGACCTATGAATAAGGATTGTCAGGCAGGAAATTGGGGTGCGAGTTTATGGTGACAAGGGAGTGTAGAAAGAGAAAATATCTTCAACTTTCCCCTTTCCTTTATGTTGACTCACATCTCTTCCCTTGCCCTACAATTGGTGGTTCATCTTCTAATCATTAGCATTGACATATACTGAAAATAATTTTGGTTCTATTTTAACAAAAGAGATCTTCTAAAGAATAGGATATTACAATACCAGGCAAGATTGGAGTTTTGTGCTTGTTCAATGGCATTAGAAATTTTTCAATATGAATAATGTCAATACCAATTGACATTAACATGTGTGTTGAATGCACCCTTTTTTTCTGTTCATTTTCATTGTTGAAGGTTGTTCATATAAGATCATAAAATCCATACCCTATTTCTTCTTACAACCAATGAAACCTTCACTAATGGTCAGAACTGTGATCATTTTGGTTTCAAATGTGTATGTCTGGGCCTTATAATGAATGAAAGACTGAGTCTACAGTCTGTGACTCTGAGTTCACCGAATATGGAATGAACACCCCAAATATGCAGCACGTGCTCCCCCCCGTGCCTTCCCTCCATTCCACGACAGCCATCTCTAACTGATAATGACATCCTCTGATGATAAGCCTGGACATGCCTCTGAATGCCTTTTCACATAGCCAGCCATGTCGTGATGAATCAGGGGCAACTGATGGAATTCCATTTGTTATGTCTGTTGGAGAGGAGACTGCATTGGATTCGGGAGTCAGAAGTGTGGGTTTGGGGCCTAATTATTTCTTTACTAAGTTAGGCAACTTCTCTTAACCTCAGCTTCTTCGGCAGGAAAATCTACCAACAGCTACTCTAAGGGTTGTTGGAGGATGACATAAGGTCAAACGTGTGAGAGGGCACAGCTCTAGGGACTTCGGTGCTCAATTAATAAGTTTAATCAAGATCCCTGTGACTTGCCTAAATCCCTCTGAGCCTTGCTTCCATGCATCTATTCTGTTAAAAAGAGAAGTGGCAGCTGCTTCTAGGATTGGTGGTGTTGCTGCCATTTTTCCATTTACTCAAAAGTGGGAACTGAGAGCTATCTTCTACCTCCTTCTTTCTTGGCCTTCATTGCTAAATTCTATTCATTTATTTAGGAGCAACTCTATTTTTCATCTTTCTCCAAGCTGACCTAACACCTCCCCAATGCCAGTAATGGTTCATCACTACATGCCTGTATAATTTCACTAGCTTCCTGTCTTTCCTCTATCTATTCCAGGGTTTTCAAACTTTGCACTATTAACATTTTGGACTAGAGGGCTCCTCATTGTCAGGGGGATTATAGGATGTTTAACAGCATCTCTGACCCCTGCTCACTAGATGCCAGGAGTACTTCTCCAGCTGTGACAACCAAAAATGTCTCCAGACATTGCCAAATACTCCCCGATGGGGAGAGGGGAGAGAAATTGTCCTCAGTCGAGAACCACTGCTGTAATCTCATCCTTTTGAACTATTTCACCCAAGCTAGGAGATTAATTTCCTGTGAATGGTGCTTTTGCTGTATTTCCTCGGTTCGAGTTGCCTTTCTTTGGGCCTATCCAAGCTTTAGTATGGCTTTTTAAGGCTTTAATGTGCTTATGAAAATATTTTTTAAGTGCAAATTCTGCTTATTAGGTCTGGGCAGGTCTAAGATTCTGCTTTTCCAACAAAGTCCCAGGTGAAGTTCGTACTATAGTCCTCCTGCAAAGCACTCGAGTAGCAATGCTTTGAAAGACACTGGTTAAGTGATTCAGCATCTGCTGAGAGTTCATTAAAGACCGCTCCTGCTTCAGAGGAGCTCACGGACCAGCAGAAAAGAGAGAAATAGGCAAATAACTATAAGGAAAGTTGGTATTGGTTATCCTAAGACTATGGATATAATGATGTGATGATCTACGAGTGAGAAATTTATTCTGCCTCGGCTAATAGGTAAGTGAAGGGTAAGGAAGAAATAAGTAATAATCAGAGAAAGCTTTGATGAGGAAATCATCTCTTATTTGGGCGTAGAGGATACGTAGGTGGTCTTCCAGGTGGAGAGGAAAGAGAAGCACCTATCTGGGAAGTGGGAACAGCATGAGCAGAAACAGAGAGGGATATGGATGCTTAAGGGGTTGAAGAGGCCGTTCGGTGTGGCTGGAATTCAGGTAGGCACCGAAGAGCGTCCCAGCGTACTGCCTGCAGATGCAGGAAGTGCCTTGTCTCACACACCAGGTATTTGGCATTTATTGTGTAAGCAAGAGGGATGGGAGCATTGAAGGTTTTTAAGTAGGATGACAACATGATCAGATGTGTGTGTTTGAAAGATCACGCTCCAGGGAATGGGGGTGGGAGGTTTCAATGAGGACCATCCAGGAACCAAGGCATCCTCGTGGGGGTGAGCACCTTGCCTAGGGTGAGGACAGTGGGAGCCATGTGAGCTGGCTCGTACCAGCCCTGAGAGCTGACTGTAGGCATCCCTCTCCGCCTCAACGTGTCATCATGCTGGTGGCTTGAAATTGGCCATAGTGGGAATTTTTATACCACTAATATCGGCAAATGACAGGAATGTTTCCCTGAGAGGGGGTTGTTAGACATTTGCCAGCGTATCACTGAATGGCAGAGACTGAGGTGGGCAGGTGTCAGAGCCACTTGGAGGTGATCGATTAGGTGCATTAGAACGAAGGACAAGAATGCATCACAGATGACCTGCCCTCATACAGGCAACTGAATAGATTTGTTGTGGTTTTTTTTTTCTTTGACATGGTGACTATTTACTGACAGCCCACTCTGTGCTTAGCGCTGGTCCAAATACCTGCCCCCACGGAGCTTACGTTCTACTGAGATGGCGTCATCGACGAGGTCAGGGCGAGGGGGCTGGCAAGGACTTCTTTTAGTTTGGGAACATGGATGGTACCCAGGTGGGGTATTTCAGTCATAAGCACACAGCTATCTGCTCTGCTGTACTTACCGAAGCGTTTCACCTACAATTCTAATTAGATGTTTATAGTAACTTTGCAGGGCAGATGGGAGAGGTAGTTATTGCCAGATGGGGGAAATCTGAGGCCCGGATATCCAAAGAGATTTGCTCCAAGTCACTGAGCAAGTAGGTGTCAGTCAGGATGTGAGGCCTGGGCTTCTGACAAGGGCCCCAGTGCTCTCTCCCCTCTCCGCTCTACATGCGCGGGGCCATGGGACAGGTGACGTGATGCAGCCATAGGGAAAACCTTCCCTTGCCTTCCATGTCATTTTCAGCCTCCAAGTGCTTCCCCAGCTGTGATCTCAGCTACTCCTCACAGCCCTAGGTGCTACTCCACGGTGCTCCTTTGGGCTTGTTGCTAGGTGCAGATTAGCTGGAGAGTCACGGGATCCCTGCTCCCAGCTGCAAGCCCTGGTTGCTCGGATCATGCTAATAGTGGTTTTGCCTGCTGCTGCTCTCAGAGAACAAAGCATCTCTTCAACCTCGTTTCTGCTTCTGCTCCCGAGTCCTCTCTGTTCCACTCATTTCCGTCTCTAAATGATATGCCGATGCCTCAGTGGTTTACTAAATAATAAGAATGTAAAAGGGAGACGGGGGAAAGGGAAGGAGTCGTAGAATAGATATTTGTTGAAGGCTGAGTACAATGTCCATGAAAATATCCTCCAAATAAACAATGTACCAGACCGATCTAAAAATTATACTTTAAATATGAAGTTTATGGTATTTTACTATAATAGTTAAGAGGGGAAGCATAAAGTGTAATGAAATAGATTCAGGAAATGGAGGCTCCGGCTGCTCAAGGATCAGGGGTTAATAAAACCGAATAGCTCTCCTGCCTGGGATTAGCAAATGCATTTAGACTGACGCCGAGACAGAACAGGAACTACTTCCCAAATGGCATGTCACACTAACTTTTCAAAGTGCAGCTACTTTCACATAACTAGCTTTCCCTTTTTTCTTTTGTAAAAGCATTTTTGTGTGCACATGAGTATATGTCTGAATATATATTTATATATGAGACTATATATATAGATATGAGTGTATCTAAAGCAGCTACAGTAGTGTTGCTTGGCTGAGTGGGAGGTGATACAGGACTGTGCTATTAGTGAGCGGGAGGTAGGAGGTGGCTATGGCTGATGGGCAGGAGTGTGAGGTAATTGCAGGGTAATACTGTCTGCAGGTATTTTTAGATGACACCAGAATGAGAAGATGTTGGTTGGTGGTGATGGTCTTTCTTCTTCTAGAGCATAGCGATGAAACATGCATAATAAGAACATAAGGGTTGCCAATTTGGAGCAGACCTTTTGTCCATCTAGCCTGGAACTATTGACGATGGAGGCACCAACAGCTGTGTGGTGGGAGAGTAGGTTTGAAATCTTCCCTGGCATCCACCATTAATGTTAGGGACCTTGCTCTTGAAATCCTGGGTTTCCCTTAATAAGTCACTGTAGATGTGTCATCTTTTAATCTATTTCAGTCTTTTAAATAAATTTTGGCCTGGGCTATTTCTTGGGAGAAAGTGTTTCTTGGTTTGGCAGTTTGCTATCCACTGTGTGGAGTAAAATGTCTCTAATTTATCCTCAACTTACTTGTTTTTTCCAAGTTTTAAGGGGGGCACATTAGTTGCAGTGTTCCAGAATTCGGTACATCTAATAGAATTTTTAGCTTATCGTCGTGTTTTCCCCATGAGAAATGAAGCAGCCATAATCAGATAAGATCACAAGGGTGAAAGTGTTCCGGAAACTATGAAGATCCTGTAAGTTGTAAAGTTTTTATGACTTTTCCTGTTGTTTCTAACTCATGCCCCAAATCTAGGGACCTAGTCCACCTACCATCCAAAGACTTTCCAAGTCCTGGCCGTGTTGTCAAACAGGTACCTGGTTACGTGACACCCTTTTGCAGACTAAGTGCTACTTTCAACAGATGACAATCTTTGGGAGCGACATCCCTAGGGCAACTAAAAATGTTAATTGGTCAGAGCAATCTTAACTTTTTCAGATGACATCTGCCATTCCTCTCGGAGACGGGCAAGACCTTTCTCCCGGAAAGCTGGTATCTGACACCAGGTCTTAAAGACCTTTCGCATTTTCTTTTAATCTGGGAGTACTTCAGGGTGTTCTAGAGACATTTTAAACCAATACCTCCATTAGAACAGCACTTTAAAAAGCAAGTTACTCGTAACTATTGTTAAAGGACCCTTAAACAGGTTGTGTCGATACAGTTATTTTGACATTCTAGGACTGATTCTCTTTGCAAACGACATTCTTATAACTCTGTTTTCCAAGCAAAATCACAGTCTGTGTGTGCACACGTGTGTGTGTGTGTGTGTGTGTGTGCAGACATAGATATGCTCATAGTTTTCTTTTAGGACTTTTTTTTGGCCCTGTGTGCCTTTTGCTGTGTTTCCCGTCTCAGTAAACGGCCCCTCCGTCCCGTCCCAAGGTTTACCTGTGTGCCAAACGTGGGAATCTTCCCCCTTCACTTCCTGTCACTTCCCATCCACTGTATGGCCCGTCCACTCTTATGGCCCATCCACTCTTCTCCATTTGCACGGGCACAACTAAGTGGAAACTGTAATGATGTCTTGCGTGAGCTCTAACATTAGTTCCTTGTATTCACTGCAAGCTTCTCCCCTTTCCCACGGTGTCGTCAGACACAGCTGTCCCCTCTTCCTGGGGTGCATCTCCTCACCCCCCAGGCATATGTCCCAGCACACATGGGCACGTGCCCATCCTGACATCCCTCACCTCGCTGACCCCTACGTATTGTTTGAGCCTTTTCCTCCAAAGGGACTTCTCGAGGAGGCCTGTGCTGTCCCCCAGTTCTCCAGACACCCAGTCTAAATTACGTCTTGCCGGTTACATCTGCTAATGCCCCCTTCCTAATTTTCTATGACAGCCCTCAGCACAGTTCTGAGCATACGGCTTCTCCGTGCTACTCTCATTGGTCCTTCCTACTAGGCCACCGGCTCAGTGAGGGCAGAGAACTCACTTCTCTGGCTCACTTGCGCGTCCTTAACACTGAAGTTTGGTCCTCATACGTCATAGTCACCCGCGTAATAACTGTGATTGCATTAGGAGACGGCTGTTCCGTGAATCTTACCGCGGCCTCTTCTCGGGCAATCTACTTTTAACCTTGTTATCAGGTCACGCAGAGGGATCACGTTAAGCAAGTGGCTTCTCTTCCGAGTAAATACTAATGTCATGTGCCTCAGATCACATCAGCAGCAAAACTGTGGGAAAAGAACTGTCATATCCTCAGATTATACCTTGAAAGTCTCCATCACGCAAAATGACTTTGTTTAAAGATTTCTCGGAAATCTACAAGGACTTTCATGCTAGCAGGGAGAATTTTCATGAATATTCTCAGGCCGTTTGACCCGGCCATTTGTACTGGGTGCCCTGTGAAGAGAGAGAAAAACCAGCCAGTTGGCTTGTCCACGTCATGGCCTTGAAGCCACATGCATGGCTCAGTCCCTAATCAGTCCTCCGGCACCAATGGCCCTGGGGTCTACAGGCTCGGGTGCCTGATGGCCACACCCCCTCCAAGGGGGTAGAGCCTTGGCACCTCTAGGGGGCTTGGTATTTCTAGCTCGGACAGGCCCGGAGAGCAGTTTGTCAGTAGCCGTTGTCCCCTCAAGCATCGCCTACTTAGTTTTGTCTTTTGCAGTTAACCCATCCTGGTAGGCCTAGCAGCATAAATGAGTGAATGTATAAAAAGAGGAATCTAAATTTAGGGTAAAAAATTCTTGACTGTGCCTTCTCCTCTGAAAGTCTACTAGCAGAATAAATGTCACCGGTTTCCTGGCCAGGATGACATCAACGCCAGGGACGGGAGAGCTCCTCCCATGCAGGCCCTCCCTGTGCTCCCAGCCACTGGCCGGGAGCCGGAGGACTACGTCCACCCCACAAGGGTCCGCCATCGACTGTGCTGAGAGGGGAGGCCCTGAGCGCAACCGGGATATGCCACAGACTTGCAGAGCTGAAGGGGAGGTTCGCAGAGGAAAAATGGACAGTTGTCATATCCTTAGGCAATTTTAAGAAGATATTTTGGTCTGTGTGCCCTGATCTAAAACCCTGCCTTCTGGAGGAGAGGAGGACACTGCCTGTCCTGCAGTAGTCCTCGAGGCTCTGGGAGGTCTGGCTCATATCTCAGCAAACGGTATCTTCAGGTCCTTCTTCCTTCTTCTTCCCACCTTCTTTCACCTCGTTGACTGAAGCTTGCTGGCCCCAAGCCAGACCTGTCTCGTTCACACCCCAAGACAATTGTACTTGGGTTGATATTTAGCTAGAGATGACAAGAAATACATAGTAAAAGGGACATACGATTTTAGGGACATAAAATAGAACTTAAAACCTGGGTTTGAGTTCCGACTGTTCCTTACCAGACACACCGCCTTGGCCTATTACCTAACAATCCTGCGTCTTCCTTCTTGGTCCCGAAGGGAAGGATGCTGCTGCTATTTTCCTGATTCCTGATTATAGGGTTATAGGAAAAAATAATGCGATAACGGATGTAAAAAGTGTCCGATAAACTACAAAGAACCCCAAACCTCTATACTCGTTGGTTACCATTGTCACTAATTAGTAATATAGACTTTTTATACCATCGACAGTTACCGGGAGGGCTGATTACGACTTTAGCATTAGCCAAATTCTCTCCTAAGACAGCCGATATTTAAATAAACTTGTCAAGTACTTGTGGAACTGGAGACTTTATATTCTATTTACTTCGTCAAGCAAAGTATTTGAATTATATTATTTCTATTTTTCTGCAGAAATACCCTAGAGGCTCTTAGTTTATGATACTCTGTTTTTTTAGAGGCTTGATGTAAACATTATCTGTTTGAATAGCCTTTCTCTGACTTCTTAGCCCAGAATAATAGCAGCCATGATGTTATTATGCAACATTTCCCTTGCTGGTTTTACATGATAAATTCCTCCTTGATTCTAATTTCGGGAGAAGTTTTGACTCTCCCTAGATGTAGTTCTTGCCCGTGACAGGATATGGGACTGCTCTAGCTCAATGTTTTTGCATTTTTGTCAGATTTACCAGAATGTTTAGAGCCAAATTTTGTCAAATTTACCAGAATGTTTGTTCAATCTATTAAAAAGTGCACAGGAGCATCTTTGCCTTGAAATTGTACTTAATTAAGGGGAATCTCCTAAGGTAACTTATATTGTGGATTAGCCAGTGAGTTACTTTAATTCCTTTTGGAATTTATGGGGTATAAATCTTAAATATATAAATAGCTGTACTCAGGGCAAGGATGTTACGTGATTCCGGTTTCCCAATTTTATATCCCTTCAGGACAACTTGATGTTGAGGAAATTGAACACATTGTGTAGTAAGCTGCTTTACAATAGTAAAGCTTTACTACCTAAAAAAAATAAAAATAAAAAAAAAATCCTACGTTCCAGAAGAATATCATGGTTGAGCTTTTTCATGTATTTTAATTGCTCCCTCTCCTGCCACTTAAAAAAAAAAATCACAAATACTTTATTTTATTTTTTTTTAATTCTTGACTTCCACAGAAATCTGCAGGTTTGCTTCGCCTATCTTCTCAGTTCCAGGCAGGGTCTTTTGGCTACACCTTGGCACCTCTGGTGCTTTTCTGAAATCTGGGCACCCTGTGAGACCTGCCATAGCCGGAAGCAAAGCAAGAACCATGCTTGTCCTACTTGTCCTCTCAAGAGTCAACCTCCTGAGCTGCTCTTCTGTGTCTTAATCGTGCTCTCCCAGGCCGAATTCTTTTGAGCCTTTGTGTTTTAAGTAAGATAAAAAAAGAATTTGATCCATTAAATATGCCTCCAGGTTTGTAGCTTACCAAGGCCAATCTTGTCAACTTTTTGGATTCTCCTTTCTTATGTCAAAGGATTCAAGGACCAATTTAAAGCCATCTGAAAAATAAGCGGCATCTCGCCTGACACTTAAAAATAATAATAAAAAAATTATAACCAAGTGTTTTAAACCTAGGGAGAATTTTTATCTACTTTATTTTATTCACTAAACATTCTAGAGCAAGGACTAGACACTTGGGATACAAAAGTATATTAGATATTGTCCTTTCCTCAAAGAGCTCACCATCTAATGACTGCCGTAGTCCTCAGTACCTACTTCAATATCTGCCACATAGTAAGTACCTAACCAACGCTCTTTCTTTTTCATAAAAGAGTTAGATGTTTCAGTTTGCACAAATTTTGGATTAGAATAGCTACAGCATTTCATAGAAAAGGAATTGAAATCTATATTCTTATATCTATCTTCTCAAAATATCCTAAATTAGGAGTTTAATGGCTCACCAGAATCTGCATTCAACTTTATTTTTTCTTTCTTTCTTTCCTTCTTTCTTTCCTTCTTTCTTTCCTTCTTTCTTTCTTTCTTTCTTTCTTTCTTTCTTTCTTTCTTTCTTTCTTTCTTTCTTTCTCTTTCTTCTTTCTTTTTTTTGATTGTACTTATTTTATTTTTAAATTTATTTTTAAATTTATTTATTTATTTATTTATTTATTTATTTATTTATTTATGTATGTATGTATGTATGTATTGTGTACGAGAGAGAGAGAGCAGGAGGACGAGCAGAGGGAGAAGGAAACAGAGGATCCTGAGCAGGCTCCATGCCCAGAGCCGAGGCCTGAATGGGCCTTGATCCCACAACCCTGAGATCATGACCTGAGCCAAAATCTAGAGTCAAAACTTAAGTGACAAAAAAAAAAAAAAAAAAAAACTTAAGTGACTGAGTCATCCAGGTGCCCCTGCATTCAATTTTAGGTTACTCCTCTGCCCAGCAAAAAATAAAAAATATTTCCACCATCCCATTAATTCAAGGTCAAGTAGCCTTTTTGTTTTTTCGCAGTACAGAGTGGATGGGCTGGAGCTCGTTCCGACAGCCTGTTTTACCGCACAGCAGAATTGCCCCCAAAATGCCCAATGGTTACCGCACATACTGTCTGCCTGGTCCTGCCTCTACCCGTTAGGATTGGAAGATGAAGACAACTGTTGAGAGTGCTTCATTGAGCAGCTGTATTACTTCCTCATCCATCCATTCATAAGAGGAAATGGTATGACCTTTAGGGCCAGGGAGGGTATGCACAAAAGATCATTGGGAAGAATGTGCAAGGTACAGCTAAGAGACCAGGCCTACTTGTGTGGGAGCCTTCTTTAGAGAAATAGTAAGTTAGAGTCGTACAGTCATGAATTTGGAACATAGCTCAAATAGTGAATAGTTTTGGGATTTATACAGACCTTTTTAGGTTTTGTGCTAAATTTTAGTAAATGTCACTAAGTAGAAGTAATCAGTAAAAATAGAGTATTATCTGTAAATGGTATAAACATGTTCAATTACATGAACTTCGAGAAACAAGCACTTTATTTCAGTCCCATCAGATTAGATTGCATTGCTTTTATATTCTCAGGCAAAACTAAAGTTAATTGAAGCAGTATCCTACAAGGTGTAGCTGCTTTCTTGGTTTTGTCCCTTCTGGGCAAACTAACCGTAGTAGTTAGCAGTCATCCCAGCTATTTCATCCATTTCAGATATAAAAGTAACAATAATACCTTGAACAGTTTTGAGTTCAGAACTCATGAGGACAGTAAGATAGACCGTGTATAAATGAATGGATCTACGTGTTGGAATGAAATCCTTATCTTTCTGTACTTACGCAGTGAACTAAAATTTACGTCTATCTAATAATTATGAAAACCATAAAGTGCTTATCCTCCTCTCTGTGGTCCTTACTTATCCGTTCCTTCCCATACCAGAGGCCTAACTTTACTAATAGAATAGCTTGATATTTCTATGTATAATTGTTCAAAGTTTAGTTTTATTTACTGCATCTCTATCTGGTGTGGTTAAGAGCATGGGTTTAGGTTCATTGCCTGACTTGACCATTTACTACTCATGTGATGTTGGGCTAGTTATTTAGCTTCCAAGTTTCTTCTTCTGATATGAAAACTGGGAATCCTCATAGCACTTTGCTCATTGTGTGGTTTTGTGAGGATTGATGGGGGCTTAGAAATACTCAGCATTCCATAAATTGTTTGATGTTATTATTATTATCTGTAAAAAAAAATCAATGAGTTTAAGCAGTGGAAATGCTTTCCCAAATGCCTACCATGTGCTACTTATGACAGTGAAAATGATCTGAGCAGCCTGGGGGTTTCCTCTTTCATGATTTCACACCATGGCCATTGCTACGCGTCTATTCTATGGATCTCCATTCTTATTTAAAGTTATCTTGGGGCAATTTCAACCTCTGTATAATTTATTTATAAAACTATACAGTTCTGTGAAGTGCTATGTTCTTATGGACAGATACTCTCTCCTTAGAGAAGCTAGACTTGGAGAACTAGTTTAGTCATTTTGGGAAATTCTCTTTCATCGGTATATCCCAAAGAGAGAGCCCTCCATATGCAGCTAGGCCCTTAGGTTACTATTTTATTCAAGTAATAGGTTTTGACACCTGTTATACTGCACATACTCAATTGAGATAATTTACTGACCCTGCATGCAGGAGCCTTCTATTTTGGTGTTTGAGGCAGACTTTCTATTTTACGGAGTAATATGCTAGGATAACACAGTGCCTCTCTATTCTCCCTCTACATTCTCTAAGAACTTTTCTTTCATCCATTGAATTTCAAACTGCCTTGGGTAGCTCATTACTCCGGAATTAAATCTGATTGATTCAGAGACTCCTAGTGTGTATGGAAGGGTGGCGATAATTTATTTTTAAATTTTTAGGAACTCCAATTCTGTTCTCTATCCCCCCCCCCACCCTTTATCCAATTATCTCTCTAATTTCTGGAAACAATGTAGTTGTTGGTTTACTTTTGTGTATAAGCAAAATATTGTGACTGTAGGGAGATGACCCTTTGCTTCTATTAGCTGTGCCTTCCCTTTAATGTGGAAATGGGGCCATTGAGGGAAAGGCCAGTGGTTGAAATGAGTCTCTTTGCCAGTGAATTTAGGTTATTGTAACAAATTAAAAATTCATTCTGGAAAGGATAGGAGAGAAGCAAGTGTACGCTTACAGTTGGCAGTTGGGTTCTTGTCCTGGGCCCACTGGAGTTACTCAGGGCATACAACGTTCAGTTGTCTTTGAGATAAAAGTCTCTTCAGGGATTGCAGTCTCTAGGTCAACATCTTGAGTCAGGATGAGTGTAAGCACTATTATAGGAACCAGGAATGAAGATCACTTTTTGTCTATTCCTTCTGAGATATTAGATAGAAGTCACACCTGCAAATTTCTTTAAGATACGGATTTCTCTTCCTTGGATTTCTGTTGAGATTGTAGAAGGTCAATATTCTCAAGCTGCTTAGAAGCTTTATTATTTGGCTGAGTCATTCTCTAACACACTGGCTTGAATCTTCCTGAGGCCACACCTTTGGCTTCATATTTAGACTATGTTTTCCTGAATGTGTCCTAGATTTGATCTTTGCCTAGAAACCATTTCTTAATTTTAGCATCATAGGTTGTCTGGAAAGGCTGAGAAATTTTAAACTCAACATTTCTTGTTCTGTTTTATCAGTATTTTCTTTAGCTTTTCTTTCTCTGCTTGCATTTCTCTATAAGCAGCAGCAAAAGGGAGGTGGCACCTTTATCACTTCCCCTGGAATCTCCTTAGCTTACTTACCCCGTTCATTAGGTTCATTTCCTACTTCTTATGTCATCAGAGAGGACAGTGCAAATGAACTTTTCTGCAATTCCATAACAAGTAGCCTCTTTCCTCTGGATGTGGATAAGATTATCTTCAATTTCCTATAAGCCCTTACCTGCAGCCTGCACAAAGGCTTCCACTTAACAGATTCTCCAGATTTTCACTGATGCTTTCCTCAGAGTCCTTCCAGCTTGTGCCCACTGCTCATTTTCAAAGCCACTTCAGCTTTTAAGTTTTGTAACGGTGGCATCCCATTCTTGGTGCCAAAATCTGTCTTAGTTACCTGTTTCAGCATAACAAATTACCTTAAAACTTAGTGATCAGACAATAATTATTTATTGTTATCTCATGGAGTTTCTGTGGGTCAGGCGTTCAGGAAGAAGTTAGCTCTCTGATTTGGGCTCAGAATGTCTCATTAAGTCGCAAACAAGATGCCAGCCAAGGCTATGGTTATTTGAAAGCTGGGCATGGCTGAAGGATCTGCTTCCAAGATGGCTCAATTGTGTGATTTTTAGGAGGCCACAGTTCTTTAGGGCTCTCTGTAGGCCTGCTTGAGTCTACTCATGACATAGCAGCTGACTGAGCTCAGAGGGGATGATTCATGTGCGAGTAAGAAACCATGATGCCTTTCATGACCTAGCACTGGTGGTGAAACATCATTATTTCTGCAATGATTTAATGGTAACATAAATCAGCCCTGTTAATTTTGGGAAGGAACTAGATACGGATGTGAACACCAGGAGGCAAAGAGCTTTGCAAGACACCTTACTTAACAGGAGGTAACCCTGAAGTTAGTAATAATAGGTAAACCAGCTCTTTAAAAAATTAACCAAAACAAAAATACCCTGACTTGTATTGTTTGCCATGGTGTAAAAACTCCCACAAGGGCCATCTTTAAGCTAGCAGTGGTTTAACAACAGAACTGAAAAAGTCCCAAATACTTAACAGTTGACTCTCATGAGTTGGTAAGAGCCATCTCCAGGATGCCATTGCCCTCAAGGCTGGAGAGGATGCAGGAAACAGAATGGTTCTGAAAGCATTTAGGCATAAGGTGGGCTCATGTAGGAGAGCGGAAATGGAGGATCTAGAACAAATCTATAGGGACATAAAGCATATTAGTGATTGTCTAGGAATGAGGTTAAGAACAGGACTGCAAATTGGGCATGAGAGATCTTCTTGGTGTAATGGAAATGATATAAAACTGGATTTTTATGATGGTCACACTACTTTGTAAATTCACCAAAAAAAATTATTTTTTAAATGGAGGAGCTCAGCTACCATCGAGATCTAACTCTGACATACCATGCTACTATGGGGTATCAGAAAAATAGAAGCTGCCCTCTGCTCTTTGATATTTTAAACATGAAGGTGGCCCAGATGATCCCCATCTCCTGATGTTTACACCCTTGTATATAATCTCCTCCCCTTGAGTGTCCGCAGGACCTGTGTTTTGCTTCTCACCAATACAGTACGACAAAGGTGATGGGCTATCACTCCCATGGTTATGTTATGTAAGACTCCCTCTTATTAGCAGACCCACTCTCTCCCTCTGTGCTGGCTTTGAAGAAGAGAGCTGCTATGAATCCCACAGTCACAAGGAAATGAATTCTGTCAATAACCCGAATAAGCTTGGAAGTGGATTATTCTCCAGATGGGAATGCAGCCCAGCTGACATCTTGATTATAGCTTTGTGAGACCTTACACAGAGGACCCAGCTAAGCTGTGCTTCCACTCCTGACCCACAGAAATATGAAAGAATGAATGTGTTTTGTTTTAAAATGCTACATTTGTGATAATTTTTGGTACAATACAACAGAAAAATAACAAATCCTTCTTTAAATATAGTTATACCAAAATTTATGGTTAAATTTATGTTCCATCTTTATACTATTATAATTTTATGAACATATTTTACAGTTGAGTGTCTTCTTTCTAAATTTTTTATTTTCCAGAATAAATAAATGTCTTAGTTTTCTTTGATTTGTTTTCTACGTACCTGTCACTAATTCATCTCTAAATCCTCTATATAAGCGTATTATTAATATGATCAAACACAATGGGCAAACTGTCAACTTAATTATTGGTAAGAAGGTTGATTCCATTCTGATCCTCTCTTTGCCTCCACCCCAGAGAGCTTTTGGGTTGTCATTACATTCTGAATTCCAAAATTTTATAATGTGTAGTGGTACTATTTTTACTTTATTCATTGTGTTGGGCACCCAGCAGACACTTTCAGTAAGAAGAACATACGTCAGTTCTTTATTTTCTCTCTCTCTCTCTTTTTTTTTCTTTTTTGAAAGGGGATAATACCTCCTCTCCATTTTCTCCTTCAAGCCCTGTTTTTTGCTCTAGAACCCATCTTTCTTGCCCTCTCAAGGACTTTATTCCTACAAATGTATCCAGATGTTAAGGAGTGCAAATTAAGATACTTATCTGCTTTTCTTTTACGATTTCAGCATTTTATAATTTGCTAAATCAATGATCACTCTTCTATCTGCCTTCCAGCTTCCAAAATGTTGCCTTTGTACACGTGTGTATGTGTTTGTGTGTGTAGTTAACCCTTTTTAAAAGATCACTTTACTGTCATTTCAGTGTATTTTGGGGAAGAGCAGAATATAAACTGTTCATTCTAATTTCGTTAATCAGAATCTGACCTCTCTACATTTAAATTTCCTGTTGTTCTCTAATAATAGTCCTATGAGGTAAGCAGGAAAGATGCCATTGTCCCTCTCTTACTGATTAAATGCTTGAGACTCAGATTGCATAAGTGACATGTTTGAGATTACTAAATAGGTCCTGGAATACTCAAGTCTTGGGAGTCATATATTTTTTTAAAATATTAATTAATTATTATTATTATTATTATTTTTTACCTATAGCATATTGCTTCCTAATTCTAGCCAGTAGTCTCAAAGGTTAGTAAATTTGAAGTTGACCTTCTATTCTGGTGTTTCCTAAAATATACCCTGTACCTCATTAGTCCCAGAAGAATCTCTGTAAAAAAAAGATTCCATAATCAACCACATTTGAGAAACACTCTTACTAATGGATTCCCCTGATTCTATGATACCATTAATTGTAGGAAATAGTTAAGATTTAATAACAGATTTTGGTGTGGAGGTGTAAGGAAGGGTGGGAAAGAAGCTATATTATAAGAAACATAGATTTGAGACATGTAAAATAGTTTTTAAAAGTAAATCTTAGAATTGAGCAAGTGCACTATATTTCCTTTCTGTTGTTGTTTACATATCAAAGATTTTGAAAATGGTAATAAAGAAATCTGGTAAGAATAGTTCAGTGTTTCTTAAATGAATTTTACCACCAAAGCCTTTTTTCATTTAACACCTCTTAATATTCCAAGTAATTTGTTTATTTATTTAATAACCATTTGTTGAGCTTTCTGCTCTTTGTGGGACACTATGCTGTGTACTAAATATTGGCATGAAGATAGAGCAATCTAGCCCTTCATGGAGTTTAAGTGAGGTAGGTGTGTGTCTAACAGAGGTATTAGCCTAACCTGAAAATTAGCTGTTTATTCTGAAGAACTGAGGTTCGAATTAAAACCAGAAGGAGGAGCGTGATTTGGTTTCTTGTGAGGTGGATGAGTGGGGGAGGGGACCGTCTTGGGGGGCAAAGAGCATTCCAGGAATAGGTTGTGTTATTTCAGACTGCACCTGCACGGGGAGAAAGCTGAGCGAGTCCAACCTCTTGTATCTACAGACAAAGAAAGTATAGCCTAGAAAAGTTAAAATTAAAGACTCAATCTTGAATGGAATCTTAGACATCTAGTCTAACACTATGCCTGGCGTACAAATTATCTTGACCACATCTTAAATAAATAGTTGTCCTCTTTCCTTGAACCAGCAGTTCTTAGAGGTTGAGAGAGACCTGAGTCCATTTCTTTTGCAGGTTCATAAAATATTTTTTTAATGCCAAGATAGGATTATTTTAAACTTATATTTACAATAAATGATTTTTTTTTTTTTTGCTGAAGGACAAACAATGCTAAGGACACACAATCATATAGAGACAACATCATATAGAGATAGTGCTGAAAGTTTTGACTCAAGGCTCTTATGAATGTGCGACCCAGACTGGGTTATACCAACAGTATAGGTTTTATAGAAAGCTCACTATCTCTATCTTATAAGTTGAACTGATAATGCACATTTGTCTACTGGCTACCTTTTGGAGACTTATAGAACAAACCAGTCCTCTTCCTCTTCCATCAAAAAGTCCTTGACACATGCACAGGGTGTTCCCATTGTTGAAATATCTCCAGTGTCTTTCAGCATTTCTCAGATACCAGTTTCTAGGACCTTCATTCTTCTGTTTCATCTTCTAATACCTGGAAAACCTAGAGGTTTGCCCTCACTGGCTCTACGATGTTCCTCTGTCCATATCACGGCTTATCTTTCTGCTTATTTAAATGCAGAGTCCTCACTAAACCATCTCATACCCCTTTGACTCATTTCATACTGACCGACAGGGAATTTCCCCCATTACAGCTCTATCCTGTCATCACTTTCCAATAGTGAATTTTTTCCCTGAGTGGAACAGGTTCTCTGAACAAGACAAAATTAGGTTTGCATGTTATTCTGCAATCAGTATTCTGATGGAACATGTGCACCCTAAATCTGTATTTCAGCCAGTATGACATCCTAATGGGCCACACTCATGCCAGTCACCGAGGGAGAGCTAAGAATGCTTGCAAAAAGTTTTGGGCAATTTTCTAGGACTCCCCTCACTCTCTCTATTGTCCCCTTTATATATCCCCTGTTTTAGACTCGATACTGCAGTAGGTTTCACCTGACTCTGACTGAATATTTCTTTAAATGCTTTGATTGGATATTATTTCTTTGGTTTTTCTTTTTCTTTCCAATGGCTCCATATAAGATATCCTTCCCCACTTTTCGGCCTCTTAGAACATACTCCCTCCAATGTCCTTCCTGTATGTTATACTGGCAAAGCCCATTTTAACAATCATTGAAGATAAAAATGTACAATGTGAGCACATGAAAAAACTGACCTCTCATTAATTCGAAAGAGTTCGCCGTCACATCTAAATTACTGGGACATTTTTCATCTGAGACGTGGAATTGTTGCACAGTATAGAGATCTCCATATGTGAGACCTCCGTGAAGGGTTGTAAAAGAAAGTCTAGGTTAGGATCTCTATCTCTGAGCTCCTTAGGAAGTGTCAGAGCCCAAGAAACAATGAGTAAATTTGGTGATAATCCCTTGGAAGATTGAATAATTGTATTTGATTATTCATTCATTTTACTCTGGCTTCGCATGGAAGTGGGCAGGATCTTTTCTGGGTCCATTGGATATTGACCTAGGTCCAGCGAACTGCTTTGGCCAAGTTGGTGTTAGCAGAGCTGATGCAGCCGAGGCTCCTATGTGCTTGCCTACAGTGTTTGACCTCTTGCACGTTGGCTAACCACCATGAAAAGAGCGAGCCCCAAGCAACCACTGGTGTCAGAACAAGAGACCTCAACCTGACCTGCCACTTGGAGGAGAGCCGCCTCAGCCAGCTCACACACCGGAAATGTTATTGTCATAAGTTACTGACTTTTTGGAGCTGTTTATTATGTAGCTTTACCTTAGCAGAAATCTGAATGATAGAATCTCCTTTTACAACACATTTAATGTGAGTGTCTTCAAGATAATTGTCTTTATTACCTCCCCTGGAAAACTTCCTATTATTATTATTGGTTAAATTGTGTTCCAAAAAGGATACGTTGCAGTCTTAACCTCCAGTTCCTTGAATTTGATCTTATTTGGAAATAGGGTCTTTACATATATAATCAGGTCAAAATGAGGTTATACTTGATTAGGATGGACCCTCATTCAGTATAACTGATGTCCTTCTAAGAAGGAAAAGCAGAAATGCAGACAGAGAAACATGAGGAAATCACATATGATGACAGAGGCAGACATTAAAGTGATGCAGCTGCAAGCCAAGGGATGCCGAAGCGTGGCAGGCACCATTAGAAGCTAGGAAAAGTCAAAGGATTCTATTCAGGGTCTCAGAGGGAGCAGAGCTCTACTGACACTTTTATTTCAGACTTCTACCCTCCAGAACTGTAAAAAACAAAACAAAACAAAACAAACAAAAAAAACAACCCAGTTTGTGGTATGCTGCTATGGAAGCCCTTGGAAACTAATATAGTTTTTCTAAAGCCCCTGAACTCCAACATTTTTTCTCTTTGTAAAATACCTCATTTGTACCACCAGTAGTGCCTTCAGCGTGTGCTGCCTGTGATCAGAGTTACTTTTGTTTCTCATACTAAGCTGAACACTCCTGAGACTTTGTGCATTTTCCATTTTCCATGAGAATTGGATGAGTTAATTTGTCTGAAAAGGTTTTATGAACTGCCAAATTACAATACAAATGTTGGATTATCTTATGTTTATCAATTTGAACTTTGTCACTTTCCATCATTTGCTCAGCACATATTTATCAAGTGCCTGCTGCAGAGTGCCAAGCATGGCTCCAGGTGAAGTGGATACCGTGCATGGAGTTTATAAACAAAGTAAATTCATCATGTAGGATTAAACAAAGTGCTGTGATGGAGAATAATTGGGGGCATCTACTTTAGAGAGTTATGACAGTCTTCTCTGATGAGGTGGTATTTAATTTGAGACCTGAATGATAAAAGGATGTCATCAATGTGAGAGGCAGGAAAAAATTATTCCAGGTAAGGGAAATAACAAGCCTAAACCTCTGTTTGGAGAAAGAGGATGGCCTTATCCTAGAGACAGGCAGAAGGCAGAGGAAACTGGACCAAAGTGCAGTGGACTCAGGTCACTTTGTTGATGTCTGAGCAGCAGGTATGTCAAATATCCTGCAGGGTATGGTTAGGGTATGGATTTTTATTCTAAATGCAGCCAGGGGATCTACTGGAGGATTTTACATAAAGGGGTAAAACAGAATTTAAGTTAAAAAAAATCATCTGGCTTCTATTCTGGACTAGGTGGTGGTTGGTGGAAGGAAAAGCAGGAAGAGAGTAGTTAGGGAGGAGGCTGTGATAGTTATCTGGGTGAGAGGTGGGTGATAGCGTGCATTAGGGTAACATCTATGGTAATTTTGGTAGCTTGGATTACGATAGATAGGTTTTGTGCTTTCTTAACTGTGTGTTGCTACCTTTTACTGAAATGCAAAAAAATAGGTTTTGGAGGAAAGTTAGGAGTTCCCCCAAAATTTTCCCTCAATATTTCCCTCCCAAATGTCAACTTTGGGTCTTAACATAAGGGACAGAAATTCTGACCCGGTATATATGGAATTAGGTGTCAACTGGACCTTACATTTCAGAACGGAGATTGGCAAACTTTTTCTTAAAGGAGTAGATAGCAAATATTTTAGTCTGCAAAATAAGAAGCACAATATTGGATATCATGTAGATACTTATAATCGTTTAAAATGTAATCATCTAAAATATAAAATCTATCCCTCATAAATAAAATAGGAAAGTAGCTGGATTTGGCCTGTATAAGGTAGTTTGTTGACCCCTGGTCTAGATCAGTAGTTGACAAGCTACTATACATGGACCAAATCTAGCCAGCCCCTTGTTTTGGTAAATAAAATGCTTATTTACACAGATTTATGCCCATCTGTTTACATATTGCCTATGGCTGCTTTCCTGCTATAATGACAGAGTTGAGTGGTCGCAGCACAGACCACATTTCCTATTTTGCTTGGGCTGCCATAACAAAATACCATAGACTGGGCGGCTTAAACAATAGATATTTATTTTCTCATTGCCCTGGAGATTGGAAGTCTGGGGTCGAAGTGCCATTATGGGTGGGTCTGGCAAGGGCTCCCCTTCGGGGTTGTGGATGGCTTCCATCTTGCTGTATGCTCACATGGCCTTTCCTCAATGTGTGTACAGAAGAAGAGAACTCAAACTCTCCAGAGGTTCTTAGAAGGGTAGTAATCTTGTCATGAGGGCCCTACCCTCATGATCTCATCTAACCCTACCTACCTCACAAAGTCCCCACCTCTAAATATCATCATACTGGCTATCTAACCAACGCTTCAACATGTGAATTTTGGGGGGACACCGTTCAGTCTATAGCAAAAGCCTAGAAGATTTACTATCTGACCCTTCAGAGAAAGCGTTTGCCATCTCTTGTTTAGATAAAAGTGCTTGAGCTCCCTTCTTCCGTCCTGTGGAAAGTTTATTATCTTCTGTAGGTTTTCTGGAAACTCCCAGGGGGCTTATCTTCTCATGATCCTCTCTGGATCTGAGTCCTTCTACTCACAGATCAATTATTTCACCGTCCCACACACGGACTCCCCATCAGCGCTGTTTTCACAAGGGCAAAATTCGATCCTACTCTGCGATGTCCATAACCGTTACAACAAAATGCAAGTTAACTAGCATTGTTCTAGAACTTCGTGGGACAGTTAGGCTTTGAGGATATGGAGGGCACCCACATTATTTAAAAAAAAAGAACTTGAAATCCATTATTGGACATTTTCACATTTCTCTTCTTCAAAAGGTCCCCTTACCACATTGGCTAATGTAGATGCCAATGTCTCACCAAAATACTCTACGCTCTTCATTTTTCTCTCTTCTCCTTTTCCTTCCTTGTTTTCTCCTGTGCCCCAAATTCTAGTTTCTTCCTCTTAGTGAGTGGTTGACTTACTTAAAAAAAAAATTTCTGGGATCCCTGGGTGGCTCAGCAGTTGAGTGTCTGCCTTCGGCCCAGGGCATGATCCTGGAGTTCCTGGATCGAGTCCCACATCGGGCTCCCAGCATGGAGCCTGCTTCTCCCTCTGCCTGTGTCTCTGCCTCTCTCTTTCTGTGTCTCCCATGAATAAATAAAATCTTTAAAAAAAAATGTCTTTCTGCTATTGTGTGATGGGTTTCATCGTTTACTCCCAAGAGACCTATCAAGATTTCTTCTTTGGCTATTGTAAAGAATGTTGTAGAAATGTTAGCTATTAAATTTTTTTAAAAGATTTTTTTTTCTTAAATGAAAACTACTTCCTTTTTAAGAAGAATTCTATTTCTAACCTTAAGATAATAATTTCTTTTTATCTCAACATTAAAATATATGGGTGTACGTGTACAGGTACAGGTACCTGCTGTATCATCTTGCCCCAGTTATGGCAGTTCTCTACTAGGAGACATTGTTGGTTCAAGATTATGTGTCATGCATGATGTTAGATATGTGACTTATTGTATAATATCTCATTTAACATCCAACTCTGTTAGGTAAATCCTTATGTCCCCATTCTGCAGAGGAGAAAATTGAGGTGCAGATGTCTTTGTGTCCAAAGTCACATCTTTAATAAGTGGGATTTGAACCCATCTTTCTGCTGCTAATTTTCAAGCTTTTTTTTCACTGTGTCAAACAGTTTTGAATCTAACCGATCTTTTATGGAACACTAGATATAAACAGAGAAAATATATCATTTTCTGAGGAGCAAGAAAATGAAGAAATATTAGTTGATATTTTTAGATACTTTCAACTGTTGGGCCAGATTGTGGAATGGGGAAATGACAAATATCAGATTTCTGTTCCAAAAAGGACAATAAACCACGTAAGTAGTTCTCCTTAGGTTAGTGTACGAAGCAGGTGTGGGGGAAAATATGAGAAACAACCTTGTGGGCTCCAGTGAGGAAACACTTCAAAAAATATCATTTGATTAAGAGACAGCCCGCATGATTCAATGAGGAGGCGGAGGTATTGCCTTGGAAAAGCATCAGATAAAGAAATACTAAATGCCTGTAGAAGTGTCGTGGGTATGGGGGCTAAAAACAGCTTGTGGAATGGCAAACTTTCTGAAAAACATGGCAACAGCAAGTGTCCGTAAATGGCAACTTCACTCTGTGGATGAGTGGGAAACAGCAGAGGATAATTTTTAGATTGCTTGTTTTTTACGTTAGTGGAGTGAAGTGATGCCATTGGAAATATTAAGAAGGATGAAAATGTGTTGGTGACGAAAGAACACTTATGAAAATAGAATAGCACTAGGACGTGGTAACCTGAAGGAGATCATTCGATGACTAAATAGAGAATATTGTTGATACCTGAAAACTAGCGCTGTTAGCCAATTCACCAGAATAGAATCCCTTTCTTCAGCAGCACATTGATGTAAAACAGTGTTCTCCACAACGAGAGAGGCCTTTTTGAGTTGACTTCATTATCTTCAGGTAACAGGACACCTCGGTTACTTGAATGCTTGAAGACTGGGGGATTCTGGGCGATTAGATTTTCTGACGGTTTGTCTACCTTGTTTCACAAATGTCCAGATTTCCTTTTCTGTCTCAATCCAATGGAAGACTGAAAATCTAGCTAGGCCTCAGGATTTTTATGGATTAATAAAAACTCTATCCATTCAGTAGATTTTTCTTAAGAAATTACAATGTAGCAGGTTTTATGGTGGGTGTGGGTGACTTCAAGATGGGGAACCTGCCCTTGTAGTGCTCAAGGAACAATAAAAGTAGCCACTGAAACTGAGAGATATTGGGATAACAATAGGTTAAAATCAACACACTCTTGAAGTTAACCTAAGAACCTTGAGACAATATCTTCTGTGATCATTAGACTCCAGCACCTAACTATGAAAGGTGAAATACGTCCGATGGAAGACTATCGTTAGCTAGGTTCTGGCTGTTAAGCTTAGTGTATATGAAAATATAAAGAAGAAAGTATTGAATTCAAGTTCAATTTTATTATTTCTTGGGTTAATTATTATTATTATTTGCTTGGCTCTAATGATAAGAACCCATTGCCTTGGACTCTTAGGATAGAGTAAAATATTTCTACTATTTTTAAATAAGAAAAAGCACAGTCTTTTAGCAAAGAAAATGGGCCGAAGGGACTTTTTTGAGAGCGAGGCTTAATTAATTAATTAATTAATTTATTTATTTAGCTAGCTAGGCAAATGGGTTTTTAGGATTTGGAGATTACTCTCTATTTGGGAAATATTAAAAAGGTTTACTTTCTTATGAGAGCATGGAAAAAGTTGATAATATATATTGTGTTTGCATTGTAGCAAGTGATTTCCTTAAAATATAAGCCATGGAACTGGGACTTTTATTTTTTTTTATTTTTTTTTTTTAAAGATTTTATTTATTTATTCATGAGAGACACACAGAGAGAGAGAGAGAGAGACAGAGAGAGGCAGAGACACAGGCAGAGGGAGAAGCAGGCCCCAAGCAGGGAGCCTGACATGGGACTCGATCCCAGGTCTCCAGGATCACACCCTGAGCTGAAGGCCGCGCTAAACCGCTGAGCCACCTGGGCTGCCCGAACTGGGACTTTTAAGTTATGTTTTATTAATGGAGAATATTGGATGAATACTGTTTAGCATAGCATAGTTTCAGAGGATTCCAGTCTCCCTCCCCACCTTTAAATTCCTTATTAGAGCAAGATTAAAAACTTAGAGAAAACTTTATTTTTTGTTTTCTTTCCTCCCTTTTAACATTCTCTGCATTAATTCTCTTTCCTCAGTGCCTTGGACTCTCCTTCACTCAGACAAATACCTGTGCTTTGGGCCTGTCTTTTCTTTCTGTTTTGCAAAATCTACATTCAGTTAATTTTTTATTGGCATGGATTTTTTTAAAAGCCTAGGTTATAATAAAGTAACTTATAGAAGTTTACTCCGTGTGAAACAGCAAAAAACCATTCACACCTAAATAATGCACTTAAAGCAAGTGAATAGGGCCCTTTGTTAAATTTTACTACCAGCTTCTATTGAATAAATGCTCACTGAATACCAGCTTCAGTGTGGAAAACATTGTAAGGCACTGGATGGGATTGGGAAGCAGGATACAAAAATGGGTAAAACACAGGGCTCAGAATGGAGCCAGGAGGGGGACTGAAACATATCGCACAAGGCTAGAACACAATGTTGAATGAGGTAAATGCAATAAAATAAGATTTAAAAATTCACTTGGTATTCAGAAGCAGAAGAAATAAAAAATCTAATTGAAGGGATATTGGGGCATGACTTTGTGGAGGAGATCATACAAGTTGAGCTTCATGAATAAATAATATTTTAACAGATGAAAAGTAGATGAAGTCTCCAGATGTCGAGGACATCATGAATACCAACATGGCATCAAAAATCTTGAGAATCTGTCTGGGGGAATGGTTTATGGTTCAGTTTGGCCAAAGAGGTGGGTTTTCAAACTTTGGTTAGTAGTAAAACTCCTTTTTTTTTTTCTTCTCCAAATGAAATGGTGTTGAGTTCCAAAATATAACATAAATCAAAATAACCAAGCTGCTCTAGTTACAGTGTGTGTGTGTGTGAGAGAGAGAGAGAGACAGAGACAGAGACAGAGACAGAGAGAAAGACAGACATTGAAGAAGTATGTTCATGTCCCCGGGGCTGCCATAACACATAACTCAGTGGCTTAACACAACAAATTCATCCCCCCCGTCCCCCCCTCCTCCAGTTCTGGAGGCTCAACCTCTGAAATCAAGGTGTTGGCAAGGCCATGCTCCCTCTGAAAGCTGTGGGGAAGAGTCTTTCCTTCTCTCTTGCTAGCTTCTGGTGGTTGCTGGCAGTCCGTGGTGTTCCTTGGTGTAGGGCAGCATAACCCCAACCTCTGACTCCGTCTTCATGTGGCTTCTCCCTTGTGTATCTCTGTGTTTCTGCACCCATATCCCCATTTTCCTCTTCTTATTTGGACACCGGACACCTGTCACATTTGGATTTAGGGCTCACTCTAATTCAGTATTCTCATCCTACTGTAAACACCTGTAATTACACCCGTAAACACCTTACTCACATAGGTACCTGGGGTTAGGACTTCACTTTATCTTCTTGGGAGACACAAGTTGACACGCAACAGGGAACTTTTTTAAGACTGTGTTTCCCTTGCTGTGACTCCTCTCTCCTAGAGTGACCACTGCAACATTTTAACTGAACCTCAGGACTGCTCACTGGGGACACTGAGAACCCCTGAACCATCAAGGAACATGTTCCCTCATCACCTGACCAGTAGAATCACCTAAAATACTTCTTACACACAAAGTCCTTGAGCTCCACCCCAATCTGCTGACTCAGAATCTTGGAGTCTGCGTTTCTATCAAGCATTCCAGGGAAGCCGTGTGATTGATGAGCCAAATTCATAATAAACATTGAGTTGGAGCAGAGGGACATTTTGGAAAACAGACTGAAAAGGCAGATTATGGAGAACCTTGATATCAGTCTGAGGAATGATAATTTCAAGGAGAGTTTGTGGTGAGTTCTTCTGGGAGCTCATTTTTAACAACACATTTGGGAATACACAGGACGGTTCCAAGGAGTGAGTTCCCAGGGGTTCCTTCTTGCCAGGGAGGTAGCTCTGTGCCTTTGAGCTCCAAAAGCCCAGTCTGGAGGTTCATAGGGCTCCCCATCTCCTGGGAGAGCTCCCGAGCACAGGGTTGGGAGCATCCTGGGTCTGAGGGGTGACATGCAAGGCTTAGGGCTGGGCAGCCCTTATTTTGCTGGCTGAGGACGAAGTGCCTTCTGCAGCAGCTGCCTCGTTTTTCCTCGTTAGGGTTGCCTCCACCTTGAGCACACGTGTGGGAGCGAACAAGGGAAGTCAGCATAGGAAGAGAACTGCCGGGGCCTAATGGGCGGATGGGCCGCAGGGGAGGGAAGGCATGCTGTTGGTGACTCAGAGTCAGCAAGAGGTGGATGTCACCGGCAGGAAGTTGGAGTCAGAAGGCATTGCCGGGTACTTTTCCATCCTTGCCCCACTTGATCCCGTGGCCCAGGATGCCAAGATGCACAGACCAAACTCAGCCTGTTTCCTAGAGCTGCACAAACTGTTTGGACCGGCTCGAGCTGGTCAAAATAAGACAACTGAAGAACCTGTCAGAAGCCAGTGAATAATGTACAGCCCTGCTTGTGCAGGTGGTTGCTTTGACTGATGATTAGACCAGGTGTTTGTGACCAACAACCCCCTCCTCCTATTTCTCACCGTAAATAAAACTCTACTTCAATCAGGAAAAAAAAAAATAAGAATTTATGCTGGGTGCTCTTTAAAAAATATAACTTGTGCCATTAAGACCTCACAACGAATCTTTGAGGCAGTTGTTCCATTTTATAGATGAGGAAGCAGCGGCTGGGGAGCGTGGGTCCTCTCCCCTGCTGTCAGTAAGGTGCAGAGCTATAATCCATCTCTGACTCTGGCTGGCTCCAAAGCCCATAAATTCTCAACCAGCCCAGGATCCCTTCTCTATCAAAAGCTTGCCTGTGCTGGTTCTGCTGTGCATTTTCCTGTGCTCACCTTGGCCAGGTTTTTATTTTTCTCACTTACAATGGTCTCTTCTCTACCTCTCCGTGCTTTACCCTTTCTTCAGAGCTCTGTGCGGTGAGTAAGTAAACACGAAAGGCCTGGAATCCGGCTAAATTCCATCGCCGCCCTGGCTGTGTGAATTGAGCATGTTGCTTAACCTCTCCAAGTCCTCCTCATCCCTACGGAGGTGATGGCTGAAATTATTTATAAGTTGCAGGTATGACTACACTGTAGAAGAACACAGGAAAAGTGCTTCATGTTATATAAACGCATATATTATTACTCAAATCGAATTCTTTCTTGAAGGTTCCTTTTCCATTAATTTCTGGCCCCTGTGACATCCAATTTCTTTTGCACTTGCTGTCTCTATGACAGGGTATAGTAGCTATGCGATTGCTTGCTATTTGTTTCACGTTTGTCAGCTTTGTATTCCAGAAGAGGATTTAAAGTAGTTGTGGGCATTAGTCATGCTTGTTTGTTTTTTTTCCTACATCTTGTGTTGGACACTCATTTAGATGCTCAGTAACTACAGATTGAGGGTCTTTTATCCAAGTCAAAACAATCAGCCTGCTTCCTACATGTATAGCCAAACCCTAACTAGGAGATTGCTGTTAGTTTCATATCATCTCAGACATAAAAGCATAAAAATATTTTCCCATATCCCTTTTCTTCAATCCCATTTCTTCTTTTTCTTTTTTACTCCTTTCCATAAGCATTTCTTGGGTGACTTCTGAATCCCTAATACTGGGAAAACTGCTGTCTTGGATACTGTCAATCATCTCCAAGGAATGGACATGGTACCCAGAGGCCTGACCACACAACCAGCCACTTCCCACAATTGCAGCCAATTTTACAAAGTTCCCAGGTAACATGTGGGCCAAAGAAAAGAACAAATTAAAATCACACGGCTGCTTTTTGTTTGTTTTTGCCTTAAATTACTTGGCTCTACCCTTAGTTCAGCTGTAATGTTTGCAGTTGCAGGGAATCCTTTGGTCTAGACGAGGTTCCCAAAGCATAGCCCTTAGATCACTTCCATAAGAACCACATCAGAAAGATACCTCACCGTATTATACTACACTGTACCTATATTAATCACATCACTTCCAAAGGAATGACAGGATGGAAACATCCCCAAAAGATGCCACAAAAAGGCCAATAGGCCTAGGAGGAAAAAAAATGCCTTGGAAAAACCTGAGGTTTTTTTTTTTTTTTAAATAGTTTATCACTGGATCTTTTTTATTTTTTAATCAAAGTTATATATATCTTAATGCATATTTTAAGATCCAAAGAACATACTTTGAATATATGTACATATATATATATACACATACATATCTTTGAATATATATGTATATGAGATACATATACTTTTATATATTCATATATCTCTCTATATATCTATTCTATATATATAGTGTGTGTGTGTGTATATATATACAACCAGCAAAGCTTTGCCCTCTACTTTTGCCTACCCTTTACTAACCTCCAGATCCGTTTCTTGGAGGAATTCATTTCAGCTGTCGTATCTGTTTATTTTGCTAATTATCCACAAATTTCTGAATAACACGCTTATATTGCTACTTCTTGGCTTGTTAATTTTAGACATTAAGTGTCTGTCTTAAGGTAAATAAAGATTTAGCTTTCTTGTGGTTTCTCCTTTCTGGAGATTTATTTTTCAGTTTTGAAAAAATCTTCTTATATCACTTCTCAAATAAATTCAAAATGTCTCTGTTTTTCAGATCTCCGTGGTGTCCACATCAGTAATATATGCCCCCTCCTTTTCCATTTTCTTCTTATTCATTTGTGTACTTTCATGGAGATTCTCTTGACTCTCTCTTCTAAATCTCCTGTTGAATGTTTTACTTTTGATACTTTTAATTGCCAAGAGTGCATGTTTCTCTACTTATTTATTCCTTTTTTCACGGCATACTCTCTTTGTTTTCTAGAGGCAAAAATCTTCAATATCATTTCATCATTGTGAGGACATTAAGGATAAATTTATTTGTTCCTGTTTATTTGCCTTTTGGGATTTTTTCTTTCATGTTGAAAGCTTTTCTAAAATGTCTACTAATCCTTAACTGTCAATTCATGTTCAAGTGTGAGACATTAAGAAACCAATAGAAAGTTGTGTTTTAGGAATGAATCAATGGACTACTATTGGGTAATTGTATGGTGAATGAATTGTTTTGATAGGAAGATCCATTAAATGTCATGGATTTTCAAGGAGTTATTCAGTTTGCCAAGGGGAAAAATATTCATATAGTATTTTGCTTAGAAAGAATGTTTCATAGAATTGAATAGGCAAGGTGTTTAGGTTTAATCTTAAGTATGATGGGCAGTCCCGGTGTTGGAGTGATAGGTTCATATTTGTAACCAACATTAAGCCTGTGCCACATAGGGATGAATGGAAAATTGGAGAGATTAGTTATATTGGGAGTAATCCAAATGACATTCAATGCTCCATTCTTTACCATGTGGCCTGAATATTCCTGAGGAGTCCATTTTGTCCTTTGCAAAGAAACTTGAGGTTTTTCAATAGAACAAAAGGTTAAAAGCACAAAACAAAGCAACAATAGCCAAAAAACAATAAAACAAAAAAGCCCAGTTGATGAGAAGTTATCATTATAATCCTTGGATCACTTAGAGTTCACAAGGTAATAATGATGTTCCTTAAATTTGTTTTTTGCTGTTTGATTTTGTAATAGCCTAATATGAAGCTCTCTAGCTCTAAGCTGCACAGGCTAACTTAAACATCAAGTCTCCATTTCAATTTGCCTGAAATTAGATAAGGTAAGGTTTCTCATTTATTTATTCATTCATCCATTCCACTAATAGCTGTTATAGGGAGTATAGTCTAGTTATCATACTAGTTAGCTCTACTCTGTGGTTGGAGATTCTTTATGTGACTCTAATTAAAAAAAATAATAAAAGTTGCTACTTAGAAAAGTGGGTAATTCATAACTAATTAGTTTACACAGATAAATATTTCAAAATAAGGTTTTCATGAAGTAAAAACATTATTAAAAATAATCCCTGAGAGGCAGTAGAGGATAATGGTTAAGAAGACAGAGTGCCTGAGTTCAAAGCCTGACCCTTCCACTTACTAGGTGAGTGCCCTTGGGGAAATGATTTAATATCCCTGGGTCTTAGTTCACACTTATACAGAATAGGAACAATAAAAATAGAACCTACTTCATGGGATTGTTGTGAGTACTTGAGTGAAGTTATTATTATTACTTTGAGGATAAAATACTTGGAAACTCACTAGATGATATGGCTTGAGAAGGTGTCTAGTTGGGGAAACCAGACAGGCATTTTTAACACAACAGGGAAACAAAATAAGTCCGTATTAAAGTAATCCATACTGCCAGTGCAGGAGAACTAAGATGTGCTCAATTTGTATGGAACTCATGAAGGGAAAAGTCCTGAAGGGCTTGAGTCTTGAATTTAGTCTTCAAACTATAAGCTTCAAAGTCGAAGTGAATGCAGAAATCATCCAGTTCAACTGCCTTCACACAGCCTTTCACATTCTTCACCTAGTGGGAAGTAAGACAAGGAGGGAAAGGAGGAGAATAGAAGGTTGATTAATGAAAGGTTTACTGCTGCGGACAATTGGTGCTCGATCCTGCAGGGCCCTCACAGAGGCCAGCTGGAGCTGCTTCACATTTGCTATATTTGAAGGACCAGGAAGCTGAGATATTTTTCAGTCCATTTTTTGTCAAGGAGTACTTCTGGGGTTGGGGGTCTACTCTCCAACAATTCTATCCTAACCCATGTGTAGGTCCAGCATACTACAACATGGACAGAAAACCCTCAGGTAAAATCATAGAAGCTTGCGATAAAAAAACCATTGGCCTCTCTAGACACCATACGTGTAGTGGTATATGGGTAGGGATGGGCAGCATCTGCTACAGGCCACCCTTTTCCCTTCTGAAACTGACTAGTGTCCTCTCCTAAGTTTATTCTGTTCTCTTACTGACTCTTCAGTGTGATGGATGGTCACAATTTCTTAACAAAATAAAAAAGATTAGTAGCCTAAGGTAGAGTCCCCACTGCTGTAGATGGCCCTGGAGCTACTACTGATTTTTATTATCGCCTTCCTCTAACATCCATGTAGAGTGCTCTCATCCGCAGCCAAAACTTCTGCTTGTCTAGGTTGCTTGCCTTATAGAGTGACCCAGACCTTCACCCCTGAAGAGTTTAGTGGGCCCACCCTGTTAGTATGTGGTTGTGGAAATTAATGGTTCCGTGTTTATCAATAGTCTGGAAATAAGAAGAAGCTCAAGCGAATCATTGAGTTCCACGTATACTCTTTATCCTATCCCAATTACGTAGCAATGATTTTATGTTCTCATGATAACAAGGGTTAATTGCTGCTGACAATATACAGGCTGTCAGTTGTCCCTGGCAATAAGGAAATGCAAAATGATCAAGGAAGCAGATACAGCTTTAGTGTGAGAAAGATTTTACTGTGTTTACTGGTTGAGGTATTTCCCCAATGTGGAAACCGGAAGAACCTAAAATTGTGGCGATGGGAAGCACCAATTCACCTAGTGGGTCACTAGAAGTAATCATTCCCAGGCCCTTCCTTCTTCCTACCTCTCAGTTCCCAGATTCTTGTATTCTTGATTCTTAGAAACCCAGCATCATACAATGGCCCTTGGTTACAAGGAGGTACTGCGTCTTAAAGAATAACACCCCAATTCTGTTGGGTTCATCCTCATGCTGGTGCATTGGCTGTAACTTAGAAGAGATTCCAACATTTTGCACACCAGAATCTTTCAGATGATGTAGTATATAGTAGGAAAGATTGATCTCACCATCGTGTGCCATTTTCACATGCTTTTTTTTTTTTTTGTCTTAAAGTGAGTCTTTTATCTGAAATGCTAGTTATTAAATCACATATTCTGTGGGCCATCCAGTAGAAATGCTGGCCAAGGCACTACAGGAAGGAAAGGAAAATAAGCACCCAGAATATTTACCAGTTGCACTTAGGATTAATTATTGCCCTTTCTACAGTGGAGTCTGATGGGCTCATCTCCTTGAGGGACAGTAGTACTACATCAAGTGCTCAGTGCTGGTGTCTGAGGCTGACAGGTTGCATAGTCAGCGTAATTTAGTGGGTGTAACTATATCAGCCTTAGTGAGTGACAATGTGCAATCTTTATTCCAGACACTAGCACTGCTCAAATTCCATGGGAATGATGTAGGGGAACCTACACACACTGGGTTTGCAATGTCGTTAAGGAACACTGAGCTTGAGGAATTTAATGCTTTCACAGCAAGGAAAAGCAGGCCTGCTTTGGGGGAGAGACAGAGCCTCATTTCTTTTACTTATTATTTTTTTTTTTTTACTTACTTAACGTTCTTAGTATGAAATTCATCTATGTTGTTAAGTGTACCTGTAGTTCATTCCTCTTTATTTCAAAGTAATATTCCATTATAAGGATATACCATGGTTTATTCATATGTTGACGGATTATTTAAGATGTTTCTAGTTTTTGGCTCTCACAGATGGATCTTCTTTAAAAATTAATTTACAAGTCTTTGGAAAGGCATATGCTTTCTTTTCTTCTAGGTAAACACCTAGGAATGTATGGTTGCATTTACATGATGGGTGTATATTTAAGCTTCTAAGAAACTACAATTATTTTCCCAAGTGGTTGTTCCATGGGAGTTCCAGTTGCTTTGCATCCTTTTCAATCCTTGACGTGGTCAGTCTCTTTAGTTTTAGCTATTTTAGGAGGTGTGTAGTGAATCTCATTGTGGTTTAATTTGCATTTCCTGCGATGTTGATAATCTTTTCAATGTGTTTACTTGCCACCCATATATCTTCTTGGGCAAAGCACCTGTCCAAATATTTTACTCATTTTTATTGGTATATTTTGAGAGTTATTACCGATTTTTTGAGAGTTATAGTTTATTATTTATTTATCTTTTGTTAAGTAAGTTAAGCAGTATCCTTGTTGGCCACCCATCTATCTTGACTCTGAAACATTCACTGTCTGTCAGTAATCACCTGAAACCCCAAGCGATTATTATTTTGCCATTTTGGTGTTGCTTCTCGTTTCAATAAGTCCCTGCGTGGGCCATGCTGAGATTTTCGTCTTATAGATTTTTCCTATCATCTATCTATCATCAGTATAGTCTGATAGGATTTTCTGTAATGGTCAAAATGTGCTATGTATTTTGACATTATTGCACTATCGTGTTTGAAAAATAAACTCATTAAGGCTGTGTTTATTTTTATCCCCTTTTCACCTTCATTAAGGAAATAAAACACAGGGTATAAGTTATATAATAAAATCTATTTCAACATCCAGTGAGGTTATACAGAATACTGAAAACAAAACAAAACCCATTCTTTTAATTATATATAGTAAGAGTCATAAATATGGTAAAAAAAACAAAAAACCTAACTAAATGTTTTAATTAGTGAAATACAGTTCTCACTCTTCTTAAAGCAATGGGGCGAGAGGAGAGCAGATTTTGAGAAGGAAATCATCTCAAGAGGAGTTTACCTTGAAGGAGGGCTTTGCATGGTTTCCAGGCAATGGAGGGTTTCCAGGCTCCTCTATATCCAAGGGAAAGTGGCTTCTGCTGCCTGCCAGAGGGCGGAGGGGACTCTGAGGTTTAAATGTTCTCAGGCAGATCCACCCAAGGACCCCTGCTTCTGTTCTCAGAGTCTCACTCCTCACTGAGCCTCACGTAGGGAAGGTGCTGGAACTGTGAACAGCCTCCTTTGTAACTATCATCCTTGCAATCTAATCTTGGGCCTGGTCTTCAGCACAGTCTGCCTTCTGGCTGCAAGAAATTAAGTCTCTTTAGACGCTGCCATGGAGACATCCCTGAGTTGGAATCCCTCATCTTTCCCCGAGTTGATAGTTGGCTGATGATGTGTCATTTGTCCTTTCAGGCTTTCTGAAATTTGCCTATGAAACAAACCAATTTCACCATCTTTGTAATTAATGTTGTCTCCATGTCTTTTAAAATACTTGAGTTATTGCGCAAGTGTCCCACCCATACTCCATCCCAACCTTCAAGAGGTGAACGTTTCAATAATCGTGAGCTACATATGCTGTGGGTATCAACAAATAAATTACTTGCGTTGAAATCTTTGTCTTACTTGCACTGAAATCTTTGGCAGAAACCCAAAGGGAGACAAAGATTTCAGTGCAAGTAATGTATTTATTTGGGAAGCGATCCCAGGAAGCAGTGCTAGGCATGAGGGGAAGGGAGACAGGGAAGGGAGGGAATACTACGTGTACTTATGAACGCATGGAGACCACAGGGCACCGTGCAGAGACCGTCCCGGAGGCTGAGTTGGTCGGGTCTGTGAATGGTGCACGTCTGGGCCTGGTGGCTTTAAAACTTCAGTTCTTCGGTCCACCTTGTGTGTGGATAGGACATGCTCCCGAGACTAGAGATGGCCCCAGGGAGTACCAGGCAGGTAGGGTCCGATGCCCAAAGTCAAGGCGCTGCATTCCAGCCTCTGCCTTGCGTTCACTGTCACCTGCACAACTCATCACGCCCTTGGTCCTCTCGAAGATTCGCAGCTTCTGTCAATAAGACCCTTGTTTTCGCATCTGGCACCATGGGCCGGCCCGGAATACCTCCTGTTCTCTGCGGCCCACCCAACTGCCCTTGCGATTTTCAGCTCCTCTTTCAAATCTCAGTTCAGCTGCGACTTCGCCTTGGACGCATTCCCAGCCTCCCCCAGGCAGAGGTGCACCGGCCTCTAAGCCCACCTAATACCCCGCACAGATTTCTGGTAGAGCTTATTGTGCTGCCCTTGTCGTACTTGCCTCCCTTGCCCATGGCCTCAAAGCCTCAAAGGAACTTGGAACAACCTGAGGGGAAGGATCTCTCTTATTCATCTTTATTTCCTAAGAACATAGCGCGGGGCCTGACATTGTTTAAAGAATCGAAGGCGGTGGATGAATAAACAAACGGACACCGCACACTGTAGCGGCCAGTAGCGAAGCTGGGGAGAGGATTAATGCCTTCCAATTCCCAGTCTTGGAGGGAAAGGGAATAGCTTTTCCTTTAGGAACTAGAAGGCAAACAAACAAACAGGCACAAACCACACAGACACGGATGTCAGGGGGCCCGCGTGAAAGGAATTCAATCCGTGTTGTTTGGCTTACGCTGGTGTCACAGTCCGTGCAGTCGTCCTGCCGCCCGGGAGCACTTGGGCCACATTTGGCGTTGGAGCATCCAGGCCTCTTCCCTTTGGATGCTCAGGCAGGAAGAACTGGTGGGACGGAGCTGCATTAAGAGACGAAGCCGTTTGCTTTTCAGAACCTTCGTGCGTGCTCGTGGTTCACTAGGCTCTTTGAGTGTGTCCGTGGGTGTGGTCAGTTCCTTGTGCGGCCTTCACATTTTCAGCCTGCAGACGTCCTTCCAAATAAGCTCTGCAGAGCCTCAAAGTGACTCATTTAATTGGCTTTCACATAAACGCCTCATTTATCACCTTCTCCATCACCCCAAAGTAATATTTATGGGTGTTCACCGGGGCCTGCCCCCAAAACATCCAGAGTTGTCGAACCACCACATTTTCTTGGACGTGACTCCCCATTTTTCAGGGGCAGCCTCCAGGTAAGCGGAGCATTGCACCTGCCCAGAGTTTCGGGGAAACCTTCACAAGCCTGGTTCAGACTTAAATAGTGATTTTCTGCTGGGAAGTTCAAAGCTGTGAGTGAAGGGCAGGGCTGGCGGTTGGGGACCTGTCAGGCAGGCCTGCTGGTGGGCCACACCGAGGGGCCGCAAGAGGAGCATTCGGTTTGGCCAAGTGGGCGAGGCCCCAGGGCTCACCCTCCATTTCGTTGCCTTCGAGCCCTGGTTTGCCAGCGTTGGGGGGCCGGCTGCTTCCTTCAGGAGGGTCTCGCAGAAACCTGGCCCCAAGGGACTGACCGACAGAGGACACCAAGCACCCAGGTATTCACTCTGACACGCCTATCTCTCACGTACCCTAGAAAATGCATGCCCTGGTCTCTTTGCTAAATTCTAGAAATCCGAATTCTACTCAGGAGAGGATTTGGTGAGCGGGGCTCAGAGAAGGTGCAGCTTGCTGCGTGATCCCAATGCCGTGCGGCGCCTTGCTGAGCACTCCCATCCACTATCCCGCCGGGAGCCACGATCATAGTTTAAAAATGCAAATCTGAGCATATCATCTCTTGGCCTAAAAACTTCAGTGGTTTTCAATTGCTCTTGGAATCAAAGGGGAAAAAGTAACTTGTTTCACAAAGTCCAACAGGATCTTATGTCCTCTTGGCTCTGGCTTCCAGGCCGGCTCCCAGGCTCCAAGGTCTGCTCTCCTCATGCTGCCTGCCTTTTCTCTCCCTTAGCCTGGTTTACTCCTACCACTGTTTTTTTTTTATTATTATTATTAAAAAAAAATATGTATAGTGCATGTTCCCAGATCATCCAGAGTTTTATTTATTTATTTTTTTAGTGATTTTTTCTGGGGGAAGTACCTACTGTGGGTACTGGTGATACAGCAGAACGGTGAGCAAAAGGCCCAAAAACGGGGCTCACATTCTAGCCTTCTATAAAGATAGACATACAATAGGGAACAATGACCCAAAGAAAATACATGTTACCCACACAGCATTCATGTGAACACACACACACGTGTATAATGTATATATAAAACATATATAAAATACCTAAATATTTTGTTAAAAATGTATAAACTACCTGAAACTGATAAATATGATGGAGAACACATAAAAAACATAAGGCAAAAAGGAGTAGGGGGGGAAGTTGGTTTTTTATTTGCAGGGTTATTAGGGAAAGTCTCACCGATAAAAAGAAATATGAGCAGGGACCTAAAGAAAGTGAGGAGAAGGCTTTAAGTTTATTGGGGGTGCAAATGGTTCCAGATTGGAGGAACGGCAAGTGCAAAGGCCCTGAGGTAGTCTTGTGCTTGGTCTATTGCTTTCTACCATTTGTCACAAGCATTATTTCTGGCAATTACAGGTTCATATACACTATTACTTGTATTAATGCTTGCCTTTACCACTAGATGTCTAAGCTTCCGGAGAACAGACGGCCAATTTTTTTTTTCAACATTGTGTTCCCAGACTCTAGAGCACACAGGGCCTGACGCACAACATATAGGTCATATTTATTTGTGGGAAAGAGAAAGGGAAAGGGATGGAGAGGGAGGGAAGGACAGGGGTGGGAGAAAGGGAAAGAGGAAATGAGAGGAGAGGGGAAGAAGGAGGGAAGAAGGGAGAAAGGAAGTAGAAACCTCCCAAGAAGACGCACTGAGCCCCTTGTCCTGTGCACCCTCTTGTCTGGTGTAGACAAAGACGGACACCCCCAGGGTCAACCCCCCACACCTTTCCCCTCTCTGCTTGTGTTGCTGAGCAGCCTGTTGCCAGACACAGAGTGTTAATAATTTCATGCGGGTCAGTGTCAAGTCTTACAGGCTGGAAGAACTCTTCTGAATCTTTAATGTGACTTCTCATATTTTTATTCTGCTTCATTTTCTGTTGATCTTATAGTTCAACTCAGAGGCCTTTACTTCTCCTTGTTTCAAACTCTCAGGGGAACTTTGCCTCTGCCTCCATCCCTTCTTACCATGCGTCCTTCCTGATCCTCTCTTGGTCTCCACTCTCCACCAATCCCGGCCAATGCCACAGGCTAGTCCAGGCCAAGGCCTCCTTCCTGGGAAGGTTCATGTTCCCGGGCAGCTGGACAGGGACTTACCCCCTATGTTTCTGAAGCTTTCACAATTCTACATCAAGTTTGGAAGAGACACTGGCTCATCTGGAACAAGGATTCTCAGGAAGACTGGCTTTTTATCAGGTGAGGTGGGCCAGATGGCAAAGTCTGGTCTGGATCCTGGGATGGACGAGAGCAACCACACACCTGCATCAGCACACCAGGCACCGGCAGGTTGTACTGATAACAAGGACTAAGTGTGCTGCAAGGTTTTTGTACTTTTGCTGCGAGTTTCCTGTGAGCCCTCCAGATTCAGGTCTCCCAAGATCTTCCCCGTTTGCCACGTGATGTGGGGGTTTCCTTGGCAACTCCATTCCCTCTGCTAGCAACAGAATTTGAGAGGACTTCATGCTACTTCAAAACAGTAGCCTGAGAAAGACATTTGCATTTCAGAATAGAGAACTTTAAGAGAATCTTATGTGCCCAAGCCCAGAGTCAGTGATACACTCAGATATGTCCTCGATCTCATAGGCCAGGGGTCAGCAACCACGTTTGTAAAGGCCAGATAGTAATATTGTAGGCCTCGAGGACCACGTGGTCTCTGTATAAAGTGCTTTAGTCTGATATTGTAGCATCAAAGCAGCCACAGACGTTGTGTAAGTGAACGGGTGCGGCCGTACTCCAGCAAAACTGTAAGCAACGTGGTTTAGCCTAGATTTGGCCCATGGGTGGTAGTTTGCTGACATCTGTAGAGCCCGTAAAAGTCCTTCATTGTTCTGATTGACCTCTATATGTGCTGGTGAGCAGCCATTAAAAACACTGAATATACAATCACTATTTACATACACTTTTTGAAAAGTTGATTATACAGTTAACATTGTACACAATCTCTAAGATCTAATCTTTTTCCCCCCAAGATTCTATCGCTTAGTTTGTTTAATGAGAAATAAGAGATGATAGACAGAAGTGGGGCGCCTGGTTGGCTCAGCTAGTTGAGCCTCCGACTCTTGATTTTGATCAGAGTCATGAGACCCTCAGGCCATCATCTCAGGGTCCTGTGTTGGGCTCCCGCTCAGCCGGGAGTCTGCTTGGGATTCCCTCTCCCTCTCCCTCTGACCCTCCCCCTACTCTCTGTCTTTTCTAAGATAAATAAATAAGTCTTTTGAAATAAATAAAAAAAAAAAAAAAAAAAAGGAGCTCCTTCAACAAAGTGAAGATGTTCTAGTACTTTGCTATTCAAAGCTTGATCCATGGAGCGGGGGCATCCATATCATCTAGGAGCTAGTTAAAAATGTAAGAGTTTGCATGTTCACGCGACCCCTAGATGATGCATACAAGTGTTCCGGTGCTCAGCGCTCAATGCCACGTCTCACAAACATACTCTAAAGCCTCAAAGATGAAGGGCAGGTTTCCAACAACCCCCTGAAACCACTGCAGTACATTCAAATTTTCGTAGAGAGACTCCTGTGGTGAATTTTTATTACAGGAATAAGTAAGCATTTACATATCTGTTTTGCAAATGAATAATTTTCACACTATTTCATGAAGAGTCCAGCACATTTCTGCATTTAAGCCTGGACTTTCTCAGGTTTCTTGGCCTGGAATGACCTCATACTAACTTACTGACCTCTTACAGTAACTAAATCCCATGTATCTGCTGGGGCTCGATCCGAGTACCTTTCCTTTTGATGTGCTTCCTCCCTTTTCTCAACTGCTGTTGTCTGGTCAACTCACCCTTTGCTAAGCACGAGTTCCCAACCACAGTCTCTCTGAGAGCGGAGACCTATATTTTGCTTGTCCTTGAAGCCCTAGGGTTTTATAATATGTTTCTTTGAATATGGCATGAGCCTTAAATATTATACATTGATTCCTTTATCCCAGGAAGGTGAGGCCCACTTGCACTTGCCTAGTGAACAGAGTCCAAATTCATTCCCTGGACCAACAGACTTCTTACTGTGACTTAAGAAACCTACATTTTGATCCCATTCAAACCAAATAGGGACTAATATCAGTGGTACTTAACCCTAACCGCAGGAGCTCTGGGGATAGCATTGCAGATTATGAACAAACTGTCAACATAAGAGGACATAGATAGCATATGATACAGGATCCGTGGAGAAGCTCATATTTTCCAGCACCCGATCTAGTCTATCGGATGTCATTTGGTTGAGGATAAAGTGAAGATCTGCCACCGATACCCTTGTGTTTTCTGGTCGGCAGAAGCTGATTCCTATAGAAAGCCTCTCCTGGGTCCGTTTAGTAGATTCTTCTAGAGTGAGCCTAAATCAGTCAGATTTATTCATTCATCTGTTGAGTGATTGTTGATATTTTAATCATAAACTTAACACTATGCTTGACACTGTGAATATTTAAAGAACATATAAGGAAGTGCACAGTGTGGTCCCTGACCTTTCAGTTTACTCGGGGAGAAAGTCAGAACCTGCTTTAGTGGTTAAATCACGTAACTACTTTATCCAGCACTCTTTGCAGCACAATATGGCCAGTTCTTAGTACCAATGCAATGGATGTACCGTCAGTACGTGCTTATGGTAGTTGATAGGAGAGTTCGGGAGATTATTGTAGGCTGGAGAATTAAGGAAGGTTTAATGGAAGCAGTGGGCTTAGGGTAGGCCCTCCCCAAAAGGCACTCTTTGAACAGACTTTCCTGGGAAGACTTGTGTTGCCCAGATAGGGGATAAGATTAGCTCTCTAGGGAACCCATCCCTCCCAGGTCCTTGTGTGTGAGGTCAGGGGAAATCTGCTGCTCTCTCTTTCCTGGGAGCTGCAATGCACCACTGGCTAGGGCTGATCTGTGAGTCTCTCTTCCTACCCCCATCACCCGACAAAATCGGTACTTGGCAGTGTGGCTAGACTGACAATGAGATGGAAAATCCCCCGTTTTTTCATCAGAATGCAGTTCATTCACTCGATGCCAAGTTGTCTTCTCTCTGGGCTCCCAGAGGAGGCCATGGAATAGACCGCACAGCAGCCTGGACCTACCTGAAACTGAAAGCAAATTCTTGCTGCAGAAAAAGAGCAAGGAGCTGCATATGCTGCATCATCTGTTCCTGCTTATTTTTTCCCTCTACTGCAACGAGACCTGATCTTAGCTCTGGGGGAGGCAGCAGCTAAGGTTGACTCCCATCTTTAGGAGAAAATATTTATCAACTTTCATATAGATTTTTTTTTTTTTCCAAATTACTGTACCACTTATCATGTAGTCAACAGATACCTATTAGGTAGTGATTTTATGCCAAGTCCTATGTCAGATGCTGAGGATATGACATTAAATAAGACACAGTTTCTGTCTTCTTGGAATTTCCTATATATGCAAGAAACAGAATTTTTTTTCTTTTTTTTCTTTTTTTCTTTTTTTTTTTTTTTTTAGAGGGAGAGAGAGAGAGCAAGCTTGGGTTCATGTGTGTGTAGGCCCATGGAAGGTGGAGGGGCAGAAGGAGAAGGAGAGAACAAGAATCTTAAGCAGGCTCCATGCCCAGAGCAAAGCCCGATGTGGGGCTCATTCTCACAACCCTGAGATCATGACCTGAGGCAAAATCAAGCGTAGGGCACCTAACCTACTGAGCTACCCAGGCACCCCGAGAAACAGAAAAAATAAGCCAATGATAAGTGCTATAGAGAAGATTGTACACAAGGTTGCTATGCACCACCCAGGATGCTTACCCAGACTTGGGAGTAGTGCAACAGGAACGCCTTCCAAATACACGAATATCTAAGCAGAATTTTAAGAACAAGCAGGAGATGTTATGTTGTGTTAAATGGGGAAAGAGGAAGGAGTAGGGAAATAATTCCAAGGCAAGGTATAGAAATCAAGACCTAAATGAGATCACAGCGCCGCCAGGGGGGTGTTTGTAGTTCAGCTGGGCGGAAGGGAAGGGTACAAGCCAGGAGAGTCGTTAGCAATAAGGTCAGAGAAGTAAATAGAGAATCAGTGTTTTGTGTTCTTTTATGATAACATCAACCAAGTGTAGTTGACCTAGCGACAGGAAGCATGGCACACCACGCAGGGCCACATGGGCAGGCACCCGGGTGGATGAGAGGCAGAAGGCTGGAGCCAGCCAAAAGTTTAGGTCAGAGCCTTTATCGGGGTTTCCACGGGCAAGGAAGGGCAGGGCAAGGTCCTGGCGGGTTTGAAAAATTTCAGTGGGCTTTGGGCGACAAGGGTTGTCCACGGTGCCAGACTCTGGGATGAGTAAGGCAGAGGATGTCGCCTACCACGGTGTACGGGCCAGAAAGAGGAGGCATGGCTCCAGACGGGTTAGCCTGCGTAGTAAAGGCAAGCTCTAGGCCGCGTCCTTTGCAGAGTGCAGCAGTCTCTGTCCTCTCCCATAATTAGATTTGGAGATGGGGTGGGCGGTGGGTAGTGGGTAATTGTGGGATGTGTTCCCTTCAGAATGCATCCTCTGCTGTATTTCTTCCATGGGAGAGATCTGTTCCTTTTAATAGGAGGAACCTCTTACATTTCAAGAGGATGCATGTCCCATGAGAGCGCACATCCTTTCCTAGGTGACGCGGCTAGATGACCTAATAGGAGCAGGAGCCTTAACAATGCTTCTATTATGACGTTCCCAGCAATGGAACACCTGGCCTTGAGTTTCCATGTTTTCTTAAATTACGCATCCTCTGCGTAATTTATGCAATTTCTTAAATTACGCATCCACTTACTTAAGTAACTGCTCATTAAATACACGAATGATTGGTATGAATGACCAACGTGACCTTCTAGACATCAAAGAATGGGAGGGAAGTGAATATCTTGCAAGGAGAGAAGCTCCCAAAGGAAAGGAACACTCATTCATTCATTCATTCATTCATTCATCAAATACTCAGCAAGCACTTGCTATGGGCTGGCACCTTTCTAGGCTTTGGGCATGAATGGACTCTGAAGGTACAATTGACCTGCTTCGTAGATTTATCAGGGACGTCCCCCAAATAATCTGTAATTTTCCTTAATCACTTGTTAACTGGATGTTATGAAGCTCTCTGTGGGAGGAGGATGTGAGGAAGGGAAGAGCAGCAAGAAAATTAGGATTATAATATTATTAGAGCACCAACTATATTTTAAATCACTTCAACTAGGTCACCGTAGAAAGAGCCTTTCTGTTTCTGAAGAGCTTAATCCTCCCAGATAATTTCCTCTAATGTGCCACTCCATATCCAGTCCTCTTTTTTTTTTTTTTCCTTTTTTCCCCAACTCCTTAAGCCTCATCAGAGGCTGCTAAGCAATCTTTTTGAACACAAGAGAGAAGATTATTATCATCATTATGCTGTTACCCTTGAAGAAAGCATGTAAGGAGGCTGACAGAGGACGCGTAATTTAGGAAAACATGGAAACTCAAGGCTGCAAAATAGCCTCTTGCCTCTCCTGACTGCCACTAAATCTAATTGAGACTAAATATATTTACACACACACTCTCTCTCCTACTATGGGACAGTGGATCGACCTGTTTTACCAGATCATAAGCTTCATAGGGTAGGAACCACATCTATCTGGTCACCAATATGTGATCCAGTGTTTGCATAGCACTTGGCACAAAGCAGGCACTTAGGAGGCAACGGTTGAGAGGACAAACTGCATTTCCAGCCCCTCTTCTCACTCATTTCTTGCGTCTTTTTCTATTTGCTGTGGCTTTTATATTCTATTTCATTTCGCACAGTCTCTTCCTCTTTCGATTGTTCTCATTAGTTTATGGGACGTCCGTATTAGGGAATCACCTTCCATTACCTCTGCTTTTATCTGGCTCATGGGTTTAGGGGAGGGCCCAGATGCTCAATCTCCCCACTGTCCCTTTCATTTGTTCCCCAGATTTTTTCCCTCTTCACCACCGGATTGCCCACTCCCTGAGGCCTGCATCCCCGCAGGGCTCTCCCGAAGACCTGGCCTTGTAACAATGGCCTCAGGACTTTTGTCTGCTGATTGGGATTTAATAGCCTCCCCCACCAACTCCAGGGGTTGATTTCAATTGCAAATCCAATTGCAAATCAGGGAAGTGTTTTGAATGTAGCCGCTGTGCTGTGGGGGAAGGAACGTGGGGATGGGATTCAGACCCGGGTTCAGGGTCCTATTACCACTTACTAAATGTTTATTCTTCAGAAAGCTATTTAAATTCCGAGCCTTGGTTTCATCATCTGTAAAATAGGATTAAAAACATCAACATACATAAATATCTCAGCAAGGTACTTGGCTGATGGGAGAGGTCATCCGTTTTCCCTGTGTTCCTGGACTCTGCTAAATCAAGGTTTCTCAACTGCAGCATTATTGACAATGTGAGCCAGATAATTCCTTGCTGTGAGTCTGTCCTGTGCATTGTAGGACATTTACAGCCACCCTGGTCTCTACTTACTAGATACCAGTAACCCCCCCTCCCAGTTGCAAGGATGGAAAGTGTCTGCAGACATTGCCCAATATCCCTTGGGGTGGGGTGGGGGTGGGGGTGGGGGTGGGGCAAAATTGCTCTGGCTCAGACAAACTGCTCTACCTTTAGAAACTCAATGTAGTAACTTATTCTGCAGATTGAGTTATTTCAGCTGTCTGGATCTATCTCGCCCAGGCTGGAAGATCTAAGATTCTTTTGGCAGTTGTTCGTTATCCATCCATCCATCTGTAATTCATTTATGTGCTTCCTGAGGTCAGGTTTTTAAAAATTAATTTTGCCTACAGTTGTATCTGACAACACATAGCAGATACTCAGATATTTGCTGAATGAATTAATGGGTTAATAAATAAATCCATCCGCTATTTATCCTTCTATCCAACATTTACTGAGCATATCTGTCATGAAGTATAAAAAGATGAATAGAACAGGAACCCTATATTCCGAGAGATCAGAATTTAAGGAGGGAGACAGAAATTCACACAAAACCGATAGAACACCTGTATTAGTTTCCTGGGGCTGCCAAAGGAAGGTATCGTAAACTGGATGACTTGAAACAAGATAAATTTATTCTTTCAGAGTTCTGGAGGCTGGGAGCCCAGAATTAGGGTGTTAGCAGGAGCAGGCTCCCTCTGAAGCCTCTTCTAGCTTCTGGTTAACCCGAGGCCTCCTTCAGCTTGTGCAGCATAATTGCATTCTCTGCCTCTGTGTCCACATGGCCGTCTTCCCACGGGGGTGTCTGTGTTTCTGTGTCTCTTCTCTCCTTCAAAGGACGTTGGTCATATTAGGCTGAAGACACACACTGGTCCAGTATCACCTCATCCTAAGTAATGGCACGTGTGAAGACTCTTATTTTTCAAATCGAGTCATTCTGAAGTGCTGGGGGTTAGGACTCTAAATATCTTTGTGGAAGACAAAACTCAATCTTATAATAATATTAAATCTGAAAATAGAAGTAGGGAAAAAAATGTATTCTGGGAGCAAGAGAAGGGAGAGAGTAAAAAGAGACCGACTGGCTTCTTGGAGCAGCTGTAAATGATGGGTAGAGTCTGGGCTAGCAGGTTAGGATAAGAAGTAGCCAGTTCGAGCTCAAGATACAGAATCAACCATGGCAGAGGGAGAGTTTGCAAATAAATGGCCCACAGGCCATCATGCCCTGCCTCGGCTTAGCCACTACCTGTTCTTTTATCCTGGCTCCTTATTCTTGTTGATTCCAGGCATTGCTCTCAGAACCCTCGTCAACGCAACACTGCAGACAGCTATGGCCAGTCAAGCCAACTGGGCACCCAAGACAAAATGTCTTTACTACCATGTCATAGAAGCAGGGAAGTACATTTAAGTGACTGGGAATAGTTCACGTGGCAGGAACATGGGGTTCGCAGTACAGTTAGCGGGAGAAGTGGCTGATTCAGTTGTAAAAGCGATTACAAGAATCCAACCTTCCTCTTTGGTTGTTATTGTTGTTTTTGGATTCCCTAAGATTTCGGTGTCTTTACTGTAGCGGCCCCTCCCCTGCAACGATTTTCTATTCTACTCAAGCTGGTTTGGTAAGTTTCAACTCTTCTTTTTTTTTTTTTTTTTTGAGACTTATTTATTTGAGAGGGATGGGGAGAGAGAGCGTGCACATGTCAAAGCAAGCAGGGAGTGGTGGTGGGGGAGGAGCAGAGAGAGAGAAGCAGAAGGGGAGGGAGGAGGGAAAGGGAGAGGCCGACTCTGCACTGAGTGGAGCCCCACGGGGAGGCTCTAACCTCTGACCCTGAGGTCATGACTTGAACTGAACCCAAGTGTCTGATGCTTAACCAACGAAGCCATCCAGGTGCCCTTGATAAGTTTCAACTCTTACAATAAACTTTAGAGGTACCCGAATGGCTCAGTCAGCTGAGCATCCGACTCTTGGTTTAGGCTCAGATCATGATCTCAGGGTCGTAAAATCTAGCCCGTGTTGGGCTCCCTGGGGAGTCTGCTTGGAATTCTCTCTCCCTCTAGTCTCTGCCCCTCCACCTGCTTACATGGGCATGTTCTCTCTCTCTCAAAATAAATAAATAAATCTTTTAAAAAATTAACTAAAAAAGGTCTTATCTAGAATAGTTCTTGGGGATTATTAATAATCAATAATAATTAATTAATTATTAATTATTAATTATAATTATAATATATTATAATTAATTAATAATAATTAATCATTAATAAATAATAATTAATAATTAATTTTTACTGCATAACAAACTACCACAAACCTAGCAGCTGAAAACATTACCCATTTGTTGTAATCTTGGAATCTCTTTAAGTCAGAAGTCTGGTCATGACATGCTGGATTTTCTGTTCGGTGTCTCATCAGTCTGATATCAAGATGTTGGCTGAGGCTTCAGTTCTCATCTTACCACTTGTTTATAGGACTCCTCTGAGAAGCAGAGACACATATAAGGACCATTCTCTCCATCCATGTTTCTAATTCCTCTAATCCTGACACCCATCACGGTTAGAAGCATCTTGGGAAGATGTTTTTTCTTTTCTTTTTACAGTGGAATTGGCTCAATCATACATGATTCTGTTCTCCTTCAAGATTTCTGCCTTGTTTCAGCTCTTATAAGCTAAAGCTTAAATGAATTAAATAGTATTTTTTGAAATTCTGAACATTATGGCCATTGGCAAGAATCAGTAATCTACTGAGTACCACGTGGCTCAGATTCCAGAAATCTTTTTTTTATATTTATTTACTTTGGGGGGCAGGCAGAAGGAAAGGGAGGGAGAGAGAACCTTGAGCAGACTCCCCGCTGGGCTCAGAGCCCAACAGGGAGCTTGATCACATCTCTGAGATCATGACCTGAGCTGAAATCAGGGGTCTGATGCTTACCAGACTGAGCCACCCAAGCACTGCCTAGACAGCTTTATTTTTGGCTCAGCATGAACCACCCTGTCTTACGTGTTCATATTTTCAAGGAGACGTTTTTACCTTTAATTGCATTATGGATGTTTTCATTAATATGGACAAATGCCAGGATCTTCTCTTTGATCCACCTATCTTCACTGTAGTTGCTCAGTTAGTCAGAACTAAATTTGAGGCACAGATGCCCTCCCTTTCCCTTGGTCACATTTCATTCTGATTCTACCCATGGCATCCTCAAAGAGCAGTGTCTATGAGTAGATGCGACATCTGATGATTTATATGAACATTTTGCAAATAAGTGGGAATGACAGATCCTTGGAGAGTGTGTGTCCTCTCACAGGGCATTCATAAACCATCCCATAATGTTATATTCATCTGTGTACCCTCTCGTTTCCCGTTTCATTCCCATTCTTGAGTAATTTCCACGAGGTGTACAAATGATGGAGATGCCCATCGTACTAATGATGTCTCCTCTCCCCAGTCCCCCTTTTTAAATTAAAGTATGATTGGCAAACAATGTTTCAGGTGTACGACATATTGATTCGACAATTCTATGCGTTGCTCAGTGCTCGCCACGATGAGGCTGGTCACCATCTGTCCTTATACATTATTACACTATTATTGGCTACATTTCCTATGCTCTACTTTTCATCTTTGTCACTTATTTTATAGCTAGAAATTTAAGTTTGTATCTCTTAATCCCCTCCACCTATTTCATCCATCCCTCTACCCACTTCCCCTTTGGCAACCGCCCGTTTGTTCTCTGTATTTAAGATCCTGTTTGTTCATTTGTTTTGTTTTTTAAATTCCACATATGAGAGAGATCATATGGTATTTGTCTTTCTTTGGCTATTTCACTTAGTGTAATATCCTTTAGGTTGCAAATGGCAAGATCTCGTTCTTTTTTATGGCTGAGTAATATTCTCACACACACATACACACATGCGCACACACACACACATCTATACATCCAGTCCCTTTTTAGAGAGCTTCCCCCGTTCCCTTCACAAAGTGTACTTCTCTCATCCTTACTGAGCAGGCAAGGAAATGGGTAACTCTGACCCCTGGCATACTTGATGATTGCTTAATTGGACAATAGAATCATACAATCAGGTCCTTGAATTCTCTCTCTGTGGAACCTACAATTGAAACTCAGAAACATCATTATTTCAGTAGACATTAGACTTCAAAGAGCATAAAGGCATGATGAGATAAGGACTGTTAGTTTGGGGCAGTCTGCACAAATAAATGGGTAAAAATCAAGGAGAGGGAGAGAGAGAGGGGAAAAGAGAATAACAGAAAAGTCAAATGAGACCAGAGAAGCAGAGATGAGACTGTTGTGTTCATCTCAGAATCTAGCACAATGCCTGGCACATAGCAGGAGTTCAGTAGATGTTTGCCGAATGACTGACAGACTCATCTTTCCCAAGAGAGATGAAAAGAGTAGTCGCAGTGGTCCCTCTTCTACATCCCCTTTCCTTCGACTTCTCAAGTAGCCCTGTATCCTCACAATATTTCCCTCCTCTGTTATTCAGCTCGTTTGAGTGGGTTTCTATTATTTGCACCTTGACGAACTGCAGTGAAGATACTGGCCAGCATGAGCACTCTCCCCTCCTCCTCCTTCCTACCTGGACACCAACTCAGACCCTTGAATGGTTGGATGTGGTTTTACATCGCACGCAGAAGGCATTCCCTAGCCTTTATGGGTGTGACCTATGTCTCCTGATTAATATGACCTTCACACTGTGTAGAAATGTGTAACGATGAAGGAACAGAAATCTTGTCCTTCTTTAGAGGCAGCTTTTAGGTCTGGTCTTCTATCCCAGGCTCAAGGGTGGGACCTGGTTAGAAGTCTCCATGAAACCATCCAAGTGGCTCCTGGTTGCTCTGATGTCACACTCCTGTCCTCTTTCATGGGACATATTCCACTCATGCATGTTTGTTGAGCACCCAAGGTATGAGAGGCGGTGTTCTGGGTGGTAGGAACGTGAAGTAAACAAAACAAATGAAATTTTTGTACCAGGTCATTTTCTGTTCGCTCCTTCCCACTCTCAGATCCATCCTCTACCTTCTTCGCCCTACTGTGTGCCTGGGAAGCTGACTGTGCAACCTTGCTAACCCAATTCTAATTGGGTTTGGCCAATGAGAGTCAAAGCAGAAGAGGGGGGTGTGGAGTAGTGAGGCATTGGGCTTCCTCCCCGCCCCAAGGTCACAGCTCCAGCCTTGGCCATGTCCTCCTTGACCTCAGCGGCTGCCCACCAGTGCCCCCCCCCCAAGCTCCAGTAGCCACTGGCTCCAGGGGCAACAGTCCCTCCCCTTACCTCTCCCTCTAGGCCTAGGGATGGTAATGGCCTCTAGCTTTTGTTCATTTCTATATGCCTCATCGTTTCATCAGACCAGCCTATGCCTCCACAAAATGTCCACTTCCCTTTTTAATCCATTGGGTTAAACAGAGGAGAATTCTGTGTTTTGCTGAGACGCTGTCTGACCCTATAGTCCTTAACTGACATAGAACTTCCTTTTAGTGGGGAAGAGATAAATAACAAATAAGTATCAAATTCATTTTCATGTAGTGTAGGTGTCACAAAGAATAAAGCAGGGTAGGCAGGTGCTAGGTGGTGCCTATGGTCAGAGAAGGTGTCTCTAAGGTCACTTATGGGCAAACATTGATTTAGGGAGAGAGAGAGAGAGCTCTGCAGACATATGGGCACGTACAAGACCTAGATGGGAATGTGTTTGAGGAACACAGAGGCCAATGGGCTGGTAGGAGAGGAAGCCATGATGTTTATTATGCTGCTTGGTGTAGGGAAGGGAAATGTGGCGGGATGAAAAGAATTGGATTCTGGAGTCACACAGTCCTGGGTTTGAATTCAAGCGCCACCATTACTGTGTAGCCCTATGACTGTCGACAAATTACTCCAAATGTGAGTCTCAGTTTGTGTAGAAAGTGAAGATAATAATAAATACTTCAAAAGGCTGACACACGAAGCACCTGGATGGCTCAGCTGGTTAAGAGTCCGACTCTGGATTTCAGTTCAGGTCATGGTCTCGTGGTTGTAAGATCGAGGCCTGTGACAGGTTCTGTGCCGGGAATCTGCTCGAGCTTCTCTCTCTCCCTCTGTCCTACCCCTCAAATAAATAAATAAATCTTAAAAAAAAAAAAAAAAGTGTACGAACTTGCAGCCCGGTGCCTGACTCCCTCTCACTCCTCTTCCCCTCCATCACGAGGCCCTATACTTACAGGTTCCACTAAACCTAAACTGCCTGGCCTGTGGCTCTTATCAGACATCCCTGTTCAACGCTTTCGTAGTCCCTTATTCGTTTATTCATTCAACCAACATGGACCATCGTAAATGTTATCACAGTCGGCATTTTTTGTTTCATTTTAAGGATGATCTTTTATCGTGTCTCTCTCCCTCCAAACTTTTATCTCCACAAGAGCAAACTCCTCTGAGAGTTTCGTTCACTCTTGGGTACCTACGCTCCAGCACAGTGCCTGGCCCATGACGAGCATTTAATAGATATTTATTTGATGAAAGGCAGGAATAAAAAAGAACATCAGCTATACCTTCAATAAGATTTTATTTTCCTAGAGACTTTATCCTGGGGAATTTCAATTCCCTCAATAAATACTAGTTTAACTGAAATGAACTGTATGTAGAGATTCAGACTTACTTCTGAGGCTGTATAAAGAAGAAAACTCCATAAAGACAGTGATTGATTTATCTTTTTTAAATCTTCATATCACCAGTAGTCACCGTAACGCCAGGCACTTAGTGATAAATATACTTAATAAATATTTGTGAATAAAAGTAAGCTAACAAATGCTTTAGGATCTGATATGTGTCTGAGTGAGTGTGTGTGTGTGTGCGTGTGTGTGTGTGTCACGGGCAGGGGGAGATTACAAAATAGAATCATCTGAGACATTTCTGTAAAATCACAGTGAGACTTTTCGAAAACACTTTTCTTTTCTCCACCCAGCACACAAAAGAGGGCTCTGAAAAGAGGCTCTTTTGGAAACTGTCTAGACAAGGTGAGGTGTCACTTAGGAAGGGGCAACGCTATGAAAACATTATTTTCCTCTTTTCTGTTTGGAAAAGGTTGATAGGAGGATGTATAAAGGACAGAGATGAAGTGATTTGATTGCCCTGGGGGGACCTTGAAGCTGGAAATGCCCCAGGGGAGGGGCTCAGCCAGGCTCCTTTCCTCGGCCTGGTACCTGCGCCTGGAGAAAGCACATTCTGAGGCCCCGGGGCATCTGCCACCCTGCTGAGCACATGGCCCTACAGGCTTGGGACAGGTCCTGGTTATGGGGAAACTGGTTCTCAGGGACAAGAATACTTCCTTTTGTTTGTATTTCCTGGGGACTCCTGGCGCTTCCCAGGAGCGACACCGTCCAGGGGGCGCATCCACCTGAAAAGCACCGGCACAAGCACATGGGCCGGGGTCGAGCAGAAGCACCTGCCTGCTGCTGGGTCCGGGCTGGCCTCTGGGGGGGAAGCACCTGCCTGCTGCTGGGTCCAGGCTGGCCTCTGGGGGGGAAGCACCTGCCGGCTGTTGGGTCCGGGCTGGCCTCCGGGGGGGATGCACCTGCCCACAGGTAGGTCCAGGCTGCTCTGGTCTGGGGATGAGCCTGCCTGGGCCCCGGAGGTCTGGGGGGTGAGCACGTGGTGCCCACAGAGAAGCCAAATTCCACGGGAGCAGCAGGAGCCCTGCTTTCCCTTCATTCTGCCCTGTGCTCGGGCGCTGGAGAAGAGGGTCCCTGCGCAGGGCCAGCTGGGTGGCCTTCGGGGGTGGGCACAGCGAGGGCCTGGGCCTGGCGGGGGCACAGATGGGGCGGCCCTGCCCTGGGGGCCACCGAGGGTGCGGGTGGAGGTCGGGGAGGTGGCTGGGCTGCCCCGGAGCGGCCACCGAGCCTGTACCTGCTGGGCCAGGGGGACACTCGATCCCCACCTGCCGGGCTGGGGGGACATGCCGACCCCCACCTGCCGGCCGCAGGGACAGGCCGCCACACCGCGATCTCATGTCACCTGCAGACCATCTTTCAGCCTCACTTCGTGCCCAGGTCCCCTGTCCACCTAGATCTCGCTGCACTGCCCCGGTTGTCCCGGGGAGCGGCGGCCCGGGCCAGATGTGGGGTGCAGCCTGCCTACTGGGGGCCCCTCCCTGCCCCCCATGGGGACAAGGGAGTCAGGGGTCAAGGCACTCAGGGCATCCTGGGCCAGGGGTCAGGGGGTCAGGCGACTCGGGGCATCCTGGGCCGAGGGTCAGGGGGCATGGCCACTCAGGGCAAATACAATAATGTTGGGCTTCATTGGAGGTTCTGTTCAAGAATCCATGAAAATGCGTATTTCCAGTTTCATTTCTCATCGCACGTGCACAGATTCTGAAATGCTGTAGTGGCCGCGGATTAGTCAGCACTCCCCAGATGCTGCTTCTGTCCTGCCCATTGCCTTTGTTCATGCTGTTCCTTCAACCTGAGATGCCTGTCCCTCATCTTGGAGGGCCTCCATGGTATTGGGGCCTCAGCATAGGTTTGTGCTTGAATTCTGCTACTCGGCCTTTTTGGTTTCGGGTTTCGGGTTGCAGAGCCAGATGGGGCAAGGAACCAACATTAGCTAGAGCTTTCTGGGAATAATTAGATTAGAAAAGCGTTAAGCTTGGATCTTGATACATGACCTAGATCCCCTTCCCCAACTGTTTGCAGGGGATGAACCTGAAACAGAGAAGTAGAGATGTGCCCTGGGGTTCCGGTGCCCCAGGTCAGCAGGTCAGCGGGAGAGCCTCACTCTGGTTATTGTGCTCATCAGTTATATGGGGTCACTGTACCTGTAAAGACTCATGGGAAGGGGAATAATAGTCCCCCATAAGGATAAGAAGGTAGGACATGATTCTGTAGAAAAGGGAAGGGTATTTTTGTTGTTTTGTTTTTATTTGCTGCTTTTTAGACTTAAATTCAATTTGCCAACATATAGAAAATGGGAGTTTTGAAGTCTTCCGAATAAGGACGTAATAACCATCATCCCTTTGTTTTAGTATTCATATGTATACCAACACAGCATCTTAGTGTTTTTAAAAGTTTTAGCCCATATGATCTCATCTGATACACACTTGAGCCAGGGAATGGATCACATGTTGAACTAACCATACACAGGGCAGTATCTTGCCGGCTCTGCTTCATACTAAAAATTGGAGACGGACAGTCTATCTGCAGGTAAGGCAGTGACTTCCTGTGTTGAACTATAGGCAGAACGTTCTTTTTCTTTTCTTTTTTTTTCTTGGTGAGGTGAACATGCATCCCGAGAAGCTAAACTTGAAAAGGTCAACCTGTCTTTTAAGCACTAGGTGTCTGGGAATCCACAAGGCTGTGAGCCTTTGCCATGGAGGGTTATCTCCGTCTGGGATCAGGTCTGTGTACATTATGTCAGCCTCCACCAGTTGTCCGGGGATGAATGTGGTGCCTACCCCAGTCTGCGTCCCCAGTTCAAGGAGCCCTCTGTCTTCCGGCTGATGGAGGATAATTAATACGCATGACAGAGGATGGTCAAGACACCTTTCCATGGAGAATTCTGGTTGGCTTTGTGCACATGTGTGAGTGATTGTCTCTGTATCCTGAGGGGCAAATCCCCTTGTCCAGTGTGAGTCACAGGAACTGCAGCCTCTTCGTTGGAGGCTCAGGTCACACGTGAAGGGAAACCAACTTGCAGCTGCAACGTCTCACATATGCCTTCTCAGTGAAGGACATGAGACGTAAAGGCAGGTGCATCATGTCTTTTCCTCTCGAGGATTCAGCGGTGAGCCTTTCAGTCCACCACAAACTCTCTGATCTAACTACTGAATTTGGAGCCCACCCTTCAGAACCTAAAAGAGGCATCTTATCCGTGCCGTATCCAGCTGGGGCACGCACATCAACTGAACCCGTTGCCCATTAATTGAGTTTGGTACCCCCCGATACGAGTGCACGCGTGTGATGCACGTACGTGTACACACACATACACACATATCCACAATTCAGATTCAGGTGTGGAACTTACATGAGTTAAAAAGCAAACGATCAAGAATGATTTCTAAACAACGGTCAGTAAAAGAGGAGTTTGAAACACGACCGGCAACCAAGATTGGAATGGATTTTTTAATTCTGTATTTTTTTTTTTTTTTTTTTTAATTTTTATTTATTTATGATAGGCACAGAGAGAGAGAGAGGCAGAGACACAGGCAGAGGGAGAAGCAGGCTCCATGCACCGGGAGCCTGACGTGGGATTCGATCCCGGGTCTCCAGGATCGCGCCCTGGGCCAAAGGCAGGCGCTAAACCGCTGTGCCACCCGGGGATCCCTTAATTCTGTATTTTAATAGTTTTCGCTACTCCAGGTTCCACGAAAGTAGGAATGACATCTGCTTAGTTTTATTAGAAAAAAAAAAAATTAGTTGGGGATGTTTTCCACTTCTACTTCCCACTAACAATTTCTTTACCAAATAGCAGTATTTTTCTTCCATAACATAAAAGAAGTTTGGAGATAGGCAGCTGCTAGCCTGATTCAGTCACCCAGGGATAGCAAGGACCCGGGCAATGCTCACCCTTCTGCTCTGCCTTTCTCCCATAGTGTTATTGTTCGTGCCCTCAAGGGGTCTAAAACAGATCCAGAACTTATGCGTGCGTTCCCAGTCAGAAACCAAGGGAATTGCAACAGTGCTGAGAGCCTCTCTCCTCACCATTATGTTTTGTGTGGGAGAGAATTCCTTCTCCCGAAAGTCCTCATTGTATTTCCTTGCGTGATGACTACTCATGGCCTTCCCTGCAGGGGAGGCTGAGAAAGTAATTGGCTTTTCCAACTTTATAAAAGACAGGAAAAAAAAAAAAACCCACAAAAAGGCAGAATATTGTTAGTTACTTTGGGATGCACGACCTAAGTATATGCTATAAAACAGTATCTCTTAGCACCTGATATGGGGCTTGCTACTATCCAGGAAATAATTGTTGAAAGTGATCTCATCCCTCAATAATCACCAGCTCTGCCGACTATCACTCTCTCTTTTCATCAACTCAGCAGTTGCTCTTAAGCCACAACAGTTCAAAGCACGAGGGTTCTTTGTTTCCAGGTCTCAAAGTTTCTTCTGAGTGGGTTTCAGCTTATTTGGATCTAAAGCTAGTCTTTTCCAACCGGAAGATCCAGAATGAATACATACATTCTTTGAATTACTGCACTTTCTATCTTTATATTGATAAGACTATATCCTTTTAGTATGTATTTATTTATTTATTTATTTATTTATTTATTTATTTAATAAAAGAATTTATCTATTTATTCATGAGAGACACACAGAGAGAGAGAGAGGCAGAGACACAGGCAGAGGGAGAAGCAGGCTCCATGCAGGGAGCCCGATGCGGGACTCGATCCCCGGAATCCAGGATCATGCCCTGGGCCAAAGGCAGGTGCTAAACCGCTGAGCCACCCGGGGATCCCCACTCTTTTTTTTTTTTTAAATACTGGATTATTATTATTTAGTTTCTCTAAATTATTTATTTTTTAAAATAAAAATACATTAAGATTATTGGTTAATTAGGAGAAGACTGAAGTGTATAGTATTGAATTTTCTGTTCAAGATCATGGCAAGCATTTCCATTTGTCTACTACTTCTGAGTCTGTGTTTAGCATTTAGAAATTTTATTCATGGAGACCTTACATTTGTTTCCTTAAATTTGGAAGTTATCTGTTTTATTTGCAAATAAGGTACTTTCATCTATTTTTTTTCTAATGTTTTTTTGTTGGCATATATTTAGACCCTTGTTTTCTACATGTGAATTTCGTATACAGCTACCATACTAAAGTCTTAAATTTGTAACAGTTTCTTATCTGTGCTCAGGGTTTCTCTAAAAAATAATTTGTGTGCGTGTGTGTGTGTATACAAATAATGATTTTATATCCACCCTTTAAATATTTATACATCTCTCTCTCTCTTTTTCATTTCCTGACTACATCAGCTATTTCTTCCTTAACAATATTAAATACTAATGGTGATAAAGACATTTTTATCTATCCTCTACTTTATGGAAATAGTTATTATTTCCATGAATCAAGATGCTCCAAGTCCTATTCTTATTTTCTTAAAAGGTACTTTCAAAACTTACTTTTAAGTTTCATGAATTGCCTTTGTCACATCTATGGAAATAATGATATGGTTTTACTCTTATTAAGTAATAGTTAATCAGATTTTCCACTGATTCACTTATTTCATTCTTATTTATTAACATAATTTTTAAGAATAAGAATTTTTCTTTGAGCACTGCTTTAATTTTATTCCATAAATTCAGTATGTACAATATAAATTATGGTTACTTTCAAAATGTTTTACAGAATCAATTTTTATTTCTTCTTTTATCCAATAGTTGTTAGGAGAGAGTTCAGACTTTCCAGGAGGTAGATTTTTTTGTTTTCTTTTTGTTCTTAATTTCTAGTTTGTTCCTTTCCTTCTCTTCCTTTCTTCCTTCCCTCTCTCCATCCTCTTCTTAGCTATCTTCTATATCCTTCTCTTTTTTCTTTTCCTTATCCTTCCTTCCGTTTTCCCCTATTTTTTCCCTTTCTTTCTTCTTTAAGATTTTTAAAGGCATCGGATCCTTATATTAATTTTTAAATAATGCTGTGGAGGAGTGTGATACCAGCCCATATTTTTTCCCCTTGTACATGACTACCTCTTTTGCCTTCAGATATTTAAAGGAATATTAATTTTGTAATTCAGAAATGTTACTGGACTGTATATCTCAGTATTAATAATTTTGTCTCAAATTTACTTAGGACACATTATTCTCTTTTAGTCAGTAAAATTGTTTTTAAATTTCTTTTAAAAAATTGAAATTCTTTTTTACAACTCTAAACATTTTTATTTTCTCATAATTTATCTTTTTTTTTTCCTTTGGGATCACCATTAATACATTTGTGTAGCTCCATACTATATATATATTTCTCTTTGATACTTTTTATCTCCATCTATTTTTATCTTCTTTTCTCATGTTTCTCATTTCTGTACACTCTTAACTGTGTTTTCAACAGTGCTGTAATTTTTTTGTACTACTTTTTGTTTGGCTTTAATTTTTCTTTCACTCTTTTCTGAATTTTGTACACAAATGTTTCATCTTATGTTACCTTATAACAGTCCTAAGCTCTTGTATCTCTTCTATGTCCTCTTGTTTTATAGAAACTTGTTGTTATATTGTTTTAAAAAACCATAATGATATATTTTGTCAAAATATTCTTCTCCAAAATTTCTGGTACACAATAACATTTGTTTGCCATTTTTTTCTGTTCCCTTTTCTCCTTTTTCCCATATAACATCTTTAGGCCTTGAAATAGGAGGGTTTTATAGGTGCTAAATGTGAAAGAGAGACAAAAGCTGTAGTATAGACCAGAAGTATGAGTAAATCTATTTAGTCTTAAATTTGTGTTCTACTACTAATAATAGTATAAATATGTTTTTCTGTATGTCACTGACAGATTGCTTTCTATAAACATTACATTCATCTTGCTTTTCCCAGCTTCTCTAGACTTCATGTTTATATTAATTCAAGGAAGCTCCCACTACCACTTATATGCTTTTCTTCTCTCCTTGTATTCTGATGAGTTTTATTTCTTACAATATACTACATACTATAGAGAAGTAATGTGACCTATTTTTTACTTTTGTTTTTGTTTGTTTGGTTTTTGTTATTTATTTATTTTTTTTAGTTCTAAAGGTATGAATATTCTCATTAGTACCTTTCCACTATTATGCTTTTTAATGTATCTGTCCTCCTTGGTTACATCCTGTGGTTTAGATGTTAGTTGACTATGGTTTTTTTGAGCAAGAATCTTGTGTTTTTGTTTATATTACCCTTGTTGCTTTGGAGGTGACTTCCAGAAGAATCAGGAAGCAGCTTCTGTATTTTTTTCTATTATTTTTCTATGATTTTAAAACTTGAACACAGATTATTTTTCTTACAGTTAGTAACATTTACATTATAATTGCAACTATATGCTCGTGTATTAGAACAAAGAATATATTGAGTATCAATACTTTTACAGCATACTTGTAGGATAGTATGATATTATAACCTTTATTACATATTTGACTTTTGCAATATGAAAATTAAGGGGGTGACTTCTACAAAATACATTCCATGGGACTGCACTTAATCCTTTGGTATTAAACTACTTCTACTTTGGAATTAATATTTCATCATCCTTGCTGATTTTCTCTTTTGGATTAATTAACTGGTCTAATTTTATCAGATTCCCCTGTATCATTGACTTTGGGAGAATCTGAGAAGTTCTACAATAAGAATTTACATGCTTCATGGAACTATGAATTTCTTGCAAGATTTGTAGTTTTGCTTCCAGTTAATTTACATTGTGTTTGTGTTATAGTTTTTGGATATTTAGTACCTTATAAATAGCATAAAATGACTTCATAGATAATCTCAAAAGTAGGAAGAAATGGTTAGTAAGAAAGAAGCAATGTTAAAGTAGAGAAAAATTTTACCTGTGATTATAGGAGAATATTTTCATTTTATGATAAATTTCTTTATCACAAAGTCTTGTAATTAGAGGGACTTAAATAAATGGTAATGTTGTGAGGAGGACCTCTTATACTCCCTTGTTTAGGCATCATGTAAATTCATAAAAGTGCAGGTTAGGCAGGGAAAATAGAAATTTACTTTAACTAAAATTTAACTTTATTCTATTCTGATGTATTGAATAAATACAAACTGTTCTATTTTGCATGTAGTGTTTGTTTATATTTTTCACGGCTAGTTCAATATGATTATGAAATTAAGATGATGATTATCTGTTTCCCATTTAAATAATCCAACTTCAGATATTTTAAAAGAACTACACGTAGCCACTTTTGGATGTTTTAATTTCACATTTGTCTTATTTAAAATGATTCTTCAATCCATACTAGTAGCTGAATCCTTGAAAAGAAGGAACACTAAGCTGGGAATATAAGACTTAAGTTGAAGTTCTTTCCCAACTCTTGCAACTTTAGTCATCTTATGTAGCCTCTCTGAGTAAGTCTTACTTGAAAGATATTTTGGGATTTAAGAAAAATATCATTGAAAAATTCAAAAGTGTGGTAAAATGTGAAAGATTCTCTATTCTCCAGAATATCTAGATAAACATCTTTGGGTAGTATCTAGATTAAATGAGAGAATAGGGATGCCTGGGTAGCTCAGTGGTTGAGTGTCTGTCTGCCTTCCGTTTAGGGTGTGATCCTGGACTCCAGGACTAAGCTCTACATTGGGCTCCCCACAGGGAGGCTGCTTCTCCCTCTGCCTGGGTCTCTGCCTCTCTCTGTATCTCTCATGAATAAATAAGTAAAATCTTAAAAAAAAGAAAAAAAGAAAAGAAGTGAGAGAATAAAGTAAGTGAGAATTTGCTTTGTCATTTCAATGACAAAGAAGTAACTTTTGAAATTATCATTTTTGCTTTTCAACCAAGATGACTTGATTTAGACCAGACTTCATGTATTTGCTTCGCTTCATAACCCTTCATTGCCGTTTTCTTTTGTCTTTCACATAGATCTATCACAGACACTATAAAATAACAGTCTTAAAACATTTAGCACATTAAATTAACCAGAAGCCACATACAAAAATACGCCCACCAGCAGCTCTGTAGCACCTCAGTGCCTTTCATATAGGTGATTTCATTTTGTTGAACAATGTCAAAACATAACACTAACTATTGTTCCCATATATTATTTCTGTAGTTATGAATGTTTAAGCATGCCACATCTGGCCTAAACAGAATGTATAATTTAGATCCAAACCTGACAATCACTTATTGAGATCCCAATAATTCAATCATACATGCATAATTTATTACAAATATTTACTAAGTGTTTCAAAATCTATTCTTTGCTGGTATTATGCTAGGCATTGGGAATATGGATGCAGAAAGTGCTGTCCCTATTCTCTAGGAGCTTAAAGTTGGTGTGGTAAACATGATCAAAGAGACAGTTATGCTAAAATCAGATATTTATGCCATTTCTTATAATTCTTTCCCTTGTTTACTTTGCTGAAGCCACAATGGCCCCCTTCCTGGTCCTCAAACATGTCAGTAGCTGTTTCTGCTGCCTGGAATGTTCTACTCCAGATAGGCATATGGTTTATCACTTTGCTTCATTTTGGTCTCTGCTTAAATCACCCTTTTGGTGATGCCTTCCATAACTCTCCCAAGTCAAATGGTATTATTTTACCCTGCTTTATTTTTCTTTGTAGCACTTATCAATGTCATAACCTATACTGTGTTATGTCATATTATAAATTTTTTTCTTATTGTCTTTCTTATTTCTTATTTGTTATTTTCTTATTGTCTGTAGTAGCCTTGGTTTTATTACTACTTTACCCCAGTATCTAAAGCAAACACTAGTTCACAGAGTTTTCATTCATATGCAATGAAAATATTCAGCAAAAACTTGTTTTTGCATGATTCATTTTTGCTATAGTAGAGATATACACAAAATGTTTTAAGTTTGACATTGGACTAAGCTTTCATATTTATATATAGTTTAATTTAATTTAATGCCCACAGCCACTCATGAAATAGCTACCATGATCCCCTCGTTAGCAACAAAGAATGTGAGACATGAAAGGATAAATGTGCCCTTATCTGAGCTTGTAGCGAGGTACAGCATAGCAGATATAGAGCCTGTGTCTTCTGAGTCCACTTCTGGTAATCCTTCCTCTACTTATGGACTGTCCTGTAATTGCTCTAAAAGCAGAGGAGAGGTTATATATATATATAAGCCCAGCACTCGAAACTTGGAAAGAAAATACCCTATTATGGCTTTTGCTGAGATTTTTCTCACAGGCCTAGAAAACACTTATTAACAGGCATTTTTCTTTAATATAAATCACCCATGATGATTCATGGACTGAATCTTTAGTTGGTTCCTTTTCATGGAGTTTTTATGAGCCTGTAGCTCATCCTTCTCATTTATTTCTGAATGGGATTACAGAACCTAAAATGTGGAAAGAAAGTCTATTAAGGCACATGATTTATCATCGTGTCCAGGTCTCTTGGTTGCCAATGAGAGAACCCCAACTCAAATTGTAAGAGAATATATCGATTCATATAGCTGGAAAAACAAAAGAGAGATATTCAGGTACGGCTGCATTCAAGTTTAATAGAATGGCACCAAGACACACTGTCGCTCATTTCTCTCAGTTTCTTATTAGCAGAAGGCCTCATGACAGTTGCAAGTTACTTGGTCTTTGGACTACAAGAAGTCAGAAAAATAAGAACAGCTTTTCTGATTGTGCTAGCAAAATGTTTGAGGAAAACCCTGGTGGGCCTGGCTTAGATTCCTCATGGTTCCCTGACCTAAGATGTCCAAGAAGGAGTGAGCTCTTTCGGGTTTCATATCCCTGGGGCCAAGGTGGGCCTGAATATTTTGAAGAAAGGAGAATTATCATAGCATTGGAGACAGATGCTTCCCTGAAGGAAGAAATGCTATTCAGACAGAAACTATTCCATCACCCCACTTAACTCTCCCAATTCCTATATGAACCATATTTCCACAGCGAGTAAATATTTGTGTAAATGTTCTCTATGCCAAGCTCTGGGATAGGCCCTGAGTATTATCTTTTTAATCAATAAACCTTGCCCTTGAAGATACAGATATGAAAAGAAATGGGCAAAATGGAGAAAGATAAATAACATTGCAAACCAAAGTGGTGGTTGCTATGGAGCTTGGAAGAAGATCTTAAAAAAAATACAGACTTGTTCCCCGACCACTCCCCTCTCTATTCTTCATTGACCACGACCAATAATTTTCAGACAGCCTCTTTGCAATCTCTAGTACATCCTTGAACACTCCTTCTGCATTCTTTCTGTCATCAAGGATACTCATTCTCTAAGTCATCTCAAACAGCTCCAAAACTTCCTTTCCAAAGTCACGGTTTTGTAATATTTTAGCATCTTCCTGTCCTCTCTTTATTTCATGCAACTGCTTCAGTGACATTTTGTTCTTAGACACCAGGGAGTGTTGCTGGAAGTAGAAAGGGATGGGAAGAAGCGGGGAGGGTTAAATCGTGCCAGAAAGTGAAAAAGGGGTATCTTCAAATTAGATTTATTTATTAGCATGATGACTCACAGTATAATAATGCCACTTTGCCAGTGGCCAGGATAGAAAGCAAGACTATAAAGGAATAACTGGCTGATACTTAGAGGCATCCAAGTTGTTATATCTTTAGGAAGTTAAAAAAGTACCTTAGTGTCTGCTTACTCATCCCTGGGCCGGATGTTCTTAGCTGGAAAAAAAAAAAAAAAAAAAAGAAAGAAAGAAAAAAGAAAAAAAAAAGAAGTTTTCCTTTTTTCTGATTCTGATTGTCAAGGACAAAAGGCTCAAGCTCTGCTACTAATTAGATTTGTGACCTTGAGAAGTCACTCAATCTAGCTCAATCTCTGCTTCCTTATTTAAAAACTAGAGAGTAAATTATAGCCATCTTATGGGTTGGTATAATGAAATCTGTCTACATATCTCAGGATCATACCCACTGATATATATATATAATATGTATTTATCATAATATGTATAGATGTGTGTGTATAAAGGCCCTGCTCAGCACTGAGACACAGTAACATACTGGATAACTCAATTTCCTTATTGTACCCCCTTCCTCCACTTGGCCTTACTTTCTACCTTTATACAAGACTGAGCTGAATCAACTGATTAATATCTTTCCTCCTCTGATATTCTATTTTTTTGGACATTTTTATAACTTTCACAAGTGAGAAAAATGGCACATTTTTTTTTTCCTGAAGTTATTTTCTATAAGTAACATATCCTGTGGTCAGAACTCTTCTGCTCAGTGTTCTCACACACATTTTTTTTTTTTTTCGCTACCATAAATACGTTTAAAGAGTCATTACCACTCAGTTTCACCATAGGGCTTTCTAAGATAAGCAGTGCAGGAGAGTCAGCTGAGCCTTTTGCGAAGGCAGAGGCATCCTTGAGAGGGGCAGGGTTCACTCTCCAGGCATGGCTTTCTCCACAAATTTCCTTAGGGATCAATTCTGGGTTGATTTCCATGTATACAGTCACTGAAGAATTTCTTTACTCTTCATCGTTGCCCTCACTTGGAGAGGAAATGATTCAGAGAGGACACTGGGACAGAGCAGTTGCTCTAAAGCCATACTACCTATCATCACATCAGCACTGAAGTCAGCTTCGTGTTTCCTGCCAAACTCGATGAGCTCAATTTCCATATCATTTTCCAGGGCTCTGGAGGAAGCTGTCACAAGCCACAAACAGGCCAGTAGAATCATAGGATCACAGAGTCAGAAACAACTGGAGAGGTCATCAGTCCTATTCAATCCTTGTTTTAAGGAAGAAGAACTTGACAATCGTTAAGGTTAAGTGACTTGCTCAAAGTCTCAAAATGAGTAAATGACAGAGGAAAACAAACCAAGAATATCATCACCCTTCCCTGATCAACATTTATGGGATATATTAAATTTACAGAATGTCTCTTCCATACACCCCTTATTTTATACCCATTAAATGTACTTGAATTATCTGTTTTTATCTCCACATACAGGGAATCTAATTTGAAGTTAGAAAAGATGGAGTAACTCTTTCGGAGATCATTATCTCCAGGATATGTCAGAACAGAGATCCGCATTCCAGTGGTTTTATTTACTTATTTGTATTTGTTTGTTTCCCTTGTCATCCATCTAATCAAGGCACAGTTGACCTTCCTTAATCAAATTTTAATTAAGGGAAAAGTCAAGGAAAGTTATCCATAAATTAGACCCTGGTAATATAAATAGAAATCTATAGTGAAATTGATGGCTTTACATGTACAATGAACAGACTTGTTTTTGATTTCTACAGAACCATGACTTTAGGAATAAGCATATCCTAGTAAATAAATACTAATATATCCACTTCTGATTCAGCCTCAGTAAAAGAAAATTTAATATGCCTTTTTATATTAAGGAAACTAGTGAATTCTTATTTAAAGCAATTATTAATTGAGGTAACATAAGATATATTGGTAATAAAGAGTACAAAAATCATCCATCCACAATGCTACAATCTGGAGATAACATTTGGTATGTATACTCTCAGATCTTTAAAATTTTCTTCCGTTTATGTATGATTCTTTAAACAAAAAATGGTTATACTATATGGACTCTTTGAACTACTTTAAAAATAGGCTATAAGCATTTTCTATATGAACATATAAACGGGCTCATCGTTGATCACCGCTTCCTATACGTTTCATGGATACAAAAATATTTAATTCCCTTTTGCTATACGTTTCAGTTATTTCAAGTTTGACATTATTATAAATCATGTTGCAGATGAACATCCTTGTTTATAGATATTTGCACATTTCTCTGATTATTTTCTCAGAATAGATTTCTAGAATTGAATTGCCAAGTCACCGATTATGCATATTTTTACAACTTCTTATACATTGTGGCAAATTGCCTTCCAGGGAGGGGTGGTATTCTTTCTATGACAACACTCTGTCTTAATGATGTCTGATTTCCTTGTCTAAATACTACTGTCTGAGTTTGAAGGAATGGCTCTGATCCGCATTAGCAATATTTACCACCAAAGGCTTTTGGGGGGTAAAAGTAAGGTACAAGCTTTTTATATCTTGCAATTTCTAGGAAATTATGAAAAGAGGACTAGCCTCTGGATTTGGGTGCACTGTGAATATGCCTAGTATAAGAGGTACTTGTATATGGTTTCTAGGAGCAGATAGTTGGAGAGCTCCTGGTTTGCCCTTACCAGGGCTGGGGCCATTGGCACTACAGCGCAGTAATAGTAAAGGGCATAATTGTAGAGCTGGTCTACCTGCATTCAAATGCTGACTCTGCTGCCTTCTAGCTATACGGCTTCTGGAAATTACTGAATTTCTCTGTGCTTGCTTATTTACCCTTAAGTAGGGCTGATAATAGCTCCTACTTTATAGTGTTGTAAGAGGATTGAGTGAGTTAGACAGTAAAGCTCTTCAATAGTACCTGACACGTGAAAATACTAAATAAATATTAGCCTTTATTATTATTGATGTTATGGTTATTAAGCTGTAGCAGTATTTTGAAAACCTAATACATGGTAGACACTTGAAAGTGTTTGTTGAAAGAATAATAAAGGAACGGTGAATGCATGTAGAGAGCTAGCTCCTGACAGAGATTTGGGAACCACCTATAGAGCCATGACAGGTGAAGTAGGTAAGTGACTGAGGGGTACTATAAAGTAAGTTAAGGAATGAAGACCGTGACTCAGGAAATACTGCTCATGCCTACTAGGAAGAATAAAGTGAGTTTGTAAAAGAGATTGAGGTGGAGATGGTGGTGGTGGTGATGAAGTAGCTGGAAAACCAGAACAGCAAATAAAGGAGCCCAATCTAGTTTGAGCAGTGGGTTTGGATTTTAATACTAGGAGATAAAGATGAAAGATAGACAAGAGGGAATAGAATCCTTTTGTTCCTGCGCATGACTTTAGGATTTAGAGGTGATCTGAAATGCTAGCAAAAACACTTGAAAACCAGCCAAGAATTAAGGCACAACTCTTTCCTGATAATATTTGTGTTTTTTCTAGGCTGTGCTCCCCAACATGGTAGCCGCCAGTCACATGCAGGTATTCAAATTTAAATTTTACTTGATTAAAATTAAATACGAATTTAAATTTAGTTTCTTGGCCGCACTAGCCATATTTCAAGTGTTCAATGGCCATATGTGGCTGGTGGTTACCATGTTGGTGGGACAGCACTGAATTCAACATTTCCGTCATTTCAGAGAGTTCCCTTGGACAGTGCTGCCTTCTGCAATCTGAAGGAGTAAGAGGTGTGGGGATATCAGACAGTATCAGACACCCCAGCAACAAGGAAGCTGAATTTTGGAGGATGGCCTTTATATTCTGAGCCTATTTTATTATTCTTGAGACCAGTGTATCAGGCAGGTTTCAGCAAGAAACAGAAACTACACATAGATCGAATTGGACAACTTGAGGTGAATTTAATAATAGCTTTTTCATTGGCTGGAAAGAACCCAAAGGGTGAGAGGGCCTGTTAATATAACTTGCTAAGGTCAGGTGTAGAGGGAGGGACCATGGATCTATAGGGTCAAGTGAAAGATCTTCAGTACACGTTACCTGGCAACCAGTAATGACCTGTATTCTCTGGCACTGAGATCTCTGACCCATCGAGGGAGGCATGTAAATAGAATTTTTGTTCTTCTTTCTGGGCAGTCTAATATTTTCCTTCTGTCTTCCTGGAAAAAGAGGCACTAAGAAGCTTTTTATTGACATTTTCCCCTCATTAGAAACCTATTGTTTAAGATGTGTCTCGGTGGATTTCATTTTATTGGACAGCCTGACTTTTTTTTTTTTTTTTTTTAAGAATAGATAATTACTCATCAGATAGGCATTGCCATATACAATGCAAATGACAACCGGGTTTGGGCATAACCTCAGATAACTGAGACTCAGGAGTGAGACAGAAGAAAGGGAGAAAGCCCTCTTGACTACACAGGGTGGTTTGAGGTGTAAAATCTTGTTTGTCTCAAGGACAAAGAAGTGCAAAGATAAGTGGGGCAATATCCGTTTCCCGTTTGATGTCTGGATACAGTTATCAGGCAGCTTTGCTTTTTGGAAGTTAGATTGGGGGAGAAACATACATTTGCTGTTGACTTTGGTTTCCTCAGAAACACGTTTTCTCACTACTGGTACTTTGGTAAGTGATTCAAGACAATCAGGAAGAAATTCTTACTCAACATAAGACCACCTCCCAACCCCCCACCTGACTAAGAATCATGTAGTTCTTTATAACTGGCAGATATCAATATTATCATCATCATCATCATCACATTTTGGAGCTGTGGAAACAGACTCACATTAAGCAACTTGGACTGGATCACACAGATAATTGGCCCTGGTACTCAAAGCCTTCCGATAAAAAAACTGGTGCTCTTTCACTAAACATTTTCCAGCATTTATTTAAAAAAAGGGATATCACTTATTTTTTTGTCTTCATTAAATTTTAATTGAAGAGAAAATTTATACATGAAGTAATGAGATACTATACCATAAATTTAAATCTACTGAGGACTCTTCCTGCCTTCTAAACAAATTCATTTTCTTTCCCTTCAAACTTGCTTTACATGCTGTATTTCCTGTCTTGGTTGCTACCATAATCTTGAATCACACAAGCTAGAAACTCAGATTTTCCCCATTCCAACTCATATTTCTGGTCCATTCCCCAAGTCATAATAATGACTGATAAAGATCTGTCTCCTCTCCAAGCCTATTTCTCTGGCCTGATTTCTATCTTCCTTATTTCTCAGTGATTCCGGTAGCATCTTCACTGATCTCTCTAGCTCCTGCCTCAGCCCAGTCTGATCCACTTTCCACCATGGTCCCTTGGAGACTTTTCTCCAGGCCATAACCTGAGCATAGCTGCAGATTATACCCAGGGCTGATTCAGGTGGCATAGAGCAATATGGACACAGTGCTCATTAAATACTGTAAAATGATCTACTCTCGATAATTTCCCTGTTCTAAGCAATAATAACAAATCACAGGTTGAAATGTGCTGGTCACATAATATTTTTATATGAGATTCATTAAATGCATGAATACTAACTAGAAAGTGTTGTCTACATACCAACTAACATCGTATTAGGGTAAATGTTTCACCATTAAGGAAATATAGGACTCTAGAATAAAAGCTTAGCTCCTTAATATGATACCAAGACCTACGAGAATCTGATCTGATCATCCGCATGCATCCTCCCTTACTGTGTCTTACATTTTTTTCTGTGATTCTAGATGATTATAAATTCTAACAACTAGTTTAAGTCCTTGTGTAGAATATACTTCAAATAAATAGGCACTGAACAAGTGAATAAAAATAACCCGCCTGTCTTGTCCTATTAGATGTTAAGTTCCTTTAAATCAAGGTTTAATAGGTTAGTCATTTCTCTTTCTCTCACAATCTCTTTTTCCCCCCCTCCAGAATACACTACTAGAAATAAAAAAGTGAAGGAGTAACGTGAGCCAGGGGTTGTAACAGTGGTGGTGTGACTTGAGACAGGTCTCGAACTAAGGGTAAACAGAGAGAAGAATGTAGGGAATTTCAGGTGCACGAATGAATAAAAGGTTGAAAACAAAAACAAGCAAAGCAAAACAAACAGCAACAATAAAAGGCTGAGGTGCAGGAGATCATAACTGAGTCAGCTGGAGTGGGTAGTGTGCATTTGAGAGTAGGTTTCTGGGTAGTAAAGAATTTAACCTTGTTCAGAAAGAGGTCTGGCTTTTGCCCTTGGCTTCTGAGAGGTAATCTTGGAAATGTCACGCCTGGAAGGAATATCTTTATCCGCGTGGGGCCTTTGGATCATGCTGGATAGTCTAACAAGGAGATTTAGGGTGCAGGCTTTGGGTCACATGGCGTTGATGCACCTCTGGAATGGAGACTGAGATCAGCTACCTGGGTAATCAACATGCCTACGCAGGATGGGTCCCCATAAAAACTGGACAACAAGGTCTGGGTGAGCTTCCCTGGTGGGCAATATTCCATGAGCATTGTCATTTTGATGCCAGAAGAATAACACTGCTCTGATTCCACGGGAAAAGGGCAATTTCCAGCTACATATTTGAAATCCTCATGGACGCTACCCAATGGGCCTATTACCTTGGTGATTTTTAATGTGCGTCCTTTGCCTGGAACAAACTGTAACTGTGAATATAAGCACTTTCATTGTGTCCTGTGAGACCCTCTAGTGAAAAACTATACCTGAAGGCTGGTGTCGAGAACTGGCAGTGGTATCAGAGGTGAGGGAAGTCTTGGGTTCGTTCTTCCTTCTAACTTTGCATTGGCTAACTTCCCCCACTTTCCAACTCAGTTTAGATCTAAAATTATTTTTTTTAAAGCCAAATACCTGTGGACCCCTGTTATCTGGAACAGATGTAAGAAGGAGTCGTGGTAGTTACAGCAGGGCCATAGGCTCGCCTTCCTCTTACTTGCCATTGTCATCCTCAATGCCATCCGCAGAAGCTAGGGCTATGCCGAGCAGCCCTGGACAACCCTCACCCCTGGCTAGACGCTCTGTTAGAGGAAGGAGAGGGAACTAACCTTTTGTGAACCCTACTGAATGTGGCCTTGCAAACCGTTTCATGACCGTTTGTTTAATCCTGCAATCGCCCTCAAAGGTGAGCTGATTTGCCCGTTTCACATGCATTGAAAATAAGCTTAGAACAATTAGGAGCTGGCCCAAGGCCACACCGTGAGTACAAGGCCGAGCTGGGATTAGAAAGTCAGCAGAAGTTCAACTTGATCCTTCAAAAACAGGGAGATAACTTGGGGGCTTGAGCAGGGCGGGGATTTCACAAAATAAGCATTGGAGGAATATGTGGTGTCAGTGTGGAGCAGGGGGAAGAACGGAGGTGCTGGGAGATGGTTGCAAGATGAATAGAGTCATGGATGGCGGTGCTTCAAGCAGGCTGCTAGAGATACAGTATAGATAAAATTTAACTTCACAGAGTCCTGACCTTTCAGATCAGCACTGGAGAAAAGAACCTCCTGGACCATTGCTCTCTGCCCCACCTCTTTAAATAGTGAAGAAAAAGAAACATCCTCTGTGTTTAAATTTTTTAAAAAGCTATTTCATTTTAAGTCACTCATGATTTCACCTGTCAAAGGACAAGCTTTCCCAGAACTAGGGGAAAAAAAATGAATAAAACCTAGAGAAGATCACTAAAGAGCTCTAAAACATGAAAGGTTTTCAGGGGTATCTGTGAAAAAAAAAAAAAAAAAAAAAAAAAAGAAAATCCTGGTGACCTCTGCCAAACTGGAGTCAAAAACAACTTACTTTGTGAAATGTGATTTCTTGGCTTGAAGTATTTTACACCAAGAGTAGTAGCTGGCAAACAATGCGGGGGCGGGGGGTGGGGGAGCTGATCCGATAAGAGCTAATGAGTGAGGGTCACTAACTGTCAGGTGCCCGCCACGCATTCGCTCGTGCAATCGTCCCACGAACACCGCGTGAGGCAGGTGTACGTCGACGGCTCAGCTCTTACGGCACAATTGCAGTTAAGTCAGTTTGTCATCAGTCATTTCATGCACATTTTATCTTCTAGAACATAAGTTCCATAAGGGCACAGACCTGATTCGTTTTACTCTTTTATTTCTTTACTATTGAATTTCCTGGTGCTCCTGAGTCTTACCTCTAATTGGTAGTTGATATTCTGAGAAGGATTATTTAGTACATATATCCAGCCCCAAATTCCAACTCAGTTCTTCTGACCTTCAGGTGAAGTTTTAGAAAATGCAGCCGGGACCTAGGATGATCATTTAGGCAACGACAAACTGGCCTCTTAGCTTGTCTCCCAGTTGGGCTTGGTTGTGTCTTAGTGTCCCACAAATGTGAACTTTGATTTCTTATTTATGACATGAAGTCTTGGAATTAATGACTTCTGAGGTCTCATAAATTTTTGCGAAGCTGTACATGTGTGAATTTCAGTAGTTGGTGTTTCAGATGAACTCATCTTTTTAGAAGTGAAGCCTGTCACATGTGACACTGGCCATGCTGCAAACATGCTTCCAATATTATGATGTTTCTTCCCTCTTGGCTGGGGAATCCCAACAAATCCTGTAAAATTAGGCATCTGTTCCCATTGGTGGATTTTTCTACAGATAAAAAGACCTGCCTCCACGTTCTGGTTCTGCCATCACCTGATGATATTGGGCTTATTCGGCTTTCAAGTTCTCCGTCAATGAAGCTTAATAATAATAATAATAAAATCTAACATTCATGGATTGCTAATAATAATAATAATAATAATAAAATATTTCATGGATTGCTAATAAAAATAATAATAATAAAATCTAACATTCATGGATTGCCAATAATAATAATAATAATAAAATCTAACATTCATGGATTGCCAATGCTATAGGCTGAATGCTTGTGTACTGCTCATATTCATATTCAAATTTCATGCGCTATGTAGTGATGTTTAGAGGTGGAGACTTTGAGAGGCGTTTAGGTCATCAGAGCTCTGATGGGATAAATGGCTCCTAAGGGATTAATGCCCTTATTAAAGAGAACCCAGAGAATTCCCTCGTCCCTTCCACCACGTGGAGACTTAGTGAAAGGACAGCCATCTATGACCTAAGATGCAGGTTCTCATCAGATATGAATCTACCAAGGCCTTGATCTTGGACTTCCCAGCTTCTGTAACTGTGAGAAACCAATTTATGTTGTTTATAAGTCACTTAGTCCACAGTACTTTGTTAAAGCAGCTTGGGCAGACTAGGACAGCCAGATACCATGCAATCCCTCTTTGTTTTTAATCTATCTAATTTATATGAAAATGTTATCAAACAGATATTTTTATTGCCATAAAAGGCTGTGGAGCCAGAGATTTAGAAGTGAATTGCCCAGGGTCTCACATTTTAAAAGATGGTGAGAAAAGGAATTGAACCAGATATTTCTGATCTATAGATTTAAAAGCTTTGGCCATCACATTTATAGCTTTTGGGAGAGTGGTTGGGAGTGAATTTTGTTTTTTGTAGTATAAAAGTCTTTGTTAAAATCTGTTGGAAGTTATAGTGTTATTTCCCTAAAAAAAATATATTATGATTATATCACTCAATATTTTGGAGGCAGTGTCAAAGATCTCGTAAAGTTCCTAAAATGTAGTAACTAGAAATTCAGGGGGAAAAAAAAAAAAAAAACCACAATGCAAAAAGAACCTTCTCCTCCCAAATCTGAACCAGATTCATTCTAACAGCACCTTCTAGAATAGATTTTCAGAAGGCCATGAAGAAAATGTAAGAAAAGTCACAAAGAGCACAATTAACCCCTTTCACCATAGTCTGTATACTATAGGTTCAGGTGTATTAAGGGCCTAAACAATCTCTTTGCCTCCCTGTAGCCTGGAGAACTCAGCCTGGTTGCTGATTACCACCGTTGTCATGAGTTTCCATGTTTGCTCCAAGTTCTCAGATGTCTGTTTCTCAAGTTTAATTTGCCCAGGACATTGCAGGAAGAGGAACCGTGGGGGAATGATTAAAAGCATATGGCGTATGAGGGGGGGAGGGGGAGCAGTGAGCACAGCAGAAGGGAGGAGGATTGCTACATTGAGTGTTTCTAGTAAAGGGGAGTGGGGGAATATTTGCTCTTTTGGCTTGAGCTAAACTGTAGTGTGTAATACTCCTCTCTCTTGCCCTCTAGGCCTAGAGTGTAAGATAGAGAAGTTTAGGGGGAACTGTGATTTTTAGGGTGTCCCGTTGTCACATCTATCCATCCATCTATCTATCCATCCATCCATCCATCCATCTACCATCTATCCATCCATGTATCATCTATCTATCTATCTATCTATCTATCTATCTATCACCTATTTATGTATCTATCCATCCATCCATCTCTCTTTTCCCTCCTCTATCTCTTCCTGGAATGTTTTTATATATTAACTAGTGATATGATGATAGATATGCACACGTGTGTGTGTGTGTATGTGTGTATTTTCCTGTTAAATAAATGGAACAGTGGTGGGTCCCAAATCTGACCTGGCATCATGCCCCTTGGGAGTGTTTTGCAGATACACATTCATGGATTCACCAAGACTCACTAAATCAGACTCTCAGGGGAACCACCATTTGCCTTTAAGTATACCTCCCCCTTGTGTTGGCAATTATTTCTATCAGAATTCTTTTATAGTAAAATAAGGTCTAAATGGATTCCCAGGATATTATTGCTGTAAAGGAACTTAACCGCCATTGAAGTGGACACTTGCAGATTTTTGGCTGTTCAGAGTACATTTTACCTTCTGGTTATAATAGCCATGTTTCACTTTAGGAAATACTCTCTCCCAATCATGTGCAGATTTAATTGAATTTATAATGTACTAGTCTTGCTCTCACCTCGCCAATGGGAAGTCAGAGAGAGAAAGTAGGTCAGTGATTCCCTCAAGAGTGTATGAAGAGATAGAAATACAGATTTAAAAAAAAAAAGAAGAGGAAGAAAAAGGAAGGGTTGATGCTTATTTGCCCTGGCATGGACATCCTAGTTAGGCTGTACAGGAATTCCTGCTTCCCAGAAGTTCCCAGGGCCTCTCTTGGTCTCTGCCCCTTTCTGGCCTGGTTCTCCAGGCCTCCTCTCAATGATGTGAGGCATTTGAATTCTTCCAATAAAATGCTTTTAGACCTAAGTTAGCCAGAAACTACTTTAGTTACTTATCCCAACATCCACCTTTCAAATCCAACACACATATTTTATGTAAGACGTCACAGGGACCCACAGACCCTAAGTTAGTTACTTGCCTGAGGTCACCAGGTTAAGAAATGGTGGCATTGGGACTGGAATCTGGATCTCTTGGTTTTGAGGATGAGCAGTGAGTATTGGTTTGCCTTTATCAAATGGTTCTTTAATTTTTTTTTTTTAACCTTGGTGTGGTCTTCTAGATTCTTTTGGAAGTTATGCCAATAGGAATAATGTCACACTTGTAAACACAATTTTCTTTAGTTCTCAAAATATTTCATGGGCCATCGGGTCTTGCTGCCTGCTGCCCTGCCTCTGGCTAGTGCCTATTTTAGATGTTTCTAAAGAAGATGAATGCTTTCCTCCTCTGGTGCACCTGGACCAATATGCCACATCTATGGGGAGAAGACACTTTTTTCCCAGAGTTAGTGGTTGTCCTGAGGCCCCAAGGTATGGTATTGATTGAAGATGGTTGGGTTACTATTTTAATACTATTTTAATCTTGACTTTTCCCCCAAAAGACATTGTGGTACACATTATGTAGGAAAATTCATGATAGTTAAACCACATCCTCAGAGATAGAGTCAGAGCTGGTTATAGTCTGTTGGTTGAGGAAGAATTAATGGTTAATTAATGGTTCTACTTTAACCCATTTTTTAACCCACACAGTTATTTTCATTTATATAGTATTTTCTACTACATACTATTAAATTATTCCACTACCCAGAAAGTGGACTTCTGAGTGAAGGGTCACTTTCAGAAGGGTTAATAATATGTCAAAGGTAATATATGCCCTATAAGTAGCAGTATGGGACCAGCAACCTAGAAACCCTGAAACTCCGAACCGGGGGCCTTGTGCTCTGGCTGCCCCTTCTTTTCCTTTCAATTCATGTAATCATTATGGCAGTTGCTTTGGGAAAGAAATTAAGGGATAAGTATTGAATATCCTAAAGACGACTTCAAGCCAGGTGTAAGAGTTTTCTGACTATAAATAAGACCTTACTCCATTGTACCTCTACCACGCACTAGAGGCTGAGTAATTTGTCAGTCAGTTTGTTCATCAAAACATTCATTACTCTTTTACTATGTGCCTCCAGGTTCAAGGGGGGATGAATCCTCGCACTTACCTTGTTGTTCACAAACTGGGCCCCGTTCATGGAGGGCGAGGGGCAACGAAGAATAAGGCAGGCCCTGCAGATTGGTAGGTGGCACTTTCAATAAGCAAAGGAACCTACGTACAAGGCTTAACTTGCGCAGCCTCAAAATGGGTCCATTTACACACTCACGCTCCAAAATCTGAGGTCTCTATAGAGGACGTAACTGGGTTCAGTTGCGTCTTCAGTCTAGTTGATCTCAGCAATATCTTCCTCTCTCGAGGGTGTAGACTTCCTCAAAACAGCTGCTAGTATGGGAATAGCAAGCAGGATGTACATTCCAAAGACATGGCGGGGGTGGGGGGGTGGGGGGGTGGCCAGGAGCCTCCAATTGCCAGCCAGGGTCTAGCTCACAGGTCAACTTGCAGGCCCAGCCTCTCGATGACCTCCTCTAACACACCCTCAAAGAGCTTGCTGTCCAGTGGATTAGTTCTAAGGCTGAGATCAAGGAAAAAGAACCGACATCTTCAGCGAGTGCTAGCATACGCTAGCTGTGTATACAATTTCAGATAACGCCTCTTACAGTTCGTTGTCTCAGAGTCATTTTTCTCCCATAGATTCATAGCATTACATGTACTGATTACAGTACCTGGCATGTCGTAAATTCTCAGTGATGGCATCTAGTAAATAATTACTTAAACACATGTGTGATCACTTTATACCATTAATTTTTTTTAAAATCATCATTTCATCGTACCATTGCTTACAGTATGGATTCTGAACTCTAAGTGTGACTTACAATAAAGGCCTTCACTATCAACCTAAACAACCCCCCTCCCCTTGCTCTTTTATATTCTACTTTGTATGACTTAATGCAACTTTTAAAAATTTGCTGGAATAAGTAAACTCCTGTTTATCATTCAGTATCTGGTTCCAAACTTGTCTCCTTTGGGAGGACTTCTTTATCCTTTCCTCCATGGAGAATTCCACTCCAGAACGTCTGCAAGCTCTATAATTGTGTATGTTTATAACTCTCTTTCCCACTAGTTACTGAATGCTTCAGGCTCAGAGACTCTTAATCTCTTTCTTTTCAATTTGGGTCCCAGATTTAGCACCTAGGATGAGATAAGAGTTTAGCATATGTTTGCAAATTGAGTAGATACCCACCTATTATGAACTGGAAAATTTTGGAGTCTCACTTAAAAAAAAATATATATATATATATATATATATATTTGTGGGTGCAAAATGTTTGACATTAGAAGGAGCATCTTGAGAGAAATGAAAACTGGCTTCTTTCTTTTTTATCAGAAAGGAACTTTGTTATAATCTGGAATTACCTGGCCTCTATCTCATTCAAAAGTGGGTGGAGTATATTAGCTCCCAAGTTGAAGCGGCAATTGTTAAATATTTGCCAAATTTATCCCAAAATGTTCACCATTGGTCTCTTTGATGCCATATTCACAAGTACATGTTGAATGATTGGATGATTCAACAGCATTTTAACATCAATATCAATTAAGCACATACTATTGCCGGGGACTGTCTTAGACATGTTAGGGTAAAATCCAGAGACACTCATAATCCAGTTGGGGGACAGAGACACACGTATATTGAGATTAATTTTTAAAAATATTTTATTTATTTAGTCATGAGAGAAACAGAGAGAGAGAGAGGCAGAGACACAGGCAGAGGGAGAAGCAGGGTCCCCACAGGGAGCCAATGAGGGACTCGATCCCAGGACCCCAGGATCACACCTTGGACTGAAGGCCGCGCTAAACTGCTGAGCCACCCAAGTTGCCCTATTGAGATGCTTCTGACTGCAACCAATAGAGCCAGTTTGATCTGGTATAAGTTAAAGAGAGGGAATTTATTAAAAGAAGAAATACTTGTCTTACTGAGGCCACAGGCAAGAATACAACTGAAACTAGGGAGAGGCTGGACACAGGACCTAGAAAGCCACGAAGACTCACTCCTTCTTGGATTCTGCTCCTCCCTCATTGTCTGCTGCTTCTGCTCTTCCTAGACGCGGGCCCCTGTGCTCTTCTGGTACCTGTGATGGAAAAGCACTGGCCATGTCGTGCCACTTCTGCTTTGCAAGACAGTCAAACCTCATACAGTGCTTCTCAATCTCTGTTTTTTCCATCCTTCACTCCTCTACTTCCCCATACTTTTCACCTTTCTCCCTTCTCTGTCTTGCTCCTAATTTCAAACTCTTCGGAAAGGCTCTGCTGGGCCCAATTGGTCAAGTGGCTACTTTTGAGGCAATCAGTTTTAGACAGGGTGGGTTACATTTAAAGGGTGGGTTTGGGGAATCTCACTCTGATCTGTTACTCTCTAAGATGTTGATTTTCATAATAAGAAGCTGGGCAGACAACCCAATAGGTGCCTTCCATACAACAAAGCATAATGTATCATGCAGTAATATGTTCTAAGTGGGGATGGGAGCTTAATTCATGTTAATTATGCTTTTAAGGTGCACACCATAAAATAAAGAACTTGTAGGGGGTTAGTATTTGGTTTGGGTCTTTAAGAAGGATGTGGCATAGCAATCCCTGAGTCTTAAATGCTTTAAAGCTATAACAGAGTAAGTAAAAATTAATAGCATGCAGGCAAATCACCTAAGTACTTGCAATTCTGAAAAGAACTCTCTGGAGGAAATGTATCCTATAAATCTCATAAAAATAAATGAAAAATAATGTGGGTTATCATAAACTAAGTGGGAGAGTATATTGTGTACCCAGGAAAGAGTATCCTTTTTTCTTCCTCCTAGCTCTGCTTTAGAAAGTGTTAAGACATATTGCCACCTAGGCTCTTGATTTGAAAATGATCCATGAGCCATGAAATATTAGTGGGAGTGAGTATATTGGTGCTATGACCATTCTGGGATATTAAAATGCCATTGACAGCCATAACTACCAATGTATAAAAATAACAAATGCTAATGAAATGACCCAAGTGCTGAGAGCATGCAGTTTGGCCCCTGTCAACGTTTCCTTCATGAAATATAGGCCACTCTGCTTCTCTTGCTTACGTCAGACTGTCCAGGAGAATATGCACTTCCTTATCCTCTGCTATCCATCAAAACGTCTATGTCCACAAAGTGTTAGGGGGAACCAGTGCCTTATCTTTTTCCTTTTTTTGCAGACCAAAGTGCTTACTGAATAATGGAGCTAATATTTTGCTCTAAGGAAGTGATTCCCTGGGCCCAGATAGTTTGGATTTATCAGCAAATACTATTTGTTATTGACTACATGTTTGTGCCTCCCCAAAATCCATATGGTGAAGCCTTAATCTCCAGTGAGATGGTATTAGGATGTGGGGCTTTGGAAGGTAATTCGGTTTAGATAAGGTCACAAGGGTGGAGCTCCTGTAATAGGATTAATGTCCTTATGAGAAGAGTAGGAAGCAAGAGCTTGCTCTTCTGGGTATGTGGCTATCTACAAGCCAGATAGGAGGCCCTCACCAGATGTCTTGACTGCCAGTGACTTGCTCTTGGATTTCCTGGCCTCCATAAATGTGAAAAATTAATGTTTGTTTTTTTTTAAGCTACTAGCCTACAAGTGTTTTTGTTACAGCAGTTCAAGCTGAGATGCTATTCTTCCCTGGTGAAGCCTCAGTGATATACTCTTTGTATGGATTTTTTTTTTAATTTTTTTTTTTTTTTTACTTATGATAGTCACACACACAGAGAGAGGCAGAGACACAGGCAGAGAGAGAAACAGGCTCCATGCATCGGGAGCCTGATGTGGGATTCGATCCCGGGTCTCCAGGATCGCGCCTGGGCCAAAGGCAGGCGCCAAACCGCTGCGCCACCCAGGGATCCCCTGATATACTCTTTGTAATAAGAAACAAGTTTGGAATTTGTCTAAGAAAAGCATGTGACTGCGGTTGAGAGCCATGTACTGAGGATTATAAATTATATATGTATGTATATGTATATGTATATGTATATATACATATAATTTAATGTATGGGAGAAAATTATGGGAGAAAAATGACTTAGACAACTGTAAGAGGCATTATCTAAAATATATATATATATTTATATGTGTATATATATGTGTGTATGTGTGTACATATATATAAATTTCAAATTTTGGAAAACAATCAGGTGGAAAAAAATGACATTCTTTGGGTTTATCAAGTACCTACCGAATACGTACCGTATACAAAGCATTGCTTCAGATACTAAGAATTGTCAGGAAGATACTGAGGAATTGTGAGCTAATGTCCTTCTCACAGAACAGGGTACACGTGGAATAAATGATATGAGAACAGTTATGGGGAAATATCTCCGTGTCTGCTGAATATCATCTAAGTACAAACTGAGTAGAAAATGCCAGGAGAGAACAACGGTAAAGCAATCAAGACTTTAACAGATTCGTAAGCGAAACTAGTGAACAGATCATTCACAAAAGTGGAAATACTGCTCACTGACAAAGATGGAGGGATGCTCATTTTCATCAGTAATCGAGGAGACGCAAGTCAGACCAACAACCCCGAGTACCCCCATCCACTTGGCGACTTCTCTTTTGCTTTGTAAAGGAAATACGTCGTGCAGGCAAGGTTGCACAGCCCGTCGGGGCGTTACTTGGCAAGACAAGACGTAACAAGCATCTTCACAAATATTCAAGCCCTTTGACTCTGGTAATTCCAATTCTGGGAATCTTTTTCCTAAAAAATAGCTAATTCTAGAAAACCGAAAACCTTTTAGAGGGGAACAGCAGTGCCTTATCAATGGTGCAAAGTTGAAAACAACATAAACTCCTGCATTTGGGGAATGATTAAGTACATTATAATAGATCTATGTGAGAGCAACACTTATCGAGTGCTTACACTGTGCTAGGCTCTGCCTTTAATTTTCATAAAAAACTTTATTATTCATTCCAATTTTACAGAGAGGAATCTGAGGCATACGGAGATAAACAACTTGGTCAGGGTTACCCAAGTAACGGGTGGCAAGGCAGGGATTCAAATTTAGGTAGCCTTAGACTGATGTGATATATTTTTAAAATATTGTATTTATTTATTCACAAGAGACACAGACAGAGAGGCAGAGACAGAGGGAGGGAGAGGGAGAGGCAGGTTACACACAGGGAGCCCGACGCGGGACTCGATCCCGGGACCCTGGGGTCACGCCCTGGGCTGAAGGCAGAAGCTCAACCGCTGAGCCACCCAGGCGTCCCTGATGTGATATTTTATAGGTATTTAAAAATGTTTATGCAGCATACTTAATACATGAAAAGTACTTATGAAAATATTAAGCAGCCCGATACAATGTGAGACCATCACATGGTTCAAAGCCATGCTCAAAACCAAATACATGTATATATACATATTCACACAAATGTATGTATGTGTATGCATGGGTAGGTAGGTAGATATAGATAAATATTCTGAATTTTGCTGGTTCTGAAGGTCTTCCTTTGATTCTACATCATCCTCCTGTTTCCCACTGCTTCATTATATGACTCTTTCTCTACCATCTAGGTTGCTTTTTGCCCCTCTTCCTGCCAACGTACGTCACGTGACTTGGAAATGTCTTCCTGTCCTTGCTTAGGCTACCCCCTGCTCTCACACTTCTGGAGATAGTTCTCAAAGCCCGGTGTCAGATCCGTCTCCTCCAGATCTAGGATGGCTCCAGCTCACGCGACTACCCGGGTCCCCAACATCCCTTGCACCGATCGATGACCTGTTAGGATTTTCCCCTCTGTCCCACGCTGTCTCATTTACTCATTGCTTCACGAGTATGTGTGTGTTCCCTGCCTGCCTACGTACTCCTTGAGGATAGCAGTGACTCTCTAGGTCTCTTTATCTCCCCAGCAGCTCTTGTCAGAGGACTGAGCACAAGGAAGGCAGGGCCGTAAACACACGTTGATTCATTAAAACAAGTTTTAAGTTCCAAAATCCTTACTTAAAGGCTTATTGTTGTTATATTTGTTGCTTTTGCTTTAAAATAGAGAAAACTTTAACAGGGCCGTATTTCAAACAGAGAAGCCAGACTTCAACACCTAAAAGGATAATAGGATATTCAAATTGGAAACGGCCTTTAGGATCTTGCAGATGAACTCCTCCTTTGACCGATAAGGAAAACGAGACCCAGCAAAAAGCAGTCGTTGGCCCAAGTTCTACAGGAGTAGAATTAGAACTAGGATCCAGAGCTCACGCTTCCTAGGTGGGAGGTGAGAGGGAACAAATGACTGCATTGTTCCCAACCACACTGACATAACTCCTCCCTTCCCCTGGGCTCCATTCCACACTTCTCTGGCTTTCCTTTTTTTTTTTTTTTTTTTTTTTCCCTAGTGCAAAACCTGAACCTCAAAGCCAAATCATTCTCAAAATGCTAAGGTCCTAAATAATCTCCTTTCTTGCTAAGGAAGAGAAGGGAGAGTTTACTGAACATCTTTCTCTTTCCTCGTCCTTGGCCCTCCTGATTTTCTGCAAACTCTGGCACAGACTGCCCTGCGTGTCTGCGGAAAGACAACCTTTGCCAGATTTTGCATTCAAAACTTTTAGGTTTTATTAGAAAGAGCTGTAACATTTTGACCACAGTACATCAAGCCCTCTGACATGCGACCACATGGCCAACTGAGGGCCTTTGAACCCAAAATTTGACACTTGTTTTTATTTTTGAAAATTCATTAATCTTCATTTGGTGTCCCAGTCTCCATCCAGGTCAACAATGGAATTTCCTGATCCCACCATCTTTATCGGGAAGTTTTTTTTTTTTTTTTTTTTTTTTTTTTTTCCTCTGAGGACTTGTGCGAATGAGTGTACCTAAATGATGTTTGTTATGTAACATGTGGTGGGAAATTAAAAAGGCCTGCAGCAGTCACCAAGGTGTGCTAGCCAGCAGTCCTTCATTGATAGCGACTCCTCGTGGTCCACGACGGCCAGAGCTGTGGCCCTGGTGGCTCACATTACCTCCAGCTCAGGACAGCATGCTCTGAGACATGATTGAATGTGACTTTTCATGCTTCCCTGAAGCCTGCTAATGGAACCTCGCAGGATGATGCAGAAGGCAGCTTGCATTGCAACACACTGTAATCTGGCTGGAATTAAATGAGCTTAAATAACAAATGCTCAGATCGTGGTTACTAATTAAGAGTGATGCCAGAATGCCTATAAGTTTTACATATGTTCCTCGTTTGGCTGAAATTTTGACAATGAGTAATGCAACACAGACTTGGTCACCTGACCTCCAGGAAGCCGTGCTAGTTGGCTGGGAGCTAAGATCCCCGTGAAAACCCTGGGATTGTGAGTCAGACTGTGCCCTAAAGACCACTGCACTAACCAGGGTGGCCAGTCTGGGCGCGTCGTATGTGTTGAGGGGGTGGGAGGGGGAGAGTCCAGGAGGTGCTGTGCTTTGCAGTGAGGTGAGAACAGACGCCAAGACCGGATACTAGGAGGAGCATAAATAATTAACAAAGGCCTTCATCCCCTAGCAGCTAAATATATTTAGTCTTACATTATTTTGTCCCCAGGAAATAAGGGAAGACTGAAGCCAAAGAGAACTAGCATGTAGTATGTGGCCACCCCCCTCCAGGAACCTTCTTAGAAGATGTTCATAAACGATGCAGCTTCAAGTGCAGGACCTGCCCCTCGGCACAGCCCACGTTCACTCTCGGTCAGATGCACTCCCTTCACCAACTTCTCAATAGTTGTCCCCTTTGGGCCGTGCTCACCGCCGTTTTTGTCTGTCTTTCCTTGTTCTGAACCTCAGCACTGTTCCCTGTCGCAGGCTGATTGCAGATGTATAACTGGTGGCTCTCACTTGCTCTTGAACCTCATTCTGGGCTCTGCCTCAGCACATGGTCAATACTGGGACATGATCTCGTCTCCTGAGACTCACCTGGTCTTAGCTAGTTTTGGCTTCACCACAGTGCCACCCCCAACGTCCCTCCAATTGTATCCCTGATATTAGGACAGTTTCAATTGCAATTAATCATTTTTTTTTTTTTTTTTACTTTAAAGAAAAAAAAAATAGTTCTTGTAGCTATGTCTCTATCTTACTCTCAGCCTGCTTCTCACATCTGTATAACCCGCCTGGTCACATAGGACCCTTCCCCTGGGAGGACGGTTCAGAGAGTCTATCATCACAGTTTGGTGGCAAAGAGCATAGGCTTTACATCAGACAAACCTATGTTCTAATTTTGGGCTTTTCCCACTGTGACAGATGACTTTTTCCGAGTCTCAGTTTCTCCTCTATAAAGTGTAGATAATAATACCTGCTAACACAAAGTTATTGTGAAGATTAAAGGAAATAATGTACCCACCGCATTTAGCACAGGACTGGTGCAAACAGGCAGTCAAAAATAGTAACTAATAATATTATTAACATTCCTCTCCTTGTCTGGTTGCTTTCCTTGTGACCTGAATTTTTGGTGTGAGTCAACAGTATTGGGTGGTAGGGAGCAGAGACGAATGTTCCAATTTAGTAGATTGTTGAACACCCTAAATCGTCTTCAGGGCTATGTAAGAACTGGGGCATTGCTATAGCCATCCCAAGTTCATACCTGTGATAAAAAAAAAAAAAGAAGAAGAAAAGAACTCAATACATCACTAATCAGACTTCCTTTCTCACGTCGGACCAGCTTGCACGGAAGCTCTCCCACAGGCCCGGAATATGGAGATTGTGACGGATTTGACAAAAAGTGAACACTACTTTTGGGTGGGGGACTTGGGGATTCCAAGACCAAACAGCAACCCAAGCTACCGTAGAGTGTGTAAGTCAGATGTGAAGGTCCAACACTATGATTTCCCTCCGTGCTGACGCCGGTGAACCGTAGAAGACAGCTTTAACTAAAGAGAAAATCTACCGAGGCGTCCTGCTGGGACTTGTGTTATATGAATGGAGTGAGCTTTAATTTTAGTCTGAGGCTATGAGCCCTGTAACAGAGCACCAGTGCCACCAGCAAGCCTGGCTTTGTCGGGATGGCTCCACCTCGTTGCAACCCTAGCAGCTGGGCGTCAGAGTCTCGCGTTTCAGTGTATTAAATATTTACCAACAACCTGTTGGCCATATGTCATTGGAGTGTGTGTGGTGACAGACTCAGTACTCGGCACCTTTTCAAGTGGATTCTGTAGGATCTGCAGGGTTCTGTGGTCTCATAGATCCTTTTTAATAACCGAGTCTTTTGTCCTTTTTGTCCTCCTGTTTGCTAAGCTGGTATCAGTATCATACGCAGGTTCTGAGGGAGTGAACTTGTTCGGTCATTCCTCCTTCTATATCCTTTCTTCCTGGGGCGCCAGCAAGGGTATCAGTATCCCCTATTCATTGCTTATTTATCTGACAGTACTTGTCTTAGGTACCGTGCAGGTGCAGAGGCACTTTCCTTCGGAAAATGAAATTATTCTGAGCGTCGAATTCTGCTTACTTGGCTCATTTGCCAATGAGTTCTGGTTCATGTTATGCTGTTTAAAGGAAAACCCACCTGGAATCGTGAACTTTGGATTTAAACTTGTTGGGTTTTCAAATCGAAAGCCGTTCCACGGAGAAAATATACCAGTTTATGACGCTAAGCACCACTTGATAAATGTTTTGAAATAAATTGTATCTCTGGTTAGAATTGACCATTCATAATCCTATGAGGAATCAGATATTCTCCATCTTAATACCCCAGATCCATTCAACAGACATTTCCTGAGTGTCTACTATGTTTTTCTCTCTTTGCTAGGCCTGGAGCTAAGAAGATCAATACGACTATTTCTGCTCCAGGTCATGGGACTGGTTCATCGAGTTTTTTGAAACCGGTAGCTTTTCCCCCATGCCTTTACTTATATGAAGTGACAACTCTCCTTTCTAGAGAAACTTACTTAAAGTAAACACACTGTTAAGGGTACATAAATTCAGTTTTATCAGCTATTGAGGGCCAGTGCGACTTTTTACTCTCCCACTGACTTTATAATCTATAGTTTTTGCAGATTTACAATAATGGATCTACATTTGAGTTTTTCACTTACTGTTTGTATATGAGATATCACTGACTTTTGATTCTGCAAGGAACCTGGATATGTGTCATTTTCTATCAGGTGAGGAAAAAATGAGGATCTCAACCTGAATTTAAGCTTATTGAAGGCCTTTCTGTTCCGTACTCCTCAGTTGTTGCTGTTTTACAAGAATTGTGTGAAATGAAGACATGTCATTATTTCAGAGTCTCAATTCCTTCTGAATTTGAGTAGCAAAGCAAGGGGAGCCCTTGAGAGTTAAGTTTGGATCAGATTTCAGCCATGACCCAGTATCTACTTTCCTCACATTCCAGTACTCCTATGTACTCAATATTGCTTAGTAATCATGTTTCAAGAATACCCAAATCCTGATTATGCGATTGATAATAGATTATCATAAATCAAGTGAGAAAAAATGACTTATTGGCTATTGCCGATCACAATTATTTAATATCTTAATGTATCAGTATGTAGTGCGCCTAATAGGAGGCAGTGGTTTGTCTCCCAGCCTAGTACAGGCATAGGTAGAAAAAAACATGTTTCAGTATTAATAAAACAGCATGCACTGGTGGTGTTATGTGTGGCACTTTAGGTTATAACCAGTTTCAGTTTACCGTGTGATCTATATGCTTAATCTTTAAGTACTTAAGAGCTGTTCTGGTTCTTGCATAAGAAACGTCAATGGAGAGAGCTCAGACTTGAAAATTAAGTGCTAAAGTTGCTATTCCTGCTTTTACTACTTAACTTTAAAGACTTTCACATATTCAATCTCATTATTTTGTTATGACCAAGATTGAGAAACTGTCCAGATACCAGTGATTTCAGAACAACTGGTTGATCACAAGGAATAACGCTAGAAGCTGATGTTTATGTTGTGTTTACCAAGTGCCAAGCATTTCTGAAGTGTTCTCCGTATGTGCATTTGCTCACAGCACCCCTAGGTAAGCACTGCTATTTGTCTATTTTATAGGTGAGAAACTGAGCCATGGATGTAATAACTTAATCACATACAGCTTTAGGCTTGTGTAGAGAGAGGTCAGTGATTCCAGTTTCTTAATTTGTGAATTTGACATATCTGAGGCATATGTCACTGATCCATTAATTTGGTTAGTTCCACAATATTTACACAAAGCTTAATCTGGGTGGGGCATAGTGTTCTCTATGGGGTGACAGCAGGCGCGGGATCTGTGACCCAGGAAATGGCAGTGCAGTGAAGAGCAAGTCCAAGAGTCTGGTGAAGAGGAAGATGAGCAAGCAAATAATCGCACTTTATGGCTATCATGGGGTGCTAAGGAATACACCTCAGGAGGATATAATCCTGGTACAAGCCATGGCAAAACGTGGCGTGTGTGCACGCACCCATGTGTACATGGGAAATAAGAGTGTGATAAAGAGGAGAGGAGGAAGAAAAATAGAGAGCAAGAACGTTCCAGGCTGAAGAAGCAGTATTGCAACACTATGTCGGAGGCAAAGAAATTATTCATTTTGGTTAGAGCAGATTGGGAGATCGAGGATAAAGTGAATGATTGACAGACGAAGTGAAACTGGATAAAGTCTGCAACAGCCAAATCACGAAGGTCTTTATTTGAAACCATGTTAAGTAGCTCGGATTCTATCTTAAAGTCAACCATCTACCCCCTTGTGCCATGTCCATACTATTCATGACTAATGAGCTATGACGATGAGCTTCAGAACCCTTCTCAACACAGCTCTGCAGGTGGCCAATAAAAATGAATAGGAACTGGCAATGGAGTTGAATTTATAAATGTTACTGTTCTTAATGCAATTCTTCTAAACATTATTTCATTTCATCCTTATTTTACAGATGAGGAAACTAAAGTTCTTTGAAAAAAGTCACATTTCTTCCATTTAGACTTGAGATAAGAAAAGTTGTGCCCTTGCTGCTTATGTTGCCAAGGTGACAACTCCGAGTTCTTGACTCCGGCCGTCCTAAGCGGGGGTCAAACTCCACAGCTCCAGCCCCCCGGGAAATACCAAGTCAGACTCCATTTTGGTGTCTGTCCCCTGTAGACTTGAATGCAATTTTTTTTTAATTGTCAGCTAATGGTTGGGCTATTTTCCTTTTCTGTTTCTCGACATGAAAGTTTTTATTCCACTTTCTCCTGTATTGGATAAGAGATCTTGTTGTCTTCACCTGAGCTGGGATCATTAAGGAGCTAAGTGTGTTCATAACTCCGGGTGTGGAAGGTTGAGGTGGAAAGAAGGTTTTTTCTCTTTTTCCATAAATCTGGGCATAGAAATCATACACCTATTTTACAGCTTCTCCTTTTCGTTTACACACAACAGGTGATGATTCTCTTCCTCTCAGCCAATAGGACTCCAGTATCTCTAAAATGCTTCAAAACACAAAAAGTTTATCTTCAGGAGTGGGGGTAAGACAATTTTCATGCCTCAGGGCCATGCACTTACTCTTCCATAAATGAAAAGAGAACTACCTGGAACTTCTGTTGGTAAAATTTGTGAAAATAAAATCAAGTGAAAGCTTCTGTTGGTAAAATTTGTGAAAATAAAATCAAGTGAAAGTTCCACAGATGAAGAAATTAAGGCTCAGATGTTGAATGACTTCCCCGCAGTTACGGCGCTGGGACGCGCATGTTTGTCCCAGAGACTCCGCATTCTGTGTTCCAGCCTCGGTGCCAGGAGGCTGCTACAGGAGGCTGCAACTCTCCTCTCCGAGGACTAAGATGCCATTTTCAGTCCTGAGTACTACGGTGTTACGGGAGGCAGCATGGACGCGAGCCAGCCTCTGTGGCTGGCCTGGCTCAAATTTGAATCCCGGGCTTGCAACGTATAAGCAGCAGCGTGACCTCAGGCGAGTCGCTTCACCTCTCAGACCCAATTTCCCGACCCGTATGGTGCTAATCATGCTCCTCTGGCTGATTTGTTGGGACGGTTGCATTAGATCAATGGTTTTCCAATTTGAGGCTTCACAGAATCACCTGGAAGACTTGTTAAAGCATAGACTGCTGACCCCATCCCAGAGTTTTTGATTTTGCAGGCCAGGGATAAGGGCTGATGATTTATATTTCTTACAAGTTCCCAGGAAGTGCTGATGCTGCTGGTCCAGGGACGGCACTTTGAGAACCCTTGTATTAGCTCATCCGGCTAAAGGGCCTCATTTAGTGAGGAGTGTGCTCAGTGTAAGTCATTCCTTTCGCCTCCCTAACAGAAGTTTTGAGGGTATGGGAAGGCAAACTAGTAAAATTTCCAGTAGGGAAGAAAAGAAGGAAAGGGAGGTGCTCCGTTAATTAAGATGCTGTCATTCAAGGCACAACCCCCAAGGGAAACTGTAGGAACAACAGATCCTGGAAGAAGGGCATAAGTATAAGTATACATAAGCCTAGAGAAGCAGATGAGTCACAAGAGTAGCAAGGGAAGGAGATCAGAACCATAGCTCAGCAACTATGTCTCTGGTCCGAGGCAGACGGGGCTGTGACCTCTAGTCTGATTTCCTGGGCATCGCCGACAGTCTTAGTGCCCCTTCCAGTTTGCATAGGGCAGCCACACAAGTGTCTCCCTCGTTCATCTCTATAAACCTGCACAGCAGGGACTGGTATTCCCACTTTATGGATTTGTAAACTGAGGCCCATGGAGGTTAAGGGTTTGCCCAAGGTCACATAGAGAGCGGAGATTTAGAACTTAGGTCTTGAGTTCTCCAACTTCAAATTCCCTGATCCCCCCCCCTCCTCTATGCTCATATTCTCATATTTCTCTTCTCAAGTGTTGTATCTAGTCTCTGGGCCTAGAGACTAGCTCTCAGCCCATGCATCATTTGCACCTTGAGGCGGTAAGAATGCTTGCATTGATCCTTTTACGTCCAGGCCTGAGCACTGGGTGCATCCCATTTGCACAACCTGCTGCCCAGGCGGAGCCCACACTGACGGCCCGGGCGCCTCCCAGAGCAGCACTGGGATTTTCCGGGATCTGGCCGGCCTGCTTTCTTTCCTTTTCATAACACACACTCTTTGAAGATGTGCATGCAGCTTTCTCTTTGCATTATTTAAGAGATGGTTTCCAGTAAGGGAAACAGTTGAATTCTAAGTCTCCCTGTGATGCTGGTTTTAGAATTTTCTAGCTTAAAAATAAAATTGCCTTTTCTTCCTTCACTCATTTATTTGCTGAAATGCCAGTAAATGGTACCGTGCTTTTCCCAAACTGAAGCCACTGCTATGAAAACACGGGAGATTCCTCTTGCATGGTGGTCAGATTTTTTTTTTTTTTTTGTACAGCATCTCCTGCGAGAAAATACCAGCTTTAGGCTAACCTGTGATCCTTTGTATCACAAGCAAAGTTGGGCTTGGAAATAATAATAGACTGATTGCTGGATTGATGGCTTCTCGTATCCCTTCAGCACCCAGCCCAGGGTTAGGTAAGAAGCCATCTCTAAGCCTGGGGAAGTGTGGTCTTGACAGAGCAGATCTGATATGTATGAAAATCTTAGGTAAAATTTGAAACAGGAGCCCTTTACTGTCAGCCTCATAGTGTCAGAAGCCGCACCCATAAATATCAGTTTTATCAGAAAAATGATGTAGGTCTTCCCTGGGTGAAAGAGACCTTCCTAATCTCTGCAGTCTCCCTGTATTGCCATTTTCTTTCCTCCTCAAATTTTTAGTAGCTATTTCTTTCTCTTTTTTCTTTTTTTTCTCCAGAAACTTGTCACCCTCTCTGGTAGTGTCTCCGAGTAGTTGCACAGTTTGTTACAGTCTCGAGATGCCCTCTATCTTTGTTGCCTCCAAATACAGCTGAGAAAACCACAGATACCCTTTCCTTATGCTTTCTTAAATATGTGCATCGTGCTTCACTAGCACAATCCTCCTGCCTCTCACAGACTCCTTCCCAGGGTAGAGCCTTCACCTCATGGCTGTGTTTGAATAATTCAGACTCTTTCTCTCCTTCTTCTTCTGGGGAACCCACTTGCTTGCAGAGAGCATGCATTTAATAAAAAAAAGTCCCTATTCCTACATGCAGAAGGCCACAGCCTCCTGGGACCATCTGTGACTGCCGAGATGTCTGCTAGTTTTGGAGTTTAGTATAAAGAAGCCCGTTCACCAATAGAGAGAAGATACATTCTCCAAGGTCAGCTTTATTATAAACTGATTCTAAGGATCATATTTTCAATTATGTTAATAAGGAGTCAATCGTAAGGATGGTATTTTAGTGCCTGCCTGCTTTATTATTTTGTCCTACCTCACAAGATGTTCAGAACTTGGGCGGGGAAGAGTTAAGGTGTTATTTACTTGACTCTTTCAAGGCCCAACACACAGAAAAAACCTTAGGCCCTTACATTTAAAGTGTTTGTTGCTATTTATTTTTATTTATTTATTTTAAAAGATTTTATTTATTTATTCATGAGAGACACAGAGAGAGAGGCAGAGACACAGGCAGAGGGAGAAGCAGGCTCCACGCAGGGAGCCCGACGTGGGATTCGATCCCAGGTCTCCAGGATCACGCCCTGGGCCGAAGGCAGGCGCTAAGCCACTGGGCCACCCGGGCTGCCCCGTTTGTTGCTATTTAATATGACAAAGTCACATATTGTTTCTTCAACGGGTGTGTTGATTGAGTCTCACATCTGTGCCCAACATTGTACCTGGTCCTACCAATACAGAGATAAGATCCCTTTCCTCAAAGAGTCTATGGTTCAGTAGGAAAAACCCCGTGAAAAGACGGATGGCCTTGCACCGTGATGTTTGTTATAACAATAAAAGTTTGTACAAAGCGTGAAGGAAACTTAAAAACAAAAACAAAACAAACATGTCATGATAGAAACAGCAAGGCCAGGAATTTGCACACACTCCAAACACTTGTAGAAATCCTAGAATCAGGGTTTCCACGCTATAATTTTCTTCTCCCCAACTCATAATCTAATATTCTTTTGCTCTTTCCTTTTCATAACATGGCAAATAAGATGTTGGGCTCAGCATTCTCAGCTCCACAGTTAGGCATATTTAGGTTCCAATCCAGGCTCTGCCTCTCTGTTCCTGGGCTTTGGGTGTTTTAACTGTGTCTTCAATTCAGCTTTGTCCTCTTGAAAATAGGAATTAAATAGTACCCATTACCTTGGGGCACCTGGAGGGAGTGAATCTAATAATCCATATTAATACTTGCCTTGATACCTGGCACAGAGTAAGTACTCATTAAGCATCAATATTAACTTTTATTATTATCCCTTACTGTTCATTCAACATTAATTCAAGAAATCTCTATTGAGCACATCTTGTACGGGCAGGCACAGGTTTAGGGTCTGGGAATCCTTAGGGAATACGGTAGGTTGAATGAATACAGTGGATTCTTTTTTTTCTCCTTCAGGAGTCTAAACCGTTCCAGTCTCTAGATCTAGGTGATCTTTTTCTCTTTTGAAGGATCCTCATTCTGAAGGTTTGTAGGTAAGTTTAGGCAGAACAGTAGGTGTGAACTCCAAAGTTCATGAAATAGATTCCAATCACACGTGGATAGTTTTCATCTGGGGGGTACTTCAGCCTGGGAAACTTCTGTCTTTATAGGTGTACGTCACATAACCATGTTTTCCAAATACTGAGTCAAAACCCTTCGTCTGACATTGATGAAAACCAAAAGCATCCACATCCACGCACCTTATTGTACCACAGTAACGTGACTTTTTCCTTCCAACGTCTTCTCCAACATGATTTCACCAATCCAGAAAACTTTTGGCCAAGAAGTTAAAGCTTCCAAAGAATGACTTCTCTTTCTTCTAGAAACTTCCCTAAAACACATCAAGAACTGCTCAGCTTGTCAATAAATACCATGAAATAATTATTTTTTTCTCTAAGACTCTTGAAACCCCTGCCTTAAAATCCTCACTCTGCTGTACCCACCAATCCTGAAGCGCTATGTCATAATCCCTAATCAAATCAAAAGACCCGTGTTAAACCAGACCTCCAAACCTCATGAATACCCTAGCTTTGTCCTTCTACCTTGAGTCATTATTTTATCTTTGTTGAGGTAGTGAGTTCTCACAGTAGTAAGCAATAAACTCAGTTTTGCTTGAGCAGTAGTTTTTTTTTTTTTTGGGGGGGGGGTGATATTTTCACAATTGCACATAATACTTAAAACTTGGCTTTGTCATGACTTTATCTTCACCTCTTTCTGACTGTATTACTTTCAGCAAATCCCTGAATTTTTATCAGCCTGGGTTTCTTAAAGAGAACTAAGAAAATAATGAATTTATAGGATTATTGTGAAGGTTAAATGAAATAAACCACTCAAAGTTCATTCAGCTCTGAATTATGGCGAATAGTAAATAATAGCAAGAAAATGAAACGCCGTGATTTGTGAGTCACTTGGCCTTTGCACTCCGCCTTGGGATTTGGTAGCTTGGTTATAAGCGCAGACTTTACAATGTGGCTACAAGATGCTCATGAACACATTGCACTTTGGGGTGTACTGCTTGATTCTCTAAGTGGAAACAAAACACTGGCAGAGTTAAAACATTCCTTACAGTCTTTTCCAAGCATTTCCCAGCTCAGCAAATTTGGCCAGACTGGCAAAATCTTAAGGAAATAAATTTTCAGGAGAAATAAGCAGAGGAACCATTTTGACATGATAAAGCTGTTCATGCTGGTAGTGGAAGGAATTGCCAATTGGCTTCATTTAACTTAACTCCTGGTCCCAGACAGACAGGCTCCGAGGGCCCGGGGTGGGATCGCTCAGCAGCCTGGGAGCAGACTCTATAACTTGATGAGAACATGCATTTGCAGCTCTGGACAGAAGGAAATGTGGCTTTAACTGAGAAACATCATCAGTTCTAGGGACTTCGCCTCCAACTCTGAAGAGGAGAAATGCATAGCCAATAGCAGGTTTGACTCTTTTCTTGTTGTTCAGAACTTTACTGGGATTTCATAAATCTTCAGTTAAGTGGACTCTCTCATTCTCTATTGGTTTACTGAATATTTAATGGATCGACTTATTATTCAATGTATATTTATTAAGCCCCAACTCCGTATGAAGCATGTTGTACCTCAACGTTCATCCAGTTGTATATAAGTAAACAAAATCACCAAAATTTGTTGTGTTAAATGTTACGGAATGTCATTCACGGGTGGACCTGGAGGGAAGGAGTTAGCCGGGGGGAAAAACAAAGGCCTTAGTGACAGAGGTTTCATTTATTTCATTTTCAATTTTTTCTGTCTCAACAACATAAATAAGATAATCATAACATTTCTGTACTGCGCCAAACCAGCCCAGATGAGGATAATTATCAACGCCCTCCTGACCCGCATTTAACCGGCCCGTTATTGCGCGCTGTCAGGCAGACTGCAGCCACGCAGCGTCCTAAAGTATAACACTAGCATGGGACAAAGACCTGATTATGGCCAAATGAGGTCTACTGCGTTTTCTGATTGAAATTACAAATATCTCAATAGTCTAGGACCTGTCGGTACTATGGGATGTCGTTAGATTTTGGGATACTGGATTTTGTTAAGGCCTGACCACCAGATTGCAGAACATCCTATCTGGCCAAAGGTCTACGTTGAGTTAAGGGTAGAAAGGAGCCAGGGAGGCTTAGTATACGCGATCTTCATGCTAATAAATTGTACATAATGCTTTGTTACCCTAGACCAGGTGTTTTAAGCCTGGCATTGCCTATCATCTGCTTTCAAGTGCTGTCAGCATGATCACTGAAAAATTAATCAAAATTTTTTTTCTAGGCCCTGCAAGAACTTCAGACAGGGACTTCTGGGCCCGGGAGATGGCCCTAGGAAGTAGGAATGAAGAATCCGGGAGAGTGAGGCAGGGAAGGTGCGAAGGCTATAGTAACGGTAACAAATTGAAGCAGCTTCTGGGACAGATGAGAGGGAGGAACATGTCCCTCAGAATCATCCATCTGAGGGGAGGAGACTGTATTTACCCACCAGCTCCTACCTCCATTGATGATTACCCCAGAGCAATTCCCTGCATTTCCAGGCTGCACCTCCAGTTACATGGACTCCTATTCCTTCAGAGAAGGCTTCTGGGTGGAGCTGAAGCCAAAGGATGCTGGTAGAGGGAGGTGAGTCTCAGCTCTCCGGAGAGTATCCGCTACAGCCGCAGCTGTAGTCCAGGGCGGGCCAAGGGGATCCAAAGAGGGGCACCAAAGGTATCTCCTATAGGTAATTAAGTGGACTCTCTTAGGTACACATGGCCTTTCCTCTTTAGACATCTTTTTTCCTCCTCTTTCCCTCAGAGGGAGTGCCAAATCAAACCAGGTCTTTTGAAAGAAGTCGTCTTCATTGGCTTTGCATAAATACTCTTGTATTCTCAGAAGTGGATGTGAAGATTCAAAGAAAAGAATCTCTGTTAAAATGCATTTCTAAAAGCATGTATAATTCAAAACGTCTGCATCAAGGAGCATTTTTATCACCTCAGCCTCTCTAAAAAAGGACCAGGAAAAAGAAGAAGTAAGAGTGTGTCCATGTTGTGGAGGTAGGAAGTATATTTTTATCACTTATGTAATGGCTACAAAAGGAGTTTTGGAGTCCATCTTCGTAATGATTTACCACACTGGCCAGTCTGCTTCGTTTTCTCTGTAGCAATTTTGATGGGGGCCACAAGCAACCACTGGCCATGGATGACTTTCTCTTCCTCCCTTCTTCCCACTAAGGGCATCTGTATATGCCTGGACGTTACTTCAGATCTGAAGAGATAGATAATCTCAACATTTACTTCAATGTCAGGAAGATCCCTTGCAGAGAAGAGGGGATTTTTTTTTTTTTTTTTTCAGATAGAGTTCAATGCCAGCTACCCTCTGGTGGGATGCTCCGGGATGTCAGAGAGGATGGAGGGCTTGGCTCACCCAAAGGCAAGGAGCAAAGGCTTTTCTTACTCTTTTATTGGGATAAAAGCTTGAGTCGTCTGAAGTTCTTTTTGCAAATAGTTTCAAAGACTGCAGAGCCTAGAAAAAAAGGTTGCATAGCAAATAATGACAATTCTGACATACCGAAAAGTCTTGTGAGGTCCTCTGATAGACTTATCCTGAGGCTGGTGGGAGAAGTGGTGTGACTCAGAGCTCAGGAGATTGAAAATGGAGGATTTCCAAACATATGTCTTCTGTAGAGCTGCTCTGCTGTTATGACATCGGAAATGGTCTGTAGGGAGCAGAGGAGAAACCAGGGGCAGGAAAACCAGCAGAATGATGAATGATCTCAGAGGTGATGGATTTCATCCCGGCAATCCCTTGGACCCACAACCAGCAACAGTTTCATACAACCCCAAGCTGAAAGATGAAAACATTTCATCTTATCTTTCCCAGGATTGTTTTTTCCTCCGAGGGAACAAGATTGTAATCTTTAAGGCAGAAACTGCCTGGCTTGTGATAGGTGCTCAATAAGTATCTGTTGAAAGACTGAATTGTATATTATGGTGTCACATACAGACCATAGATGGTGTCAAAAAAAAAAAAAAAAAAAAGAGTTCTTGCCCGGGCTCTGTGACTACTAATAACTATCCTCATTCTCAACTGTTTATCTGTAAAATGAAACATTTCGCCCCTATAGTGAACAAACCTCAGTACTATGAAGGATATTGTGAAGACATTCAAATTTAAGAAGTCATCTTTGTCTTCAGAATAGATGAAAATTTCTGAAAAGACAAATTTATGAATAACACAGTGATGGAGAGCTCAGACCCTGGAGTCGGTGTGACTCGGGTTCAAAACTCTGGTCCCTACTCATCAGCAAAATGGAGATATTTGTTAAACTACTGCAGGTGTTGTTGTGAAGATAAAATGATGCATATGGAGCACACAGCACTGGCACGTAGCAGTCAATAAATATAAATGATTAATAATTAGTTAATGATCGGTAACGTGTTAACATATTCTTCTGGAATGAGTGGAGAGGACGAGAAGCTTTATGTGGATTGACATTGTGAATGGAGAGGGGAGGGCATTTGGAGTCTTTACAGTCGTTTTTGATTTGGCTCATAGAGTGTGAGAAAAGTTTCATTAGAAAACAAGAGGGAAGAAAAAAGCCTCCCCAGGAGGAGAGGGGCAGTCGTACGAATGTCAAGATGAGGGAAAGGAATCGGTTAGATTTTCTATCATGAAGAGAGGGTCGGTGTTACTAAAGATCCTAGAGGAACTTTACAAGTAGCACTTACACTACAACAATTTTCTCTTCCTTCAAGGACAAATGGATTATTACTGCTCTTAAGTGTGTCCATGCTGTTAACTGCCTACGTAATTTCACTATTGCTCTTCTTCCTTCTGCTTTACCGCTAGAACTGCTTTGGTAAAAAGTGTCAACGTGCCCATTTTAAACACTGTCACCTCCCCCGACCCTTTGCAGCTAGACAAGTCTCCATGACCCTGTTCCAGGCATTGGAACTCAAGTAAAATTCTAGTGGGGGTGGGGGAGGGGCTTCTGGGCAAGCAATTAGTTCTATTTCTTCCAAAAAAGGAACCATTTCATCTGGCAAGCAACTTCTGTCTTCCCTTCTTCTCCATCTTTCCCTGCTTCTGGGCTGAAAGCAGAAGCAATGTCTGGGGGAAGAGCCATACGCTCTGGATGGTGGAGCAAGATGCTAGATGAGCTTAAAGTTTTGACAAAGTCCTTGAAGAGCCACAAGGGCATCACGCTGCCTGCCTCCGACTTCATATTACAAAAGAGAAACGAAGTCCGAGCTGTCGAGAGGGCCATAATCCTGTCTTTGTTTCGTGCGACTAAATGTCATCTTAACTGATACAGTCAACTGGACACACCAGGGTTGCGGTGTCTTTTTCTGCGTGGTATGCTTATGACCACACCAGTGGAGAGCACGCACCGTATTACACTTCCCCACTTGAGGGTCCTTTGTTCAGGCTCTTTTCCGTATATATTTCCTTAAATAGCTCAAGCAAGGCAGTTTCCTCGAATGCAAACTGTATGAGGCAAGTGCGTTAAAAGAAAGTTGTAATAAAATTTCACTACAGGAGGTGATCGTCATTGAAAACCGAAATCCAATTTACGGGCCACAATTCTTATCCCATAAAAGTTCTGAAAAGGGTTAAAAACACCTTCCCTTTCCCTGGAGACTCGGCTGTAAGCTGCATACAAACCTCTGTGAGTGTTTTCTACTGTCCCCCCAACCACTGCCCAGTGAGCAATGCCGACTGGTGAAGAGTCTCCCCTTCCCTTAGTGCGATGCATTAGAGAGAGGGGCACTTGGAATCTCGTTCGGTGGAAAATAAGGGACTTTGTGAAACTCCTTGATCTGTCTCAATCTCCTGGTTCATGTCCACGAACTCAAGTTCTTGTCAATGTTAAGAAGAAGGACAAAGAGAGCAGGTTGCTTCAGTCCAAGCAGATCTTGAATTAGATCTGGAATTAGATCTTTGAGGAATACCGAATTAAAACATTGGCACCTCGTTCTGTAGGACAGGCCAGTTAGTAGAGGCATCCTCAGAGCGGAGGTTTATTATTATTAGTTAGTAAGAGTATGGTTGTTAGTAAGAGTAGCTAACACTTGACTGGTCACTGTATTTCAGGCACTGTCCCATTGACTTTACACGGGTTATCTCCGTTAATTAGCATTAAACTTTATGAAAAGGCACTATTATCAGCTCTCTCTTAATACAAGAGAATATTCTGGCTCAGAGCCATGAATTGCTTTGGGATTCACCCATCATCATGAAACACTCTATCATCCTACTTGATTCTTGCTAATAAACACTTGTTTATTTTGGATAATCCTACATTTTCATTAACGTGTACATGAAAGAATTTCCAATTGGCAGATCAAGTCCTACTGGTGAATTTTCTTTTTAAGATTTTATTTATTTATTCATGAGAGACACAGAGAGAGGCAGAGACACAGACAGAGGGAGAAGCAGGCTCCCTGCAAGGAGCCTGATGTGGGACTCGATCCCAGGACGCCGGGATCATGCCCTGGGCCACAGGCAGACACCCAACCACTGAGCCCCCCGGGTATTCCTCCTATCAGCAAATTTTAAAGCTTTGCTGATACATGTTTAAGGTGTGTGTCAGAGTTCCACTCACCTGCATTTGTTCAAACATGATGGTAAACATCTTTGCCTAGATTCCTAATTGGGAGGAGGATGTAGAATGCACTGCTCCCCTTCTCAAGTTCTTCTCTAGTCATTCGTTTATTCCTTTGTTAATTATTTTTTGAACTCCTAGTACGTGTTAGGTTAGGTCTAGGAGGGGAGGCGGAGAGGCCAGCTGGCGAGGGCAGTCAACTGTTGAAAGTGTAAAGGTAAAGTCAGAAAGGAAGGCATGGAAAGGAAATGGTCAATTCAACTAGAGAGGAGTCTGGGATGACACAGAGCTTTATCTTACTAGATGGATATAGATTTAAGATAATTTCTGCAAAGGAATTTCTATCTTACTTCTTTGGCGATGCTCTCTAGTGATGCTTCTCTCATGATGCTCCTCATACATGGCTTAGTGTTCTATCTTGGGTGCATGTGGTCACCTCAGTTTTCTAAATACTAGAATGCAAAATTATGAATAACACAATAGAATCTTCTTTGGGAAGTTATCCAGTACCTCAAGACAATAATACTTGAGTATTATTGCTCAAAATACCCAAATAATTCTCATTGTGTTAAAAATATGCAATCTTACCAACATGTTTGAGAATCACTGGTTGATAGAATGTTCATGGCTGTATATTTATATGAAATAATTGATAGGACATCACTTACTCATTAGTTTCGCAAGTTAAGTGCCTACTATGTGTCATAGTAGTGTGTCACATGCCACAATGCTGGTGATACAGAGGTTCTTGTGAATCCCTGTCATCTAAAGTGAGAGTTCTTGTCATCAAAGAGGTCACAGTTAACCGGGGGGACAACATGCACAGACAATTATAATAACCCATCTTAAGAGTCATGATAGAGATACGTTTAAAATTCTGTGATTATCCTTATCTCAGAAAAATCAAGGAATTCCTCCAGACAAGGTGGCACTTAGACGGGCCTTTGAAGTGTAAGTAGGGGCTTCGGAGTTTGCTAGATGGAGCGCTGTGAGCGTGCTGGAGGTGGGAGCACTCTACGAGGCTGAGGCTGCGAGAGCAAAACTGGGGATGGGATGAGCACTGGGTGTTATGCTATATGTAGGCAAACTGAACACCAATAAAAAATAAATTTATAAAAAAATAAAAATAAAAAATAAAATGTAAAAATAAAAAACAACTGGGGAGGCGGGAGGGCTTGCGATAGCTTGGGAAGAAAAAAGGAGTGTGGTTAGAATGTAGAGAGCATGGCAAGCGGCGGAAAACAAATGCAGAGGGCAGAGAGCAAGTTGAGGATTTATTTTGAATGACTCCAAATTCCCTTTCACCTCTGCTCCTTCCCCACAACTCCCTGAATCTTTAATGACCGAGACGTTTCTGCTTTCGTAATTTCAGGAAACCAAGCGAAGGCAATTTATCACAGCAAATCCACAACTGACAACCCTCCCTAATTTTTTTTTTTACATTTTTTTAATTATTATTTTATTATTTATGATAGTCACACAGAGAGAGAGAGAGAGGCAGAGACACAGGCAGAGGGAGAAGCAGGCTCCATACACCGGGAGCCCAACGTGGGATTCGATCCCGAGTCTCCAGGATCGCGCCCTGGGCCAAAGGCAGGAGCCAAACCGCTGCGCCACCCAGGGATCCCTTTTTTTTTTTTTTTATATATATATATATCTCCGTCCTTTTAGCAGCACCTGGGCCTTGCTGGAATAGCTGACGTCCTGACCGTGGAGCGCCTCAGCAGAGCTGACGGTACAGAAGAGCCCCCTAACACCAAAGGGCAGGGCCCTACCCGTGTGGAGACCTACGATTTCAAGCTTTAAAACTTTTCAAAACACGTAACCGTTGTTTTCCTGAATATTTGATATGAGTTTCCTTCTTCCAGGAGAGCTAAACTCCCGCCAGCCTTGAACTTTCTAGCTTTGACTATTTGTGAAGTTAGAGGAGCAGAGAGAGAGAGGAAAAAAAAAAAATCATTGCAGGCTTTTTTTAGAATAGAAAATTTTGCTTTATTCATCCCGATATAACTAAAAAAGGAGCTGAATGGATTCACATAAAACTTTTTGAAGATATTCAACTTAGAGCTCAGACGAAGCGTGGACACCTTAAGATTAAAAAGAACTTATTTTTAAGGCGACTATGGGAAAACTTGGAAAATAAGTTTGGGGTGGATTCTCTTCCTCTCTGCCTCATCAGCTCCTCCTCCTTTTCCCTTCCTCCTCCTTCTCCCTCTCCCCCACAGGCCCACACATACTTGCATACACACACGTAGATTTTTAGTTCAGTTAGGTGTCCCTTAAATGGTGACTTCAGCTATTGGTATTTTCCAGAAAAGAGAGCTTTCTGGATAACAGAAATTCAGCTCTTCAGACTCAGTAACCTTTATACAAAGCCTAACTGCTTTTATTCATTTTTTTAAATGATTATTTATTTATTTTGAGAGCAAGAGAGAGAGAGAACGAGCTGGAGGGGCAGTAGGAGAGGCAGAGGGAATCTCAAGCAGACTCCATGCTGAGTGTAGAGCCGAAGTGGGGCTCGATCCCACCGCCCTGAGGTCAGGACCTGAGCCGAAAGCAACAGTTGGATGCTCAGCCGACTGAGCCCCCCCAGGCACCCCCAAAGCCTAACAGCTTTTACTGACAATGTTTCTACAGCATTTGCCACCCCTCTATGCATTCTTGAACTGTAGTAAACCTATTTAAACCTTCCTGGTTATAACCACTACCTAATGACCCCCTGGACACAACCTTGCACTCGGAGTTTCAGTTTTCTGGCTTTTCCCCATCTCATTCTCTGCAACAAGGGAGCTGCCCAGCTGGGTACCCCAGTCTGTACCCTTCATTCCAGGTGCATGCTCAGCTCCAAGCCTCAACTGCTATCTGCTGCCCCCTGCTGGCACCTGAGGACAGTACCTGTCGACTTTGCCCACGGGTCACCCTCCTTAACTCTGTTGGCCTCATGAATCCCTCATCTTCAGATTTTGAGTTAATTCTCTCTACAGAAGAGAAATCTATTGTAGAAAGCATAAGCTCATTAATTCCTAGCAAACTTCCAAAGTGGATACTTGAACGTGTGGTCGCGGGCAGGTAAAAAGAACTGATGGTCCTGTGGAGTGAGCGACGGATCACTAAATACACACGAAACACATGAACCCCACTAACCCCATCTTCTATTGGGTCAGAGTCACTATCCTGGGTTGGCGGAAGGCTGCAGCTGTGGATCACGTTGGTTTTGCGATGGATTTAGACTTTGTGGGCACCTTCGTGACCCCTTTCCCTTCTCCATGGTATTTTCCTTGGCACGGCATCCGTCTCTTCTCTCTCCATGCTGAGACAAATGAGCGTTGGCCAAGGGATTGCATAGCAGGCTCAATGCTCAGTTGAACAAATGAACTCTTAGAGGGCAAAGATGGAATTTTATTTTATTTTTTCATGTGTGTGTGTGTCCATATATCACATATATACTAGTGTGTAGTCTGCTTGTGCTAAAAGCTTATTGGATTTTGGTAACTGGTGAATGATATTAGACATGACACTTGTGTCTCTGCCTTCTTTCTTTGTCACCTAAATAGTGAACCGATTGAATCATATCACGATGGTCCTTAGATACTCTAAAATCTACTACACAAGGGCATAATCTCCTCAGATATGGCTGAATGAGGTAGAACTAGTTGTACCAATGCTAACCAACCTCTGGTCCGAGTGATATTTTATAGTTTTGCTTTGGGTTTCTTACTCTTGGTAATTTTACTCCTTCTATCTCCCATGCAGCTGGTCGGTTGTTAGCTCTCTATTCTCTATATTCCAGTACCGATCACCCATCTCCTACCTCTTATTTGCTGATAGTAAAGTTACATATCTGGGAAGCTAACGCCACAGCTTGTTTTCTATAGGGCCACAGGAAAACATTTAAAATCCTGAAGGCCTCCGATCTTTGATGTTGGTCTGAGGTTGGCTTCTGTTCGTTCTGCGGCAAAAAGCATGGCCTTCATGAGAGTTATTTTCTTTCTCTCCCATGCTTCCCCCCTTCCAAGTTTGCTTTGTGGCTACGTTTCAGATAGATGATGTTGCCATAAATCTTTAAATAAATGGGGCACATTATTGTAGAATCACTGATAGGCCACCTCTGTATTTCTATTAAAAGCATAATCGGCTCCATATGTGGACTGATTTGTGAAGAGATCGGTTCATAAATCAGTGAACAGATATTTAGTAAGGATTTCCCCTCACCATGTGCAAGCCACTCAACATGAAGATCTGAAAGAAGGAAAGCGAGTCCTCAATCTCAGGAAGACATAACACAAATAACAGTATTGCCGTTACATTAAAAATATAAACATTACAAGCCACAGAGCAGTGTGCGCTTGTTTAGCACATCCATATTTCCTAGATTTAGTGCTTTGACTTCAGAAGCTGTAGGGGATCTCTCGGGTCAAGAAGCTCTCTGTGCGGGCTCCTGGGCGGGCCCGCGACGTGTTCGCTGTTTCCTCAGAGACAGGGGTTACCTGCCATCTCGTGTCTCCTCTTCTCTAGAATATTTGATCCAATGTCTCTTCTCTTTTGCTTCAAGAAGCCTCTGTCTTCTCCCTCTGTAGTTTGGTGCTTGCCTCACCTTCTCTAAATGGTAAACCTGTTAAAAAGTCATAGATGCTTTTCCTCTATTCAGCTAGAAATGGATTCCTTCCTGCATACTGCTCCTCCTTGAGCTGTGACCCGAGAGTTTTATGACCATTTAGGTTCTTCTTCCAACATGGGGATGGGGATGGCAAGGAAGAGCATGGGCTCAAAGTCGGGTGAAGCTGGCTCTGGATCATGTTTTCACCACTTCTTGACTGTGATAGTCTCGCCAGTTTTCTTAAACTCTCTAAGCCTCAGATTATTCATCGATAAATACAGGATAATAAGGAGCTAGGACTCGAGGGGAATCAATTTGGCAGAAATATGTATGATAAACTAGTGGGGCAAGAAGAATCAGTGGCCAAAAGACTATTTCAGAAACGAATGGGTGAAATGGTGATAAAGATCTAAGCTAAGACATTGACTGAAACCTCTGACGAAGTGGTAGGTTTTTGTAAAAAAAAAAAAAAAAAAAAAAAAATTGGCCTGGAAAATTTAGGACATATGATTGCTATAAAAAAAAAATTATGTGATCTAGTGTTTGTTTTTGAAAGTACTGATGAGGAAGACAAGCAAATATATGGTTCTGAAATGCTATGAGGGCTGGGGCTTGGTCTATCTTGTTCTAGCACCTTCCATAATGTTCCTAACGGGTAGTCATTCAATGAATGTATTTGATGAATGAAAATTTATCACACCCTAGACTTACCACATCCCAGCCCACTGACACATGGAGGTCACGGCTTTTGGCTGGTGTCCAGTGTTAATCACAGCTGGAGGCGGAATCCAATATGGCCCGGATGGTTTTACTTCCCAGCATGTTTATTATGCTTTTTATCTATGTACTTATGTAGGTATGTATTTATGCATATGTTTTTATTCATTTATTTTTTTGCGGCATATTTAGAAGACTGTACTTTGGAGTCAGATTGTCCTGGGATAGAATCCTCTATCTCCTGTTTATTAGCCAAGTTGAATAAATAAGTTGTTTTTACTGCCCTCAGTCCCATTTTCATCTTCTATAAAATGGAGATGATATTATCAACCTAAAACGTTTTTGTAAAGATTATTTATAATGGATATAAAATGGTTAGCATAACACCTAGCACGATAGGTAAACAATCTTTAGCTATTAGTTATTTTTATTATCATGGTGCTATCAGACCCAGCCCTGTCTAACCACTTAACAACTGCCAGCCATTGTTGATAAGTTGGTTTACAGGAAAGAATCCATCTCAGTGCAAACCACTTGGGTTTAGAAAACCAACTTATTAATAAAGCCTAAATCTGAATGAAGACTTGGCACAGCCAGGCTCTACCTTTTGATAGACTTCCCTTTTACCCTGGTTTTTGTTTGTTTGTTTTTTAAGATTCATTTATCCATCTTAGAAAGAGAGAGAGAGAGGCAGACAGACAGACAGACAGACAGATGGGCAGAGAGAGAGAGGGAGAGAGAGAATCCTTCAAGCAGACTCCTTGCTAAGCTAAGAGCCCAGCACAGGGCCCAAGCCCAGGATACCACGATCATGACCTGAGCCAAAACCAAAAGCTGGCCTCTCAGCTCACTAAGGCACCTACCCATCCACCCCCATTAGCCTCTTATCAGAACAATTAGGAAGTAACAGGCTTGCCTTTCCTGGTAAAATGCTCCTGGGACACAAAGCTGCCTCCACCGGGTGGAGGCCTCAGTCGCCCAAGATGCTCTGCAAAGAGTGGTTGGTATTGCTCTTAGGATATGATGTATATGCCTGCCTCCTGCACCAGTGCTCCAATTGCATTTCTCCATAGAAATGTTATGAAAGAGGTTCAATTGTAAGGAAATTTTATTTGTAGAACTGTCCTTTCCAGCTTATGAGTTAAGTAACCTTTGGATGGCTAATCTGGAAATTGTCATCAATACCGTCCACCCTTAGCTCTAGTTCCACCAAATCCCCAAACGAGGACCACACAAATCATGATTTCTTTAGGGCCCATAGTTCAGGTTCCAACAGCCAACACACAAATGGTTTCAGGACCTCAGCTGGTTGGGAGGTTTTCATCGTTAGTGCAATTGTTATAAAAGACAGCGCAGTACAGGCGACCGGGCGCTGGAGATCGTGGTTCTGTGCCAAGATGAGTCCTTCACTTGCTTTCTACCTTTGGATCAGTCACATCCTCCTCTGGGACTCAGTTTGCTCATCTGTAAAAGGAGGGGTTTGGACCGAAGCCCCTTCCAGCTCAAAAGGCCTCTGATTCAGCAAAACTCTTATTACTGTAGCTATTAGAGAAGGTTTGTTTCAGATTGATTGTGGTGGCCACTGCTTTCTTGGCCTGTCACAGTCCTCCTTTCTTCCTTTTCCCCTCACGTCCCTGTGGTATTTTGGCACAGGATGAGTCACTCTGCCGGCTGTGGCATACATCCGGAAATGGACTGCCATCCTCCTTCCTGGCACAGGGAGGGAGGAGTGCAACTTTTTATAACCCCTCCTATTGATTAATGACATCTACTACACAAGAATTATGATTACTCTGGTCTCATCAAGCCACATCTATGAATACAAATCCTTTGCATTATTGCAACCTCGGGATGAGTCTGACCTCGGAAAGGCTTTGGGAACACTTTAGAAAACATCTCTTTCTACCACTGAAAGGTTCACAACTATTGTTTTCCTTTTCTGACTCATCTTTGAATCAGTAAATTAAATATGTATAACTTGTGAAGATTTCATTTTTATTAAAGCAAGGTGCTTTGCTGAGCAAAGTCAAGATTTAGAAGTAGTTCAGCTCTTCCTTCCTCCCTCTTCAATGATTTTATTTCCTTTAGTTTGCAGGAGGACTTGCAGAGAGCTACTCCTTCTCTTTATCTCTGTGGCTCTGGCTCTTCCCTGTAACATGGAGAAGTTAAAAGGGAGTTGACTATCATCTACTGTCCTAGGGGACTGGCAAGACTTGAGGATCCAGAGGCTGTTTCCCAAGTAAGTGCTGGCCATTATGTTTTCTGGGAGATTGTGTCTTCCTCTGGAGTTGGGGAAGAGTTATGTATTTTTCATTATGTTGTTTGTGACATGTTCTGGAATTGCCTTTCTTGATCATCTTCCTGTCTGAGATGTTCTCATCCTGCTGCCCTACCCGTACCTGCCACTTTGTCCTCATGTCTCCCTCCCTTCTATTTCCTCAAAAGGGACTAAGTTTGTTTTGCCACCTAAAGACTTTTTGCCTCGATTATTTTTTCCTAATGTGAATGCTTTTATAACTTATTGTCTTTCTTATCTTTTTACTATTTGGTTTGGGTAATGTATCAGATTTTTAAAGTTTCTTCCTAGGATGCAATTCTTGCCTTCCCAGCCAGATTGGAGGTTTCTTGAGGGCAAGAGACCACATGCTTTTAAGTAATTTAAAACATATTTATTGAGCTCTTTATGGACTATGTTATAATTTCTTTCTACCTGTCATACTATAGTTGGCATAAGTTTGAGGTGTTACCACAATCCTCTGTTAACAACTGAGTAGCTAGCATATGACATCACCTGAAAAAAAAATATAGATGTTACCTGTTCCACCATCAAAGTAGTGGAGATTATAGCGTTTTGATATTGTGAATGAGACCAAATTCAACTTTATCCATTCATTTTGGTTCTACTCAGGTCTCCAAGCATATGTTAGGTGTCCACTAAATGCCAGGCACTGTTCTAGGTACAAAACAAAACAAAACAAAACAAAACAAAACCAGAAACAAAATCAGGCTCCTTGTGTCCAAGGAAGGGTTGATGTACCTTTGAGCAAATCATTTAACATTTAGACATATTTTCTTACCAAACAATGAGGACAACCACTCTGTCTTGAAAAGATATCTATAACTTCTTGAAATTGATAAATATGGAGTTACTTTTTGTCTTACTTAACTCACTGAGAGGATCTGCGTTATGAAAACTGATCTTTTCTTGAAAATGGGAGGCTTTCTTCTCTTCATTTATGTTGTTTTTATTTTCAGGAAAGCAGGAACCTATGTGAATGGCAGATTTATGTTCCTACAATAAGAAATATGAGTGACAAAGAGTTGCTAGTGTAACAATCTTCATCTTTCTCCTTTTTCACTTATTTTCAGCAGTCCACTTAGAACTTCTGATTTTTTCTTTCCTTTTGTTTTTTTTCTTTTGTTCAAACCACTGTTGCCATCATAGTCAAATCTCTATAAGTTTAAAAATGTTCGTTCACTGAACAAGTATTTGATGAGTCTTTATTAGAAGCGTGGTCCTAGATACCAGAATATAGGAGTAAACAAAACTGACTTAATCCTGCCTTCATGAAGCTTACCTTCTAGCATAAAGTTAAAAGATAAAGAAAATAAATCACTTGAGAAAAAGAGTCTATTAGCAGATTAAGAGACATGGAGAAAAATCAAGCTGAGAAGGTAGATAGGGGATGCTGGGGGTGATCACTACAATATTAAGTATATAATAAAGGGAGATAATCCTCACATAGACTTGGGGAGGGTGAGGGACCAGTAATGTGGATATTTATCGGAGGAACTATTCCAGGGAGAGTGAGAAGTTTATAGCAAAATCTCTGAGGTGAGAATGAGTAAGTCAGAGAAGAAGTAGGAGATGTGGGGACAGAGACCAGGCTGGCAGGAGCCTAAAGACCACTGTAAGGACTTTGGCTTTTATGACAAGTGAGACATACGGTAATTGGAGCATTTTGCAAAGAGAAAAGACTTGATATAACTTCTGCTTGAACAGAATTACTCTGGCTGCTGTATTGAGATAAGACTCTAAAAGGGCCGATGGAGAAGTAAAGAAACTAGTTAGGAGTCCATTCCAGTAACCCATGGGGAAAATGATGATGGGTTGGACCAGAGTAGGAAGGGTGGAGGGTGAAAGAAATGTCAGGGTCCTGCATATATTTTGAAGGTAGAACCAAGAAAATTTCCTGATAAATTGGACATGAAGTATGAACAAAGAAGTATATTCGGGCAGCCCCGGTGGCCCAGCGGTTTAGCACTGCCTTCGGCCCGGGGTGTGATCCTGGGGACCCGGGATTGAGTCCCACGTCGGGCTCCCTGCATGGAGCCTGCTTCTCCCTCTGCCTCTCTCTCTCTCTCTCTCTCTGTCATGAATAAATAAATACAATCTTAAAAAAAAAAGAAATATATTCAAGGATGACTGAAAAGTTTTGGCCCTAAGGAGCTAGAAAAATGGAGTTGCCATTTTGTAAGAGGAGTGTGTTTGAAGCTCTTTAGCTTGAGATGCTTATTAGAAATGCTAAGTAGGCAGTTGTTGATAATAATATGGTTCTCAATGTAGAGGTTCAGGAGACAGCTTTAAGTTTAGCATCAAGTACCCTTTAATACCATCAGCATATGGATGCTTTTAAAGGCCATGAGACTGGATGAAATAACCAAGGGGGTTAATGTAGACAGAAACATGAAGAGATGCAAGGGCTGATCCCCAAGGTGTTCTAAGGTAAAGACTCTGAAGAAATGGAAAAAAACAAGCAAACTAGATCAACTTGTGAGGTAGGAGGAAGACCGGAAGACCATAGTGTTCTGTGAGTCAAGTGAAGAAAAGTGTGTCGAGGGAGAGGTCAAATGCTACCAAGTATGATGAGCATTGAAGTGTTCCTTGGCTGGATTTCTGCTTTTTCTACCCCAACTTGCTCAATACCATGAGATTTAGCTTCCTAAAACATGGTTTTTATCGTGTTCTACTCAAAAAACTCCCACTGAATTTAGTTATCATGGTCTAAAGTCCAAATGGCTCATCTTGTTATTCAAGGCCTCATAAAACCTCCGTATTCATCACTCCCTCGCAGGAAACGGCTCATCTCTTAGAGGTCACTGCACCTCTCAGGTCCCTTTCTCACCTAACGTGCTCATGCTATTTTCGCTAGTGCATATTGGCCTTCTCATTTCTCTTTAATGACCCCATCCCCTCTCTTCATCATCTGGCTGAAACCCCTACTAGGCCGGGCCTTGAGGTACTCTCCCATCTTGAGTTCCCATACCTTACCTCCACACCATTCACAGTGGTGCTTGTACTCTCCCATGATTTCTCAATAGTCCATGAGCGGATTTGTCATTGTCTCTGAGATTGTGAGTTCCTTTAGAGTAGGAGCCATATTTGGGGCGCCTGGGAGGCTCACCTGGTAAACCATCTGCCTTCAGCTCAGGTCATGATCCTAAAATCCTGGGATCAAGCCCCATATCATGCTCCCCGCTCAGCAGAGAGCCTGCTTCTCCCTCCCCCTCTGCTGCTCCCCCTGCTTGTGTATGCTCTCTCTCTGTGTCAAATAAATAAAATCCTAAAATAATAATAATAATAATAATAATAATATAATGATAAAATAGGAGCCATGTTTTATTCCCATACTTTCTATAGCTCCCTGAGATTGGGCACTTAATAAGCCTACAAGTAATACTTCAAATCACCAGATTAGAATTTCAAATAGAAATGGAAAACTATCATTAGCTATTTGACTGATCCAGATATTTTTCTTTATTTCACATCAGTGTTATTATTCCTTGGCAAGAATCTCTTGCAAGAAATCTCAATTTATAAAGAGGATAAGCATAGAGCTGATATGGTAAAAGTTGGAGGCGTAGGAGTCCTGAGCTTTGCCATGTGACCATCCTTCTCTTTCACTCGCTCCAAGTATACCCCTAGAGGAGCCTTAGGGGCACTTCCATGGAACCCAATATTACAGATGAAGAATTTGAAATTCAAGGCAGTTTGTACAAGTAGTAAATAACAAAATTAGTATTTGTGTCTCTAAATGTCACACTTTGTTTACATTATATAAAGTGAATGACTGAGTGAGCTAATGACTGAATGCAAAAAGAGAGAGGACATGGTGCTCTCGAGACTTCGGATCTTTTTTCAACGTAGAATAATCACAACACCCACCGTATAGATAAGGTTGGGGCAGAGAGTTGACAGGTTGCCTCATGGTTAAGAGTCAAAGGTGGAATTCAAACCCACCCCAAACCTCTCGTGCTGAAGCTTTCATTCTTTCCTCCAGGTCAGACCCCTTCTGAAGCAGAAATAAAAGACTAAGTAGAAATAAGGAAACGTATTCCGGGGGTATTTCGAACTGATGCACTGAAACTCTTATAGCTCTTATTCCTTCTATTTCTCTTCTCTCTCCAGGCCTCCCTCTTTCTCTTTCTGTGTTTTACTAGTTACATATCAGTACAAGACAACTCTAAAGATATTTATTAGCAAAGGGCTACAGAGTCACAGGCCAGAAGCTAATTTTGCGTTGCAGGATTGATTTCTGTTGAAGGCATATTTCATAAACTTAAAAAAAATATTGGGTGGGGACAAAAGACAGAATCACTATTTCTCATTTTTTAAATTTATGCTACAAACACAGTCTCTCAGCCAGAATTTTACACGTTCTGTGTGGGATGGGGGCTGTGTCCAACTGGTGTCACTTAGTCTTAAATGAGACCAGGCTGAAAACATTACTTTGGGAGAGTCTTTGAGATATTTAGTACACATTTGCAGACCATTTTCTGACATACTACCCCTTTTTTTTTTTTGTAGTGCAGTTTGGATATCTAGAAATGCTATAAATTATTAAAAATTAAATGAAATAACTTTTTGAATATAATATAAAATATATCCATTCTGGGAGCTTCATAAATACCAATTCTAAGAAGTTCTAAAATCTAAATTCTCAGTGGTGGCTCAGTCAGTTAAACATCTGCCTTCGGCTCAGGTCATGATCCCAGGACCTTGGGATCGGGCCCCACATGCTAGCAGGGAGCCTGCTTCTCCCTTTCCCTCTGCTGCTTGCCCCCCCACACCCCCCCGCTCCCCGCCCCTGCTCTTTCATTCTCTCTCAAATAAATAAAATCTTAAAAAAAAAATCTAAGTTGTCTATATTACAGAAACTGAATATTTAGGTACATGGAAAGAGTAATTATATCTGAGTAATCCTTTTCAGTTTCATAACTTGCTTTTTTATATCCTATCTTATTTCTCACAATAACCTTGTATTGCAGATGATACTTCAAAGATGAGGGATTTGGGGATCATAAGACTTCTCTAAGGTCGTAGAACCTCAAGCTGATGTGTCATAAGTTCTACATATGGTGGGAAGGTGTGTTTATCATATTATTATGTGTTTATTATATTATTATGATAAAGAAACATATTTTTTCCCTTCCCAGGTAAAACTCCCCAGGCCTTACAACTTTAATATTTTTTATTAGCATCTATTACTGAACTAGTAGAATCTCCCATTGGTTTTACCAGGTACTGATAGAGAATTGATAACCAGCATAAAACAATACATTATGCGAAACCATCTGTGTTTGACACACTGCATTTATCTACAGTATCGTATTAGGTTTTCCCAACAATCCTGAGAATCAGGGTGGTCAGGTATCCTTGTCCAGATTTTATAAATGAATTGGTTAAATGACCCACTAGAAGTCACACAATGAGATTGTAAAGGAAGAAACATAAACCCGGTTTTGGCTGTCAAGTCCAGAGATTCTCCATGTGGAGCACAGAGCACATTCTTTGGCATATGTAAGTGTTTAATACATGGTAGTTATATTTTGTTATTGCTTTTATTGTTATTCTCTACATCAAACTGATTTGTAAGTATACCAATCCGTGGCCAAGTTGGCTGATGTCTGCAAACCTAGCTAGTGAGCCCATTCTTTAATCCTTCTGATAAACCACTCAGCTGCAAACAATCAAACAAGTGTCTGCGGGCTGGAAGCTAAATTGGAGTAGGACAGTTACTGAGTGGTCAGTTGGGGAACTTTGTAAGCAGAAGTGGACTTTATTTTACAGTGTGGTGAGCTGTGCAGATATCATTTTAATGCCTCTTAGCCAAGATGGCCTTTAGGTTTTATTAATTTTCTCAAAGTTTCAGGGGTGGGGCAAAAATGCCACAGTGACTGCTAAATATTATTGAATCTTCGGATTGCTATAAAATAAAAGTTGTAGTCATAGGAAGGCAATCTCAGACAATCATTGAGTTGAGCAGTCACGAGATTATTCATGACTGTTCCTGCAGGACAAAATGCTTAACCTAGAGCTCTCAGGACTTTAATGGAAACTTTCATAATTATCATTTATTGTGTGTTTACCATGGCCAATTACTGTGCTCAGTAAATCAGACGTAGGGAAAGCATCCATGTATCCAGGTATGCCTGGGAAAATCCCTGTATTACCTGTCTGTCCTAGCATAAATATTAATACTGTCTTCTGTCACCCTGAAAAGTGTCCCTGAAGAAAAAAGGAAAAAAAAAAAAAAAAAAAAGAAGGATAGATGGATAAACATGTGATTAAGATATTTAGAAAAAAAAAAAACACTAATTATAGAATCCAAGTAGTAGGTACATATGATGGTGGATAAAATTCTTCCAACTTCTCAAAATAAAATGTTGAGTGTAAAATTATATGGTTACCCAATATATAGATAATCTCCTTTAATACTTAAGATCACCCTGTAAGTTAGACATAATTATTATCTACATTTTGTAGGTGACAAAATGGAGTCACCAAGAGCTTATGAAAGTGGCCTATAATGTACACCTAGTAAATGGGATGGATCCTCCAGCAGTGCAGCTCCGAAACCCATGTAGTCGGAGACAGTGCTTTACTTCTGAATTTTAAACACATTATAAACGTTTTTGTTTTGTTTTGTTTTGTTTTGTTTTGTGACAGCACTTGAATTCCAAAGAACTAGCATTTTTCAAGATGCAGTTTAGGAAACAGCACTACAGAGAGGAGGAGAGGGAGGAGAAGGACTTCACGTTCTTTATCCTTTTACCACCTTTTATTGAGCAACCTTCTGTCCAAGGCTTGCATACAGAATTTCATTTTACTCCTCACAGGGGCATTATTAATAAATATTAATGTCTTTATTTTATAATGAATAAGTGGACACCTAGAATTATTAAATAACTTATCTTGGGCCACACACCTAGCAAGATTTTTTTTTTAAAGATTTTATTTACTTATTCATGAGAGACACACAGAGAGAGAGAGAGAGAGGCAGAGACACAGGCAGAGGGAGAGGCAGGCTCCATGCAGGGAGCCCGATGTGGGACTTGATCCTGGGTCCCCAGGATCACCCCTAGGCCAAAGGCAGGCGCTAAACTGCTGAGCCACCCAGGCTGCCCATCTAGCAAGATTTTAAGCTAGAATTCAAATCCAGGAATATCTGCCCTCCATACCCCTCAATTGTTTTTTTTTTTTTAAACTTGTCCCTTCTGCCTTTATCATGAGTTTAGCCTAAAAAAGGAATGCCTACCCATGAAGAAAGGTCTTGAATATTATGGATGAGTATTAATTTGAATGTGAATAGATACTACCATTAGAATAATTCATAAAATCTTCTCTTCATAATGCACCACTTGTAGACAACAGTGAAGGTAGAAATTGATCATTTTTTTAAGTTGCATCAGTAGATTCTTTCAAGCTACCTTTATCCAAATCTTTTAGCCATCATAAATTGAACATTTATTAAGTGAGGGAATTGAAAATTAATTACTCCTATTCCCTCCTCTTAGGAAAGACAGAGAAATTACACGACTAATTTTCTACTTCATATTAGGTACCATGCCCTTCTCTGTCTTAGTTTTCTACTTGCAAAATGGATATAGTAATAATTGTGTCCGGCTTATAAGGTGACAGTGTGGAAATCACATAATAGCTACAAAGCACTTGGAACAGTGCTCACCTCATATTAAGATATCATTCATCCATATATTCACTTATTCAACCAGCAGTTAGAGTGCATGCGCTATGTGCCACACATTGTCCTGTGTGCCAGAGATACAGCTGTGAGCAAAATAGATGCAAATCCTGCCCTGATGAGGGAATCATACCCAAATGCAAATGTAAGTGTATCAGGTGATACATTAAGGATCGTCTAGGTTAGGCTGCAGCAAAAAATAACCCCAAATCTCAGTGGCTTAACCCAATAAGAGTTTATTTCTCACTCACGCTACATGTTTAAAGCACATTGGCCAGGGGCTCTGCAATTCATAGTTACACAGGGATCCAAAATAGAGGCTCCTTCGTGACCCACGCACCGTGATCCTCAAAAGAGACATGATGAATTAATTGTGCTCCGACTCTGAAAGCCTCCTACCAAGAAGAGACGCATGTCGCATTCCCTTGGCAGAGCCAAGTCACGTGTCTGTGCCGAATGTCCAAGTAGGTAGGGAGTACAACGCTGCCATATGCTTGGGAGGACTGTAGCACGGCCCTGAAGGTGGTCACCTACAGGGAGGGGAGCCTGGAAGAGAAATGAAGCCGGGTAACAGAGCCAGGGAACCCTGGGTGGGGGAATGCTGTTTGATGTAAGACAATCACGGAGGGCCTCAATGATAGGGCGGCATTTAAGTGGAGAAATGAAGAAAGTAATGGGCAAGGTCTTATTGTCTGAAGGAAGAGTTTTGTTGTCCAAGAAAATAGCCAGGGTGAAGGCCCTGAGATAAGAATATTCTCGACACGTTTGCAAGAAGCTCTGGAAGACTGAAATGGAAGGAGCAAGGGAGTATGAGGGAGAGAAGGCTGAAGAGAGAGCAGGAGGCCCGGGGGTCGTGGTGAAGACTGGCTCTAGTGCCGAGTAGGATCGGCATTTTGAAGAGATGCTATCTGAGGTCTGTGTTAACGAGACCACTCTGGCTGCCTTGAGGAGAAGGGGCCTATGGGGTTATTCGGGTGAGGGATGATGCTGCCTTGGACGAGAGCGACGGCAACGGAGAGGTGAGAAAGAGTGAGATCATAGATGTATTTTGAAAATGGAGCCTAGAGAAATTGCTCTGTGACCAGAGGTGGGTGTGCAAGGGAGAGAGAAGGGAGCCAAGGGCAAATCTAACATCGTTGAGGGCGAAGCTGTAAGGGTGAGGGTGTAAGTTACAAAGAGCTGGAGACTGTGGGAGAAAGTCTCCTCAAATGTCATCATAAGCAGCACGGACACTCAGTCTTCATGGGAGCTCTACTAGAAACGCTTTTACTCCCCTCATTTTAAAAAATAAAGAGCTGATGCTCAGTAAGGTTAAAGCAGCTTCTGCAGGGACGTGGCTCCAGATCGTGTGGTCCCTACCTGCAGGAGAGCTCCCATGCCACTGACGGTTCCCAAGCAGATTTCTTCTGTTCTTCTGGTTTGGTGATTAACCAGACGCGGATATAGGTTTGAGTTGTTACATCAGGAAGGCTAAATTAGTTTAGCAATAAGTAAAAATCCCAATGTGGAGTTTTTAGAGCGTTGATATAAAATCATTAAAAAAGAACTGGAAGCTCCTATCAAGTATACTTTCAATATATATATTGAATATATATATATATATATATATATATATATATATATATATATATATCACCAGCACCACTGTCCTCCATAAAATGTAAGGATTAGGGGTAAACCTGAGTAATGTGTATCTGTACACCTGGTCAAGGCACGCAGCCAGATCAGTAGATTGAACTGGGGCTTCATTTTTTTTTTTTAGGGGGTTTCATTTTTATATGGTAAGTCAATATCTGGAGCTATATTCTCATAATTAATTATATTCATGTATATATACAATTATGTGTGTGTATATATACTGTATATATATAATTATATGTGTGTATATACAATTATATGAAACCAATTGTTTAAAACATGTTGAAAAATGTTCTTAGTAGGTATAAGATCCTAGATACATTTGAATTTTATTAAGCCATGCAGGGACTTGCAGTTTTGTTTTTTTTTTGTTTTTTTTTAGAATGGCCCTATTTCAACATTTCAAGTTTTATGAACTGAACCACTCTTTCCTCTGTAACTTTGTCTGAACGCCCCTCCTTCTCCACTCTCACCAATTCTCTGCATCTCAGAATTTTCTATTTTGGTTTATAACTTTACAGACTCACAAATATTCTTCTCTTTCTTTAAGATACGTTTACCCCGTAAACTCCATTAATTTCAGTGAAGTCCTGCTCATGCTTCAAGATTCAAATAAGGGCCATCTTTTAAAAAAAATCTTCCAAAATTATTTCTCCCAAGAGGGCTTGGTACCTCTCCTCTGGGTCCTCACAGCACCTTTAATATACTTCACTTGGCACTTAGCATCCGGAATTGTAATTAGTGAATTATTTTCTATCTCTCCCCGAGTCTGTACGGTTTTCAAGGTCAGTTCATTCTAACTGCCTCCGTACTCCAGATGCCTAAGCCTAGGGTTCACCACATATAAGGAACTCAATAAATATATATTAAATGAATGAGTCAGTGAAGTTTTTGGAGTAAAAGTCTTCACTGACAATTTCTATAGATGTTGAAATAAAAAGTTTGGGATAAAAATATAAAATGCATTTCATCCTTTTTTTTTTTTTTGCCAAATCTGGTCAGGTGGTAGTTTTAGTCTCTAGTGTCAAATAAAAAAAAAAGTATTCTGAGACTCTTTTATCTGTACTTGTTTGGAAGAGAGAGGCATGGTTAATATGATGCCTGAGATAGATCTAAGAGGAGGAAGTACATGCATTCATTTTAAGTTATTTGACTTCCCTGGGCTAGAATTGGCTAAATTCATGGACTAAATTCATGTAACTCCAAGCACTTGTATGGATAGTTTATTTTCTGATTAAATGCCTACTATCAACTTATTTATATACAAGCTTGCTACTGTGATTCAGCTGAGGGCCTATTGCTAATTTAATTGCTGAGCAAGTTTTTATGCTTGACTTGTAAACTCTTGAAAGGGAGTATTTCTAAAGAAAATAAACAACTCTTGCTTTGACATAAGTCCAGGATCTCTTAAACAGTGGCAGGCATGTCTGGAAATAGCCTTTAGTATTATTTTAGATTCTTTACTCCGTGCTTTTGGAGGCCCATGTAGAAGATTCCAGGGAAAGCATGGGGATTTATCTTCAGTGACTTCAAACTTTTTCTGAAATGTAAGAATATAAAATGAGGCAAAAATCCAGGAAGGCAGAGGTGTTTTTTTTTTTAATTACAACCCCCCTTTTCCTGCTGGTGTGATACCTGCTATTCTTTCCTCCTCTAAAAAGCCAACCGTGCCCAGCCTAGTTGTAATAGATGTTCTATCAAGCGGTTCCTTAGTTCCTGGCACTGCGTCGTGTGTATGTGCATGTCCAGAGACTGCATAACATGCCCACACCCTCATCTGCTACCTACCTACCTAATCCGTATGAGGTCGTTAGCTAGCTTGTCTTAGGAAAGACTGTCTTCGTTCTGAAACTGTATCCTTCACATTTTTCTCAATGTTAAAATGCCTTTTCTTTCACTAACTAGTGGGTATAGAAGTTAGTAGGAGTTTTACTTAATGCCATTCCTTGGCAAGATGAAAAGGAGGAAATCTGTATTTCCCTTCTCCATCTCGTCTTCTTCCTCTTATCATTATTTCTTCTTCATCATCATCAGTTTTAGTCTTACTTTACCATTGAAAGCTGAACTGAAAAAAAGACATCTTGAATCAATTTAAAAGGACATTTTTCAGTCAATGTGACACTGGGTACTCTTGTGCTCTTTTCCTCACTATTTTTGTTTACCAGCATAGGTTAATATATTGGATTTAGATTCTCAGGGATTATTTCTTGGCACTTGAAGAATGTGTAAGAATCAGTTTTAAAAGCTAACAGACAACATATTAGGAAAGCTAATCTGAGGAAGAGGCTGCCTATACCTATCCAGAACTTTGCCTGCCACCTAAATGGACTATTGTGATTCCTTATTGTGATAAGAATTTCAAGCGGAAAAAAAAAGTTAAGTGAAGTCAATAAAGGATATTTAATAATAGTATTGCTAAAACTTCTGTTGCTGGGTTGATGAAGATGTTGCCTCCACTCTGAAGCCAACTGAAAATCAGACATAGCCCCTCCACCTCTCATTCTAGACATCTGTGCAAACTTTAGGTACATTTGTATGTTTGGTCATAGATTAACACACAGAAATAGAACTAATATCAACACTATTGCAGAGGAAAGTCTTTTATATAGAAACTCATAAAGTAAATGCTTTTTAAAAGAAGCATTGTGTCTATTTAATCGGAAGCCTTAATATGAACTGTTCCATACATTCAATGAATATATATTATTTGTCAAACCATAGTTTCAATGGATGCCTTTCAGCCTGTTGTAAAAACTTCACAGAATTTTTTTTTTTACTTGGAATGATTCCCAAACTATGTAATGCACCAAGTTCCTAAACTCCTCATTTTTCTATACTAAGCCAGGTAAAAGATGATTTTGTTCTTTAGATGCAGAACCTAACTGAGCATGGAGAGGTCTTTATATATAAAAGCAGTATATAAAAGCAGTAATCCTCAGACTTTTGTTCTCAGGACCCCTTTACACTCTTAAATACTATTGAGGATTCCAAAGAGCTTTTGTTATATGGTCATATGTATTGATAATTTCCATATTAGAAATAATAAAAATATACATATTTATTGATTTAAAAACACATTAATCAACACATTACATGTCAACATAAATAACATCTAAAAATAAAATATAAATATATTTTCCAAAGCAAAAAAAGAGTAGTGAATAGAATAGCCTTATTATTATTATTATTTTTAGAATAGCATTATTTTAAATTCTTCCAATTTTCTAGTGTCTGGTGTAACAGACAGTTGAGTTCTCACATCTGCTCTGCACCCAAACTATGGCAATATGGTTCTGCTAAATAAAATGGCAAAATATAGGAAGAAGATTCAGCATCACAGACATAAGTAGTTAAAAAGGGATGAATACTTTACCAGCTTTTTCAGATGAGGATATTCCCGCTTAATGTCAAGGTTATTTTTCAGCCCTGCTCCTGCTGTATTGTTCTATTCCACTAGTGCTATCACTGACTTTAGATATTTCACATATGTAATTGGGGACATCCTTCTTTGATACTATACCAAAAGTTGACAGGTGGTACTTTTTATATTAAAATCCACTGGTCTATCTTTGAATGAATTTTCCTCGTTTTCATTCATAACTTTGTAACATCATTCAAAAGTCATTTGGAAATATTAGTTCACTGAATTATGCAGCTCTTCTAAATGTTGACTCATTCTATTACACAGCATGAAATATTGCACCTGTGAATATCACCACCTATTGCAACACAAAACTCCTTGAGCTTGGGGAAGCTGTCAAACTCACAGTGGTGGAAGCAACTTTTCTAAACTTCTAATATTTGCTTGCAAGCTGTAATGTTTCCATCGACAATAAATACTACTGGTAGTATTTCTCGAAGTGACAGACTTGCTTCATTCATTTTTTGAGGAAACGTTCGCCAGATACCCAACTCTCATGATGATCCATGAACAAAAAGTAGTTAATTCAGTTTTCAGCTCAATCACACAAATATTTCTCTTGAGATAGCTTTGGTATTTAGCAGACATACCTAATGCATGCTTCCTATTTTGTCACACAGAATATTAAAAAAATATATATCGAAGGGCTGAGATTCCATAAGATCAATGATATTCACTGCTTCATCAAACATTGTTAAGTGAAACTGGCTTTCTTTTTGTGAGTTCTTTTGGTGAAGAATCTAACAATTACTGGTTTAGTGTTAGTTTAGTGCCACATTAAGATGCAAGAAGTCATGAAATCTTGCCATTTGCAACAACATGGATGGAACCGGAGGGTATTATGCTAGGAAAAATAAGTCAATCAGAGAAGGACAATTATCTTATGACCTCGCTCATATGTGAGATTTAAGAAACAAAACAGAGGATCACAGGGGAAGAGAGGAAAAAAAATAAAACAAGAAGTCAGAGAGAGAGACAGACCATAGGAGACTCTTGACTCTAGGAAACAAACTGAGGGTTGCTGGAGGGGGATAGGGTAACTGGGTGATGGGCATTAAGGAGGGCACGTGATGGGATGAGCATTGGGTGCGATATAAGACTGATGAATCACTGACCTCTACTTCTTAAACCAATAATACACTATATGTTAAATTAATTGAATTTAAATAAAATAAAAAAATAAGGTTCAAGCTGTGTTATTCACCATTATAGTGTACCTTCAGCTCAAATGTCCACACAATAAAATGCAAATAGCATCATAGTGCTGTTTTGAGAATCCTTTGGCCTTTATACCTAAAAAGTTCATGGGCACCCCTGTGGCTCCAAAGACCACACTTTGAGAACCTCTGTATTTGAGGCACGACTATATCCAGGCTAAATTTTAACGTAGGTAAGAATTGCCTTTGTTTCAGGGCATCTGTCACTGCACGTGCCCCTCCCCTACACCCTCTCTCCACTTCCCACCCTTCCATGCCCCCCTTGCCTCACAGCACTCTTCATAGGCTAAGAGGTACAGTGTCTCAAGTGGGATCCCCGGGTTGAATTCCACCTTTGAAATCATCAGTTATCAGCTCCCTCTCTGCATTTCCCCATTTCAAAATTTGCTTCTGGTGTATCTCATTATGAGGGATACCATTCCCCAGGAAGTATCTGGCTGTCCCGACATAAGATGCTATGTTACATCTTTCTTTTCTTCCCTTTTTTCTTTTCTTTTTTTCTTTTTTCTTTTTTTCTTTTTCTTTCTTTCTTTTTTTCTTTTTTTGGAAGGAGGGAGAAGAGAGAGAGAGCAGGAGTGAGAGTGGGAGGAGGGCAGGGGGAGAGGGAGAGAGAGAGAGAATCTTAAGCAGAGCTCAAGGAGTGGCTCCATCCCACAACCCTAAGATCATGACTTGAGCTGGAATCAATCCAAAATCACATACTTAATTGACTGAGCCACCCAGGTGCCTCACAACTGCTATATTCATGGCTTGATAAAACTGTATATGTTATGCTTACAAAGTTAAACATCCATTAATATATTTTGAATCTCTAATGAAAAAAATGTCCAGTATCCGAGTTAAAGTATGATTTTCAATAAGTTAAAAACATGGCTCTGATACAAATATATAGTAAGCATGTGTCAAAGATTTATCGACCTCATTAATAAGGGAACCAGCAGGATGGTAAACCTAGTTCAAAGGAGAAAATGAGAAAAAAATATTATTTATGTGGTCAGTAGAAAAAAAAAAAGAACGCTAAAATAAGGCTGCAAAATTAGATTCCAAACTGATTAATGTCCTGCAGTATAATAAAATCTTAACCTTTTGAGTCATATTTCCTACTGGACAGAAATTATTTGCATCTTTACCGGACAAAAATAATTTGCAGCTTATCCATCTTGTGTAAATTAAGCTCTAACTTTACCAAACCCGGGCTCTAATCAAGACAATTACAAATCAAACACAGTTGCCTCTTCTTTTAGCAAAACTGGACCCTCACATGGGCTTGTTCAACAATGCTTCTGTACGGCTCTGGAAGGCAGCGGCATCATCTTTTTGCCTGATTTCCAAGTTTTGGGTCATTTTCCCTAAATTAGCAACAAAATTGTAGAGAGGGATGCTGGGGGAAAGATCTTCCCAGACTTTTAAAATACTGTAATATAGTTGAATGTGGAATATTTATTGAATACTTATCGAACATCTAGTTTGTGACAAGCATAGTACAAGGAGATTTTAGGTATGATTTGATTCCACCTTCGCAACTTCATGAGGTAGGGTTTTTTTTGTTTGTTTGTTTGTTTTCTCGTGCAGAGGTAAAAACAGGGAGAGAGAGATTAGTGAGTCGCACAAGTAGCATCGCTGGTAAGCAGAAGAGCAATTTTTACTCTTGTGTTTCTGGCAAGCAAACTTCATTCATTCTATAATTTTCTTTTTTCGGATTTAATGGATGTTATAAGATCATTCTAGAAGATGTGACAAATAGAAAAATAAAACTCCCTCAAAATTCCAGGACTCAGACACAAACTCAACTAACATTTTGAGGTGTTTCCTTGCGATTTTTATTAAACATTTGAGTTCATGAATATGTGGTTGCACATCGTACTGTGATCTCTAAGGTGAAGGCACCGCTGGGGCCGTCGTGTCATTCTGTACGGATGAACCATCGCGTACTTGATGGCCCGCTTATCATTGGGCATGTAGAGTCACCAATATCCAATAGTATAAATACTGCGATGGACATCTTCAAATGAAATGATCACTTTATCTTCCCGTCAGCTCAGCAGTAGGTACGACGACTACCTAGAGTTCTCGGTTGAGGAAGGACACAGCTGCTGAAGATGCTGAAGAGCCCGTTGGGAACTAGACTTCTATGATCAACAAGTGGAGCACACTCCTGGGTTTATTTTTTATTTTTTTTATTTTTTATTTATTTATTTTTTTACACTCCTGGGTTTAGATAGATTTTTTTTTTTTTTTCTGCAAACTCAGAGGCCCCTGGACAATCCGATCCTTGCTGTAAGGTCTGCGTTCACAGTCGAAGTTGCGCCTGCTGCCATGGTTTGTGAGATTTTGCTTTCGTGAGACAAAATCCAGCCTCTGCGTCCATACACGGGGCCAGTCAGCATCTACCCGGCCCCTGTGCTCGGAGAGACGGGCCCTGGGAGACGGGCCCTGGGCCGTGGGCCTGCGGGCACGTGCAGGCCATATGCTGCCCCTGATCCACAGGTGCGTTTTATCAGATGATTAATATTTCCCGACACACATGAAGCTTCAGTCTGCCCAGTTCTGCAAGCCTCTCTCCTTTGAGAAGACGGGTTTGTTTGTTTATTCAATCAAAAGAAAAATTATCTTCAGTTTTGACATATACAACATATGGAATTGCACGGCATTACTAGGCAAAACAAGAACTCCACCACAGCTGTTAACACACCAAATTCCACCAAATGTTCTGGATTTGGGGTGTGTTCAAAACCTCTTTAGTGTAAATAAGATGTTAAAATGCATTGAACTCATCAGAGGGCTGCTACGTTTCATGTACTATTTTGTCCGCAGGCGATGGGCAGCAGAGATTATATCTTGAACCTAACACACCCTTTAATCATGTAAATGAATTTGTTTTCTGGTGCAAAACAGGGTTTTCTCTTTACTGTTTATAGCCTTGGAGGATGTAGTCGCAAACTTCCATTTCTGCCTTCTGAAATTATATTTCACGGCCTCTTATCAATTTGACTCCTTCTTGTTAGCTTATTGTTTCAAAATCATGTTTCCATAGCATTCCTCGTGTGGAGTGGATTACTGAAGAAAATAAACAAGAGTAGTTTTTTTTTTTTTTTTTTTTTTTTCCCAAGGGTAGTTTTGAAAGGGGCTGATGTCCCCGCCTTGAAAGGTATACTGGGGTCAAAAAGGGTCTTTTTAGAAGTCTGGTATGCAAAACCTTCCGCTTATTAAAAGCACAAAACAGAACAAAAAAAACCCAATCATCATCAGCAATAGCAAGCTATTTTTTTCCACATAACCCTCAATTTAGATGTTCATTATTTTAAAAGTGCTCTTCTTGCAAGAGCAATAGAAAATTTGACAGGATTAGTGAGAAACTCTGACATCCGTGCTGAAGGGACTCAGGTAGTTCCCAAAAGTATTTGCAGCTATTTATGTAATTTTATATGTGGCCAAGTGTAAAAAAAAAAAAAAAAAAAAAAAATCTTACATTTTGCCCCCAGCTTTGGGGAGCTATTTAAGACAGAAAAAACATTACGTGTATATCTCTCCGTGTGTCTCCGAAGCTGCCGTCAGAAGCAGCGCAGAGAAGGCCTTCGTAGCTCTCGTGATGGAAAACATGGGGTTCCTGGGGACAGCGAGGCGTTCACAGGGCCCCAGGGTGGCCCTGAACCAGGGCAGGGGAGCCGCTTCCGGGGGGGCGCGCCAGGCGGTGAGGGTCGGGACCCCTCTGAGCTGCACTGGGTCCTGGGGGCGTCCACTCTACTCTGGGATGGGTCGCTGGCAGGTCAGGAAGCCACTTGTGGGGAGCAGCACGGTGGGGGGAGTCCCTCTGGCCGGAATGTCCCGGGACGCGTGCCTGTGCAGAGGCACCGAGCCAGCCAGACACACGAAAGCACGAGCAAAGGACCCTCCTGGCTTTTCTCCCTGGTGTTTCCCTTGGGCTAGCCTGGCTGTGGGCCTCAGGACACCCCCAGCCCGAGGACAGCACCATTTGATAACATCTCTGTCCCCAAGGAGCTCAAAGGGCTGAAAAGGGTGGAGCAGGGGGTACCTAACTCCCACAGTGACATCTGCTCTACAAGGGTGAGAACAGGCTTGCCTGTGACCTGCCGTGTCCCCTGCCTCGCCAGCCGGGTCCAATCCCCCATCATTTCTCCTAAGAAACAGGTTCCCTTTGATGGCCTCACTGTAGAGACCGGGTGACAGGGCCCCGGGTGATGTGGCCGGGGAGCCGGGGAGCCGGTTCGTTAGGGAAAGAAAGGGGAGAGCAGGGGCGGGACTGCACCCTCCCTCGGTCTCTAGTGTTTCACTGGGCAACGGAGGCCTTTGTCTCTGCACCGACTGTGACTCTGGTCTGTCTGGCGGGAACAGGCCTTACAGGGACAGGGAGCCCTTCCCGAAGGTTCCTCAGCCCAGGCCGAGGTGTGTCCCCTTGTGGGAGGGGGGTTCAGAGGAGATGCTCCTGCTAAGTGTTGGGACCTCGCCTCCTGCCAGGGGTGCGGCTCCCCCTGCCACCTCTGCTGAGGGCGCCCGGAGGCCAGGCCCCGGAGGCCCAGCCGAGCACCTTCCACCTCTCCGCTCTCTCGGGACCCCGGCTTCCTCACGGAGGCGGCTGGTTCTCCCCCTCGCAGGAGGCCCAGTGACGAAAGGAGGCCGGAGGTGAGGAGTCCTGAGCACAAGCCCCAAGCCTCCAAGGGTCCACGAGTGTCAGCTGCTGTTCCGTTTTGTTTCCCACCCAACAGTACGTACTACAACCATGGCACTATTTGTGATGCGCAGAACCCAACACACATGAGGCATTTTATTGTTCTTGTCTCTGAAGAAAATTTTGATTTGGCGAAAGGTTTGACTTCATCCCTCAGAAACATCTGAGAAGGTGGAGGGGCTCCTCCTGCCTCCCTCTTGCCTTAGTCGAGAGCCTGTGCTGACTTCAGCAAGGCTGCTGCTAGCAGCTCTTCCGGGGCCACCCAAGGACCTGGACGCTCCACACGGTGTTGTCGTTGTTCTTCTTCTTTCTCTTTCTTCTTCCTCCTCCTCCTCTTCCTCTTCCTCCTCCTCCTCCTCCTCCTCCTCCTTCTTCTTCTTCTTTTCTTCTTCCTTTCTTGTTCTTGTTCTTATTCTTCTTCTTTCTTCTTCTTGTTCTTCTTGTTCTTGTTCTACTTGTTCTTTCTTTCTTTCTTTCTTTCTTTCTTTCTTTCTTTCTTTCTTTCTTTTTCTCTTCTTGTTCTTCTTGTTCTTGTTCTACTTGTTCTTCTTCTTGTTCTTGTTCTACTTGTTCTTCTTCTTGTTCTTGTGCTTCTTGTTCTTGTTCTTCTTGTTCTTGTTCTTCTTCTTCCTCCTTTCCACAGCCGTGAGCAGCAAGTAAACTGAGGCTCAGATGACTTCAATTTGAAGACAAGCTCCTGTGGTGCTGATGGCTCATGGGCCACGGTCCGTGCTGGGCAGGGGTCGCTGATGAAAGAGGAGAAGATTCATCAGTCTACCCCAGGGTAGGCCAGTTCGGTGAAGAGCTGATAGAAGTTAAAGCCTCAGGAAAATAGGAGACAAATGATGCATAAAGATAGTTATGTGCATAGTGTTTTAGTCGACGTGGGTTGTCACAACCAAATACCACGGACTGGGTGCTTTGAACAACAACAATTCATTCTTGCTCCGTTCTGGAGCCTAGACGTCCAAGATCAAGACGCTGCCGGGGTTGGTTTCTGGTTAGGTCTCGCCTTAGTTTGTGCTTGACTGCCTTCTCCTCTGCGCTCACGTGGGGACGGTGAGCCCTGGTGTCCTTTCCTTCCCTTTCTTTCTTTCTTTCTTTCTTTCTTTCTTTCTTTCTTTCTTTCTTTCTTTCTTTCTTTCTTCTTCTTTCTTTCTTTTTCTTTCTTTCTTTCTTTTTCTTTCTTCTTTCTTTCTTTCTTTCTTTCTTTCTTTCTTTCTTTCTTTCTTTCTTTCTTCTTTCTTTCTTTCTTTCTTTCTTTCTTTCTTTCTTTCTTTCTTTCTTTCTTCTTTCTTTTTTCCTTTTCTTCTTTCTTTTTTTATAAGGACACTAGTCTTATTGAATTAAGATCCCACCTTTATAGCTTCATTTAACTTCTTGAAAAAGCTTGATCTCCAAATGACTAACTTGGGAGGTTAGAGCTTCAATAGAGGCACAGTTCAGTCCTTTTCATATATACACATATAATAATATATTAATATAATTAATAATATATTAACATTATATATTAATTGTGCATATATAATATTAATATAACATATCCATAAAATTCAAATATATGGATATGTTCCTTAGCAAGTAAAGAGGTAGCCACTTGAAGCAGATTTGATCCCTGTATTCTGTGTCTCGTGATTTCATAATTCAGTGGAAATTAAGAAAGTTCACATTTACCTGTTTCTTAGAGAGGTCTGCGGGGGATCCTCTGACCCGTCATTTCCACCTGCCATGTGCAATCATTGCCCTAAGTACCTGTATCGCTTATAGTTATTTTACTGACTTTATTTATTTTTTAATAATAAATTTATTTTTTATTGGTGTTCAATTTGCCAACATACAGAATAACACCCAGTGCTCATCCCATCAAGTGCCCCCCTCAGTGCCTGTCACCCATTCACCCCCACCCCCCACCCTTCTCCCCTTCCACCACCCCTAGTTCTTTCCCAGAGTCAGGAGTCTTCCATGTTCTGTCTCCCTTTCTGATATTTCCTACCCATTTCTTCTCCCTTCCCTTCTATTCCCTTTCACTATTATTTATATTCCCCAAATGAATGAGACCATATAATGTTTGTCCTTCTCCGATTGACTTATTTCACTCAGCATCATACCCTCCAGTTCCATCCACATTGAAGCAAATGGTGGGTATTTGTTGTTTCTAATGGCTGAGGAATATTCCATTGTATACATAAACCACATCTTCTTTATCCATCATCTGTCGATGGACACCGAGGCTCCTTCCACAGTTTGGCTATTGTGGCCATTGCTGCTAGAAACATCGGGGTGCAGGTGTCCCGGCGTTTCATTGCATCTGTATCTTTGGGGTAAATCCCCAGCAGTGCAATTGCTGGGTCGTAGGGCAGGTCTATTTTTAACTCTTTGAGGAACCTCCACACAGTTTTCCAGAGTGGCTGCACCAGTTCACATTCCCACCAACAGTGCAAGAGGGTTCCCTTTTCTCCACATCCTCTCCAGCACTTGTGGTTTCCTGCCTTGTTAATTTGCCCCATTCTCACTGGTGTGAGGTGGGATCTCATTGTGGTTCTGATTTGTATTTCCCTGATGGCAAGTGATGCAGAGCATTTTCTCATGTGCGTGTTGGGCATGTCTATGTCTTCCTCTGTGAGATTTCTCTTCATGTCTTTTGCCCATTTCATGATTGGATTGTTTGTTTCTTTGCTGTGGAGTTTAATAAGTTCTTTATAGATCTTGGAAACTAGCCCTTTATCTGATACGTCATTTGCAAATGTCTTCTCCCATTCTGTAGGTTGTCTTTGAGTTTTGTTGACTGTATCCTTTGCTGTGCAAAAGCTTCTTATCTTGATGAAGTCCCAATAGTTCATTTTTGCTTTTGTTTCTTTTGCCTTCGTGGATGTATCTTGCAAGAAGTTGCTGTGGCCGAGTTCAAAAAGGGTGTTGCCTGTGTTCTCCTCTAGGATTTTGATGGAATCTTGTCTCACATTTAGATCTTTCATCCATTTTGAGTTTATCTTTGTGTATGGTGAAAGAGAGTGGTCTAGTTTCATTCTTCTGCATGTCGATGTCCAATTTTCCCAGCACCATTTATTGAAGAGACTGTCTTTCTTCCAGTGGATAGTCTTTCCTCCTTTGTCGAATATTAGTTGACCATAAAGTTGAGGGTCCACTTCTGGGTTCTCTATTCTTTTCCATTGATCTATGTGTCTGTTTTTGTGCCAGTACCACACTGTCTTGATGACCACAGCTTTGTAGTACAACCTGAAATCTGGCATTGTGATGCCCCCAGATATGGTTTTCTTTTTTAAAATTCCCCTGGCTATTCGGGGTCTTTTCTGATTCCACACAAATCTTAAAATAATTTGTTCTAACTCTCTGAAGAAAGTCCATGGTATTTTGATAGGGATTGCATTAAACGTGTAAATTGCCCTGGGTAACATTGACATTTTCACAATATTAATTCTGCCAATCCATGAGCATGGAATATTTTTCCATCTCTTTGTGTCTTCCTCAATTTCTTTCAGAAGTGTTCTATAGTTTTTAGGGTATAGATCCTTTACCTCTTTGGTTAGGTTTATTCCTAGGTATCTCATGCTTTTGGGTGCAATTATAAATGGGATTGACTCCTTAATTTCGCTTTCTTCAGTCTCATTGTTAGTGTATAGAAATGCCACTGACTTCTGGGCATTGATTTTGTATCCCGCCACGCTGCCAAATTGCTGTATGAGTTCTAGCAATCTTGGGGTGGAGTCACTGACTTTATTTTTGTTATTATCCAATTACCATCTGTCTCTGTCTTCCAGACTCCACCTAGTCTAACCCCTGGTGTCCATGATTACCAAAGCTTTACGTCTTTTCCCCGATGCTAATTGCCCCACAGAGTACCTGGTGCATAGGATGCCAAGCATATTCCTGCCTCAGGGCATTTGCACTTGAAATCTGACTCGTTCCCTTAATATTTATAGGGCCAACATACTTCTGACAAATCTCTACTCAGCTGCTACCTCCTCTGAGGCCTCTCCTGCTTGTACTACCAAGAACTGTCCTATCTCCTTCTCCACTGTACCTTTCCTTGTAAAGTTTTTCAATGACTAACCTTGGGCTCTGTGTCTAATTAGTTTCATTATTGTCTGACTCCTGCTTTAGAAATTAAGCTTCAAGACAGCAGGACATTCATTAATTTCTTCACTACTCTTTTGCTCTATTCACAGAGTACAGGGTCTGGAATGTAGGACATTAACAGACAATTATTTGACAAGATGAACAAGTGAAATTTTCCCAGTTTTGTTCTTCCATAAAGGGACATATCAGATAGTGAAAAAAGGAAATGCATTCATTCTTCTCCCAAGTACACTCATCTTCTCCTTCTTTGACTCTTCCTCTGCATCCTTTAGATCTCTGAGGTACTTCACCTGATCTGTGAAGTGTGGAACTGGTGTCCCTTCCATGCACTTCCCTAGACAGTGAACTTCACACTGGTACGTGCATCACGCTCCTCTGAATTCTCTTGATTGCCAACTAGACTATATGTTCCATGGGGGCAGAAACCAGGATTTCTCGTGCAGAGTAGGAGCTCAATAAATATTCACTGAATGAATATTAAGGCTTTTAAAAACGGTCTTCTAAACTATAATCAGTTCAAATAATTGAGCTCTTTTCCTAGCCTAAATTCAAAGTTCTACAGGGCCATTCTCTGCCACCTTTAGAATCATTTATGAGGGTGGGTCCTTCCCCCACATTCTTGCATTACTAGCTCCATGTAAAAGCATGAGAAACCAGAATACTTTACTTATTGGGGGAAATTGCGGGGGGTTCCAATGGGACAGGAGTATATTAACTAATCGGAGTAAAAAAAAAAGACTTGAAATAAAAAGTATCTTCTTTGTAATAAAAAAGATATTAAATTATTCCTAACTGGGTTCTTCTTCCAAGTACCGTATCAAAAACTTTATGTCCAATTTCCCATTTAACCCTTAGACCACACAATAAATATTTTTATTAGCCCCACATGAGGAAATTGGTTTCTTTGGAGAGATTAAGTGATTCACTCAAGATCACAGACTAAATGAATGATAGACTTTGTGCTCTAATCTAGGTCTACCGGACCCCACAACTTGTCCTCATCAATGCTACTTAAACTATTGGGTTGTTTGGATGCCCTAAGTCTTATAAGACCTAACAGAAGTTGTTTATTCAACAAGCCTAGTAAGTGGGTCTGCAAAACCTTGGGGAAACAGTGTACTTAGACCTTAACAGGATATAAGAAGCTAAAAGTAGATCTGGAGTTCTTAATAACCTTGGTACCTTATGATTGGCTTCCTCAATAGAGGAAAGCCCAAAAGCATTAGAATTGAAAATGTCATCTTGTTCAGTGCCTCCATTTTAGAGATAATAAAACCAAGATTTGAGCAATGGTACAAGTTTCCAAAAGTCATCCAAGTACGTTGTGGTGGAACTAGCATACTGCTTTGGAAAGACAGTAAAAATAATCAGCTAGTAGCATGAAAGGAACATAATTTAAAAAACATTATCAAGGTGGGTTTAAAAGTATCAAACATAGGGTACTTGGGTGTCTCATTTGGTTAAACATCTGACTTGATTTTGGCTCAGGTCATGATCTTAGGGTTGTGAGATCCAGCCCCACATTGGGTTCCACACTGGGTGTGGAGCCTACTTAAGATTCTCTCTCTCTCACTGCCCTTCCTTCTCTCACTCTCTAATAAAAAAAATGGCCATACTCGATTGTATCTACTCTTGGGAGTTAGATGTGGTGTAATTTAGTATGAGTGGATATCATCTATCTATCTATCTATCTATCTATCTATCTATCTATCTATCATCTATCTATCATCTATCATCTATGTATCTACCTATTTAACTTCAATCTATGTGTTTTATATTCTCTTGAAACCACTAAAAAAAGGATTTGACCATGGCTTGTGATAAGAGTGATAAGGTTGTGCTAAACTAAAGAGTGATGTGTAGATATGCTTGAGTCGTTTTGTTAAATCGATAGTAGATACTTGGATCCTGCCATTGTATAATTTGTTATTTGACATCTTCATTTCAAATAAGATGGGAAATTTACTATCTGCCTAATCAGTGAACTCACAGCTAATACTAGATGAGAAAATTAGTGTTTTATATATGCTACTTCATTAAACTTAATATGATCATTGCTAAACCAAACATGGAGTCAGCTCACAGTGGATGCCTAAAGAATGGAATTTGCTTATCCCTTTTTAGACCCCCATATGTATTAGAAACAATTAAGATACAGATTCTCTTTTCCACATTAGTTAAGGTGAGAACTAAACTACACAGGAAATCTGAAAAGAGCATGCCAAGATAAAAATGCTCTAAAATCTAAATAGCACCATATAATGTCAATCAACCTGGATAACATCGAGAAGGATATCCCAGAGATGACTGTAAAGTTTATTTAAAAAGAGTCAACATTGCTCTCCCTCAAGTCTTTAAATTCACAGCAGATTGAAATTAGAGTGAATTTACCCTTGTAACATGTATGTTGTTGAAATTAATCCATTAAATGAGTAGTAGGCTCTTCACTTATTAAATGAAATGTCTTAATGTGGTAAATACATTTCAAGCCCTTTATTTACTGTCTTGGAATCCACTGTGTTTTGCCAGCAATGGAGAATGCAGTCCAGATGATTTCTATGTATCTACACTACCATAACCGCAACCCTCCATTGGGAAGGGGATAGCTTAGTCAGGGGTCCAAAGATGCTCGTTTTTGTCTTCCTCATCTTTTCTCTAGCAATTAAGGAGTCCTTAAACTTCTTTTTCCCTTAATTCCCTTACGTAAAAAATGCAGATCATGAGCTCAGAGGGCTCAAAGGTAAAAAAATGAGGGTAAAAAAAAATAGATATGGCTAATTGAGTATCTACCCTAGGCTGGTGTCTGAGTTAAAGACTTCAAGCGTGTTATTCCATTCAGTAATCACTAAAACTCTAGTCAGTAAGCATTATTGTTCCCATTCCATAAGTAGGGAAATTCAAGGGTAGTCTCAAAAAGATCCAGTGCTTACGTAAGGTCATATGGGAGAATCAAAGTTTGAGTTCAGGCTTCTCCGATTCCAAAGTCAATACTCCTAGCCACTGCCCTGCAGGATGCTGTCTCATGTAATCCATATAGAGAACACATTGTAGAAGGCACATGATGGCTAGGGGAATTATGGAACACTTTCAATATGCTCAGGGCCATGGAAGCTGTTTTCATTGGTTATCCTACTTAATCTTCATGACTCTGGTGATGGTTATCTTCACACTTACTATCCACTTAGTTTTTCTCTAATTTCAAGGTACTCTTTTATTTTGCCAAGGTAGAGACCAGAGCACTTGTAAAATCACACTATTTCTAGAATATGAAATTATAATATTAGAAAATTGGAATGTGAAATAATGAGTTGTGAAAGGGAAAGATGGATCTTGTGTCATCTCTTTACGAAGTTTGTTAGAGGGCCTGAAGTTTTCTTTGGATATACTGGAAAAGAGCAGGCTAGAATAAAATGATCAAGGGTCAACAGGACTTTTCATAATGATAAAAGGTATGATTGTAGACATCTGCTGGATGTATTATGCTTTTAAAATAAGCCTGAGTGAGAGTTGCAGGGAAGACTGGCTATGTTGCCCTTTTAATTCCTCCAGCACGTATATATATACACACAGCTGACTCTTGAGGAAGTGGAGATTAGGGGCACCAATCCCCCTTGTAGCTGAAAATCTCTGTATAACTTTTGACTCTACTGAAACTTAACTACTAACTAATACCTTGCTGCTGATCAAAACTTGGTAACATAAACATTTGATTGACACACATTTTGTATTTTAAATGCATTATATACTGCATTCTTACAACAAATTAAGGAAAAGAAAATTTTATTAAGAAAAGTTTCCAGTTTCAAATGTTATTAAGAAAATTATAAGGAAAATACATTTACAGTACTGTACTGGAAAAAATCCATCCATGTAAATGTAGATCCATGAACCTCCAACCCATGCTGCCCAAGGTTGCATACACTCACACATACATACACATATTGTATTTTAGGGAGGACATCTTATTCACGTAGTAGACTTTTCAATCACTCCTTTTGATAAAGACAAGTGGATTAAATGAAAGGATAAAAATTATGGTTGACGGGACATTGCTATAGGTCTCTTCTGGAAGAGTGCCAGAAAATTTCACATCACGTGGTATAAAGTATAGGACGGTTTTCAAACGATGTAAAATGTCAGCCGGAGTATAGGCTATTTCTTTGTCTAAGCATTCATAAAAACAAATATCAATTAGTTTTCTAGTTTCAATTCTTGTAAGTGTTTGTATACGTCCTGTATATGTGTGGACATGAACAGAGAAGAGTTTGGATATATTGTCTTATTCTCCCTAGATTCTTCTACATTTCCTTTGGTCAAATTAGCTTTATCCTTGAGAGAAATTAATTCTAATTGATTTGGGCCAAACTGACAAAGTTTTTTGAAGCATTTTCAATCAGTGCCAACTTTTAAGGCATTTTCTTCTATTTGTAGGAGATTGAAACAGTATCCAAGCAATATTGCCAAAATCACCTTTCTGATTTCTTCTCTATGCACATGGATCATTGGTTTTTTGATGCCCGTACTGTCAAAAGCACCCGCCTTATTCATTTCCAGTCACTGTGCAGCTCATTATAATCCCTCCCCCAGCCTCCCCAGGCCTATTCAGTGCCTTTGGTTCTAGTCTGAGTGTCGGGCTCACTAGTCTTTCTGGTTTGCCCATCATGCAGTTGATTCCTGCTGCCACGAACCCTTTTTGTCTGTCTTGTTCGGGACTGCTGCCTGAGTTCTCTCCCTGCATTTTTACCAAGGGAGCCATTGTGTCTGAGAAAGCTGAGACCCATCCTATTAAACCTGCAGAGATTTTCACTTAAGACGTTAAATATATACCTTGAGGGTCAAAGTGCAATGTGCCTGCTCCTGGCTGATACATTCCAGCCCTGTTGGAGACTCAAAAGAGCTGGAAGGTGGAAGAAGCACCACCTTCTGTACAAGGATCTTCATTGCCCGCGGTGGAGTCCAGCTTGGTAACCTGAGAATGAATACTTCTTTAAGTGCGAATCCAGGAGCCGAGAAATACCCAGCTCTCAATCAGCTTGACCAACAGCATGACCACTAGAAAAGAATGAAAGGCCCCAACTACCGTTGGCTGGAGTACATGAGATTTCTGTAGTGAATATTTGGTTCCCATCTAAACTTCCCTACCATCAAATGAAAAAACAAGTGGCTCAGAATGTTTTCAGAATTTATTGCTCAGGCATTGTATAGTGAACAAGAATGGGTTTTGTTGAACACATTTGGTGATTTTGTATTGTAGGTCAGCTGTAGCTGTGACTTGGTGTACCCTGAGTTAGAAGTGTTTGTTCTCTAAAACACATGGTTCCAGACTTACAGTGTGCTAGGATTTAATTTTTAAATGCCAAAAAAATAAAAGCTGCAGAATGCACTAACTTAGTAACATTTATGTGGGGGAATTTTCAGGTAAAGAACTAATTCCAATGGAGACAAAGTTATGGGGCGGGGGGAGTTGGTATATTAATTAGTCTGTGGTTTCACACTGATACAGAGATATAATTCTGAAACTTTATATTTTACTCAAGATTATAAAACTTAGCCCTAGACAAAGCATGAATAACCTGATAGTACAGACTCCCCATTCTGCATGGATTCTTGATTCCCTAACACGTAACCTGAGACTCCAGGGCCTATCTCCTGCGCACGCATCTTTTTTACCCTGTTTCTCCAGCAAAGCACTGACTGGCTCCAGAGTGCGTAAAAGACTAACCATGTGAAAAATGGGTAGCTGAGCCTTGCAGAGTGAGTAGAAAGGAATTCCTAAGAAAAGAAGAGATTGTAGAGAAGGAAAAGGAGGTATTAGAGGAAAGCTCATCCTGGAGAAGGTGCTTTAAAATGCATACTATTATCGACCCTAATTAAGATAAACCAAGAAAAACATCTCAATATTAGGACAATGTTCTAGAATATTGAGATGAGAGAGGGGTGCTGACAGCTGCATGCACAGAAGGGGATGAGTGGAGGTGGGCGTCGAGGCCTGAGTGTCTGTGCGCCTGGTTACATTCACGGGGGCCTTGGCAGACTGTGGTGGAAAACCAACGTTTAACGCGGTGAACGCTAACACACTGAGTTCTGGGTTTTAATTACCGATGTAGTATGTTTGTAGGATCCCTTGCCAGCGTAATGACTGCCAATACAAATCTGGTATCAGATATTAGATAGAAAAGAACTAATTTATATAAAAATAACAACTGTAAACATAGAGGGCTAGGACACCCAACTTTGATCTAAATCTCAGCACTCTGACTCGCTCCTCACACGTAAGAGTCATCTCTTAGGGTCCTTGTGAGGGCCGCACAGGATTGTGATGTTCAGGCCCAGTGTGTGCCCAAGGTATATTCAAGGTTTGCCTCCTTTTTATAATTCTCGCCGTAACATTACTTTTGTTGGCTTTATGAAAAATCCCTTTAACTCAGTTTTGAGCACCATTCTAGTGTAAGGGGTGAAAAGTTACCACAAAGAGTAGTCATTTTGCCCAGGGATTTTGGTTTTCAGCTGGGACGCCTGGGTGGCTCAGTGGTTGAGCGTCTACCTTTGGCTCAGGGTGTGATCCCGGGGTCCTGGGATCGAGTCCCGCCTGCTTCTCCCTCTGCCTGTGTCTCTGCCTCTCTCTATGTCTCTCATGAATAAACATATATATATATTTTTTTTTTTTAAGAAAAGGTTACATACCAAAAGGGACTTTGCTTACTATTTCCTTGACCTTCAATCTTTGCTCCTTAGAGGACCCCTCATGGGCCTTAGTCCTGGACAACTTGACCAGGCTGTTGCAAGGTTGCCCGCTTTGGTAGAGGGTTCCTGGGGTTTACATTTTGAGTCGCCAAATCACTTGGAGTGAAATCATTGAAATCCAGATGGAAAAACAGCCTCCAAAAGCTTCATTAGGGTTTTGTCTAACCTCTACTGATCCCATTTCTCCAAACTTTATAATTTAGATCCTCTGATTCCCATTTTTTTCTTTTTTCATTTTAGTCTGACCTGTCAATCTGCCTTTCTCTGCCTTTAGAGTTGCACTTTTTGAATATCTCTGATTGGGCTGCTGGTTCTTAAATTTTTCCACGAAGTAAAGGTTTGGCGGATACTGCTAAGTTGGTCTAATAAAGTGGTCAAATAAATACCGATGGTATGAAATTGAATGTTTCCTACCAATTGTTGAGGGTACATTTCATTACTCTTTTCACCTATCATTTGTTGGCCTCTGGGCATATTGCAAAGAAGAGCCACGTCAATTCTGATGGATGCTGGTTATTGGCCAGGTCTACAACTTCAGAACAAAGTGGAGCGATGACTCAATTATCCTTGCTCACGCCTGAATTATCTGTGTAATTGGGGCAGGAAAGTGCAGGCAATGAATGTTGCCTATTGCTATTTTTAAGCTCAGCTCCTGCTGCGTTGTTCTTCTTATGTTTCACTGGTTCTGCCGCTGGATTTAAATATTTTACATATCATAATTAATGATTTGGTTGCACCCTGAGGCTTTCTTAGCAAAAGGCACAATTTTGCAAATTGAATAGCAAATAATTACATAGGTGATACCATTTATGAATCGGAAATGAACAGAGACAATGGTGTGTCTTCAGGTTTGTGTATTTAAACAGCATGTTCTCAATTTATTAGTGACAGTATGAGAGGGCTATTATTGTCAAAGGCCCAGGTATGTGTGGGGAGGAAATTAACATTAATAGGATGATAACTGATCTTTAATGATACAGAGAGAGAATGCTCGACTTGACCTCCAGAGTGCGTAAGGGGAAAGGGGAAACACGTTCGTCCTTCCTAATGGCTGAATAACCATTTGCTTCGACGTGGATGGAACTGGAGGGTATTATGCTGAGTGAAAGAAGTCAGCCGGAGAAGGACAATCATTATATGGCTTCACTCATACGTGGAATATGAAACATAGTGAAAGGGACCATAAGGGAAGGGTGGGGGGGGACTGAGTGGGGAAAATTAGAGACAGAAACAAACCATAAGAGACTCCTAACTCTGGGAAATGAACAAAGGGTAGTGGAAGGGGAGGTGGGCGGGGGGTGGAGGTGACTGGGTGACGGGCCCTGAGGGGGGCACTTGACGGGATGAGCACTGGGTGTTATATGTTGGCAAATCGAACTTCAATTAAAAAAAAAATACACATATATAAAAGAAACACACTCAACCTGATTTTCTCACACAAGCAGAAATCTTTCTGGTCTTTAGGGTTTTTTCCATTTTAAAATAGAAAGTGAAACCCTAGTCCTTAAACACAAAACAGAACAGAACCCAAAGACTAAGCTTCGGACAAACTGTATCACTCTGCTTGCGTCCCAGGCATTAGGTAATTATAATTAGTAGATATTTCCAACTGCAGTGAACCCTTCTACTTACCAAGGAGTGGATTAGTTTCATTTAAAGTTAGATGTCTGCCTGCAAAGAGAAAACCTGCTCTAAAACCCAACCTAAGAAGGCACGGCCATAACCAAAGACAACTTGGCTATAAATAGACAGTCATGACGTTATTGCAGCTGAGGAGATTTCATCCCATTAGAAACTTCACTCAGAAATGTAGAGGAGTGCTTAATAATGAATGAATGTGATTTAGGGCCGCTTTATACTGATGACACTTTTCCTATAAATATTACAGAGACGTTTAAATTTTTATCTCCCGTAATTCTAATGAATGAATTTCCCTGACCCTTACTGAAAATTATACCTGTAAAGTCGGCAATTTACTGATGATTGCTTAGGCTATTAAAGAGACTTGGGTTTCAAAACATTTTCATTTCATTCATAGATTCCTGTAATGCCTTTGGACCCAAAGTTTAAAGACGCTGGGTTGGATGTGCTTCCAACCTTGGGAGAATGTTGTCGTTTCGACAACAATTAACTTCATTAACACATTAAAAGCCCTACTAATGTGGAAAAGTGGGGGCCTGCCTGCAGCTGCTTTCCTTGGATGGTGAGCTAGGAAAAAAAGGATGAAGGGAGGGTGTTGTGGCTGCTGCTCTTTTCTGAGAGCCTGTCGGACCCACCTCCATTTGGACTAAAAGTATGCTTGCTCCTGTACTCTAACTCGACAAAGTGTAAGAAATAAAGGACCGAGGCACAGAAGTCTCGCTGTAATTATTTCCAGTGTTAAGTACAAACACTGGTCCAATTTTATCAAATACAAGAGAGAGTGTTGCAACGTTCAGCTAAGCTTACCAAATTTTCCAGAGAACTGTAGCTTAACTCTTCCAGTAATACAGAGTTCACATTTTATTTATTGTTTTAGTGGAAAACTGTCCAAATTGCCAGACTTATACGGCCTGGTAGAAAGTATATCAGACACATAAATTCATTCCCCAACATGTTTTGAGTATCTGTCTGTGCCGAGGGTACGGGCCTGCTGTTTCAAAAAGTGTGTACACGACGTTCACGAGAATGTGGGCATAAATGTACTACGGGGACAGGCTGGGGAGAGATGGACTGGGGAGCTTTCTAGACATGAAGTCGGACTGAATTTTCAAAGATGAACTCTTTCTTGTTCATAGAAGAAAACACATTTCAGGCAGAGGGTAAGTATTCAAAGCTTCCATATACTGGGAACAAATTAAAATTCTCTGATGACGAATGTGTTCTAGGTTTATCTTTCTCTTTCATTCCCCTACCACTCTGGGCCCCAGTTGAAAAGTTTGTTCACATGTGTAGTCAGCCCTTCGTAAATCTGGTCTCCCCGTCTTCTCAGTTGGGCAGCCACTGCTTTGCTCAGGTCTTCGTCCTTTCTCCTGCGGACGATCATGATCACGGCAGCCTTCCCGCCTTCGGGGTGGCCTGCCCCCCGTCTGAGCATCCCCACTGTCCTCGACGTGGGTTGCCTGAAACCCAGCCAATCCCATCGCTCCCTTTCATTGGACCCCACTACTTCCTAGGATGAGGTTCAGACTCCAGGAGGCTCTACAGGGAGGGCCCTTTCCCTTGTCATATCCCACGTCCACATGCACGCTTTCCTGGAAAAACCGACTCGCTCACAATTCTCCAAACATTTCGTGCTTTCCCTCCATCTCCTTGCTTTTACACATGCTCTTTTCTATGCCTCTGTCTAGAGCACCCTAAATCCCTTGTCTTCTAACCCAACTTCTGCATGTCTTTTGAGGCACGTTTCAAGGGGCATCTGAGCAGCTCCGTCGGTCCTTTGGCTCAGGTCATGATCCCAGAGTTCTGGGATCAAGCCCAACTTTGGGCTCCCTGCTCAGGAGTCTGCTTCTCCCTCTTCCTCTCTCCCTTATCCACTCGTTCTCTCTCTCAAATAAATAAATAAATAAATAAATAAATAAATACATACATAAATAAATTTTTAAAAAGACACATTTCAAGTATCCTCTCCTCTTAGAGCTCTTCCTGATTCCTCCTGCCTCAGTTAGATGCCTTGTTTTCCCATAATACGTATTCTCCTAGCATGCATCCCACTGTGATACCATCCCCTGTGTGTGTTCTTTACTAGAGTATGTGCATCCTGAGGACAGGACCTGTGCTCTGTCTTTTCGTATATGGCTTCTAACACAATGTTCTACATGATAGAAATTATTTGTGAATAAATCAGTGAATAAGCTACTTCTTCCCAGGACTCTAGTGTATTCATTACTCTGATAGTGGATACTGATAGCGTCTTGTAGAAAATTGTGATTTTGAAGTTGTCTTGTTAGGCTTGGCACTGCATTGCCTAGGACAGTTCCTGGCTCATAGACCCAAAATTATTTATGGAAATAATTCTCGCCTTGGTGAGTAAAGGAACCAGAGTTGTGGATTGAATGGTATCTTCCTGTCACCAGATAATATCGGCATCTTAACCCCTAATACCCTGTGAATGGGGCATTACTTGGAGATGGTTAAGTTAGGATGAGGTTACTAGGCCAGGCTCTAATCCAAGACGGCAGTGTCCTTATACAAAGGGGAAATCTGGACACAGACATGCTTAGGAAGAATGCTATGTGAAGACTGGAGTTATGCCTCCACAAGCCAAGGGACGCCAAAGATTGTCAATAAACCCACAGAATCCAGGAGAGAGTCATGGGACACATTCTCCCTTGTAGACCTCAGAAAGATCCAATTTTACAAATACCTTGATCTCAGGTTTCTGGGCTTCCAGAACTACGACACGATAAATTTCTGTTGTGCCAAGCCACTCGGCTTATGGTATTTTGTTATAGCCATCCTGGGAAGCTAATACACTAGGGACAAAGGTTTAGATATGTTCATGCATCTGGAGGCTGGTTTGGATCTGTAGGAGGACTGCAGTGGCACCAATGAAAATTATGGACAGTATGAAGGCAGAAGGGGAGGAGATGTTTCAAATCATGACTAGTGAGAGAAGTACTGTAAGTGTCATTTAAAAAAAAAAAAAAAGATCCAGATTCGTGTGGAAGGAGTATTGGGGACAGTCTGTACTTTGCAATTGAGAATTAGAGTTTTAGATCAGTGTCCAGGCCTGTGTATCCTTACTAAAAGCTCCATCAGGTGATTTGGGTGAACATCCGAGTTGGTGGCTCTAAAGGGATGGCCTTTCCTTTGTTTTTTTTCCCTTTTTTTTTTTTTTTTTTGTGATGGCCTTTCCTTTCGCTGCTCTAGGAGGCTCCGGTGGGGTTGTGCTTCTTCCCTGCAGGCTGCCTTCTCTTCCCGGGGTGCCTTCTCTGATGGTCGGAGTGCAGTGCGAGTGAGCCAGGCCTCCCGGTTCATTTTCTGATGAGGTTCTTCCCATTGAGGATAAACCTAGGTCGACTTTTACAGGTGCAACTTTTTTTTTTCAATATTTTTTTCCTTTTGTTTACATATCCTTCTATCTTCCCAAACTCACCTGTGCTACTCAGTCTTACAAACCAAACCAAACCAAACCAAACCAAACCAAAACAAAAACCTTTAAAGTTCACCACACTTTTCTGTTATTTTTATCTAAAGAAACAAACTTTTTCTCTTCTTGCCTGGGTCTTGCATTCTTTTTCTCAAATGTTGCTCCTTATGTCAGAACAGCTGAACTCCAGCCTTGCCAAGGAGACTAGTTAAACATAAGTCTTTCCAGGTTAACTACTGATTTATTATCTGATGGAGTCTTTTGCCCTCTTGAATTTAAAGTAAATCAGGATCCCCAGAGAACCCAAGGGGAAGAATATAGTGTTAAATGGCTGTTTTACACGGATTCAAAATGGAAAGATACTTTCAGAAACAGGCTAATGTGCACAGCCTCTAAAGAAATACGGAGGCTCAAGTGTTTTGTTTTTTTCCATTTAAAAATATCAAAACAAAATGGGATCAAGGGATTTGAATTTAGTGTACATAAAATAAAAGAGCTTGTGGAACTTCCCTTGCATTTAGAGCAATCAGCTAGAGCACAACCTAAGTGGAAATGGATATGTTTGAAAAAATCTATATGCTCGTTGCAGAATGGTATGTTTGAGAGACCTGCTAAGTGCTTACATTAATACATCCTGAAGTACTTTCTAATCAAACAGATTATTGCATTACTTTCAACACTGTTGTAAGTTGGAAAGTTTCCTCGTATTTTAGTGGTTTTTAAAATCACATATTAAGTCCTCATTGCAGATCCATTTCATCATCCCCCGTTATTCTAAAACGTTGTGTTAGTTTTCACTAAGCTTTGTGGCTGGCCATTGTTATGCCTCAACATACCAGGCTGTCAGTTTGGAGATGGTGCATCTGTTGTCTGAGCTTTGCGAATCAGGGAGTGTTATTTGCCCAATTAGACCAGTGGCTGTTGGTGTATGTGTTGGAGGGGAGAGAATACGTGCAGTGATGACAAATGGAAAAATTTTATCTGTGGAAGCTCAAGTCATTACGGTGAGGTTCAAGTCCTGTCCAGCATATGTCTATAGTGACTTGTGGCTGACATTCTACACCTGCTTATATAATACATGAATTGGGCCTGGTATCATGTGAATTGTTGATGGTGAAACTTGAAACCACGTGAAAATGATCTGGTTTCAGGTTCGGTTTCCAAAGCGAGACTCAGACAATAGTTATAGAATGTGCAAGTGAACCTGGGCGAGTTTGTGTAATTCTCCGGGCTTAGACCCAGGGAAATGTTCGTAATCCTCCCACCTCGCTGTGACTTAAAACTATGAAGCAAAAAAGAATAAAAGATCACAAACGTCTAGGGAAAAGTTTAACAAGGATCAGGGATAAACTAAAATAAAAGAAGCCGGTAAACCCAAGAATGTCATAGAACAGAGTACGTTGCCCCCTCCTTGACAGCATCCCCTTATACTTTGAGACTTTCTGTTATCCCTTCGATTCAAATGTCGCCTTCTCTGTGAAGCTTTCCTTGACCCCACAAATCAACATTAGATAATCCCATCCCCTGTACTTCCCAAATACTTTATTCCCACTATCTTACAAGTATTTTTTTTTTTTGCAATTTTATTTCTTGCCCTCCCCACTTACGTTCTGAACTCCAGAAAGCATAAGCTCTTCCTTTTATTCAGCTCTGTGTTCCGAGCACCGAGTAGAGTGCTTAGCATATCACAGGCAAGCAATATTTGCTTCATGAGCAAACGGAAGAATCAGTTGACTATGTGTCATCATTTTTGTTTAGCTACTTAAGACATGAATGTAAGCAAAATGTCGAGCATAAAAAGGGTGCAGAAATCACTAAGAAATTGGCCTAGCCTTGTAAATAACCTCTCGCATTTCCTCCTGGGGTTCCAGGGCTTGGTAAACGTGGTAAAGACCTGAGAAGAACAAAGCGTAAGCGAAAGCAAATAGTGCATGAGGTCAAGGCTTTAGAACACCGAGGCGGGGGCCATGAAGGCCAAAGGAGATCAGGGAGGGAACTGAGGCATGAAGTGATGAGCTTTGAGAAAGAGGGTCGTGAGCAGCTATTGTTTGTCTCCACTGAAGTAAAGCAAAGGTAAATGGAACAGGGTAAGTTAGACATAAAAATACTATGACGCCTTGTGATGAGTGGCCGTGGGGATCACAAGAGCTTCCTGCTCCAGACTTCACCCGGTGAGAATCCACACCGCCGTCAAGGGAATGATTCCAAATTCCAGGACTGATTATACTATTTCACAGCTGAGAACCCCTCACTAAATATTCATTATTTCCAGTATTATTTTCTAAACTTGCCCGAAAAGAACAATGCCCCAGGATGGCGGTAAACATTAGAGATTCCTGCTCATCCTCTGAATGAGAATCTTGGGAGGTGGGGACTGGGAACCTGGTTCTTAATATGACATCTGATTATTCTTTTCCTCAAGTGAATTTGGGTTTATATTTGGGGTGAAGTACTTTTTCCTTAGAAAAACGCTCTGGCTTGTCTGGCCATGGGCCCCCGTCCTATTCCAGTAACAGTAGCATACTGTGGCAGATCACTGTTCCGTTCCAGATGCTATTATCTCTACTTAAATTCTATTCATGCTTCAAAACCAACCTCAAGTGAGACTTTCTCTGGAAAACCTTTGTGCCCTTTCCCATAGAAAGTGCTAGACTTTATCTTACGACATTCTCTTTATTTGGTCTTGATTTCCATTGTTTCTCTATAGCAGGAGCTTCTAAGATGAACAAACAGGTCTAACTTATTTATATAATGTGACCAAGACCCAGCATCGCGTTTGGACATAACAGGGACGTATGTCCCCTGACTTTCATTGTGTGCCAGATATCTCTTACCCACACGTCTTTTGCCCTTTATTTTTAACAAAGAGACTTGGTACATCTCAAATGAAGCCTCTTCCACGATGATTTTTCTGGATGGCTTTAGCTTTCCTAGTGAAAAACCTTTCTCTCTCTTCTTTACAACCATCTATAAGTACCACATCCTGTTTGCTTCTCTCTCTTTCTCTCTCTGTTTTTCATGTGTCTCTCTAACTAGAGTGCAAGTGATTTGGGATCGAGAAGAACATTTTCGATTTTATTTGCATGAAACTCTAGGATGAGGTGGCATGTGTAGATTTGGCTCTATCTGCAATAATATAGTTTTTAACAAAATATCTGCACCAAATATGTCATGAAGTTAACATTTTTTAAAATGTCAGTGTTGGGTTTACTTTATAGTTATATGCATTATATAACTTTCTGGACTTTTCTGACACTTGAGATAGTTTAGAATTTTTAAATATTATAATATTTTAAGCCCAGAATTGTCAACCTGAGATCCATCTGCCCCTGAGTTTGGAAAGTTCATAAACTTCTTGAAATTCTTTATAATTTTTTTTTTTTAAAGTATGTGCCTTTTTCAGGAGAGAGAGCTCATGACTTGAATTACATTTCCATAAAGATCTGCAACCTTAACCCATTTAAGAGCAACTCTTCTGAACTTGCAACAATAATGGTAAGGAGAATTTTACAATTTACAAAGAACTTCCTCATGTGTTGGGCTGTTCATTCTTTAGCACCACTCCGAAGAAGCAGCTATGGTGGGCCTTCTCAGCTTCACTGATCAAATAAAGAAGCCAACACTCGGAGACGTCAAGAACCTCCCCTGGAGCTTACATCTCATGACTCCAGAGCTGGAGCTCTTCCCACTGTTTGTACCAAGTGGCTTCTTTCCGTAAATACTGGTTTGCATCATCTTTTTTGGACATATGGAGTAGGTTAAGCTCATCCCAGCAGTAGACAGGCAGGTGAAACTTAAATTATCCCTTATACTTAATGAATGAGGTGACTCTCCTCTCTCAGTCATTTGTCTTCAGTATCCAGGAATATATAAAAGGAATTTCCTCTTCATGCCTTCATCTTAAATACAGATTAATTCAGAAAATCCCTGGACTCTCAGCATCAGCCTCTTCTTGTTCATCACTGAGAAACATTTATTGAATGCATTTCATATGCAAGGCACTGTTCTTAGTGCTAACAACTGTAGATATATGAGCTGATACAGCAGACCACTGGGCAATTAATACCAAAATAAACCAGCTGGTGCAGCCAGCACCAGGAAACTGTGATCATTGAAATATTGATTCAGGGACACCAGCGAGTGTGTACTGAGGGTCTTAGAATGAACTGCACTCTTTGAACCAATAATTCTACTTCTAGATATTGGTTTTATATAATTTTAAATCTAGAAAACTGTCTTCAAAATCGCATTATTCAAAATAGTAGAAAACAGGGACAACCTAAGTTTCCAGCGATAGATCAGTTGATATGTACATTTTGATTCATTACTTGTGGATACACAATTGGTCCTTAATCTACCCCAACACACCTGTGGGATGTAACATCTCTTTCTGTAGCAAGGGTTCACTATGTAGAGATTCACAGTGGAAGTAGCAAGGAGAGATAAATACAAATCTTTGGCAAAGGGCAGAAGGTATAGTTTGAAATGCCAACTTCATGAGGTTGGGCTACTCTCCTTCTTTGGATAAGGAATATTCTTACTTTATGGAAAGTTAATGGTTTATGACATTAGAAAATATTCATCTTTTGGGTTTGACTATCCACTATTCCTCCTAGCCATGCTTTTAGATACAGCAGCTCCCCTTTCTCAGGAAATTGCTCTTCCCTAGCTTCTTGCAGTTCTCAGGGAGGAGGGCCTGCTTCAAGATAGTGATGGATCCAGGGTCAACCAGAGTCTTTCCCAAGGAGCCAGAATGTCCCTCATTTCTGTGGGGTGCTAAGCTGGGATGACATCAAAACCTTCTCTCTCTTCTTGCCATATTATGTAAACATTTCTTATTTGTAGTAATTGAGAAGAACATATGATCTACCCCTGCTCTTCTAAGATAAATGAATAAGATTTTTCTTCTTCTTCTTTTTTTTTTTTTTTTTTACTAATTTCTTCTTTTTCTTAAACTAATTCGATTGGGATTATTGTCACTTCAGACCAAAAGTGTCCTGAGTGTAACAAAGTTAGTGTGGATCCTCCTGATGTAAACGCGCTAAAAACAAAACAAATAAAAATCCAGCAAAATTCCAAAAGTTTATTCATAAGGAAAAAATGAATATTTTGAACTATTTTGAATTTTTGAACTATTCCAATACCGTGATTATTGATTTATTAGAGATTTTTTTGTCTTGCTCTTTCTTCTTTTCCATATTTCCCCCCATATTTTCTATAATAGGTCATATACTTCATTTAAAATTGTAAACAGCAGCACTCATGACACATGTAATTTGGCATCATGGCAAAGTTCTCAAAAAAGGAAGAGGAAGAAAGGAGAGAGGCAGGCAGTTAGATACAGATTGATTACTGAGGAGTGTATTGTTTCCTTTCCACTTCCACCAACTGCTTCTTGAGAAAATATGCTAAGCTCTGCTGAAATGTCTAAGCCACATGCTATCAGACATCTATAGCTGTCATGAAGGTTAGTAGTAGGAAATGTGAAATCGACTTTTGTTCCTGGGGAGTGTGTAGGTGCTTTATAAGGAGAGAATGTCAGGTAAATAGAAGGAAAGGTTAAAAAAGAAGCCTTTTATTTTTTTTTTTTTTTTTTTTTTTTTTTTTGGTTTTTTTTTTTTTTTTTATTTTTTTATTTTTTTATTTTTTTTATTGGTGTTCAATTTACTAACATACAGAATAATACCCAGTGCCCGTCACCCATTCACTCCCACCCCCCGCCCTCCTCCCCTTCTACCACCCCTAGTTCGTTTCCCAGAGTTAGCAGTCTTTACGTTCTGTCTCCCTTTCTGATATTTCCCACACATTTCTTCTCCCTTCCCTTATTTTCCCTTTCACTATTATTTATATTCCCCAAATGAATGAGAACATATAATGTTTGTCCTTCTCCGACTGACTTACTTCACTCAGCATAATACCCTCCAGTTCCATCCACGTTGAAGCAAATGGTGGGTATTTGTCATTTCTAATAGCTGAGTAATATTCCATTGTATACATAAACCACCGATGAATGGATAAAGAAGCCTTTTATTTTAATAGACAGCAAACTGTAAATACCTTGGTAAATCTTACTAGACTCATGCAATGCTCTGACACCACTGGAGTTCAACTGCCAAAAGAGATACCGACTGGGCCAGGGCTAAGATAGACCATCTCAGCAAGCCGACTACATTCTAATCCTAATAGTCTATTGTTAGATAGTGTTTGACTATTGCTTCAGGGGCAGTGAAATGGCTGTGATGATCTTTATATCCTCTTAGCTTTATCAGCAACTCACAAAGCCTTGAATACGGCAGACTTTAGGTTATATTTCTTTATCTGAGTGGAGCACCAGGTTCTGGAGTCCTAGGGTGTGTAATAGCCATCCACTCTAAACCACGTGAAGATAACAGAGCCTCCAGAGTAGACCATAATAGGGTTCAAACTGGATTTGGTTTCTGAGTCTTCATGTAGACAATTTGCTAGCAAAGTGCAGGGCATTTAAAATTGAGCTGAGGGTTATTTTCAAGAGATGGTTGGAGTAGGGCTCTCCAAGTTAATGTACAGGTTAAAGGGAGCCTAAAAAAAAAAAAAAGGAAAAGTTATTTCTAAAAAAAAAATAGATTAAATCAGATTTATATAATCTTTGTTACTTTGGCTGGAAAATTCAGGCAGGCAGTCATCCTGGAACCCAAGAACTGGGTTCTGAAACCTCACTACCCAAAGCAGAGAGGACAAAAACATGACACAGGAAGTTGGAAGAAACATATTCTCTGATCCCCCCCAGTCCTGTGTTTCTAAGACATCTTCTGTGATGGATTATAGAGATAATTTGGTGATTGCACATAATTGCCAAGACGCTTTATTATTTGACCCTGTGATAAGGAGATTAAGTTAGCATAGACTTTCACCAGGCCTCTACCATCCTCACCTGGAACTTCTCCAGAGTTAACCATCTGATCATTTGTCCCCCTGTTCACCTTCATCACCACCATGAGTGATGGTCAAAACAACAACAACAAAATACTATTAGAACTGGCTTCTGTCCCAAACAAAATAAAAACAAAAATCAAGGAACCAAATCCCTCTTTCAGTTTTCTGTTGCCTATAAAATTAACTCTACTTTATTATCTTCATATTTAACTTCATCTCGACTTACCTCTCTGGACCACCACCTCCTGCTTTTCTTCGCATGGCTTCCATCTTCACCAGTGTCCTTAAACTTTCAAATGTTCTTAAAATGCCATGATTTTTCATGTCGCTGAGACTTTGCATATGTTCTATCTGTGATTGGAATGCTTTTGCCTCCTTCTTCATCCAGGGAGGGTAGTGAATAATAAGGTAGGAGGCATACATGGAAGAGGATAACGGGGAGCTGTTAAACCATGTAGAGAGTTTGCACCTTAGCATCAGAAACTAGGGACTCAGATGATCTTTAATCAGAACACTTGGAGTGATAACTACCTGGAATTGCCTTGTGTTGTGGGGGATCTGGGATCTCTGGAAAGGAAAGGACTCCATAACAGACCCTGAAATCTTAATTCTATAACTTCCCTGATATAAAATCTCTACAAATGAGGAGACCGAGAACCACACAGATGTGAATGGGTAGCTGCAAGTCTTGGGGCCAGTAAACCCATTATACTATGCCATATCTAAACCAGAAGTATCCTATCTCAACTGTTTCTCAATACTGTGCTTGTACCTCTGCTTTAACATTTGCCAAGTTGCGTTATAACTTACATGCTTTCATTTTTTTGTTCCCCTGAAATTGAAGTCTGCAAGAATATGTCATTCAACTTTCTTGCCATAGTGCCTAGGACAGCATAGGTGATCCAAAATCCACATGAGTCATGTGGCATAACTCATAAATACAAAAAAAAAAAAAAAAAACTTGGTTTGAAAGCATATTTTCAGGTCCTGCATATATAAGATATATCATGTTCTATCCCTAAAATTGATAATGATGATGACCCTATTTACTATTTTCATTTATAATTCGTATGCAGAATGACCAACAATATTGTTGTGGCTGAAATATATTATCTGACTCTAAGAAAACAAATATTCTTAAAATGCCTTAGGAAGATATGATTTAATATTGTTTGCAATGCTATGTAAAGAAAAGAAAAATAATCTCTGAATATATGTTATACAGGGCAGGCTTTGAGATGATTCCAGAAAAAGATTTGTGGGTCATTTTAGATCATAAGCAAAATACGAGTTTATAATATTCATATTTTATTGCTAATGATGTGTTCGGATATGTGAATTGGTTATGCAGCATAAAATTATCTTTCCATGACTGGGACAATTATGGCTTTTTAGATAACTGAACCTAACCTATATCCACATTCTGTGGCCTAAACAACACATACAAATTTGGAAGACATTTGATAAAGGAAAAAAACGATCAACAGTGATACAAATTGTCACCTAACAAGGGTTAAGCATGTTGTTATAAATGATTTTTATACAGAATCGCATTTGATCTTCACCATGCTCAAAGCTTTCTCAAAGAAAGTTGAGTCAGCTGGGCTCTCCCAGTTAATAAGTTGTCCATACAATTAATAAATGGTGGAGCCGAGATTCTCATCTAGATATTCCTATACCTTTACTGAACAGCATGCTGCTTCCGGAAGAAGTGTTATTTCTTCGGCCTAGAGAAAATAAAAGTGCAGAGGCTATGAACATTGTAAGGGCTATATGTTTATAGGCAAAATAAGAGTTCCTGCTTCCATCAAAGCCTGGGCAGGAGGACGTTGGGTCATGCTGTAACAGCAGAAGCTTCCGTGAGAGCGTTTGCAGGAGACCCTAGAATACATCGCCTCAAAGGATGGTGGAGTCTTTTGGGGAGATCCAGTGAAGAAAGCTTAAGGGGCCTGCAGCTTTCTGTCTAGAAGTGTGAGGTGGCCACTGTGCTGAAAGTCTCATTTGAGCCCTAACTTTTAATTTTAGTTAAACGGGGTCCTACGTTCTGATGGAGCATCTTTGCAGACTCCAGGGAAGGCAGCAATTAATACTGCTTTACGGTATAGGAGAGCGAGACTTCTGTTGGAACAGCTGTTTGTTGACCCAGCTGACATTCTCTTTCATCCACCCAACCATTGTTCTCCTTAAACAATAGCAAGATACAAATGTGAGTTTTACTCACTCTAATGAAAAGGGTAGAGTTTCTCTCCCTATAAATATTTTCAAAAGCCTTGATGATTCATGAGATTTGCACAAATACATTTAGAGCTGAAAGTAAGTGTATAAGGCATTTGGAGAGAATACTCTGCCCCTGACATTATAGGCAGGGGAGGGCACCTACATTAAAAATAACTCTGCTTTTGCTTTTAAGGCAAACATGCTCTTCATTACTCTCCTCCCTACCCTGACTCCCCCCTAGAAAAAATAAACATCATCCAAAACAAAACCTGACACGGGAGAAGGCTGCTTCTTGGGTGGGCATGAATGCACTCTTGCCCGAAGCAAGGGATACACACAAGATGACCTTTAAAATTTGCTTTCAAGCCCATTATTCACTGGGTTTATCTAAACATTGTTTATGAAGGAAGATAAAATATGGATGAGTTTTCAAATGAAGAAAGCAGCAAAGACTTACTGACTCTGTCTTGTTGCAGAAGGGAAATTGGATTTGTACCTTCATCTCCTGCATTTCTCATTTATTTCATTCCGGCATGCGGGGGATGTAGCACGTATCAGATTCACCTTTGAAGCTCAGCTTGTACAATAAAAACCTGATGGCTTTATCTCTTTCCCTCTGCAGAAATCTACATTTTCCTTTCAAGCTACTAGTAGTTCTTCATGCTTCTCTGTTAGGGAAGATTCCAAAATTCAAAAAATTTCCCTCTGGGCCTTTTTCTCTTAGAGATGCCTCTGAAAAGAGAGGCTCAAAGTGCACGTGAGATTAGACTCCAACACCTGTGCTTTTTCCAAACATTCTCCAAGGGATCAGATCACAAAACTCTTGTTTTGTCTCTATCCCATATCCTTCACCTCGGAACCGAATCCCGCTCATTTCAGCTGGCCGTTTCTTGTAATTCAGGATGCAGCTTAAATGCCGTCTCTTCAAAGATCTGTCCTGACCTGACCACCCCAATCTAAGTGGCCACTCGGTCACTGTCACATCTCATTCTTCCAAGCCTCAACCTACCTCGGAGTTGTTACGATCTTCGTTATCTGTTTAGCATTCATATCTCGGCCCGGAATGTGTTCCATGAGAACAGAGGTCAAGTCGGCTTTATTTACGAAACCCAGCAGCTTCAACAAAGCTTACTAATAGTATGCACTAAATTAATTTTTTTTTTTTTGATGAATGAATGTCTGGTGCCCTCAACAGGAAATACACTGCAAATGTCCATGAATAATTTCCTATTATCCGGATAACACATGCATGGAGAAATACAGGCAAATATTGATTAGTTGGCATCAAATGTATATTGATTAATACAGGTGAGAAAAGGTTGAAAAAGCACAAAATTGGGGTGGATTTCCCTAATATAAAACATAGTAAGGCAAAAGGTAAGTCTGGCATTGCCTTTTTCAATAAGCAAAACTGCTTTATTCTCGGCACCCTTGATGGTCCCAACGGTTGTGATGATCTCTTGGGTCTCCTGATGTCTCTGGTCTGTTTCTTCATCTAGTCTAGGTCTCCTGAGACCCAGATATTTTGATTTACACACTCCTCTTGGGCCTGATGACATTTTTCCAACTAGATCTTGCTTCCTTTTTTTTTTTTTTAGCTAAAACTGGCTCATACCCCTTGAAGTGTGCGTACTTCTCACCAGTTTGGGTAACAATCTGAGCAGACCTGTTTTGGCCCCCGGAACCCTACCTTAGCCTCCCTTTGCCAGGAACCGGAGACTAAGAGCCCTGTGTTTTTCTCAAGTCCTTGCAGTTCTCAAGTCTTTGAAAGTATCCCTCTCGGGGCACCCAGTGGCTCAGTCTGTTAAGCGTCTGCTTCTGGCTCAGGTCATGATCCCGGGGTCCTGGGATCAAGCCCCGCATTGGGCTCCCTGCTTGGGGGGAGCCTGTTTCTCCTCCTCCTTCTGCTGCTACCCTGTTGGTTCTCTCTCTCTCTCTGTCAAATAAATAAATAAAATCTTTTGAAAAAAAATAAAGTATCCTTTCCTTCCTAGCTAATCACCCTTCCCATTTTTATCCTCTCTCTCACATTTGTCTCTGCTCCTTCCATTTGACTGGCCATCATTTATCATCAGGTTTTAAATTGTCCCCAGTCTGTAGGATAAAGAGCAGTTTGGAAATCAAGTTACAGCTTTAATATGTGTCTTAATTTGGGCCTATATCAAACTATATTGACTCTGTTTACATTCACCGTGTATTTAAAAATTTATTGGCATCCACATTAAGTGCACTTGGATGACTTCCCCGAAGATAGAGCAGGAATTTTGTATTTCTTTAACGGGGCTTCAAACTGAACATTTCAGTAATGGTAATGATTTTTAAATTTCCGTAAAAACTACCTAATTTTTTCTAGAATTTATGACTAATGTCACCCTTAGCATCAACATTTAATGCAGCAGAGTTGCAGCCAACTATATCCTCGGTTGCACAACCAACCAAAACTGGTGAGGAGAAGACAGTAAAACATCTTGATCATGGTATTTGAAGTCTTCCATTTGTCAGCTCAAAACTCCCTTTATTTAATTCCACTAAAAAAATTTGAATTTTTATGATTATAGAAATATATTTTTTAAAAAAAGAAATATATTTACTACCTAAAAAATTTCTTCTTCCCTTTTAGAAAATTTAGAAAGTGCAAATAAGAAACAGGCATACATACTCCCAGCCTTACTTTCTAGTGAGGTTTCACTCTCCTGCTAGGCTTCTTCTCCGGAAGCCACACAGCAAACTGGCCACCTACCAATATATCAGATTCTCCTTGTCTTTGCTCAGGCTGTTCCCTTAATACAAGAAACCCCTGAAATTCCTTCTCTTCTTGAAGTCATAGTTACTATTTAGAGTCCAACTCAAATGCTACCTTCTTTATCCATATCGTTCATGTCGTTTCAGATGAACCTCATCCTTTCTTCTTCCCGTCTAAGCAGACCATTTAACTCATCCCTCAAACTTGTGCATTTCCTGTACGTTGGTAGCTGGACTCATGACTCATTAAGGTTCGGGTAGTTTTTGTTTGTTTGGTTTGTTTGTTATCAGCTAGGCTACATCATGCGGGAGGCATATATTATCTTTTTTTTTTTCTTTTTGAAAATGGACTTAGCAGCCACTGATTCTTAACGTCTAGAGGATGACAAGTGGCAATACTCTAATACCATTTCTCTTGTATATCATTAGTTGGAATACTTCTTTTGGGGAAAACTTTCCCCTAGGTTACAAATTGGTCACTGCATGGTAAAGTTTGATAGGAAAGGCAAAATAGAGGCTTGATTTTTATTTCCCTTTTAAATTTACAAGCTCTCAAATAATGAATTGATTTACTAGTATCCTACAAAGACCACCTTTACTTCTTTTATTAATTTTTTAGATTGTAGTTCCAGCATAGCTAACATACAGAGCTGTAGTAGTTTCAGGTATACAGCAGTGATTCAACAGTTCCATTCACCACCGTGTCCCCATCACAGCAAGTGCACTCTTTTATCCCCGTCACCTATTTAACCCATCCCCCTGCCTACCTTCCCTATGGTGACCAACACTTTGTTCTCTATAGTTAAGAGTCTGTTCCTTGGTTTCTCTCTCTCTTTTTCCTTTGCTAGTTTGTTTTGTTTCATAAATTATGCATATGAATGAAATCATATAGTATTAGTCTTCTTTGACTTGTTTTGCTTAACATTGTACTCTCTAGCTCTCTTGTTGTAAGTGGCAAGATTTAACTTTTTTATGGCTGAATAATAGCCCATTTATTATATAGATACACTATCTATTCACCTGTTAATGGACACTTGAGCTGCTTCCATAATTTTTCTATTTAATGATGCCAATGAACATAGAATACATGTATTCCTTTGAATTAATGTTTTGTATTTCGCAGGAAGTACCTACTAGAGTGATGACTAGATCATAGGGTAGTTCTATTTTTAACTTTTTGAGGACCCTCCATACTGTTCTCCACAGTGGCTGCACCAGTTTGCATCCCTACCAGCTGTGCACAGGGATTCCTGTTTCTCCATATCATTGCCAACACTTTTGTTTCTTGTGTTTTTGATTCTGACAGCTGTGAAGTGCTATCTCATTGTAGTTTTGGTTTGCATTTCCCTGATGATGAGTGATGGTGAGCATCTTTTCATGTGTCTCTTGGCCACCTGGATGTCTTCTTTGCAGAAATATCTGTTCCCGTCTCTTGCCCATTTCTTAATTGGATTCTTTTTTGGATATTGAGTTTTTTAAGTTCTTCATATACTTTGGATACTAGCCCTTTATCAGATATGTCATTTGCAAGTATCTTCTTTCATTCAGCAGGTTGCCTTTTAATTTTGTTGATAATTCCCTTCATTGTGCAGAGGATTTTATTTCAATGTGGTCCCAGTAGTTTATTTTTGCTTTTGTTTTCCTTGTCTTAGGAAACATACCTAGAAAAATGTTGTTACAGCCAATGCCAGAGAAATGACTGCCTGTACTCTCTTCTAGGGTTTTTATGACTTCAGGAAGATAACCCTTACTTTAAAAAGATTATTTAGAATTAAAAATTATATCTAGGTGGTTCTTTACAGTCAGATAAAATGACAAAAAGTGTTTAAAATATACTCCAAACAGCAAACCATTTACTTCCCATAAATATTTGTTCTATCCTTGTCTCATTCTTTTTCAGAGAACAATAATTTAAATTTTTTTCACAAGCCTCTGCTTATTACACTTCAGGGATTTCATCCAGGCTCATAATTTTAAATATAATTTATATATTTAAATTCCTGAGATTTGGACCCTGCCTGGATTTTTCCCTGAAAATCCTGTTTCATGTGCCTGACTTTTTACTTGGCTATCTCCACTTAGATGTCCAACAGTTATCTTGGGTTCAACATACCTGAAACTCAACCCTTGATCTTCCCCCACTACTAACTCTTCTATACTCTGTTTTCTCCATTTCACTCAATGGCAACCTCATCCCGTCAGTTGATCAGGTAAAAAATTTGGAGTCACTATTAAGTCCCCTCTATTTTTCATATCCCCTGCTGACCCTTGATCACAATGCATTCGGAATATAAGTATTTCTTACTTTCTCCACTGCTTCCATCTGGCTTCAATCACCACCATCTCTTGTTTGAAAACTTATTGCAATAAATTCCAAAATACTCTATCTATATATGCTCTTAGTTCCTAGAGTCTAATCTTAAAAGCAGAAATGTTAAAAAGTACATCAGATCGTGTCACTGTTCCATTAAAAACCCTATAATACTTTCTCATCTCACTCAAAGGCAGAATCCAAAGCCCTCACATCAGTTAAAAAAGCTCATGTTCTACTATTACAATGACACAAAACTCATTTTTCCTTAGCAGACAAATCACCACCTTCTCAGGCCTTTAAATTTGTTGTTTCCTTTGCCAGGATGGCCTTTCTTTACATTTCATGTGTCCTGTTATTTTGCCTCCTTCATTCAGTTATAATCTTTTTAGTGTCTTTCCCATTTAATATCATGTTCAGTTATTCCATTCTAATATATTGTAAGATTTTTTTTTACTTACATTTTTTGTTTTGTTTCCCTGATTAGATCATAAGATCTAGAAAGGAAGAAGATTTTGTTCTGTTCGCTGTTTTGCTCCTTTCTCCTAGAACAGTCTGGTAGTAGCTGCTCAATAATTATGTGTAGATTTAACAAATGGATTCTGAATTTTGGTACTTCTTATGATCTTAAATTTCTAATTTAATTTTTTTAAAATTTTTTTTCTGATTTTTCAGTTTTAAAACATCCATTTGGTTATTTTTTGTAAGTTATAATTTTCTAATTTTTCAGTTTTCAGTTTTTTTTCAGTTTTAAAACATCCATTTGGTTATTTTTTGTAAGTTATAATTTTCATTTAAAATTCTCTCTCTTCTACTTCCCCTTTTACTTTTCTGAAAATATTGATTTCACTTATTTAAAAGTCCCTGTCAGATAATTCTAATATCTGTACCATCTGCAGATCTATTTCTATTGTTTATTCTTTCTTTTGACTTTCAATCGTTTGGTTCTGTTTTTGTTTGTTGGTGTGGGTATTTTGGCTTTTTTGTGTGCCTTATACTTTTTAGCTCGATGCATAAAACTTTGTAGGGGGTCTTGATGATGCCCAATTTTCTTTCTTTTTGAAAAACTTTATTTAAATTCAATTTATTAACATGTAGTGTATTATTAATATTTCTTTATAAAGAAAGGAATACTAAAGCTTTTTCAAATAATTTCTTAAATCTTATTTTGACTTTGCATTAATAATATTTCTCTTCAAAATTTTGATTTTTATGCAATTATCAGTCAGTGCTATCTTTTATGGCATCTGGATTTATTGTTTCATAAAGGTTCCCTTACCTTTTATGTTATATAAATATTTTCCTAAATTTATTGTAATTCTTAATTTGACTTTTTACACAGCAAAGATGATATTTAATTCTTTCACTTTAAAATGTATAGCTGTTTATGCTAAGAACACAATTAAGTACATTGATTTTTCCACACGTACTTAGATTTATGTGTCTATAGTGCAATTTATATCCTGGATTTTGTTTTTGCTTTTGTTTTGCTTTGTTTTTGGTCTCTGCTTTTGCTCATGGCATAACGTTTTGATTTCAATAACCAATATAATAAATTTTACATATGATAGGCATTTATTTATATCTTTTCTTCAAAAAGTTTCTTAGAAATATATATTTTCATATGTATGTAAAAAAATCTTACACTTTTTTGAAAATTTTGATTTTGAATGGAATCACATTAAATTAAGCCACTCAATTGCTGTTGTATTCTCAGTTACTTGGGCCTTCACTATAATAATATAATATAATATAATATAATATAATATAATATAATAAGTTTAGGAGTCAGCAACTGGAAGCAGTGCCTTGAATATAGATTTTTGAGTTTTTTGACCCCAAACTTAATTTTATATGTGTTAATTAACATTAATATGTATTAAAAGAAGTTTTTTTAGATATTGTCTTTTAATTCAGGAATACTGTTTAGACATCATTTTCTATTTATTCAAGTTATATATTTAAAATAATGATTTTCCTTTTTAACTTATTACAAGGTACATTATAATTATAATTTCATAAATATTGTCAGCAGGGTATTAATATACATATTTCATATTTGAAATATATATTTCAATGATTTTTAGAATAAAGTACGTAAAAAGTTCTCTTTTATCCAGTTATCTTATTAGGTTTTCTTAGTATTTCTTACATATTTTATAGTTCATTTTGACTAGAAAATCATATATAAATAGTAGTATTTATCTTTTTTGTTTATAATAATTATATGCCTTTTTTATTGCATTAGCTTATTCACAATGCTGAATGATTGTAAGGATGGTGATACCCCAGTATTTTCCCTCATTTTAGTGAGACTGGTCTTGGCATTTTCAATAGTTAATATGATGTTCATTGCTTGTTTTACTGTTGTAAAAACTGGCCATCATATCTAGGTACTTACTGCTATTAAAATGCAGTTTAGGGACACCTGGATGGCTCAGTGGTTAAGCATCTGCCTTTGAGCCTGCATCGGGCTCCCGGCATGGAGCCTGCTTCTCCCTCTGCCTGTGTCTCTGGCTGTCTCTCTCTATGTCTCTGATGAATAAATAAATAGAATCTTAAAAAATATATATGGCTCCCGAATTTTATGAATTCTCTCTTAGGTATATTTTGGTATAATCACATGTTAATTTTCTCCTTTAATATGTAAATTAAATAGAGTTTGATTTTTAAAAACTATCAAAACTGCTTATATATTCAGAATTATAAAAATAATGTTTCCTTAATGAAAAAAAAACCATGATTTTAATATGCTTTTAAAATGAGCTCATGCTATATTTAATATTTTTATAATCTACCTTTCTTTTTTAAGATTTATTTATTTATTTTAGAGGGGAGGGAGAGAGCATGAATAGTGGGAAGGGCAGAGGGAGTAAGAGAATCTTAAGCAGCCTTTGAGCACAGAGCCTGATGCGGGATCCCATCTGGCAATCCTAAAATCATGACCTGAGCTGAAATTAAAGTCAGAGTTTAAATGACTGAACTGCCCAGGCACCCCTATAATCTACTTTTCTATTTAACAATTTAATGTGGTTATCCTTCTTGCTTATAAATCTAAGTCTTTATTACCATACAGATGGCAGCAAAACATAGGATTACATGGATAGATACCATAATGTGTTATGATGGACTTTTAGGTTGTTTGAGTTTTTAGTGTTTAAACACAATTTTTAAATATTTATTTATTTGAGAGAGAGCGAATATGCATACAAGTGAGGGGAGAGGCAGAGGGTGAGACAGAGAGAGTCTCAGGCAGATTCCTTGCTGAGTGAAGAGCCTAACATGGGGCTCTATCCCAGGACCCTGAGATCGTGACCTGAGCCCAAATCAAGAGTTGGATACTCAACAGACTGAGCCACCCAGGAACCCCTTAAACCTATTTTTTAAAAAAGACATTATTCAAGGATGTTTTGAATAACAACGCAACCTGAGGTTTATAAAGTAAGAGTAACTGATTTAGAGAGAAAACTTATTCACAGCCACACAGATATTTAATTTCTTCTTTTCCTTTTTTCAACTAAAGCATATGTAATTTTATAATAAGTATTTTACAACTTTGCAAATTTCCTACCCATTCCTAATATATGATAGACTATTTAAGGATTACTAAGTATGCGTGACTACTTTTTTCCTCAGAACATTTTATAATTATACATGTTGGTTGGAGTTGAAATGATAGGATTTCCATGTATTCTTGTCCTTATTAGAGGGGAATTGAGAGGTATTTAGAGAGAAGGAATATGAGGGACTGGGAAAACACGCTTGTGTGAAGTGTGATGAGGTGAAGTTACCAGTAAAGAATCACCCCTCCTTAGGAGAATTCATTCTTTTAAAAATTGTCTTTACCTTAGATGGTCATCTCTGTCCTTCACTTGTCCAGATTGCTTTATGGAAGTAATTTCTAGAACTTGTCAAAGTTAGATGGTTAAAAGACAATATGGAACTTTGTAGGAAATATGTGTAACTTCTGAAATAAACTGAAGATAACAATTAGCCAATGAGCACCATGATTATAAAAATAAAAACTATGTCATTGAAATTATATGTATTTGGAAAAGTACTGTCAGTCTTTCTCTGCATTGTAGAAAGGGTCCAGCTTTTGAAATGAGAAGACCTTGGGTCATTGTCAGTGATTTATAGGTATGACACAAACTTTCTGAGGTTCAATTGCTGGACTTGTAAAATGGAGGTAATAAGATAAAGGTAATAGCATTTATCTCACAAGATAAATGTGAAAACTAGAGAATGCATGTGCGAGGCACTCTGGAGATGCCTTGTAAATGGTGATAACTACTGTTCTATCGCTATTGTTGATAATAATAATAAGACATTAAAAGATAGTTCATAGACTAGAAAATATTCAGACTTTTTCTCTTAACTTTTTGAACATTTACATTACTCATCCAGCTACTATTTGCTTATATTCATTAGTATTCATCCTAGAGAATCTCTTGGCATAGTACATTATTGATGACAATGCTTCCTGTTCTACTTTTTGTTTGGAAGCAAGATTAATTTATATGCTGATTAATTTGGGGGGCTGTTCACCTCACTTCTCTGCCTTTGTCATAGATCTCATTTGTTTGTAATCAATTTTTCTTAACCTTTATACCTAAGGAGCTAGTGCATGAATACATTACATATTTGTTTCATACTTTCACTTATAAGGCCAATGGTTAATGGATAGAATATAAAAAAAATGGGAAATTAGGACTTCTTTTGGAATCTTCAGTTATCTTCTTTTATTTTCTTCAGTTTATTTCAGAAATTACACATTTTTTTAAGCTTGTTTGAAACTTGTAAAGATTAATTTTGTGAAAATTCTTACTAATGATATCTTGTGTGTATAAATGAAAATAATGCATTAATGTATATTTATGGGTCATTAAATAAGTGTGCATGAAACTAGAAGGATGGCATATCATAAAAGTATTTTTCCCCTACATAAACTACATATATAAATTTAAAGAAAAACAAGACCTCTCAGACTAAATGAATATTTTTTCAGACCTCCTATTGTAGCTCAGACCTACAACTTTGTTGGACCAAGTTTTGGGAATGTATTCCTTCATGATGCCTTTCAACTTTAAAGTTTATTATTATTGTAACACTATTGAAATTTGTTCTTTTAATTTTTTTTAATTTTTAAAAAAATTAATTTTTTTATTTTTTAATTTTTAAAGATTTTTTAGAATAAAAATCTTATTAATTTTATTATGGTACTTAGAAAAACAGTTGCCCTTGAGTAGTAGGGTAGTGGTATGGTGTTACAGATAACTGGTATCTTGAAAGCCTGACATATTTTACAGTGGGGACCATAAATGGATATAACTCAATGTTAGCTATGATTCTGAGTCTTAGGATTAGATCATTCTACACTTTTCTAAGCCATCTAGTAGTCGTGTGAGTAATCACCAACAGTTCTCAGAATTAGTGTATTTCTCCTTATTTTTTGTCATTAAAGCTTTATTACTAGACACAATGACAAGAGGCCATTCAGGGAAGTGGAAGAGTTGCTAGATAGTAATTTGGAAGAAAGAATAAGAGTAAGGAAGGAAAGAATGAAGAGAGAGAAGAATAATGAGAGGGAGGAAGGGAGGCAAAGAGGAAGGATGGAAAAAGGGAAGAAGTGAAAAAATAATACGAAGGAAAGAAGCAAACAATCATTCTTTACTATGTCTCAGTCTGAGGGAGAACAAAGGACACTGGAGAACAAAGGACACTGGATCTTCACTGCATCATGAGGTAGGAATTTCTCTGGTTTTACAGATGCAAACCTGTGTGGTGCCCACGGAGGGAATGTTTGATTCCAAGAGATCATTGATACACTGAGCATGAAGTAACCCTAAAGCCTACACACCTTATTGCTTCATTGCTTTGTATTTTTAGCTTTATTTCCTATCTTTGCTCCACAACTATGGTGAGCACATGCTGTGGGCTAATTTTAGCCACAAGGATTTAATGTCACTTTTAACTACAGATGGCTAGGCAATTAGGTAATTTTGTTTCTCTAGTGGCAGCCTGTCAGGGTAGTGCTGATAAAGACGCTGTAAAGAGAGGCCACTCCCTTACCAAGGGCTCTGATCATTTATCTTACTGGGCACAAGTTTCCTTAATTGAAAACACAAAAACAAAGAAGCAGATAGCATTGTGTGTGAGACTCTGGCTTCAGACCCAAACTGACTGGGTTTGAATCTCAGCTCTGCTACTTACTAGGTGGGATATTCCTGGGCAAATTGTTTAAACTTTCTTTTTTTTTTTTTAATTGTATGTATGTATGTATGTATTTATGAGAGAGAGAGAGAGCGCGCGAGAGCATACATGCCAGCAGGGAGAACAGAGGGGAGGGAGAAGGAGAAAGAATATGAAGCTAACACCATGCTCAGCACAAGCCCCCTACGTGGGGCTTGATCCCACCACTGCAAGATCACAAGATCACCATCTAAGTTGAAACCCAGTGGGGATCCCTGGGTGGCTCAGTGGTTTGGCGCCTGCCTTTGGCCCAGGGCGCGATCCTGGAGACCCGGGATCGAATCCCACGTCCGGCTCCCGGTGCATGGAGCCTGCTTCTGTCTCTGCCTCTCCCTCTCTCTCTCTCTCTCTCTGTGTGACTATCATAAATAAATAAAAATTAAAAAAAACAAAAAAACAAAAACCAGTGTCAGCCACTTAACCAACTGAGCTACCCAGGTGCTCCTGTTTAACCTTTCTATACCTCAGATCTTCTCTCCTCTAAAATGAGGATGACAATAATATTTACATTATAGAGTATTTGTAAGCATTAAAAGAATTAATATGTAAAGTGTCCTGGCACACAACAAATGGTATATAATTATTGTTGTTATTGCTTTTATTATTGCCTTTATCATCCATCGCATTCATTCTAGCTTTGTAATTCAGTAATTCTAGAAGATAACACCCCATTCCTATACTTAACTGCCACTTTCCTGACCCTCCATGAATTCCAGCCACATCCAACGCCTTCTTCTGCAGGAGATCACTGTTTTTGCATGTTACTGCATCTTATACTGAGAATTAATTCTGAAATCGCATTCATCTCAGCAAAGATTTTGTTTATGAACTTGGCTACCTCCTCCACCCCACCCCCAAAGAAGGCGGATTAACAGCTCCTATACATCTCTATCATGGTTCATTACTGTCTACATTATACATGTTGTCAGCTTCCTCCTACCCACTCCCCTCCTCCTCATCTCACACGCACACCTGAATGGTAGCTCCTGAGGACAGAGACTACAGTACATCTGGCTCTTATTGTCTTCTGAGCACATATCACAGTGCCAGGTACACAGATGGCTGTCAGAAAATAGTAAAAGAAAAAATGAATTTAACACCTGGAGGACAGCAATCCAGGGGAGATGAAAAGAATGAAGCTCACGGGCCCAGGTAACTGGAAAGTAAGAATGCAGCCATTGCAAAGGCTCATGAGTAAGTTATTGGCCAATCTAGCTATCCTTATCTAGGTGTAGAATAAAGCTAATATTTTAAGAGCCTTATCCCCCTTCCCAAATATTCCTAGTAGGCACTTTATATTTGACATCTCATTTAATATTTATTTTTAAAAACTCATGCAATATATACTATTATTAGTTTGGATTTATTGATGAAGAAAGAGACTCGGAGAATTAAGTAATGCAGCTGTGACTAGCTAAAGCTGCGACTGGAGCCCTGATCTCTCTGACTTTAAATTCTATATTCTATGTTTTAAACTGACCCTACACATACCCACTGATTCGAATTGATAGATATAAAAAAAAATTTTATAAAAAAATATTTTATCATGCTCACACGAAGATTTGAGACATCTCCCGACAGTCAAAATCTCTTTTGCAGCCCAGGATAGTCCATCTATCTTATATTTCTGAGGCAGAACAAAGGATTGCAGGTAGGAAAAGTTCAGAGAAATATGGTTGTCTTTTTTCCCTAGGTTTTTAAAAAATTCTGACCGTAGTTCAGTATTTTCACACTGCTTTTTATAAAAACAATAACAGTTTCCCAGATATCTCTAAACTCAAGGAGAAAGAAACATTTAAATAAAAAAAATAGTGCTGATTTCATTTGGTTTTAAAAATACCTTGAAAAACAAATTAAATTGAAAAAATTGACAACTGCCATCAATTCCATTGAGAGTCATTTTGGAACAAGCAGATTGTCGTCTTTTAAATCTTGAACTATTAGGCTAGGATGGAAGCCCTGCCTCACTTGAGCACGCTTTTTTCTTTTCTTTTCTTTTTTTTTTTTTTTAATTTTTTTTTTTACTGACAGGGAATCAATCCTAGTTGCTGAACAACCAGAATTGGGTCTTCTAAGAGACCTAACTTGACATCTTATTCTGTGCAAATGAGGAGAAGGGGTGAAGAATGTGAACGGATGTCTTGGTTTGAATATTTTCCAAAGGTAGAATTTATGAGGCTATTGAAATCCTGTTAGATAAGAGTTATTGCCTATGCTTTACCAAGCTGAGCCATTTAAGATAGATGAGAATGAAACCTCTGTGATCAGAGATGCTAACAAGGAGGTCTTTCACCAATAAGCAATATATTATGGTAGTCTTGATGGGGAGGTTGTAGTAGTAGCCAGCTCTTTTTGGCATAATAGGAAGCAAATTCAACGTTGTTTCAAGTCACTGCTCCTCTCCAGAGTAGGGCACTTTGCATGTGCCATCAACATTTTACTCATCTCAGTTCTGAAATCATGTTCAGAGAAATTAATTTTCGTCAACTGCCAGGTAAGGAGGAGTGGGACGTAGAGTTTAAATTCAGGTCATCGCAATAGGTTAGGAATTTGGACTGGAATGTGGTCTTCTGGATGCCCAATATTCATCATTTACACCCTACGGTGTACTCTGATGTGAAATGCTGACTTCAGCGTAGGAGAATCTCATAAGGCTTCTCTGTAACTTGTGAAATTAGAGCTTGCTCCTCTGGCTAGTAGACAGGGGTTTCTGAGTTTGGGCATTTACATAAATGCCCCCATTTATTCTTTTCTTTCTTGAAGGAAGATCCTACACAAGATCAATAGCAACATTCTCCAGTTATGTTCCTCTTACAATTCAGGTGGAAATAAAAAATACATTGAGTCTTATAGATAAATTATTTTATATAATCCTGTTTTGAGATACCCCACTTCTCATCTTCAAGTGTAAGATGTTTCTTAGTATTTAAGCATTTATTACTTTCTCAGTTTTGTGTGCAATTATTTGTATATATCACTACATTCTCAATTATATTTTTATTGTCATTGGTGGTGGATGTTTGGAGCTTTGTTTTTACTTCTGGTTTCTTCTTCTTCTTCTTCTTCTTCTTCTTCTTCTTCTTCTTCTTCTTCTTTCTTCTTCTCCTTCTTCTCCTTCTTCTTCTTTCTTCTCTTCTTCCTCTTCTTTCTTTTTTTTGTTTTAAGTTCAATGTGAAGTCTTGCTTTACTTACCAAGTAATAGATTCTACAATTTTGGACATAGTATATTCAGCATTATTGAAAACAACTCCATATCAAAGTGACCTTCCTGGAGAAGGTAAAACACAACTTATTGGTTTAATCATTGCATTCCGTAAAGGGAGATGTCACTTAACCAGCTTTCCTCTCAGTGCCAGGAAATCAGCTCAAAGTATTTCTCTTCAGATAAGTGAACATGCTTGTCATAGCTTACTTATGCTTGTTAAATCTTTCTATGAAATAATTTACAGAGAAATATGTAAATATTTTGACTGCTTGTGCCATTCTTTTCAGACTGTTTTGCAGATTACACATGGATCTCTATATGGAGTAAGAAGGAAAAGCAAGCAGAAATTTCTTAATGTAGCATTTTTTCATTAATAAAAACAGAAAGACTAAAGGACATTTTTTAAATGGAGTCTTAATGTAAATAGCCAAGAAGAGTAATGTATACTCCATGAGTTGGCCTCAAAGTGATACTAGTATGATGGAAGTACGTTATGAGTTTCCAGGACAGCATGTCCTCTTACCTTTTCTTCCTGACAGCAGATAAGTAAACCAGGGCTTAAGAGTAGAATATTTGCCAAATATACATTAGTGAAGACTTTGTATGTGGCAGGACTTTTATGGGTTTGTTACATCTTACATGAACAATGGTCTATAAACCAACCTTTAATCTTAAAAGTATATGTTCTTTATAACCTATAATTAGCAAATGTGATATATTCTGAGCATAGATAGGGTAGGGGAAAGTGAGGGAATTTTCCCCAGGTGGTTCTCATTAAACATATAAAGTCTGTTCAAATTCAACTTTTGTTTGTTTGGTTGGTTTTTACATGGCTATTGAAATGATAAGATTATGTTGATGAGATCTGAAGATCAATATAATGGAATAATTGAGCTATTCCACCATCACAAATGACATTATTATAGATATTTGTACTTGTCAAATGACTGTACTTTTAATATTTTGCAATGGAACACATTTTATTCAATTTTAGGGTTATAAATGGAAATGTGCCTTAACAGAGGAAAGCATTACATCACTAATACTTACTCATGACTGTGGAACTGAACAAAACATCAATCAGGGTCCCTGGTTTGAAGTAACAGGAATTATCTCTGGCCTTTAACCAAAAGGAGATGCATTGGAAAAATGGCAGGGATGCCCATAATTGACAATTGGATGGTAGACTAAAGCTTAGAAAATGGAGAATTGCAGGCCAGGCTATAGGAAGAGCCATCAAAGTCACATTACAGCAACCATCTGATCCATGGGCGCTTGCTACTGTGATGGGATCATCTGACTCCCCCTATATTTACTCATTCTTTGCATTGCTCATTTAAATTTCAGAGTTCTAGAACAAAAGCTTTACCAACAAAGCCTAACTCATTGGCCTATTTTGTGGTAGAGGAAGGTCCCAGTTTCTATGGCTTGGGATCAGGGCAGCGATAGAAGGCAAACACTAGAAATTGTCTTCCAATTATGTTGGCACACAGTGAGGAGCTAGTAAAAATAGTGGGAAGTAGATGATAACCAGTCAAAAAGTGACAAATGTCTACTCCAAATAAATATTGACTTGGAAGTCATAATGGGACTTGTAAGACTGGACTTTATCATCAAATACGATGAGATTATGGAGTACCTTCTGCTGTCTTTTCCTATCTTTAAAATGACAAATTTGAGGATGTCTGGGTGGCTCAGTCTGTTAAACATCCAACTCTTGATTTCAGCTCAGGTCATGATCTTGGGGTCATGAGATCAAGCCCCAGGTCGGACTCAACATGCTCAGGGTGGAGTCTGCTTGAGATTGTCTCTTTCCTTCTCCCTCTGCCTCTCCTCTTGCTTGTGCTCTATAAATAAATAAATAAATAAATAAATAAATAAATAAATAAATAAATAAATAAATCTATCTTTAAAATAAAATGACAAATTTGACTTAGAGCAGAATGGCACTTGTGTCTTTTCTCTGGTTCTATAGCAGACATCACTAATCAATTACTGTATTCTTCCTCCTAAGACCAGACATGACCTTAGAATTCTTCTCAATATAGTGCTCTGACAGCAACTACTAAATTATTATTGACAAATGAGATGAAACCCTGCAGATACCTCTGAATTAGAGGTTAATTACATTTCCTTACAGTGTTAATAATGTTCTTTGAAATTCCAGGACTAATAAGTATTGTTGGTTGAATTATTTTAGAATATGAACCTAGACCAGGTGGGAATATATTCATAAAGTAGCTAATCCAGTAATATCTGATTGAAATGAAAAAAAAATATTTTCAAATTTGACTGGCTTTCATTATGAATGTTGAAATGTTGAAGGAACAGTTTATTCTCTTGTAGAATGTGCTGTTCATCCTCTGCTGTTAATCCAAGAAAGTCCAGAGCTCATAACAACTCTTTGTGGACTAACAGAAAAAGAAGGGATTAGTCTGAGGTTTAGAAGTATGGATGATGTTATTGATGGTAAACAAATGTAACATTAGAAAAAAATCATTAACTATGAATTATATTGTTAATGGTAAAGGAACTATGATTTAAGTAGGCTTTTAAAGTTTATAAAATATAGGATCTAAAACGGCTCAAAAATCTATACTAGAATTCACTAGGATTTAAGCTACTAAACCAGATGGCATGTTTAGCTATTGTGACCAAATAAACATATTTGTTTAGTACTGTTTTTGTTTACTTATTTATTTTAAGAGTGAATGTTTTGTATTTAGAGCTCTGTTAACATCTGGAGCCACTAATCGGACTGTTGGATTTGCGATTTACAAGTGACACGGGGTGTTAATGATTACAAAAAGACCATGAATTCCCCTCATTCCTGTATGCGTTCATGAGAGACACACAGAGAGGCAGAGACACAGGCAGAGGGAGAAGCAGGCTCTAGGCAGGGAGCCCGATGCAGGACTCGATCCCAGGACCCCAGGGTCACACCCTGGGCCACAGGCAGACGCTCAACCACTGAGCCACCCAGGTTCCCCTCGTACCTCCTTTAATCAAGAGAGGGGAGATCTATTTCTCCACTCCTTGAATCTGGTTTGGCCACAAGTCTTGCCTTGGACAAAGCTTCTTTACAAATGTAGTGCAAGGAGTCTTGAGAAGTGCTTGCACTTTGGAGTTTATCTTGTTATTTTAGGGAGGGCTATGTAAATGAAACTGGGCTGGTCTTCTGGATGATGAAAGTTACAATGACCAAGTTTTCTCCATTATTTCACTTAACATAACCAGCCATTTGTCACATTGGTGAACGTCTTCTAACACCACGCAGCCTCATTTGAGCTGGACCACTTTAAATTATACAGTCAATTCTCAGAATCCTGAGAAATAATGAATCTTTGTTTTTTTTTTTTTTTTGAGACATTAAATCTTGCATGAACTTATAAGTAGCAATATATGCCAAGCAGTTGCTTTTGGTCTTCTCGTCATTCACCTGGTATTGGTTCACTTACTCTCACGGAGAAATCTCTAGAAACTGCTTGTTTTTTCCCACTGATTATCAATGAACAGAATGCATTTTAGATACACTGGGAAAGACTACTGACACCCTATCTATAGTTTTTAAAAGCAAAATGACTTTGGGGACACGTGGGTGGCTCAGTGGTAGAGCGTCTGCCTTTAGCTCAGGTCATGATCCCCAGGTCCTGGGATCCAGTTGCGCATCGGGCTCCCCAGAGGGAGTCTGCTTCTCCCTCTGCCTGTGTCTCTGCCTCTCTCTCTGTGTCTCTCATGAATACATAAATAAAATATTTTTTAAAAAAGAAAAGAAAAAGAAAGCTGACTTTGGACTTTTTTTTGATTTTCATTAGTTTAGCTTCAGGGATTATCTTTCTAAATGAAAATGTATGTTGAAATTCTTTTGTTTTTAGGTCTAGCAATGATACAGGTGTCAAACACCTTAACACAGATGACGAAAACTTCATAATGTCAGCAAATTCCAAGCTATTGCAAAAAAAGTAATTTCTCAACTTGTTCAGGGTTAATCTGCCACATGGATTTGATGTGACATTGAAGAATGAAAAAGGCAAGAGACTGGGATTTTATCAGAGAAAGGAAAGGGGCCTCATAACGTTTAAACTACACAATATCTTCCTGATGGGAAGCTATAGGTCAATTTACTTTTAGAATTTATAAAGTTTTTTGTGACATTTGTTCTAGGTCCTAGTATTCCAAGCTGTATCTTATCCTAGATCCCAGGGCTAATTGACCTACATCTTTCCTCCATCTTCAAGCTATTTCTAACAACACAGCATCTGTTTTCCCTGGGAATTGTCCTGACACACAGAGTTCTCTTCAGAATTTTCACTTGTTTTGACTGTGCTACTTGGTCCCCTTCCAAAGTTAGTCTATGCCCATACGTATGCATGTATGTATTTATGTCATATTTCTCCGTTGTTTCTCTTTGTGCCTTGGAAATAGGTTTCTGGTGGAAAATTGGCCAGAGACGTGTTTGGAAGGAAGGGCAAAGCATGGTAATCTATGGTCACAGGGATTGTGCCTAAATTATATATCATATTTGTACTTAGAAAAAAATGTTTTTTTTGTTATTATCATCATATTTCAGTAATGTGATAGTGCTTTGGGGTACACAAATATGCTGTTTATGCAGTTCTGGAGTCCTTTGGTCTAGTATTACAATGTCAATTACTTCAATTGCTGTATCTTAGGGACCGTGGAGAAGTTGACTGAAAGGGCTAGTTTTATGACAAGGCGCATAGTGATATTGGTGTTGCATTCTTTAGAATCAAATACCCAAATTCGACATAGAACCACAAAAGGGGGAATAGAGTCACAGTGGCTCTAATGGCAGCTGGTTTAGGGTAATTACTGGCAAAAAATTCTCTTTGGATTAAAAAATTTAAATGATCCAAAATAAGACTTATGTAAAATGTCTCATCATTTTTAATTCAACACCACTTGGAAGTAACACATAGCATGCACTGTTTTGTTTAGAAGTCAGTAGACTTTCTGAATATGTTTATTCTGGATAATTCAGTTCAAATTTTCACTAAATTTATCCCTCCAAAATAAGTATACTGTGCATATATTGAAAGTGATGCTGACTGTTAACTCTGGGAAAGGTCTTGTAAAAGCCAATGACTTCTGAAATAGAGGCAGCACGAGGCAGAGGTCTTGTTCACTTAACTCTGTCCAACTTGGGACTGCCTATCAGGAGGGGAAAGCACTAACAGAGAGGTATTCTGTGTTAACAGTGGATCAAGCAAATTGTGACCTATAATTAGTAACTTGGAATCCCTTCTGCTTCTCAGAGGGACAATGAACAACAAAGAACAAGGTATCTGGGACCTTGGAGCTACAATACACTGATAGGCTGTGTAAGAAAAATAACTCTTCTGCCTTTGTTAAGAAGACACTCCAAACCTGGATCCTGGTGATAAGTGCTCTCTTTTCAGTATGTAATAAGAACTGGATCAAAGTAGAATCAGGTAAAGATATGGACCTTTTAGCTCTCAAGGAGGGTCTAGCCACTGATGAAGGGGGAAGATGGCACTTAGCCTTAAGGACCCACGATAACTCATCTTAAATGATAGACCAATCATTAAATGATAGTCTCAATCCTGCCTATTGCAATGCATGATGGATTCACCCACAAGACAATTATTTTGCTGACCCATTTACCATTATTCATTCACTTATTTGTCATTTCAGAAATCGTTAGGGGTGCCTGGGTGGCTCAGTAGGTTGAGCACTCGGCTCTTGCTCTCTTAGGGTCATGAGATTGAGCCTTGCATGGAGCTTGGCACTCAGCGTGGAATCTGCTTAAGATTCTCTCTCTCCCTCTCCCTCTGCCCCTCTTGCCCCCCGCCTATGCTCTCTATCTAAAATAAATACATATATACATAAACATATAAAATCTTAAAAAAATGCCTATTGGATGTCTCTTTTATTTCAGTTACTGTTCTAGTCTCTTGGGTTAGAGCAATTGAACTAAATAGAGAAAAAACCCCAGCTTCGTGGATTTCTTTGTAACAGTGGGAGAAGAAAGATAATGAAGTTAAAATACAGTAAGTTAAATGGGAAAAAAGCTCTGAAGAAAAATAAGGCAAGAAAGTGGGATATTGTGTGTGTGTCTGTGTGTGTCTGTGCTGGGGAAGCAATTTTAGATACGATAGGGATAGACACTGCATGGAATTTCAGAGAAAAGTAATAAATGAGACAGACATGGAATTTATAGACTGGTGGCCAGGAAAGGTGGTCATATAGAGAATTCTATTACATTGTGACAGCAGCGCTGTAAGAGATCCATACAACGCTACGGCTCAGCCTGTAGTGCAAGGGGACGTTGAGTGGTCTGAGGAGTCAGGGAAGGTTTTATGGGTCCATTGACAGTAAAATTGAGACCAAAATGTAAAATGGGCCACAGGAAAACTGAAGTGGGTTGAAGGTCAGCACAGGTAAAAACACGTTCAAAGATTCTGTAGGAAATGAGAATTTTGTATGTTCAAGGAATTGAAAGTTTAAAATGGCTGAAGCTGAACTGGAGGAAGGAAAGTGACATGAGATGAGTCTCTGGAAGGAAGCACTGGGCACATCACAAAGGCGTTGAATGCCACTTTAGGAAGTTTGGAGTTTATCTTAACTACAAAGTGAATCCATTACACGAATCCTAAGGTTTGGGAAAGTCTTGAGGTTTGTTCCCTGGGACCTGAAGGGAGGCAGTGTGAAGCTCTGCGCGTTCGGAACCTTGATGGCCCCCAACTCTTTCTTTGATTCAGCTCATTAGCTTGCCTTTCAATGGAAAAATGCCTTTATCTGTGATCCACATATTTATTCTCTCATTCATTTGTTCTTCAGCAGATATATATGATCTTGGTAACATACATTCTGGTTGTGTACAAAATAAACCATTTTAATTCACATGTCTGAGAAGGTGTGTTTCCTTGGAATCTAGGTAACTAGAGCCCAGCCAATGGTCCTGTCCCTAGGACTGCACTTTCGGTTTTAATTTAACTCATTGGGGTCTTTATTGCATTTGACTGCCTTGTTTTATATTTACAAAACACAGCAAGAAAATAATTATTTCATAATCTTTTTTTTGGCATATTACATATTATTTGTTTTCCAGAAGATATAATACACGTTTCATTCTCAAGAAAATTCCATAATAGAGACATAAACTTTTATAGTTGAAAGGGTTCACAGGAATCAAAATTATAATACAGGTGAGGAAACTGTCAACTTGAGAGAAACTGTCACTTAATTTACATTATTTGACAAAGTCTACTTAAAATGTTATTGCTTTTAGTTTACATATTTCATATTATTTTTATAATGTTATATATTTTAAAAAAATATTACTACAAACATAGGGTGCAAAAATCTGAAAGTTGTAAAAGGGTATAAAATTATCTTTATTTTTCATACATTTTCTCAGGCCATATATTTCCCTCCACAATTCTATTTTTTAATGTAATCTCTCCAAATATGTTTTATGTATATGCAAACATACATTAAATGTGTGTGTACATATTATAAGACCAACCTTTAGCATTGTCTACATCATTTTCCTCAACTTGTTTTATCACTGAACAATATATTTTTGAGATCATTGCATATATTATACAGAAAGAGCTGCCTCATTCTTCTTAATGACTATATAGTATTCTGTGGCATGGCTGTGCCCTCATTAAATTATCTAATCCATGAAGAGACTTTATTTTTTCCAAGTATTTTCATAATAAAAATATTTCATTAAACATCATTTACGTAATATCATCCTTACCATGTGGGATTCTATCTATAGATATTTGTAAACATAGAAGTGCTGATTCAGAGTATATAAGTTATGAAAATTTTAATGAATATTGAAAAGTTACCTATATAATACCATATATTTAATTAATGAGAGTTCTGGTTTTCTCACCCTCTTTACAACAATGCCGTATTGAACTATTTGATCTTTGTCAAAGACCAAAATGATAATTGATCATTATTTTAATTTATATTTCTTTTTTTAAGAGTAAAGATGAACATATTTTCATATGTCTAAGATATATTTGCATGTTCTTTTCTATAAACTAGTAGTAGCATTTGATTATTTTTATCAGATTATTGTTTTTTGATACTGACTTACATGCATTATTTATATATTAAATAATTGAAACCTTTGTTATCACTGTTGCATTTTTTCCCCAGTTTGAATTTTACCTTCTAACTGTGGTTAAGGTGTTTTTACTATGCACATTTTAAAAAGTGTAGTAAAACTTATCACCTTTTTCTCTTACCACCTCTGGGTTTATGTATTTTATATAGAAGGGCCTTTCTCACTCTATGATTATTTTAAAAATTCCATGTTTTATCCTAGAAAGTTCATAGATATGGTTTAGTATATTAAATTATTGTAGTTTTAAAATATGTTCAAAGCTAGTAGGTCTAATCCCTTTACATTGGTTTTTATTTTCACAATTATTTTTGACAAAATGCATTGGTTTTTCACATGAACTTTAGAATCTATATAGTTCCAAAAACTCTTGGTATCTTTTGGTGATTTTATAATAATTAAATATAAATTTAAAGAGAATTAGCCTCATTCTGAGTCTTTTTGAACAAGAAGAGAGGGCATTTTTTTTTTTTTGCATTTGGGGGGGTCGTTTTCTAAAACAGTACATGAAATAATATCGACCTGGAAGTAAGATAAGAATAAAAATTAAGAGCAAACATTTAGAAACTTTGAGGTAATTTCGTATGTTTGTGACATTAGTGTAGTTCTGACTTTTTTCAGAAGTTCATTTTTATTGTATTTTTAAAATTATCTAATCATGGTAAATTAAAAGCAAAAAGACTGGTCTTTCATCATTTTAGTTTGAGAAGTAATGCTGCAAATGCTATAACAATTTTTGTGGTTACTGTTATTGTTTGAAGATTATTTGATTTCATTACCTGCATGAATATAGGTAGATACACAGGTACGTAGACAGATGGTTAGATTAATATAATCATATTCATGTTCTTTGTGAATTTTTTTTCATAATCTTTTTCTTATTTATTTGGCTCTTCCCCCCCTTTTTTCCCTCCACATTCCATAGCATCTCTCCACTCCAAATATCCCATGTTAACAACCCACTGTATAACTTTCCATATTTTATCTACAAAAATATTAAATAATAGTGGCATAATTTCTTCTCTCTGAGTTTTAAGAAAAATACAGCTAGAGCTTCACCCGTAAATATGACCCTTTTGGGGAAATAAGACACATAATTTATCATGTAAAGAAGGTATCCTATTTATTTTTTACTACATCGAAAAAGAACCTATTTTAAACATTATCAAATCCATTTTTAACCTCTATGTGATGTTTTTTATGCTCTTCCTTTTAAATGTATCATTGTGGTGAATTATATAATCAGATTTCCTAATATTGGACCATCTTTGCTTTCCTGGAGTAAATCCCATGTCGTTGTTGAATATGTGTATTAATCTTTTCCCCTCGGCTTTATTGAGATATAATTGCCATGTAACATTGTGTAGGTTTTAGGTGTATAAGTTCATGATCTGATACCTATATATTGTGAGATGATTACAGCAATAGGGTTAGTTAAGGCATCTTCACCTCAAATAATTACCATGTTTTGTTGTTGTTATGGTGAGAACAATTAAGATCTCCTCTCTCATCAACTTTCAAGTATACGATATTATATTTTATTTTGTTGAGAATTTTTTTTATCCATGTTCATCAGGAATATGGGCGATAGTCTTATTTTCTTGTAATCTCTTCCCTGGCTTTGGTATTAGGATAACTCTGGCCTTGTAAAATGGGTTTGGAATGTTCCTTCATCTTATCTTTTCTGTAAGACTTTGAAAAGGATTGGCATTAATTCTTTAAATGTTGTTAGGATTCACCAATGAAACTGTCTGGTCCTGGACTTTTCTTTTTGGGAGGTTTTGATTACTGATTCAGACTCTTATTATCAGTCTGTTCAGATTTTCTCTCTTCGTGATTCACTCTTGGTAGCTTATATGTTTCTAGGAATTTATACATTTCTTCTGGGTTATCCAATTTGTTGACATATAATTGTTCATAGTAGTCTCCTATGAACCTTTGTATTACTGTGGTATCAGTCACAACTACTGTTTCATTTACAATTTTATTGTAAATGAAATTTTGTTTTTCCTTTCAAAAACCAAATTTAGTTCTGTTGATCTTTTCAATTTTTTTTCTATTCTTTATTTTATTTATTTCTGCTGTGTTCCTTCTACTGACTTTGGGCTTAGATTTTTCTTTTTCTAGTTTCTTGAGATGTGAAAGCAAGTTATTTATGTAAGACCTTTCTTTTTCTTAATGTAAGCATTTATCACTATGAAATTCCCTCTTAGAACTGCTTTTGCCACGTTGTATAAGTTTTGGTATGTTTTGTTTCCATTTTCACGTGTTTGTATACCTTCCCTTCCTTTTCAATGATATGAAGAGAATGGATTCTCTCATAATGATTTTATTTTATTTAAATTTAGGTCTCCACTTTTAGATTTATTTCAGTTATGATTTTAACCACTATCAGCATTTAGCTGAATCAGATCTCAGAGCTATCTAGAAATTACTACCTCAGATTTCAAAAAGGAAAATAGTATTTATAAAAAGGGATCTATTATGTACAATATTATGTATATTTGGAAAGAGGGGAAGGAGATAGTGAGAAGTGTTCATGTCCTGAAGGCCTATTTTAGTAAAGCGATAGTGTCTATACTAATGTATTTTTCTATTATAATATGTGGGTACTATATGACTAAGTAATATTAATAATGAAGAAAGTTCAGTGGAAGCAAAAATGCAAATTAAAACAAACCTTTATGTAGTTGCTGTTTATCTTCCAGCAAAGGTAAGAATAACTTAAGACACAACAGCATCAAGAGATAATACCTCCTTTCATGGGTCAACCTCAACTTATGCCACTTTGCAGATATGCTTTATAACGCCATCAGACTATCTCAGAAAACCCCCAAATCCAAAAACTCTTTTAATTTTTGGCATACAAACTGAGGTTTTGGTAAAAGATACAGAGAAAAACCTGTGACACAGATTCATAGATACTTTTTAAGCACCCAATTCACCATGTAAAATCAAGGCATTTGTGTCCAATTTAAAATATGGAGGTGTTCTGATTGCTTCTGGAAAATATTTTTGGATTACAAAAGGGATTATCTATACATAAATAACCCAATACTTGTGTCTTTCGGTATTCTAACTTCACTCATTCCTTACTGTAGTAATGAGACAGAGAAGACCTTATCTCCTAAATTGTGATTCTTTAAACACTCAGGCCCTCAAAAGCTCAGCCTAAACTACAGGTAAACAAAGCACCTCGTTGATACCTGAGACCAAATAGTTTATTGTACAATTGACTTAAACTTGGATTTTTAAAGCACAGAAAGCATCCTTGAAACCAAAATTGGGGAGCTTGCCTCGATGCTAGATTAAATGCTCTAAGTAGCTCTGAAAATCAAGTCTGCAAACACAAAGAGCAATCAGTCCACTCATCATTACTATGCCGCTTGAATTCCAGTAATTTATGGGGAAGGAAAACAAATCTAGTTACTCATCCTCTTCGTGAATGAAATGTGCTCTGCACTACAAATGCAAATTATTATCCCTCATCTAAATCATTGACTTAATGATATTCTATTTCCCAGTCTCATCCTCATGTCACTGACAATGAACAGGCTTAATCGAATGATTAAAAAAGTGTTCTCTGTTATATTTGAGCTAGAGTTTATTTCAGAGTCGTGTGCTTTAAAATAAGGATTTTATGTTTTTATGTCTCTGCAAGAAAATATTCAAAGTAAATGTTCCTGTACTTTCTTCTTAAGAGGAATGGTGCAAATATATATTAGTTCCTGCCTGGAGAGTCCAAAATGTATTTCTGAGGGCCAGGATACAATAGGACCCATTGGACAACTACACAGGAGGCCAGTAAAAATTCAAAATAGGAGTATAAGAATTCTGAGTGAATACATTAAAGCCTGTTCAGTTTTGAAAAATGTGAGACATGTCCTCGTAAAAATTATATAGTGATGTTTATTATTTTAAGTACTGAAATATTCTTGATTTTATAATAGTCTGATAGCATTCTAGCTGAAGTGTTTTACACATACCCCTCCTTTATTTTGTAACCATATGAATAATCATATTGCATGTTCTTTAGTGATCCAAAATTATGGTTGTAAATGTCAACTATTATAAAACAGGGAGAAGTATGCTCTTTACATTTAGTAGCTGCTAATGAAAATGTTTTTGCTTTTTTTTTATCTCTCTCTCTGTCTTTGATGTGCTGCTTGAGAATTTTCTACTTGTTCTTCTTCGGACTAGGAAATAAAGTATGATGTGGACATGGGTGTGTACATACCAATGTGTGGTTGCGTGTGTGTGTGTGTATGTGTGTGTTGGATTCCTTTAGTTCAAGGAACTGAAACACTTGTTACACCTAAAATATTAGAGGATTTTTCATAATGATACGCGTGGAAAGAACAAAGGCAGAAATCTCTCCCAGCTTATCACGCCTCAGGGAATCTAGCAACAATAACGCAATAGAAGAAGACTAGAACGTGGTCTGGGACTAGAAAGTCATTTGGGATATAAAGCCATTCTGGGGACAATGGATTAAATGAACCTCATACCACAGATGCGTACAGGATATTCCACTCAACAGCAGCAGGACGTACATTTTTCTGAAGTGCAGTACGGCACATTCTCCAGGGTAGATCACATGGTAAGTCACAAACCAAGTCCTAGTGAATCTAAAGACGTTGACGTCATAGCAAATATCTTCTTCTACAATGTGTGAAACCAGTGCTTTGGATACAAAGATGATTATGGCATAATGTTTACCTTCAATAACTTACCACCTAGAAAATGAGAGACAAATAAGCTGAACTGAGGTTTTAGGTTATGACTCATGAAACCTAAACCTTCGGGAATACCAGGTGTGAAGGCCTTGATAAAGGTGATACACACATGAAAACCTTTCAGAAGACCTCTCTCCTTCACGTTAGAATTCCCTTTCCAGCATTCTGTTTGGGAATTGGTGTTCTATACATCACAAACCACTGGTGTTAAAAAACGGGAGAGGCCTGGAAAATCATCTGAGCTTGAAAACAGTCGTTGAAGTTTCAGTGTTCTTGGTGATGAAGTTGATTGTGTGCATGTTTCATTAAGAATCAAAGCATGTACATCATTCTGCATGGAAGCCAACAGCAGAAGCACAGCAGCATCCCCAAGGTGCGGTGACTAATATTTTGAGTAAGGCCTCAGCGTTCCCTTTATAGATCAGGTGTTAATATACACTGACATGCTTGCTCACAGCGCTGAAAATTAATACGAACAAAGTGGGCTAAATAAAGTGTCACTCTGAAAATGCAAATGCTTTGGGTAGAATGGGAAACATTTTACGGCTTTCTTTAAAAATATTTTCTCAGTTCCTTTGAAGATAAAAATATGCTAAAAACCCTTTAAGATCTTTTAGGGGCGGTTGTATTTTTTCTTCTATATCTTGTACTGAAGCAAAACTTTTAGTTTGTGTTTTAATAAATGTATTTCCAGAAAGGACAGGTTGGAATTAATTCATAACCAAGTATTTTTCCAATGACCATCATTTTTGTCCTTTGAACGATGTTATTTGTAATGAAGTCCTTTAAAAAAAAAACAAAACTGTTTCTCTTGTTTGTTTTATTATAGGTTCAATGGTCTGGAAGGGATAGAAGTGGTCAGTTAATCAAAACATCTGGACACATAGGAGTTTCATTTTATCTTCTTAGAGCAAGCACCTTGGCAACCCAATTTTTGGGGGGACCAGCAGTGGTCATTTCAGAGACTCACTGAGCTGGTAAGGACCTTAGAGATTAACCTAGTAGGGATTATTCAAAGACCTTCATAATTCTGAATAAAGAGGATAAAAACTAACAAGCAAACAAAAAACACATTTGTAATTCTGGAAGTATTTTCCTTAAGAGTAGATTCATGTTAAAAGAGAGAGAGAGAGAGAGAGAGAGAAAGAACTCTTAGATTCAGACACAAGGAGTTTTAATAATGTAACTGGTTGTGTTTTCTCTATGGACACTGACCTAAGTTTAATGCAATGGTTAACAGCATAGAATATGGTAACGGTCTCTGGGTCAGAATCCTCTCTCTGCCACTTATTTGTTTTGTAACCTTGGACAAGTTATTAAATATCTCAGTTTTCTTTTCTGTAAAATTGGGATAATAATAGAACTTATTTAATAGAGTTATAGTGGGTATTAAATGAGTTCATAGAAAGTGCATAAAATACTCCCTGCCACATAAAAATTATTATGTATGTTTAATCCATCATTTTTATAAGTTAATCCTTGCAACATTACTAGAGATAATGTTTTATTTTTTATTTTTAAAGGATTTTGTTTATTTATTCATGAGAGACACAGAGAGAGGCAGAGACACAGGCAGAGGGAGAAGCAGGCTCCATGCAGGGAGCCCAATGTGGGACTCAATCCCAGTACCCTGGGGTCGCACCCTGAGCTGAAGGGAGACGCTCAACCACTGGACGACCCAGACACCCTGAGATAGTGTTTGAATAGAAGGAAAATTGAGGCTTACAGAAGGCAAATAACATATACAATGCCAATCAACTAATAAGCAAGTCAAGCCAGGCATACAACACAATGATTTTCACTGCAAAATATATATTCTACATAATACTGCTTTAGTTTCTCCTATGTTGTCATGTGCCACCCATATTATTATTCATTTAATGCCACTTCTTCTACTAAGTTTCAAACTAGGCAAGTTTTATTTCAGCACCTTTTTAAGAGAAAAAAAGATATGTTAGTTTTTTATTGCTGCTATAGAAATTACCACAAACTTAGTTTCTCTTAAAATTCTGGAGGCCAGAAGTCTGAAATAAGTTTCACTGGGATAGAGACAAGGTGTCTGTCATTGGATCGTCCTGGAGTCTCTGGACAGAACCTGTTGCCTTGCCTTTCCCAGCTTCCCGAGGTCATCTGCATTCCTGGGCTTATGGCCCCTTTCTCTATCTTCAAAATATATCACAAATCTTTGTTTTCATTGTCTTGTTGCCTTCACTCTTTCTGACCATCTGCCTCCTCCTTATAAAGATCCTTGTAATTACAGTGAGTCCACTTGGATAATACAAGATAATCTTCCCACATCCAGATCCTTAACTTAATCACATCTGTAAGTTTCCTTTTTGCCATATTCATAGTTTCTGAGGATTAGTGCATAGACATCTTTGGGGGGCATTATTCAGCTTATAATACAAGGTTTAGATTAAGATATATTTATTTGCATGTCATTTTGTAAACCTAAATAGCATAAATTTAAAGAACAGAGAGAAAATTTGTATAGAACTCTTGATCCCCTTTGTGTTTTACTCCCTCCACCCACATACTTGCTCGTTGAGGCTACTGTAAGATATGATGTTTGTTAATCATCCATTTTATTGTCAGGAAGATGCCTCCTTGGGATAGAGTACTCATTTAAATATAGCAAGGGATTAGTGGCAACAAATATTTGACTATAAATATTATAGGGTGAAAGTCATGATAACTTTAATTTTCTTTAAAATTTTTTTGGCTGAATCGAATTTGAACTATATTTTTCAAAGTGTTTTTCTGGAAAATACATTCAGATGACCACTTCTCCCCATCCCCATTGTTTTACAAAACAATGAGAACAAAAGGCAATTTTGCTGCAGCTTAGATAAGTTTTATATAATTACATCTTTTGGATAAAGAAATAAATGCATCCACCTTAAATTTATAATCCAAGTTTCAGGTGTCATAATCACTTTAAGGCCAGAGTTGAGAGCCTAACATGACCATTGAGAGATAAGCTTACACAGGTGAACATAAACTCGTCAGGGCTATTCAGTCAATTAAGAAAAGACCTGAAAATGGATATAAGATCTATGCCTATAAAATCACTTTTGGCATGTATACAGGACTCATAAATATCATCACCAAATCTTATAACATTAGTAAAGTTACCATTCCCTTTCCTAAATTTAAAAGAAATTTTAGGAAAAAAAATAGAAAGGGAATCTCAACAATCAGCATTTTCAGAGACTGGACAAGTTGACTTAAATAGCATGATCATTAAATTTCACCAATTTTCCAAGACCACTGAACTCAACATTTCCTAAAACACCTATTGATTAATCATATAAAAACATTTAGTATTATTGAATTCTTACTATGTGCTACTCACTGGGGTATATGTTTTAAATGAAAATATAAATAAGATACCATTCTTCTAAGACTTCTAGAGTCCAATTGGGCAGTGATATTATCAAGAAAACCCCAGAGTCTGCAATGATAATAATATGCACTATGGCGGAGGAATTTATACAGTATGAGAACACCTAACCTTAAAATTGGCCAGCATATAGAACTTCCTGTAGGTACTGCTTGAAGCTGAGACTTCAAAGGGAAGGAGCAGATGCCTTTATGGAGAAGAGGAGTCCACATCACAGTCAAAGGCATAGAATAATTTTTGCAGGGAACTATTTTATTTGGCAAAATAGAAGAGAGAAAGACTAAGAGGCTGACTAGCAGTAAGTTGTGAATGATTTTTTTTTAATTAGAGAATTTGACTTTCATTTTAGATTCTATGACTTAAAATAGAAAGAATAAAATAATCACATTTGTGATTTGAAAAAAATAATCAGTCTGTTGGTATGTTAAGGCGAAAATGAGATTTCAGTAATCCAGTTAAACGTAATAAGGATATTGTGTAAGAAAATAGAAATAGCTATGAGTAGGAGTAGCAAAATAAAGATATGGATGCAGATTCAGCAAAACATGAGGGTTAAATAAAAGGAGTCAGAAATTTGTTACAGGTAAATGATGATGTCACTAAAAAGGAGAATATAGGAAAAGAAGGCAGATTTTGTAAAAAAGGTAATGAATAATTAGTGTTTAGACTAGTTTAGTGGTATGCCTACAAGATATTTCAAGGGAAATGTCATGTATATAGTTGGATATATTGGGCTGGAGGTCAGAAGAGTGTTTTGGGATGAATACACACACACACACACACACACACACACACGAGTTGTGGATAAAGAATTGAGGCCATAGGTATGATTAGATTTATCTAAGGAAAGTGAGAGAGTTAAATGTTTTGGGATAGAAGTCTGGAGAGTACTGCTCTTTAGTGGAATTAAATAAGGAAGAAGGAGGGAAGGAAGGAAGAAAGAAAGGGAGGAAGGAAGGGAAGGAGGGATCACAGGGTTAGCCTAAAGTCTAGTAAAATAGGAAAAAAAATAGGGGAATATCTTTAGGACATAAAACAAGCATTGTGGCAACTGCTACTCCCATTTTCTAACCCTGAGGTAGCAAATTCAATTGCCTATGGGGACATGTAATTTAATGAGAAATTTGGGCATAGAGTAATGATAAGGGACTGTCATATACCAGAGAACATGTGGTATGCAAGCTGCTGTGTATGTCCTGCCAGTTATTGCCCTGTGGGAATTTGGGTCAATGTTGCCAGATATGTTTTTTTTTTTTTAAACCTGAAACTCTATTTTTGTATGAAATCTGCCAAATTTAAAATGTTTAAAGTCTCACAAAAAATATCTAGAGATTTTTTTTCAGCTCACAGGCTACCAGTTTGCAACATCTGCCTAAGTATCCATGACAGAAACAATCCTGGGCCCACAGCACTGCTGGTTGGCCCCAGTATTATAATCTTGCATGTTGATATGCATGAGTATGTTCTCCACCTTGATGAATACATGTGATATTCTGTGCTACTCTGCTTAGAAATTGGCAACAGGAAAAATTAAGATGTACCTTAAAAAAACACTTTAATCAGTGTCTAGGACTGTATTTGTAAACTTTGCTAGCTACCGTTATGTAAGACCTTGACGTCTCTAAATAGGCCACTTATATATATGTTAGCATTCAAACATGGGCACATTTCAGGTGAAAAGGGATGCTCTCAGCAGAAGGTAAAAGTGAAATGTTTAATCACTCTAATTATAAATGCATATTATCAGTGTTGAACTGTCTGTATTTTACTTGGACCTTGTGAATTCATTGTTCTTAAGTAAAATGAGACTCATTTTCTCAAAATTAATTGATCTTCATTATTTATCTTGAGGGTATACCATGAGCATTTCAGTATTTTTAAGCCTTACTTGCTACTCATGTCACTTATTTGGAGCAAGAGCAATTTTACTCTGTATCAATTAATGGTTTCTTTTGTTTGGGAATATAAAATCCAAGTAACCTTAGAATAGGAAAAAATAATTAGGTTGTAAATCTTCACAAGTGGTACATATTCTTTTCTCAGTTATAAATTGAGCATCAAGCATTGTTCTTTTGCATGTGAAAGGACATTCAATTAGTAGGACTAATTTTCTCTGGCATTAAGTCAAGTTCTACTATTTGGCTTTAAGTTCTGAAACAGATGACAAGCACATCAAAAAAAAAAAAAAGACTGCTTTTTATTTTAGGGAATGAAACAGACTTGGTTTTGAGAGGAGTTAAGATGGTGGAGGAGTAGGGGGACTCTAAGCTTCTTTCATTCTTCAAACACAGCTACAAAGTTCTCAAATCGTTCTGAACACCCAAAAAAAATCAATCAGAGGTCTGAGAGAACAAAAGCTGCAAGTCTACAAGTACAAAAGTGACCACCTCTTGGAAGGTAGGAAGTGTGGAGAGTTAAATTGGGGGAGACATAACCAGATATGGCGGTAAGGAGGGAGCATGCTTATGAAGGCTCTACAAATTATTGTAAGCAGTGGAGCACAAAATCTGTACTTTTAGAAGTCTGTTACCATGGGGGTAGTGCCTGGCTTAAGGGTTCTCAGGTGGTGTAGGAGGTGGACTCCCAGGAGTGACAATGTGGTCTGAGGATCCCCTGGGTCACAAGAAGATCAAGTGGTGCCAAGTGTGGCAGTGTTCCCAGGCACGAGGGCAGGAAACCCAGCTGGGAGCGGCCAGTCTTGGTGCTGGTCTTCTGTTATGTTTTGCCATAAACTGTGACCCACTGTGCAGTCTCATGCTCACTTTCCCAGCAGGGGCTGGCAAATGGCACAAGTGTGGTGAGACCATCTCCCAGAGGAACAGTGTGGGTCTATGTGGGGGGGAGACCCTAAAACTTGGAGTTTTGAAATTGTGTCACACACCTGATAAAAAAGTTGGATGCAGGCAAGGTGAACACAGGGTTTAGACAGAAACTGGGGACACAAGAGGAATGATTGATGGATCTTCTGTGAGGGCTCCCTGACAAGTGAGGAGCATTAAATTTCAGCTCCAGGGCTAGAGAGCTAGAGAGCTGAGTGTGGCCACAGTCATCCCACCGTCAGTGCCCAAGGCCTTCAGAGAATGAAACAGAGCCACCTAGTGCAGGATGGAGCTGCTTACACCAAACCCCTACTCCCTACACCCTGGAATAAGTGACCCTGAAACAAATCAGCCTGAAAGTCAATGCAGCAGGCACCCATCCCCAAATGACTCATTCACACCAAGTCTACTGAACAGAGTGCTGTAGCATTTAGTTCTAGGGGAAATAGGCTATAACGTCCTTTTTACTTTTATTCATTATTTTTTATTAATTTTTAAATTTACTTTCTTATTTTTTCAATTCCTTAAAGTTTTTTCATTATTATTTTTATTTATTTTATTATTTTTAAAATATTTTATTTATCTATTCATGAGAGACACACACAGAGAGAGAGAGAGAGAGAGAGGCAGAGACACAGGCAGAGGGAGAAGCAGGCTCCATGCAGGGAGCCCGATGTGGGACTCGATCCCAGGTCTCCAGGATCACTCCCTGGGCTGAAGGCAGTGCTAAACTGCTGAGCCACCCAGGCTGCTCCTATTTTTATTCATATATTATATATTTAATTTTTTGTTTATTTCACACACTTATATTTTGTATTTTGGGATCTATATTCTTTTAACAAGTAGATGAAAACACACCCAAGATCTAGATTTTGTTTTGTTTTGTTCTTTGTTTTTTTTGTTTGTTTTTGCTTTTTTGTTTTTTCTTTCTTTTCTTTTTCTGGACAAAATGACAAGACAGAGAAATTCACCCCAAAAGAAAGAACAGGAAGTAGATAGAACTCAAGGCCAGGGATTTAATCAATACAGCCATAAATAAGATGTTTGAACTAGAATTTAAAACAATGATTATAAGGATACTAGCTGGTTTTGAAGAAAGCATAGAGGGCACTAGAGAATCCATTACTGCAGAGATAAAAGAACTAAAATCTAGTAAGGCTGAAATTAAAAAGTCTATAACCAAGATGCAAACACAAATGGGGCCATAAAAATGAGGATGGGTGAAACAGAGGAATGAATTAGTGATATAGAAGATAAAAATATAGGAAATAAGCTGAAAAGAGGGAAGGGAAAGTATGGGTCATGAAGGTAGACATAGGGAATTTAGAGACTTACTAAAACATACTAACATTGGTATCATAGGAATACCAGATGATGAAGATAGGGGAAAAGGGACAGAAGATTTATTTGAACAAATTATAGCTGAAAACTTCCCTAATCTGGAAAAGGACATTAACATCAAAATCCAAGAAGCACAGAGACCTTCAATTAAATTCAACAAAAACTGATCATCACCAAGGCATATTATAGTCAAATTCAAAACTATGCAGACAAAGAAAGAACCCTAAAGTAGTAAGGGGAAAAAATTCTTTTTTAAAAAACATTTTTTTAAAAGAATTATTTATTTATTTGAAAGAGAAAGAGTGAGTGAGAGAAAGCAGACTGCAAGCTAGGGGGAAGGGCCAAGGGGAGGGAGGAGCAACTCCCAATCAGCAGGGAGCCTGATGTGGGACTCAATCCAGGGACCCTGAGATCGTGACCTGAACCAAAGGCAGATACCTCATCGACCGAGCCACCCAGGTGCCTAGGGAAAGAAGTCCTTAACCTACAAGGGAAGGCAGATCTGACTCACAGCAGATCTGTCCACACAAATTTGGCAGGCCAGAAGAGAGTGGCAGGAAATATTAAATATGCTGAATGGGAAAAATATGCAGCTAAGAATTCTTTATCCAGCAAAGCTATCTTTCAGAATAGAAGGAGGGATGAAGAGTTTCCCAGACAAACAAAAACTAAGGGAGTTTGTGATCACTGCACTAGCCCTGCAAGAGATTTTAAGGGGGACTCTGAGTGGAGAAAAAAAGACCAAAAGCAATAGAGACTCGAAAGGACTAAAGAACATGACCAGAAACACCAACTCTACAGGTAACACTCAATGGCACTAAATTCATATCTTTCAATAATCATTCTTAATCTAAATGGACTAAATGCTCCAAACAAAACTCAGAGGGTAGCAGGATGGATAAAAACAAACAAATAAACAAACAAACAAACCAGATCCATCTTTTTGCTGCCTACACAGGACTCATTTCAGACCTAAAGTCACCTACAGAGGGGCTGGAGAACCGCTTATCATGCTAATGGACATCAGAGAAAAGCTGGAGTAGCCATACTTATATCAGACAAACTAGACTTTAAACAAAGGCTGTAATGAGAGATGAAGAAGGGCATTATATAATAATTAAGGGGTTTATCCATTAAGAGGATCTAAGAATTATAAATATTTATGCCCCCAACTAGGAAGCACTCAAATATATAAATCAATTAATAAATAAACTTAAAGAAACTCATTGATAATAATACAATAATAGTAGGGGACTTTAACATAAGATTTACAGCCATGGACAGATCATCTGAGCAGAAAATCAACAAGGAAGTAATGGCTTTGAATGACATACTGGACTGGATGGACTTAATGGACATATTCAGAACATTTCATCCTAAAGCAGCAGAATACACATTTTTTTCACATGCACATGGAACATTCTCCAGAATAGATCACATACTAGGTCACAAATCAGCCCTCCACAAGTACGGAAAGACCAAGATCATACCATGCATATTTTCAGACCACAACACTATGAAACTTGAAAACAACCACAAGAAAGAATTTGGAAAGACCTCAAATACATGGAGGTTAAAGAACATCCTACTAAAGAATGAATGGACCCATCAGGAAATCAAAGAAGAAAAAAAAATACATGGTAGTAAATGAAAATGAAGACATGACAGTCCAAAACCTTTGGGATACGCAAAGGCAGTCCTACGAGGGTGATATATTGCAATACAGGCCTACCTCAAGAAGCAAGATAAGTCTCAAGTACACAACCTAACTTTACACCTAGAAGAGTTAGAAAAGGAACAGGAAATGAAGTATAAGGCCAGCAGAAGGGAATTAATGAAGATAAGAACAGAAATAAACAATATAGAAACAAACAAAAAACAGTAGAAAAGATTGAAACTATGAGCTGGTTCTTTGAAAATTGATAACTGCCTAGCCACTCTTATCAGAAAGTAAAGAGAAAGGACTCAAATAAAATCATGAACAGAAGAGTGGAGATCACAACCAATACCACAGAAATGCAATTATAAGATAATACTACGAAAAATTATAATCCAACAAACTGGGTAACCTGGAAGAAATGGACAAATTCCTAGCAACTTATAAACTACCAAAACTGAAACAGGAAGAAATAGAAAATTTGAATAGACTCACCACCGAAAAATAAATTGAACCAGTAATCAAAAATCTCCCAACAATCAAGTCCTGGACCAGATAGCTTCCCAGGGGAATTTTACCAGACATTTAAAGGAGAGTCAATACCTATTCTTCTCAAACTGTTCCAAGAAAATAGAAATGGAAGGAAAACTTTCAAACTCATTCTATGAGGCCAATATTACCTTGATTCCAAAAGCAGACAAACACCCCACTAAAAAGGAGAATTACAGACCAATATCCCTGATGAGCATGGATGCAAAAATTCTCAATAAAACACTAGTAAGTTGAATTCAACAGTACATTAAAAGAATTTATTCACCATGATCAAGTGGGATTTATTCCTAGGCTGCAGGGGTGGTTCAATTATTCACAAATCAATCAATGTGATTCATCATGTTAATAAAAGAAAGGATAAGAACCACATGATCCTGTCAATAGATGCAGAAAAAGCATTTGACAGTGTGGAGACTTTCTCAAAAAGTTTAAAATGTAACTACCCTACAATCCAGCAGTTGCAATATTAGGTATTTACCCAAAGGATACAAAATACAAATCTGAAGGGGCACCTGCACCCCAATCTTTATAGCAGCATTATCAACAACCGTCAAAGTACGGAAGGAGCCCAATGTCCATCGACTGATTAATACAGAAGATGTGGTAAATATAAATATAAATCATATATATGTATATATATGGCATGTGTATACACAATGGAATATTACTCAGCCACCAAAACCCAGAATCTTACCCTTTGCAATGATGTTGATGGAGCTAGAGGGTATTATGCTAAGTGAAATAAGTCAGAGAAAGACAGATACCATAACATCTCATTCATATGTGGAAATTAAGAAACAAAACAGATGAACATAGGGGAAGAGGAAAAAGAATAAAAGGAGGAGGGAAATGAACCATAAGAGACTCTTAACTATGAAGAGCAGACGGAGGGGTCCTGGAGGGGAGGTGGGCAGGGGAATGGGTTCAACGGGTGATGAGTGTTAAGGAGGGCACTGGTTGGGATGAGCACTGGGTGTTGTACGTAACTGATGAATCACTGAGTTCTACTCTAAAAACCAAAATTGCACTGTATGTTCACTAAGTGAAATTTAAATAAAAAAGAAATAGAATTAGTTTTCAATATATTAATGATAAGCCTTTTTGCACCTTTGTTCCTAAAATGGCTGTTACGTGCACCCACATTTTTAAATCCCACAATGAAGATGCCAAGAAAGTACCCATTCACACGGGCATCACTGATTATTCTCTGCTGAATTATACTGGAATAGATTTGGGGGGAGGAAACTAAAACATAATGATCCCATGATCTTGGGGTTGTGGAATGGAGCCCTGAGTGGGGCTCCATGCTCAGTGGGGAGTGTGCTTCAGGATTCTCTCTCCCTCTGCACCGCCCTCCCCTCCCCTTCAATAAATAAATAAATCTTAAAAAAAATAAAAAGGAAAAGAAAAGAAAGGGTAATAATAGGGAAAACATTTTACTTGGGAAATGTAAAAGTAAGTAAATAAGTATTTCTTATAACCATGTGGTTACTGCAAGCATGAGTCATGGAATTCATCGAATAAGGAGGTTTTAAAGTGCATGTGTGGGACGTCTTTTGAAGTCTCATAAATATTTACATTTTTCTGGAGATGATAGTTGGGTATTTTCAAGATAAGTTTTGGTGTTAAGTGTATCTCTGGCTTTTATAGCAAAAAAAAAAAAAAGGCCTTTGAAATTTTCAAGTTCAATCTACTTTTCAGGAGAGGATTTGATAAAATCAGAAGACTAGTTTGTGGAAGAGTCAGAAGTCGTTCAGGGGTCCTCCCTGTAAGCCCAGTGTATCTCCCGCTATAGGTTTTTATGTTCAACCATTCTTTGTAATATAAACATCATTACAGCGGCCAGGAATCAAGGAAAGACATCTTTGGACTTTTATTTTATTTTATTTATTTTATTTTAGTTTATTATTTTATTTTATTATTTTATTATTTATTTTATTATTTTATTTTATTTTATTATTTTATTATTTTATTTTAGTTTTTAATTTAATTTAATTTAATTTAATTTAATTTAATTTTATTTTATTTTATTTTATTTTATATTTTTATTTTCTTTGGACATTTAAATTGGCTTGGCACACCATGAGGAAGTTCACTAATCGCCTATGGTTTCCCTGGATGAAATCATGAACTTAAATCACCATTAAGGCACACACACATAAACACATGCCTGCGCGTGTGTCTGCTGTTGTTCACCCTCAGCGAATGCTCTGATTGCAGGGGCTCTTTGGAGACTACTTGGTGTTTATTCCTATTTTTAGCCTGGAGGGATATTTAACTTGGTGCTTGCCTCGGTAAGCGCTTCCTGGGGACAGATAGCTCTTTAGATGCCCCGAATCTAAAAACCTCTCTCCTAAGAAAATGCCTCTTCCTAACAAGGGTTTGATTTGTTTGGTTATTAGACTCTCTCTTGAGGTATTGGAAAATTCTGGACTTTCATATGAAAACTGGAAGTTGCAACTTGCTTGCAACAGTTTGTATTTAGACACAAAAGCTTTATTTGAAAGGTATTTCATACCTTTGTCGAAAGGTGTGAGTGAGACTGCTAAGTATTTGCGAGGGATTGCGAGTTTCTTCTGGGTGAGTGGCTCAGCCCTGAAATGCCAGGGTCCCTGTATTTTATATATATATATATATATATATATATATATATATATATATAATATACAAAATTTATATATATATAATATAAAAAATTTATATATATATAAAATATACAAAAATTTATATATATATAAAATACATAAAATGTTATATATATAAAATAAATAAATAAATAAATAAATAAATAAATATTTATTTATTTCTTGAAGTTCGATTTGCCAACATATAGTATAACACCCAGTGCTCATCCCATCGAGGTACTTCTAAGCTACACCTGTTGGAACCCTGTAAGGAGGGGCCAAATAAGTATTTCTTGGGTACAAACATGGTCTGTTCTCTCTATAAAAACTCATTTATTTAAGGGATAGAAGTACCTGATTATAGCTCCACTTCTGGAGCTAGAAAGTCATACTTTAATCAAGTCAATAAAATAATTGCAAATGATAAATTGACCATAAAATATAAACATAAAATAATTATAAATTCACCTAAAACTTTAGGAAATAGTGATTATATATAATCATGATTTTCTCATTACACTAAAAAATGAAAATTGCCTACTGTTTACATTTAATTTTAAGCCTGGCTATCTAGGCATATATAAGACCTGTTAATTTGCTTGGGTTTGCATGTCTGTGTCTGTTTGTTTGTTTTCTTAAAGTACAGCCGAGCCGCAAGGTCACCTTGGTTCCACGTACAGGCAGTGATGGGCCCCATCTGTGTCGTGCTAGCGGGTCATCAGGGGAGCTCCCGTCTGTCACAGGGCCGGCGACTGTCACCCCCAGGACGTGTTCCCTCCATAAATGGAAACCGGCCTCTCCCACTCCCCTTCACCCGTTTTGCCCAACTTCTCTCCTCTCTCCACTCTGGCAACCATTAAGTTTGTTCTGGGTACTTAACAGTCTGTTCTTGTTTTTTGTTTTAGTTTTCAGATTCCACATAAAAGTGAAATTCCATGGCATTTGTCTTCCTCTGACTTATTTCACTTAGCACAATCCTACCTGGGTCCATTCATGTTGTCTTAAATGTCAGGACCTCCTTCATGACCGAGTAATATCCCGTTATGTATATGGGGGTGCATTCACACCGCACCTCTTTTACCCCCTCGTCTATTGGTGGGCACTTGGGCGGCTTCCATATTTTGCCTATTCTAAGTAACGCCGCAGTAATATAGGCGTGTGAGTGTCTTTTCCAATTATTATTTTCCTTTTCTTTGGGTAAATACCCAGTAGTGGAATTACTGGATCATAGGGTATTTCGATTTTTAATGTTTTTGGCCTAGTTTAGATGCATGATGACTTTACTTGCTGGGGATGAGGAAGAGGGAGAAATTAGATAGATGGCAAGTTTCTGGCTTTAGTCCTACATGGATGCCCTGAAAATTTACTGAGCATCAGTTATGTGCCAAGCACTGCACCAGGCCCTGTGTGTCCTAAGCTAGTGGGTACAGCACGTCCCTGTTTCATGGGCTCCCTGGGCTAAGAGAGAAAAAGAGAGCTGGCGGGACAAGGGGGAGAGATGCACAGTGGCCTGTAACATGATGTGATAAAACACAGAGGCACCTCAGTGCCTTGGAAACATGGACCAGTGAGTGATTCATTCTGCTGGTTTTTCCAGAGGCCGTGTGGGCTGCACATCAAGAAAAGCTTTACAGAGAAGGTATTTGAGCTAGTTTTTAGAGGTTAGTAAAGAGAGAGGAGAAGGGAAAGCCGAGGAAGCAGCCTCACAAGGGCACCAGAGGATTTATCTTAATAACTTCATTTATTTATTTATACTCCTCCTCATTCCACAAAGAATTTGAAGCAGTTCACCAAAGTACAAAAAAGTATGAAATGTCTTGAGAGTAATAAATAGTCTAGTGTGGCTAGAAAATTGGATGCATGATGGCACATCGAAGTTCGAGGAGAATAGTTGAGGGCGTGTTCGTGAAGATTCTCGTGCTGTGCTAGGAGGTTACCTTTTCTCCTACTATGACTTCACGCTGAACATCTTGTTAAGTATAAACGCATTAATTAGATAAAAAAGACTAACTTAAATCCCCAAACAAAAATAGAGGCAACCATATACCTCTTGTCACTGCTTTGCAGAGGATCAAATTGTACGTGTATTTGTTTATTCAATAAATAAATATTTAACAATACATTGGAACCTCATTAGTCATAATAAGATAAACAGGATTATTGCAGTTGAGGTGCAGTCCAGGAGAAAAGGTAATTATTAGACTGATAATCCAGCAAAGTAACTAATTAGATTTATGTAAAGCGGCAGAGAGGAAAAATTCAAGTTGCTATGACAGCATGTAAAATGGGGACCTTAGCCTAGTGAGGGAGGGCAAGGGAGTGCTAATTGAGGTCATGAGGTCGGGCGGTGACGAATCCTCTGTGGTCCGTGAAAATGCCAGCGTTGAAGGGGAAAGATAAGCAGCATGTGTGTGTGTGTGTGTGTGTGTGTGTGTGTGTTCGTCTGTTTACCAACATACGTGGAAGTGCTGCTGCTAGGTGGTGTGAGAGAAAGGGGGACAAGTCATGCAACAGCGCTTCTAGAAACTGACGCTGCACTTGGTAGTTTTCGAGCCATTCTTTTTTAATCAGACACCTGTCACCTGTCACTGCTCCACACGGTAAGGCTCTGCAAATAGATACCCCTCAACTTCTCTGACGTGGGCGACGACGCCAGGACTGTCTGTCTGAGGCCTTTTAGGGGAACCGGTGCTCCGGCAACGAAGGAGGAGACGCTCTGGTTTACGGTGGTTTTGTTAAGTCGGTGAAGGCTCAGTAGTGAACAGAGCAGGTGTGATTAAGGTAACTGCGAGAACAGCAGCAACCACAACTCCTTTCACCGTGACGTCCCTTGGTCTCCTCCGGGATTCAGCTCTTACCTGGTACTACCACGATGAGAAGTGAGAGCGCTGAAGACCTGCCCCCGGCTGGCTGCTGCTAAGGCCCAGACAGGTGTCCCCAGGCACCTCCTCTGACACAACCTCAACCTTCTAAGGAGTCCAGGTTTCATTGACATTAATTATGCCACGTGAAGGGTGTCATTGGGTGTCCCCCCATGTCCGGTGGCAGTAGTAGTGTCTAGATTACGTACAGCAACCAAAAATAATAATAATAATAATAATAAAAGGAGTAAAGGTGGGTTGTCCTGAAGAACAGTGGATGCGAATCATCCCTGGGGGGTAAGGGGCACCAGAGTACATGTCCCGGTTCCGTTCTGTCTAAAATAACCTATAACAGAAATGGGGTCAAGAGAGGCTCGGATGGCATGACGGTTCCCAGAGGTCAGCGACCCCCAGGTGTCCGGCCCACTGCTGCAAGCGGGCGTCTCCAGCACATGGCATCTCTTTGGTGCCCACAACCCAAGGGACGCTGGACAGCAGGGGGGCAAGCCGGGCACGCACAGGGACACCGAGGCGCACTACGCCGACGGCTTTGCAGTGCAACCTCCCCGAGGCTTTCCTGAAGGGGATGCAACAGGTTCCACTGAGCTGCCCGTCACAGCAAGGGAGCCGTCTCTTGGCATAAACACGTCTCGGCACTTGAACCCTAGGGGAGACAGCATAAAGGGAAACACGTGCCAAGCACGGCTGGGCTGTTTTGACTTTATTTATTTATTTTTCAGGATTTTATTGGCGGCTTAAGCTGCAACCTGAGACCTCTACTTGACAAAAGTGCTACTGGCTTAGCTGCATTCGGGACAATTTACTATGTGATAAAAATTGTCATTTGTAGATGCTTCTCCTGTCAGTAGAGACTCAGGATTTCATTACCACCAAAATGCCTGTCTCAGTGTAAAGGTCAGAGGCATGTTGGAGAAAATGCTCGTCTATTTAACTGTCACACGGTTGTTCTCTTCCCACAAACCCTAGAGCACGTACTGTCTAAGGGTTCGCCATTTATTGTACATAGGATGACTGTGGGCACTTGGTTACAGAAGACACCAGCACTTTAGGTCTGATGCATTTTTTCCTTGGTGGAAAGAGACGGAGGGAGAATTGTAATTCGCACATTCTAGGTGTTTATGGGGAAAAAAAAAAAAGAGTGGGCATGTGTGGGAAGTGAGAGGCAGGAATGGGACAAAATGTTTCTGATCAGGTCATTTCCTGCCAACCTTTTTATTCAGCCCATCTCAGGCGATGGCACTTTGTGGAACTTAAATGATTAATAAGACTTCCCAACAGGACAACAAAGCAACCTGAACCACCACAGCACGTCACAGGTTACTGTCTAGAGGAAGAACAAACGTCTGCAGAGGGCTGTAAGGACCCGGAATGGCAGACAGGGTTAAAAAGGCATCGGTGAGGTGCTAAGTAGAAGGAACAGAGATGAGTCAGCACGCCTTTGTCAGGATATCCTCTTTGTGCTGGGATAGTTGGGATTTTCGGTTAATCAGAGCAATTAGAAACACCCATTAGGTGCCTATTTGTTCCAGAACAAAGGAAGCCCCTTCAGCTGTCCTGGGGTTCACTTTTCATAGGGCGTCGGGAGCCTGGACCTAGCTGAGCACCGTACGAAGGCCTGCTTTATTTTGCTCTTTTTCCTTAAGATCTTTCAACAAGCGCCCTTTGGGTGGAAGGGGAGTGGGCCTCTGCATTTAGCTCCATGTGTGCAGTAATAAAGCATGACCCAATCGGGGGCATCTCTTAACATTCTTCCATATGTCCAGTAGAATCCAGTTCTTCCGGGAGTTTGCCTCCTGGAGCAAAACAAGGCAAAAGGCTGAGCCAGTTGGAAAGCAATGTCCAGCAAAAAATATGGATTCAGATTTGGAGATAATAAAAGCATTATCCCAAATAAATAAATAAATAAATAAATAAAATAAAATAAAAAAAAATAAATAAAAGCATTATCCAAAAACAGAAAGCAAGTTAGCGGCTGCGTGTACATCAAGTAAAAAAGACACTATTCTCTGGAACCAGCATAACCAAGTCCTAAAGTCAGATTCAGTGCTGTCGTTAAGGACGGGAGGTGGATTCTGGATCCACCAAGGGCCAACCATTGGCGAAGGAGACACACGCACACACGCGCACACAGCCACGTGAGGCGGAAACACTTTTGAAAGCTGGAGATTCTTCTGCGTAATTCACTTTGTAAATCCGTCAGTAATATGGGAGGGGACTATTTTCTTGTCTTTAGGTTTTTAATCAAACATTACCTTCAATCGCACTAATGTGGACTTTACTACCTGTGTTAGTCCCTTAGTGCTGCTGTAACAAGTTACCACAGATTTATGGCTTAAAAGTATAAATTACTTATGTTTTCAGTTCTGTAAGTCAGAAGTCTCAATGAAGCTCACTGAGCTAAAATGAAGGCGTCAGCGGGGCTGTGTTCCATCTGGAGGCAGGAGGGGAGAATTTGTTTCTTTGCCTTTTTCACCTCCTGGAGATGGATTGCATTCCTTGACTAATAACCCTTCCCGGGTCTTCAAAGCCAACAGCATGAGCATCTTCAAATCTCCCTTTGACTCTTTGACTCTTCCTTTTCCGTTACCCTCTTCCACGTTAAAGGAGCCTTGCGATTATTTTGGATGCACCTGGATAATTTAGGATAATCTGCTTATCCTAGGGTCGGTTGATTAGCAGACTTAATTCCATCCGCAAATTTAGCAGCCAGCTCCCCTTACTAGGCAGCATTACATATTTGTAGGTCTCAGGGATGAAAACATGAACATCTTTGGGAAGGGTCGTTATCCTGCCTACCACAACATCTAATTAAGTATTAGATTGACATACACACATGCAGAGTATTTTCGACTTAAATTTATCTTGACAGAGGGGACCACGTCATCCAAGCTTCAGCATGTGTGCAGGTGCAACGTCACTCTAGCATCCTAAAACTTTGTTCTGCCAGTCCATCAACCAATTAAACGTCATCTACCTCTTTTTCAAAAATATGTCTACTTTTCTTAGAAGGCCTTCTGAATTCATTCGTTTTAAATTTGTTCCCAAAGGAGATTTTAATTGTCATAGATGAATTTGACTGCTTCAGTGCTTTTAAATTTACGTCCTCACTCTTCTTGCAGCTCGTCGCTGTGCCTTCTCACAGTCAACAAGCAACAAGCGCCCTATGTCTCAGATACTTTGCCCGGTACAGGATATGCAAAGGTGGATAGAACTCGTAGGTAGTTGCTGCTTAAATAGGATCTGAAGAGAAGAGGAGGAAGGGGACATACAATTAAAGGGGAAGTCAGTGATCTAAAGTAAAGTGCTCTGAACTGTTACATCAGAGAGAGAGAGAGAGATTCTAACTGTGGTGGGTAAGGTCAGAAATCACTGTAGGTGTGAACTGTGGGTGTGATGGGTACGGGCGGGGGTGGGGACGGCATCCCAGTTAGGAAGGAAGAGCAAGTGGAGAGGAACACCCACATGTCTCTCTCGCTCTTGCTCTTGCTCATGCCATTTTTCCTGGAATATCCCTCCACCTTCCACCACATCTGAACCTTCTCTGTCCTGTCCCCATTTCCAGGTCACCAGTCGGTCAAATCTCTATTCCTGCTTCATTTAAAGAATAAGATAAGGAGATAGTAAATTCTTATTACATGGTGCATAAGAGCCTTATGATTTATCTTCCTTGTTTCTCCAGATAAATTTCTTTTTTTAAGATTTATTTATTTATTTGGCAGAGAGAGAGTGTGTGTGTGTTCGGGGGGGGGGGGGGCGGTGGGGGGAGAGGGAGAGAGACAGCGTCAGGCAGACTCCCTGCTGAGCATGGAGCCCTGATAGGGGCTTGATCCCATGCCCCTGAGATCATGACCTGGGCTGAAATCAAGAGTTGGATGCTTAACCGACTGAGCCACCCAGGCGCCCTTTGAAATAAATTTCTTAACCATTTGCCCACGTAAACCTAAATTTTAGATATTTTAGGCTTCATTACATACCTCATATGGACTCCACTGTGTATATGGGAGCAGAAGAGACTGGGGGACCAGAAGTACTTTAATGTGACCCTTTGAATCATCACTGATACATATTTGACCTTGAGTGAATTGCTTTCTTGCTCTCAACTCCATGTAGCAGGGAAATGGTGAATTAATGCGACTGATTTATTGGGTAGGTTGAACATGGTGTGGAGTAATCAGAAAATTATCTTGGGGCATGTGCGTGGCTCAGTCAGTTGGGCGTCTGCCTTTGGCTCAGGTCATTCTCCTGGAGTCCTGGGATCGAGCCCTGCATCAGGCTCCCAGCTCAGGGGGGAATCTGGTCCCCCCCTCCCCGCCTCTCCTCCCACTTGTGTTCTTGCACTCTCTCTCTCAATAAAAAAATAAAATCTTTATTTTTTATTATTTTTTTAAGATTGTATTTATTTATTCATGAGAGACACAGAGAGAGAAAGAGAGAGAGAGAGGCAGAGACACAGGCAGAGGGAGAAGCAGGCTCCTCCCTGCAGGGAGCCCAATGTGGGACTCGATCCCAGGACCCCAGGGACATGCCCTGGGCCAAAGGCAGACGCTCAATTGCTAAGCACCCAGGTGTCCCAGAAATAGAATCTTTAAAGTAAGAAAACTATCTTGTTTTTTTGTACAGTCTTCAAACATTCTCTGTTGTACTTCCTTTGTTCCAACAATACTTAGGAATATTTTACAGCTTTAGATCATTTTAATATGAATAAATTCCATTTCGGTCACAGTGATTAAATAGGTATCTTAAAAGTTCACATCGAGACTTCAATATAAATTGGAAACTTCAGTCTCAATTCCGTTACATCTCTCCTGGGGAGATAGCATGGCTTCTCCTTTTAATATCCCTCAATATGTCTTTTCTCCTCAAGTCTCCCCACGTTTTTACCCTCCAAATCCTCTGGGGTGAAGAAGAAGAGGAAGAAAAACGTCAAAGTTATTTTTATTTATTTATTTATTTATTTATTTATTTATTTATTTATTTATTTTTTTCTTTTTAGTTATTTTTATTTATATGACCCTGTCTGAAGTTCCATGTCAGCATATTCTATCCATCATTCCCTCTGTTTCTGGCAACTGCTCAGACGCTCCCGTTTCTTTGCAAGGCACAAATGTGTGGGTTAGATGAGCGCTCATCGCAGACGCCCACACTGGGCAGTTGCTGATAGGAGTTTGTTGGATCCACTAACCAGTTCACCTCTTGTCCTAATAGGTCACCCCACGATAGTAATAGTATCGTTTTGTCTTGAGTGGTCTCAGCAACATGGCTCAGTACCTTCTGCAGGGTCCACCCGGCCCAAAGAGACTCCTTTTTCTTTCCTTGACAAATGCGGACATGGGTGATCATTCTGGTTCCCTCTCCCCTCGTCTTGCTCTCCAAAGCCTCTTTAGTCATCTGCCCACCTTCAGACTCCGCTGATGGAAAGTAGATATTAATTTTGATTGGGACAAAACTCTGGAGGATACACGACAAGATCCTAAGATGTTTCTTTCTGCACTGTATTCATTACAGCCCTGATCTGAGCCTGTGGATTTTTCTAGGTCATCAAGCATATAGCCTTGGAGGGAGATGTCCATCTTTTTGTTTTTCCAGGCATTCTAGGTGTTTGTTTTTATGCTTGGGTCTTGGCTGGTAGGCATGGAGAAGTACCTACCTGTCTCACAATAGGGAGAAAAAGTGGACACACGCCCCGCTGGGCTGGCAACTCTTCCATCTGGCCTCGTATGAGCAGGATGGAGTGATAAGCTGGAGGTTGAAGGGGTGGTGTCGCCCATTCTCGGGCACCCAGGGTGACCAAAGGCCTACTGCAGCGCGGCCTTCCGAGCAGGGACGGACATGTCGCCCGTTGCCCCTAGATGTGTCATTTCAGCCGAAGTGCTGAGAGAACAGTAGGCATTCCGCTTACATCCACGCTCAGGGGTGAACTTCATGTCACGCCGCCGGGCTCGTTACGGGGCTCAGAACTAGTCGCTGATATTCACCATCACAATTTTTATCATTCATTCATTCATTCGCTCATGCATTTTTCCTTGCAGAGGCTCAACTGGGCAATCCTGTAATGCAACTCCTTCTATAAACTTCTAAAGGGAGTCTGGAAATCTAACACTCACATTCTGGCACTTTTTAAATGAGCAAGGAAGCCAAAAGAAGAAGAAGAAGAAAAAAAAAAAAAGTAAATCTAAATTTTAAGAACTGCTTGGGGAAATGGAGAGAAGTAACACCTTTCCACGTTGAAATATTTTTTTCCTTCAGTACAGAGGACTGTGGGCCTCATTTACACTTGCCTTTTCCAGAAGCTGACTTGTAGCTCAGCTCACCTGCTTTTAGGAACAGGTTGATTCCTTTTACCTTAGCATCCAGCCGGTGCATTTGAAATTGCTGATGAAAGGGGCTGTCAAATCCCCGGTCTATTTTGATAATGACTTGGACTTGTAAGGCAACCTGCCCATTAGCGTCGAGAGGGAGAATTGGGACAGCACCTCGGAAAACGATCTTTGAAACCAGCACGGAGTCCCAGAGTCTGCTGGGCAGGAATTTATATTCCTATAGCATTTTGACTCAGCACACAAACGTGGGATGTGTGGGGGTGTTTGTGTTCAGTGCCAGATTGTTTGCCTACGCCAGAGGCTGTCCTAAGAGATTTGTTGTATCTGCCTTCCTTACAGATTGGGATTTAGGGGCCTTTGTGCGGATGGTAAGCTAAGCCCGGCGTTTCTCCACACTTCATCTGTGGCTGCCAGTGTAAGGCCCCCCCGATGATCATGACACCCCAGTGTCCGGTCGTCTGCCAAAGAGGTAGACCGTAATCTGTCGCTCACCCGCTCTCGATGATGTGCCCAACGACGGGCCTGACCCCGAGGCTCCTTCCCTCCATGCCACCGACCCTCACCCTTTATCCCAGTATTTTACCTCAGAAAATACGGATGTGTTGAGAAAATATGAAAACTATGATCTGAATGGATTAGGCATGACTTTAAGTGCTAATTTGTGTGAGTTTGAGTATAAAAATCCTACTGTTTCCAAGCCACATTTTTTTTAAAAGACCAATGGCTCCGTTTGCTATGAGGAAAACAACGGCCTACTAAGCCTAAGGCCTGTGCCACGACTTGGCACGCGGCAGGTGATCGAGAACTGTCATTCTCTTCGCGTTCAAGGCTAACACTTGTTACTCCTGGGGCTGGAACTAAAAAATATATATATATGTATATATATATAGCAATTGTTCCAGTCTTCAACTTTGGGGAGGCAGCATTACCTTCAGCTGGCAGTGCCTCGGGGGGAACGGGGTCGGCTCCACTATTGTTTTCAGCAATTCTGTAGTCTTCCTTTGAGATCCGAGGAAGACCATACTCCTTTACGGTCATGAGGAAGACCATACTCTTTTATGAAGACCATACTCCTTTATGGTCTTCCTCATGTTAGGGAATTGTGTTCATGAAGAAACCGTGTGAGCGGCTCTCGGCCTTCCCATGGTCAATTTTAAAGGTCGGGACTTTGTTATGATTATTGTTACCTTTTAAGATCTTTAGAAGGTAGACTTTATGAGCACCACGTATAGGATTATGGCCCCTTACTCCTTTTTCCTAGCACCCAGCTCACGTGGGGGCATAGTGAAGGGAAGAGCGGGGATTGGAGCCACGTGGCCTGGGTGTGGCCTCTACTCCGGTGTTCATCTCAGGGCCATCAGGCAAGTCACTCACCCCATAGCACACTCCTTCTGGTTCTTCGAACAGTCACATTCTTTCCTGTCTTAGGTTCTCCATCCCTTCTGCTCCTTTCCTGGGAACATCCACGGCCTCTCCCCTCCTGACTACTTCTCACTTTTCCAGGCTCAGCTTCAGCATTACTATTTCAGAGACACCTGTTTCAGGCCCCCCCACCCCTCACTCCTTTAACACTGGTCACAGCTCTCTGGTTGCGTTCTTCACCCATCGCCACTTGAGCTACCGTGTTTGTTTGCTCACCCTGCCAGCCCCTACGCTGACACGAACTTCTTGAGGGCAGAAACTTGGTCTATTGCTTCACTACCCTAAAGCCAGTGCTTCACAAAGTGACATCCAGAATGTGCTCAAAACACATTAATTGAAGCAACGAATAATTGTATTTTCCAGCCTCCTAGTTTCCTCATCTAGGAAGGGAATAGTAATAATACGTGGTGTGAGATTGAAATGAGATAAAAATAGGAAGAATCTGGCAGAGTGTGTGACCTAGCTTTGACATTATTGTTGTAAGTACACGTAATGAATGATTCTCTTATCGTCCACTGATTATGTAAATTGGGCAAATTTCTTAGCCCTTTGGTGCCACTTACCTTATCTTTAAAATGAGAGCATCAGGCTGTTTCATTTGAAGAGTCCCCTTTATCTATAAAATTCCCTGTTAGCAAAGAAAGAAACTATATCTGGATTTTTAAGCATACGAGGCACCTTCTTGATTACACAATTAAAATGTTATGCTACAACATGCCTAAATATTTGAGTTATTATGTAGTGAGAACATGAAACTACTCCTTTTCCTCTGGGAAACTCATTACCACCCAAGAGAAAAGAGGAATATTTCACTGGTTATAATTCTGTGAGGCTTACCAGCAATAAAAAGAGGAGCTGGAAATAACACGATTTCTCTGCTGTGATAAAACATGTATAAAATTCACTGCAAAATTAACAGCTTTTCCCCATGTATAAAAACTGCAACTGCTTCTCCCATATTTCTAGATTTTCTATTCTGAGGGAGGGAGTTGTTAGGATGTAATATTCTGATTTGATATATTTAATTAAAATTGTGGGCTTGCCTCAGAGGAATTACCAGGAAAACTCTCCTCGTGCGGTGGTGACATGGTTCATCCCATTTCCAGGCAGTGGGGAGGTTTTGTCTCCTTGCCCCCGTGTGACTTCCTGTTGCAACAAAACATAACGCGCTCCCCGATTTGCAGGGCTTGTTTCAAACTGCCATCCTGATCCGGACAACATGCCTTCTCAAGACGCCTTGGGGAGAAGTGTTGCAATAAGTAGACTCACTTGGGCCATTTTTCTCCTTTATTTTCTGTTGTTCTGTGACTTGGTGCATTTTGCCTCTATTTTCTACAGCGACAACAACAATGAGGACGACAACCACAAACGCTGACATTTACTGAGGGTTTACTTTCTTTGGGGCACTTTTTAAATACTTTACATTTATTAACTTATTTACTCTTAAGGTTGCAGGAGTTGCTTTCTTCTGCCCTTTGCAGAGAAATAAAGTAATTGAATATCTTGCTAGGAACGATGAATTATTAAATAAGAGAGGCAGGATTTGAATGCGGGTCGTATGGCTCCAGAGTCCGTGCTTTTAACCAGTGTATTTATAAATGTCCACCATCACTGTGAAGCCCTGTGATAAGCCACTTGCACAACGGCCCCCCGTGATTCCTGACTTCTGGTATCCAACTCTTAATTCCCCCCCCTTCTGTGAGGTCTGCATCTAATACCCCGCTTCCAACAGAATACAGCAAAAGTGATGAGATATCACTCCCGAGATCATGTTAGAAAAGTCTGTGACTTCCATATTATTCTCTCTCTTTCTCTGGCTCTTCTTCTGATGAAGCAAGTTGTCATGTTGTGAGCTGTCCTATGGAGAAGCCCACTTGGCAAAAAACTAGCAGTGGCTTACAGCCAACAGCCATCAAGGAACTGAAGCTTTCGGTCCAATATCTAGTGAAGAACAGGCTCGTGCCAACAGCCATGTGAGTGAGCTTGGAAGTGGATCCTTCCCCAGTTGGACCCAGTGAGGACCGCAGACGCAGCCAACACCGTAACTTGCGAGAGGGCCTGAGCTAGAGAACTCAGTTACTCTGTGCCTGGATCCATGACCCACCCAAACTGTGTAGAACTAGAGGTTTCAAGCCACTAAGTTTTGGAGTGATTTATGCCACAGTCATAGATAACTGGTACGGCTCTCTGGCAGTCTTACCATTCTTTCCCTTCTTCCTTCCCTCCTGCCTTCTTTTCATCAATGCTTGCTTTGTGTCAGGCAATATTTTCACAAGCATTGTCTTATTTACTCCCCGTGACAGCCCTGCGAGGGTTGTGTATGTCATAGCTTCTCTTCCACAGGTCAGAACACAGAGTCTCCAAGGGGTTTAGGAAATCTCAAGGCTCATACATTGTAAAAGCCATGTTTGTACCTAGGGCTCTGCTATCTTTTCATCTTTTATACATTTATACCATTTTTTTCCTGTAAATTATTCCCAAGTAATTCCATCTCCAGCCCCCTAATTCTCCAAACACAGCAGATCATTTTATGTCTGATACCCCTCTCTGCATCATGCAAAAAAAAAAAAAAAAAAAAAAGACTAGTAATAGATAGTATGGGTGAGTGACTTTAATATGCCAAGCACTATGCTAAGAGTTATATATACATTATGTGATCTAATTCGAATAACAATAATGTGAGATAGGTTCTATTCCCTATTTTGAAGATGAGGAAACAGGATTTAAATGTTAAAGCACTCACTTATACTCACAAAGATAGAACGTTTTGTGTTATACTTATTAGCTTTAATTGTAACTCACAAGCCTGATTTCCCCAACGGACTTTGAGCTCCAAAAGGGCTTGTATCTATGGAGACCGGCGCCCAGCACAGAACCTTCCCATATGGATGCTGAATGAATGTTTGTGGAGTTGAATTTAATTTTGACCTCAACCCGTCCATTCTACGTATATGGACAGTCACATTTATTCAGAGCAAGATCAATACCAAGAAAACTAATTCTATACTTTATAATATTATATAAATATTATATATATTATAAATTATAAAATATGTTATATATTATATATCATCTACATAATATATATATAAAATATTTTTTATTGTCTTGGCAACATGTTGTATTAAGTTTTAGGAGAGATTGAGAGTTACAAAAATCTGGTATCATTGACTCTCATAACATCCTTGACTCACATAGCATAGAATCGCTAATATCTCCTTTTCCGTCACAATTTGTATCATTATTTCATATCCTTTAATGAATAAAACTGATGGACATCGAGCAGCAAATTCTGAGACTCTACAAAATTTGTAATCATAAAACAATTGAGGAAATCCCTTCAACATATTGCTTTTGCTCAAAGAGTTGGAGGCTAGGAAACAGGATACCGAAAGAATTTCTAAACCAGGATTCAAACCAAGTGATGCTTGGAAATTGAAATGATGGGGTAACCAGGAAACTCTTTAATTTCAGTAAATTGAATAATTAATATAGTTTGTTTTGGAAGTTCCTACTGAATTGTTTATAGTTGCTCCATTAGAGTGTGATTTTTGAATTATCAACTTGATTGATTCATCTACTCAGTTAAGAAACATTTAATGAGTGCTTACTATAGCAAGACACTGCTTTTATAAACAATAATATAGAAATGAACAAAGCATGGTCTCTGTGCCAAGGGTCTTTCAGGCTAGTGAGGAAGTTAGATGCGGATAGAAATAGTTACGTTATGTATGTGTGTATCTTAGGAACACGGACAAGGGAGTTTCTAGTTTGATGATAGGGATATATATAAAAAAATGTGGTACATAAAACTTTACCCAATTTGTATGATTTCCATGTGATTCCATATTCTCTGGAATTTTTTTTTTAAGATTTTATTTATTTATTCATGAGAGACACAGAGAGAGAGAGGGAGAGGCAGAGACACAGGCAGAGGGAGAAGCAGGCTCCATGCAGGGAGCCCGACGTGGGACTCGATCCCAGGACCCCGGGGTCAGGCCCTGTGGGTTGAAGGCAGGCGCTAAACCGCTGAGCCACCCAGGCATCCCTGGAATTTTCTTTAAATGAAGAAATATAATTATAGAAACTACCAAATAAATATAGACACGTTGGAAAGCTTTGGCTCTCCTATAACAAATTCCTAGCAGCTAATGAGTCACCCAGAAATATGGCACATTTAATGTTACATCTCTGTGTACTAACATTAGCACAGAATCACACCAGGAGGAGCAAGAGTGCGAGAACCATAGGTATTTTGAACTCCCCAAATGTGTCTCGACTTCAGAAACACCTGTGCTAAAGAACTTGGTGCGTATCAGCTGTGATGACTCAAAGATTTTATAACTGTGGGGAACTTTGCACCTCCAGATTCCCCGCATCGTGATGCAGAGGCCCCCCCCAGCGCTGCAGGGGACAGTACGCCCCGGTGAAGGCCCAGATGGGATTGCCCCGACCCCTCAGGGAGCTTCCAGTCTGTAGATTTCTAAAACAGACTGACTTTTAGACTTGCAATTGTTCAGAGTCACACGGAGACTACATTTTTAAGCCAGTAGCATAATCCATAATGTATTTTCTAAGTTCACTTTATAGAAAACGCCGCACTGCTCTTCTACGCAACAGATTCAGGCTGTCAGATGAGGCCATGGCCCCATGCTGGTCTTACCGACCACGATTCCTTCTTCCATCCTCTCCTGAAGCATGATATTTGAGTCTTTGACCGTCCGTTTCTTGTCGTCACTGTCATCTAACCCCTGCCTTGTGTGGTGCCTGCTACCGTCGAAGGTTTTCTTTGACCTGCTGCGTGGTGTTTATAGCCCAAGGACTGGGGTCATGGCAGAGAGCTTACGCGGTCCGCACAGCGTCTGCTGCCAGCTTGTTGGGGCCCCGACTGCTCCTGAGACCCCCGGGGCCAGCCTGGGCCCATGACCTGCTTTCCGGCCTCATTCCCCACGTTGGTTTTGAGCCACTCTTAGTCTAGTCCCTGGGGATGAAATACCTGCGTTGTCCGAGACTCTCCTTGCAGTCTCCCTGGTCTGGTCCCATCAAATCGTGTCAGTTCCTTTCCAAAGAGGTTTCCCTCCTCTCTTTGGTTCGTGCCACAGCCGCGCTCGTTCTGGTCTCTCATACCCTTTCCCCTTGGATCACCCTCATCTATACCCTCAGTGACCCTCCTACATCACCCACTTTCTGTCTGTTACTCGTTCTGGCAAAGGACATTTATTGCAAAGTGCAGATCACAGCTGCATCTCATTCAGCCTTTCTCCCTCAGTGCACCTATTACCTCTCTTGTATTATCAGGGTTTTGTCCATTCTAGAAAAAGGGGAAAGTAATGACCTGCTAAAATATAGGCAAAAATATTTTGTATTTCACTCTTTTCACTCCTTGTAATATTGGTCTCTCCACAAGGAAGATGGCATAACTACACAACAACTACATTACTACATAATCCTGTGCCATATTTAAATTTAATGTTCTTGGGCAGCCCCAGTGGCTCAGCGGTTTAACGCCGCCTTCGGCCCAGGTCGTGATCCTGGAGACCTGGGTTCGAGTCTCACGTCGGGCTCCCTGCATGGAGCCTGCTTCTCCCTCTGCCTGGGTCTCTGCCTCTCTCTCTCCCTGTGTCTCTCATGAATAAATAAATAAAATCTTTAAAAAAATAAATAAGTAGATTTAATGTTCTTGTATATATCTGTGAAAAGTTGTTTAGACCTCAACACGAAGTCCTTACATATTTCCCCTGTGTAATGTTTCCAGATTATATTTTACAGCTATTGTAACTCAAATCTTTTTCCTGTTTATTTCCTAACTGGTTGCCATTGTTTTATATAAAAACATATTTGTTAATTTAAAAATACTCTTACTCGACTCTCTCATTCTAGGAGTTTTCCGTTGGTTTCATTGGAATTTATGGGCAACATAATATTATCGTCTTCAAAAACGGTTATTTTTCTATCTCTTTTTTTAACATTGTCTAGATTCGATAGAACTTCCAGGAAAACGCTAAATAACAGTGGAAATAGTCTACATTATTGTCTTGCTTTTGGTGTCAGTGGGAATGTTTCCAGTGTTTCATTAAGTATCATGTTAGATATTGTTTTATGATGTCCTGTTCATTAGTAAGTGTCCTATTCTTTGCTTCCCGAGAGTCTTAGTGAGGAACAGGTGCTTTATTTTTATCAAATACCTTTTGCTATCACCTGAAGGGGGTAATTTTTTCTTTTAATTACTTTTTCAATGTAATCTTTAATAAATTTCCTAATGTAAAATGAGTATTCATCATCTCCACCAGCTTGTGGGTATGGCTTAAGATCTGTTACTCTAAAGGTTGATGGCTAATTGATTAGGAATCCTGTTCCACCAGTAGTTCTAAATCTGATACTAGCCTACCCCAAATGTTAGTGATTTCTTCTTGTTTCCAGAAGGTATTTAATAGGTATTCAGAGAGAAACTGTCAGGGCCTTCTCATAACTTGCTGGTGACATGAAAAATTTAATAGGAATTTATTGAATAGTGGAGTTTTCCCCATCTATACGTTTTTTAAATGTTATTTTTCTTTTATGATATTAAATATACCTGAGCTTTCAGATATGTGTTCTCTGTTTTGTTGTTGTTGTTGTTGTTTTGTTTTTAAAGATCTGGAGTCCTTTTATTTATTTATTTACTTATGAGAGACACACAGAAAGAGAGACAGAGGCAGAGAGAGCAGCAGGCTCCCTGATATGCCAGACTGGATCCCAGGTGCCAGGGATCACCTGAGGGCCAGGGATCACCGGGGCCTGAGCTGAGCTGAGCCAAGCCGAAGGCAGACATTCAACCACTGAGCTACCCAGGTGCCCCTCTCTCTGTCTTTAAGGCAGCATTTTTCAGCATAATGTACTTTAAAATTTCCCCCCTACACTTTTATTTTTAAATTCTGGTTTTATAATGGCAGGGCTGGGAAAATTATGTAAAATTTCTGATTGAGGTGATCAATTAAAGTCTGAGGCCTATTCTATTTTCTAAATTCTCTAAAAATAAATGTGATATGTATCCATATAAATATCAATTCTTAAATTTCAAGTGTCAAATTTTTAACTCAAGTTCTATACAGTGCTATATTGTTAACCGCATGCAAATTGTTGTACAGTAGATCTCTAGAACTTTTTCACATTGCATATCTGAAACTCCGTGTCTGTTGCAAAGCAACTCCCCATGTTCCCCTCCTCCAGCCCTTGGCAGCCATTATTCCACTTTCCTATTCTGTGAGTTTGACTAGCTATCTTACATAAGTGAAATTATGCAGTATTTATTCTTCTGTGACTGCCTATTTTACTTGGCATAATGTCTTCAAGGTTCATCCATGTTGTAGCATATGACAGGAATTATTTCTTTTTTAGGACCGATATTTCACTGTATACGTAAAAACTTCCCATTCTTTATTCATCTGATGATGGACATTTAGGTGTTTCTACCTCTTGGCTAATGCTATAATGAACATGGGAGTGCGGATATCATTTTGAGATTCTGTTTTCAATACATTTGGATAAATACCCAGAACTAGAACTGTTGGATCCTATAATAGTCCTATTTTTAATTTTTTGCATAACCTCCATGCTGTTTTTCGTAGTGGCTGCATAATTTTTTCACTCCTCCTGACAGTGCAGAGTTCCAATTTTTCCACATCTTTGCCAACACTTGTTTTTTTATTTAGGTTTTTTTTTTTTGGTTGTTTATTTTTTTGACAATAGGCATTATAACATTTGTAAGCTGATATCTCATTATGGTTTTGATTTGCATTTTCCTGATGATGAGGGTTGTTGATCATCTTGTTTGCCACTTTAAGTCTTCTTTGGAGAAATGTCTATTCAAGCCCTTTGCTCATTTTTCAATTGGATTATGTATGTATGATTTTCTTTTTTTTTTTGCTAATGGGTTGTCAGAACTCTGTATATTTTGGAAATAACCCCTTATAAAATATATGGTTTGCATATATTTTCTCTTATCCTTTCAGTTGACTCTTCACTTGATTATCTCCTTTGCTGTGTGGATGCTTTTTAGTTTGATATAGTCCCTCTTGTCTGTTTTTACTTTTGTTATCTATGCTTTTTTTTTTTTTTAAGATTTATTTATTCATGAGAGACACAGAGAGAGAGACAGAGACACAGGCAGAGGGAGAAGCAGGCCCCATGCAGGGAGCCCGATGCAGAACTCAATCTCAGGACTCCAGGATCACGCCCTGGGCAGACACTCAACTGCTGAGCCAGCCAGGTGTGCCTGTTATCTATGCTTTTTGTGTCATATTCAAGAAATCATTGCTAAGATCAATGCTGTGAAGATTTCTCCCCATGTTTTCTTCTAGCAGCTTTATGGTTTCAGGTCTTTACATTTATGTCTTTAATCCATTTTGAGTGGATTTTTGTTTGTGGTGTGAGATAGGAGTCCAATTTCTTCCTCCCTCCCTTCCTTCCTGCCTTCCTTCCTATATTCAGTTTTCCCAACACCAATTTTTTTTTTTTAAGGCTATCCTTTCCCAATTGGGAAATCTTTGCACATGGTTCCAAATTTTTGGTTGTTGCTGCTATTGTGTTTAATCTATGGGGCTGGCAGGGTTGTCATAGAATGAGAAACATCTGAGTGCCCAGGTGCCGGTGCCAAAGGCCCCTCCTCCCAGACTTCCATAAGGAGTTTAGCTCACACCACCTGCCAGGCAGTCCCCGATGCTGGCGGACTCCTTGACTGGTGCCAATCAGAGGCAAGGTGGGGTAGCCCCTCACGCGGAATCCCGGCCAGGTGGGGGGAATGTGCTCTGGCTCAAACTCAGAGCACGGGAAGGAATGCTGGAAGCCAGAAGAAGTGAGTCAAGTGTGCACATGGGCTGCGAGTGTATCTAGCCTTCCAAGAGCGCAAGGGACTGTGGAGGCTGCGCGGGCTTCTGGTGCAGGACGCCGGGGCCTTAGTCTGACCTCTCGAGGCCCAAGGCCACGGCAACCCAGACGCGTCCATTCCACTATCCTCAGGACCAGCTGTTCGCCCCGGGAGCTCCAGGGTCTCTAAAATCCATTCCAGGAGGCCATCTCTGCCGATCCTCCGAGGACTTTACCCTGAAAGGCGTTACTCAGGTCATTACTCTGTGGCTGGCGCAGCCCCTCTGGAAGCAGCGTTGGCCGAGATGGTCTCTTCATCTAACATCCTCCATCAGGAAACACTTCTCTGAGCACCACTGGATGTGGAAGGTCGGGTTTGGGTCCTAGTCTGGGCGGGCGGAGTCTAGGATTTCCCAAGAAGGCAAGCAAGGAGCCCGGGAGCTCCGGGGTGTGCTGTGGCACTTGGGCACTTCTGTTGGTCTGTGTCTCTGGGCTCCACTGCGGTCCGTTTACTTATGGTCGGTGTGACATGTTTGTGATTGCTGTAGCTTGGAAATCTATCCTGAAGTCGGGGACACCGGGTGCAAGCTCTGCTTTTCAGCTCCTGGCCCCTTCCCTGCTCAGGCCCACCAGGGGCCTCTGAGCTAGACCAGGTGTGTCTGCTCGGGCGTTGGTCCTCGGGCAGAGCAGCAGCCCCCCAGCTCTGGTTGGTTCTCTGTGCCCCGGGCTCCTAGGGTGTGCAGGGTCCCCTAGGCACGCTGGGGTGCTACAAAAAAGAGGCCAGTTCCTTGGGGCAGCCCTCTGAGGAGCTAGGTGGTTGGATGCATGCTCCCTTTCCCTTTTCGGGGAGAAGCCAAGTTGGGGGGCTCTTCTTGCTCATTACGAGCTGATCTAGTTGGAGAAGCGACGGCTGGTGAGCTGGTGCTTGTCCAAGTTGTCACTTTTGTTCTCTGCACCTCCAATCCTGACACCTTTTCCTGTTAGGGCTTAGAGTCAGGCCAAGCAGAAACTGGCCCTTGGGCAGCTCCCCAGCTCCCCGATGTCTGAAGGCCGCTTGTATCGTTAGCTCCTTAGCGGCCCTTTTCCTCCAGGGGGAACCCAGGACTCGGGGATTTCTCTGGATTGTGCCCTCCTGAGCCAGGGAAGGACGACGGTGAGTGCCACGGACCCCCACCAGCTTCGTCCGGCTGGTTTCGCCCTCATCTGAAGTGGGGGTACCCCTGTTTCTGGGGGCATCACAAAGGGAGTCTGTCCGTGTGTTGTTGCTAAGTGTCTCCTTGGGGAGCGGAGGGGCTGCGGCTTCTTCTGCCGTCTTGGTGATGTTTTGTTCTTTACGTTTTTCAGGTATAAAATTCAATAATATGCTTTAAATTGATATTATTTAAATTTTCCCTATCTTTATATTTAAAAAAAATTTTTTTTCTCTGGAAATCTACAAGAGAATTATGTTAGATTCTACCTCAGAGAGTGAGTCGTTATTTTCTGCTTGTATTTCAAGCTATTTTTGATGTTTATATTCTGAAGTAATGGGATTTTTAAAACTTCATAACAGTGTGAATTTATAGACTATTAAAAAATAGCCGTGATCCATGTAAAAAGTTTGTTCACTTCTTAAATCCTAAGAATCTACTAGTTTAATACATATATTTCAACCCTTGTTTTATTTTATGTTTGCCTTGAAACCTAATCATTCTTTTATTTTTAACTTTTCTGTATGATAATGTTAGCTGCTCTTCAGATTATTTTTTGACCTAATTAAAATCTCTTTATAGGGGAGTTTAAAAAAACTGCATTAAAATCATGATTATAAATTTTTAAATATAGATTTTGAAATATTTTTAATATTCTCGGTGACTTGGGAAGTAGTCTTATGGTTGTAATTATACAATTACAAATGCAACTAAGGTTTCCTTAGCTTTCAAAAAAAAAAATTTCCTAATCATTAAAGTCCCACGGAAAACAAGAGTCTGGTAAACTGTATTTTGTTCATATTTTATCTTTATAACATTACTTTGTATCCTCATATTGTGATTTTTAAAATTTACGTTCCCTTCTAATCTTATCACATTTGACAGTTGAGTTTTATTTAAATTAAAAACAATCACATAGCATCAATTCTACTTAACTATTTTTCTGCTCATTCCATTCCCTTCAATTTAAAAATTTCTATTTTCAAATAATTAATTTTAATTTCTGGATTAGCTGGAGTCTATCGTCAAGAAGGTTGTGGGTATATATATTTCTTAGTCTCTGTTTAGTGTCTTTCTCTTCACATTTAAGTCAAATTGACAGAGTTTATCTCCTTTTTACCTTCTGTATCTCCATTTTGAAATAATTATGTATTGCCATTTTCCCCCATATAATAATACTACAGAGGATCTGGGGAAAAAACTTTTATTTTTGTCTATTCTATTTATTTGAAGTTGGATATTATTAGATTTTATTCTTTTACACTCTGCTTTTGTGTATATTCAATTGTTTATTTTTTAAAGATTTATTTATTTATTCGTGAGAGAGAGGCAGAGGGAGAAGCAGGTTCTCTGCAAGGAGCCTGATGCGGGACTCGATCCCAGGACCCCCGGATCAGGATCCGAGCTGACGGCAGGTGCCCAACCACTGAGCCACCCAGGTGTCCCTAATTCAATTTGATTTTGACTTCCTCATTATTTTCATTCCAGCTCTTTTAAGATTTTAATTCCAGGAAACCTACAGGGTTCTATTAGTTTCAGGTGTACAATGATTCAATCATTCTCTACATTGCTCAGTGCTAATGAACATAAGAGTACCCTTAACCCCCTTCAACTATTTTACCCAACCCCCTCACCTCCCTCTTCTGGTAACTATCAGTTTGTTTTTCTACATTTAAGAGTCTGTTTTTTGTTTGTTTGTTTGTCTCTTGGTTTTGTTTCTTAAATTCCACATATGAGTGAAATCACATAGTATTGGTTTTCTCTGACTGATTTCACTTAGCATTATACTCTCTAGCTCCATCTATGTTGTTATAAATGGCAAGATTTCATTTTTTATGGCTAATATTCCATTGTGTGTGTATATGTGTGTATATGAGGGACACTTGGGCTGCCCCCGTAATTTGGCTATTGTAGGTAATGCTGCGATAAACATAGGGGTGCATACATCTTTTTTGAATTAGTGTTTTCATATTTTTTGGGTAAATACTCAGTAGTGGAATTACTGTGTCATATGGTAATTCCTTTTTTTGAATTTTTTGAGGAATCTCCATACTGTTTTCCACAGTGGCTCTACCAGTTTGCGTTCCCACCAGCAGTGCACAAGTGTTCCTTTTTCTTTACATCCTCACCAACACTTGTTATTTCTTGCATTTTCTATTTTAGTCATTCTGACAGGTGTGAGATACCTCCTTGTGGCCTTGATTTATATTTCTTTGATGAGTGATGTTGAGCATCTTTTTATGTCTATCGGTGATCTGTATGTCTTTGGACAAACGGCTGTTCATGTCTTCTCCCCATTTTTAAATTGATTCCAGTACTTATTCTACTGCATTTTATTCTCAACACCTGTTTTCATGACTTTCTGATGCCATTTCAAAAAGTCATGTCTTGGCTCACGTTGCTGAATCTTTTAGGTTAAATTTGGGTTAACATCCGTGTGCAGAAATTCTTCGTGGTCCACCTTTTATACCAAGATGATAGGTGAGTCTCTTTCCAACAGATGCAGTTAGATGGGAGCTTCTTGTGCAGTACTAGCCTGTCTGCTTTTTTACTTGTACTACAGTTTGGTTCTTTAGAACTTTGAAAGAGTGCATATAGGAAAAAAAGACTAGAGTCCTAAGTATATAACACTTCTCGGTGCTTCTTTTCCTATATCCCCCTCTATAGTCCTTTACTTCTAGATTCCACACCTCCTAGTGTGTCCTAATTCCAGAAAAAAACAAAACAACAACAAAAAAACCAATTTTCAATAGCTTTCTTGGTGTTGAAATATCCATCTGAACGTAGAAAGTAAAGATACGGTGACAGATGGGATGTGGCAGTTTTTCTGGATACACACCTTGTTTTGAGCCACTAGAGAAGATAGAAACAAAAAAAATATTCATCATTAGTTTTTGCAGGATTGGTGAATTATTTATTACCCCTTTCAGGAAAATCTTCCATTTTTTGTAGCTTATAGAAATTTTCCTAGATTTTGACAGTAATTGAACGATCAAACTTCTGTATTGCTTGCTATGAGATTTTGCTTATGTTTTACAGTCCTTATGTATATATTAGTAGGAAATTGAGAGTTGCTCTGTTTCTGGAGAACTAGCCAGTTACTTTTATACATCTCTCATAACGTAATGATTTTGAAGATCATGGTCTTGTATAAAGTAAACTCACTTGCCCTCATCAAGTAATGCTTTTCACTGTTCCTCAGTAAAAACTGTAATGCAGCAATGAAGAGAAACACTTACGGTAGGATGTTTTCTCCATTGCTTTTGTCTTACTCCTCTCGTCCACATCTTACTAATCCATCAAAGGTCAAACAACTTCTCATTACAAGAGTTTTCTTTACTGAGCTCTCAAAATGTAGTCTTGATAACCCAGATTGAAATGCTCTAGTTTTTTTTTTTTTTTTGTCTTCTGTTTCATATGTATGATCTTCATTCTATGATTGGAATTTTTTGGCAATAGAACATCTGTATCATGCAATATTAGCTTCAGTATTCTTTGAATATGCACAAAAAATTGCAGTAGACTTTGTAAGAATATTTAAAATAAAGTCCCAGTTCCAGGGAGTTTAATATCCAATAAAGAAAATTCTTTGTGGGTATCTCCGTGTAGATTCAAATCACTGTGCTGTAGGATAACAAATTTCACATTCCATATGATGTTATAGAATCAAGGAGAGAAAAATGGCATTTTCTGGTATTAATCTGGCAGTGGCCTTAATGAATGTGAGGCAGGCAAAGGGTTCCAAAGTATTTATGGGCTGATTAGTGAGAAAGTACCTTCATCAGCTGTTTGCAACATCCTAGGCACATACTTGTTGGGTTAAAAAAAAAAAAAAAAACCTTAAAAATCACTAGAGATAAAAATGAGCTAACAATTGACAATTTACTAGATTTATGAAGAGCATAAATGATGATGTACCCTGGGGTACCATATTTCAGATGTAAAGGCAACCAGGTTGCTAGCAGCAATGCATTTTCTTCAAAACTAGCTTCGCCTGCTTACTAAAACTTCATAATGATGCTGTCCAACTAAGGGGATAAGATGATGCTGAGTCATGTTTGAAATCTGAATGTTACTCAGGTATCAGATTTTTGCCTATATTACAAATTTGTGACTGGATTCTCTTACCGCAGTCTTATTCTTTCCCGAGTGACACATGATAATGTAATTACTCTAATTCATCTTCAGCAAATCTTAATGTCCTAGTTTCAAAATATATAGGTTGTCATCTAACAAATACACAACTAGTTAATAAGCATACATGATAGGCTGCATTTACTATAATATAACCATGCAATGAAACCAGGGTTTAGCAAATTAAAACACAAATGCTCTGGACCCCTGGGTGGCTCAGTGGTTGAGCATCTGCCTTTGGCTCAGGGCGTGATCCTGGGATCGAGTCCCATGTCAGGCTCCCTGCTTCTCCCTCTGTCTGTGTCTCTGCCTCTCTGTGTGTCTCTCATGAATAAATAAAATCTTAAAAAAACAAACAAAACACAAATGCTCAAATAACATTAGCAAAGACTAGAAATAGTGCTTTGCTTTTAGGTATCTTTGTCCTGACAGCGTCTGAATTTAAATGTCAGATAAAGCTTGACCATCACATTGTACATACACATTACACACATATATTAATCCACGCATATTTATATTTCATTTGGAGGTCTTAACTCTGTTTTCATTTTTAAGATTCAAAGAATCAGATTAAATGTTCTTTAACACATTTAACAACATGATATAACCAGTATTTCCTTTTTCTGTCCTTGAAAGCAGTTAACAATTTTGCATAGCCTCGTGGAATTAAGAGTTGGCTTTCATGGGACCCTTCTGCCATACTTCCTCCATATTTTTGGTTTTAGGAAACTCAGCATGGATTTGTTAAAGGATTTGCCCGCGTTCACGTTTGTATTTTACATAGAACCCATATTGAAACCTACATGTGCTTTCGATGAGGTGTTCCATCGGGTTTGTCAGGGGTCCCTGTTGAGTTAACTGGTGAAGTAGTTTTTAATGTTCACTATTAAAAATTAGGGAAGGATTTTCCTGAATCCAGTCTTTCTGTTCTCCTAGATCTCTAATCATGGCTTTGATGTGATTCGTTTCCACACTTAGTACTTTGTAACACAATTCATTTGGGTCCTTCTAGCTCTTACATACTTTGAACAACAATGCTCGTTTAATGTTCTTATTTTACTCTTTACAATGACAAGACTATGGTCTTGGTTAAAAAGAATGAAAGCTAAGTAATTAGTTTTGTCCCTTTCTTACAGGCCATCTTTTTTCTATCCCTCCCGTAAACTCCTTACTTGCACTTTATTGTGGTCTTTGGTTTTATGGAGGTGTTTATTGGTCTCTGCTTGCTTACTCATTTGGTTGAGCTTTAGCTCCTCCTGTCTTATTAGCCTCTAAGATTATTTTTAGAGGTCGGTATTTGACAAAGTTATATGGCTCTCCTGCCATTTTTGAATGCTTTTTGAAATATTAGCCTCTCCTAGAGATCTGTTTGCAATCACATGACATGATGTTGATATTTTGCCTGTTAATTTTCATTCAGTCTAGCCACTTTCATATTATTTATATTTGAGATATTTTAAAATTGTACTGTCAAAAATATACTTTTTAGTTTCTCTCATCCATTTAAATCAACTTCCTTTTAGCCTTGGCTTCATGCCTAACTTTCTTCAAATGTTTTTTTGGAATTTGTTTCCTTAAAATTTATGATGTATGGGTGAATAGCCTCTAGGCTTCTTTCTTCAATATTATAGATTTATGATAAAAAAGTTAATGTTTAGGGCAGCCCGGGTGGCTCAGCAGTTTAGCGCCACCTTTGGCCCAGGGCCTGATCCTGGAGACCCGGGATCGAGTCCCACGTCGGGCTCCCTGCATGGAGCCTGCTTCTCCCTCTGCCTGTGTCTCTGCCTCTCTCTCTCTCTCTGTCTCTCATGAATAAATAAACATTTTTTAAAAAGTTAATGTATAATGTTTATGCTAACATCTAATGACAACAACAAGGTGTTATTTATTTTTTAGTTTTTATTTATGATATTGGCAAAGATTGAAAGACTAATAACCTATTAGATTATGAAGGTATTGATAATTCTAATTTCACAATGTGGAACTAAAAAAAAATTTCAGGGGAATTTTGACTATGCTAATCACATTTTATATAAATACACTTCTTACAATAGTGGTTTCAGTTTCTTGAATTTATTCTAGTGGAAATATTCTTTGAAGTACATTTATGAGCAAGTATACTCTTCTTCTGAGTTGAATTTTTCCATATTATAAAAATCTACATGTCACTGGAAATTAGTTGAAAATTAGGAGGCAGTAATAGAATGCAATTCTATTGCTAGAAGGAATGAGATATTTTACTTTTTTGTCATAAGCCTTTCCAAATTCAACATAATGAAAGTCCTACAGATATTTGTAAGTTTAGGTAAAAGAATCCTACTTCTAGTGATAAGGAATTCTAAGGAATTCACCAGAAGAACCAGTAAAAACATGTGCAAACTATGTATGTCCAGATCATCCTAAAAGAGCAGTAAAGAATTAAACTAGATATTAAACTAGATATTAAACTAGATATTTGGAAATGATTAAGTTAATCATGGTTCACCAATTAGTGTGATATTATACAGATAATAAAATAGATTATTAATGTACAAAGTAGAAAATAGTTTTGGTTATAAACTGCTGTAATTGAATCATTAGAATATAATGTATATGTATTACAGTAACCGTATATAGAAAATATGTTAAATCAGTGGGGTCATGGTTATTTTCTGAAAGCCATTTAATATTGTGCAGGTGTTTAAATAACAAAAAAGTGAATAATATATAGAACTTAGGTATTCAGGAGCATCTGGAACAACCAAAATCTATCAGCCTTTTTGCCATGTTAGTTACTACAGTATATTAGCCTATTTTTCTCTTGTCTCCTCTTCATGAAAATGTTGCCCACTCTGCTTCCTGTCTTTTATGTATTGTTTTCTTTTTTATGTACTATTTTCTATACCACCATATTCATTATGGATATATTAGTAGTTTTTTTCCTTCTCTTAATGTCCAGTATTGATTTTAAAAAATGCACATATCACTTATGTAGATATTTTTTTTCTCACCAAGATTAAATGAAACCTATAAATCTGATTTAACTTAAGTTCTCATCCAGTGTGGTGTGTGTTTTTTTTTTTTTTTGTGTGTGTGTGTGTGTGTGATTGATATATAGTTTCAGAGTTTCAGGTGTCCAACATAGTGATTCAACAACTCTACCTTATGCTCATCACAAGTGTAGCTACCATCTGTCCCCATGTGGTGCTACACAATACCATCAACTGTGTTACCAATGCTGTACTTTTTCATCCCTGTGACTTTTTCATTCCATAACTGGAAAACTATACCTCTCACTTCCCTTTACCCATTTTGCCCATTCTCCAACCGTCTCCTCTCTGGCAACCATCACTTTGTTCTCTGTATTTATAGGAGTTTCTGCTTTTTGTTCATTTGTTTTATTATTTTTTTAGATTTACCCCTTTTAAGCCATATTTTCTTTTAATATTCAATTTTTATTCTTTATTAATACCTGATACTTAAATCTCTTACCTACCTTTTTTTTTTTAAATTAATTTAGAATTTGCATTAAATTTCTCTGGCCAATATTTCTTTCTGACATTAAAATACAGTGAATTTTCATTAAATATAGAGTTGGTGGTACTTGTATTACAAACAGTGAGTGTTCAAATCCAAGTTTAACCCCTTACTAACTCATTATATGGACATGTTTTTAAGTATTTCCATGCATTTAGAATGACCTCATAATGAGAACTAATTGCAACCCGTTTGCTATTCTAAGTTACCTACATATATTGCATTATTTAATCCTCACCATGATTCTTTGAAATAACTATCATTATTTCTATTTAATAGATGTGTTAATTAAGATGCTAAGTAATTTGCCAGTAGTCGCAAAATGAGTGATAGAGCTGGAATCCAAGCTTAGGCGATCTTAATACAGAGTCTGTGCTTTTTATCCTCCTATACTACCATATGTTCTTAGTTCTTTGTTACTAACATGTAGATAATAATTCTATCTCATTGAATAGTGATTATTAAATACGGAATACACGTAAAAATAAGGACCTATTCTGAACACCTTGAATATTGTCCTCCTCTCATTCCGCTCCATTTTTTTCTCCTCCTACTTCTTTAAAATATTGATCAGAACTAAGTAAAAGAGAATAAGTCAGAAATATACCTTAATGTTGCTACTTTTTTGTTCTTGTTAGTACTACAGAAATTACAAATTTTATCAAGATTTTTCTGACTCTCTTCCCTTCCATTAGATAATACTCTACCTTTTCCATGAATACCCATTTCACTCATGGGTTGGTATTATCCATGAAAGAATTTAGAAGGTTGTACTTAAAAACAAAATGAGTAAAAAGTGAGGGGCACCTGTGTGGTTCAGTCGGTTAAACGTCTGACTCAATTTCAGCTCAGGTCATGATCTCAGCATTGTGAGATTGAGCTCCATGTCTGGCTCCACACTGGGCATGGAGCCTGCTTGGGACTCTCTCTCTCTCTCTCTCTCTCTCTCTCTCTCTCCCTCTCCCTCTGCTCCTCCCTCACTGCCTCCACACCCCAAAAAACTAAAAGTGAAGAAAATGAATTGTAATATTTATTTATTTTGCGGCCCACAAAGTACAGTATGTTCTTACATTTCCAGGATGAGAAAGCATGCCATAGCAAAATGGTCAGGGGTTGCAACAACTTGGTTTCTCAGTAGAATTGTAGTTTAATCTGGTTTTGAAAATAATTAGAAAGCTATTGTCCAGTGTTTCTAAGATGATTAGCATCACTGTACATGTTTTGGTTAGATACTTACCTTTTAAAAACTACAACTCATTTTTTTCAGAATGGAAGGTGAGAGCCTTGGAAATTTCATTGACATACTTTGAAATATGGAGAGAAAGTGTTTCAGATTGTGTTGGTTGATGCTTTCTGGTCGTCTCTTGACCAGATTTGCAAATAGCCACATATTCTTTTTAATTCAATCAACACCTGCTCAATGAAATGAGCAAAAAATCTATTGTTTGGATCATGAAAATAGTTTATGGGAAGAAAGTGGTTTAAGGGATTTTTTTCACTACTTTAAAGTTTTAAATTTTTATTTGGGTATAGTTGACATACAGTGCTACATTAGTTTCATATGTACAAGTTAGCGATTTAACAAGTTTATACAGTATGCTATGTTTACCATAAGTACAGTTACCATCTGTTCTGTCCCATTACATCATTATTACAATATTATTGACTATATTCCTTATGCTCTGCTTTTTATTCCTGTGACTTTACTTATTCTATAACTGATGGCCTGTATCTCCCTCTCTCTTTCACTCATTTTGCCCAACCCTAACCCCTTTTCCCTCTGGTAACCATAGGGTTGTTCTCTCCATTTATAATGTTGTGGGTATTTTCTGTATTCTGATTCTGCTTTCTGTTTTTTTTGTTGTTGTTGTTGTTTTGTTTTTTTGTTTGTTTGTTTTTAGATTCTATTTATGAGTGGACTCGCGTGTTACTTGTCTTTTTCCATCTGACTTATTTCACTTAGTACAATACCCTCCAGGTGAATTCATGTTTTCTCATGGCATGATTTTATCCTTGGGACTGTAATATTCCATTGTGTGTCTATGCACCACATTTTTCTTATCTATTCATCTGCTGATGGACATTTCGGTTGTTTCCATGTGTTGGCTGTTGTAAATCTGAATTGTGTTTACATTCAAATTTGAGAAAATACCTTGAGTAAATACCCAATAGAATTATTGGGTCATGTGATATTTCTAGTTTTACCCTTTTGAGGAATCTCCATACTGTTTTCCACAATGACTATACCAATTTATATCTTCAACAACAGTGCAGGAAGGTTCCTTTTTATCCACATCCTTGCAATCATTTGTCTCTTGTCCTCTTGATTTTTGGCCATTCTTAAAGGCCCAAGATGAAATCTCACTGTGGTTTTGATTTGATTTGATGATTAATGATGTTGAGCATCTTTTCATGTGTTGACCATCTGGGTGTCTTCTTTGGAGAAATGTCTATTCAGGTCATCTGCCCATTTTTTAATCAGATTTATTCTTTTAGTGTTATATTCTTTATATAGTTTGGTTATTAACCCCTCATGGGGTATGTCATTTGCAATTTTTTTTTTCCATTCTGTAGGTTGCCTTTTAGTTTTGTTGACCATTTCCTTTGTTGTGTAGAAGCTTTTTATTTTTATGTAGTCCCAATAGTTTATTTTTACTTTTGTTTCCCTTGCCTCAGGAGATATATCTAGAAAAAAACGTTTCTATGGCTGCTATCAGAGAAAATACTGCCTGCATTCTCTTGGATTTTTATCACTGCTTTTTAACTAGATAATTGGCAGACTGCAAAACACTTTCTCTTTGGGGTTGGAGGCAGGAGTAGTTCATCTGGTTATTAAGGGCTTAGGCATCTCACTACCAGTATCGTAATAGGAAATGAGATCTTGGGTCAGAATGAGGTGAAAGTTAGAACTAAGATCCCTGAATGGGCTCTACTCTTATCACAAGGGTGACTAACAATAATCTACCACAGCACATAGGCTTGCCAAGGTTTCTATAACAAGGCTTTGGGTTCTTGGTTGGGCGTAGAGAAGGGGGTCACCTGAGAAATTAAAAACTTGAACTGTATTCATACATTTACATTTTAAATTTATACTATTGAAACATTTTCAAAAATTTTTGTTTAGAAATGACCATAAAAATAGAGCAGGATAATAATTCTTGCACTCATGGTAGAAACAACAACAACAAAAACAATCCAAAACAAACAAACAAAACAATCCAAAAGAACACATCCACAGTGTAGACCATTGGAATGCACACACACAAACAAGTGCTGATGAAGAGGAGTTTTCAATCAGAAATTTTATATGTATGTTCAATAAGTGTGAGATTTCAAAGTCTAAATAGAAAATTGTAGCTCTATGAAAATTAGAATACTATGAAAAAGAACATAAAATAGTTTGAATTATTAAAAACAAAAGAACAGAATGACTAGGAAAATTTAGCTAAGAGAACTTTGAGAAATTAAAATCAATGGCAATTGAAATCAAAATTAAACAGATTAAGTAGATTAGGCATATGTGAAAAGTAAATTAATGAATTAGAATGACACCAAAAAAATTACCTGAAAGTAAGGAGGTTTAAAAATAAAAAGAAAAATAGTATATAGGCAAAGAGGACAGAATGAGATACCTATCATATGCATAATAAAAATTATGAAAAGGGAAATAAGGAAGATGTAGCATAGGCAATATTTGAATAAATAATGGTAGTGGATTCTCTAAAACTTATAAAAGATATGAATCTTTTGATTCAGAAGTTATAACTCAGGAAAGACTAAAAATAACTAAAAGAAAACATTGTGTATAAGCCATAGAACAAAAAAAAATGATAAGGTGAAAATCTCAAATGCTACGGGAACAAGAAATTATAATCAGACCAGTTTAACTAGAAATCATTACCAAAAACATAAAATATACAAATGTCTGAAAATCCATTTTTACGTGTTTTTTTTTTTTTTTTTGTAATAGCTTTACTAAGATAGAATTCACATGGAATTCACACATTGTACAATTCAGTGGTTTTTGGTATGGTTGTGCAGTTATCCTCATTTAGAGCAGTTTTACCTCCTCTAAAAGAAAATCCATATCCTTTACCTGTCATCCCAATTTCCTTTTTCACCCCCCCAGCCAAAAGTAATCACTAATATACTTTCTCTTTTTCTCTAGAAATTTCATACAAGTGAAATCATATAATATGTGATATTTTGAAACTGATTTCTTTCATTTAGTGTAATGTTTTTAAGGTTCATCCATGTTGTATATATAATAACTACATAATTATGTATAATTGTATTTGTAGTTGTATAATTACATAATTATGACTGAATTTATATATATATATATATATATATATATATATATATATATATATATTGCATTGTATGGATATATCACAATTTGTTTACCCATTCATCAATTGATAGACACTTGGATTGTTTCTACCTTTTGGTTATTCTGAATAATACTGCTTTGAACATGTGTTTTATAGGTTTTTGCATGGACGTGTTTTCATTTTCTTGGATATGTACCTGGGAGTGTGGGAGTGGAATTGCTGGGTAAAATGGCAATTCTATGTTTAACTTTTTGATAAAGTGCCAGATTGTTTTACAAAGTGGCTGCATTATTTTACATTCCCACCAACAGTGTTTTGATTTCTCCATAGCCTTGCCAATATTTATTACCTGACTTTTTGATTACAGTTATCTTGGTGGGGGTGATGTTTATTTTATGTATAAGTGAGATAAGGGTTCAACTTCATTTTTTCTTTCAAGTGGCCATCCAGCTTCCCCAGTACAGTTTTCAAATAATTTTTCCCTAAGGATGTTAGCATCCCCATGAAAAATCAATTGACCATAGAGACATGGCTAATTTTCTGTACTTACAGTTATATTCTTATGACAGTACCACACAGTTGGGCTTACTGTTGCTTTCTAGTGAGTTTGGAAATAGAAAGAGGGAATCCTCCAATCTCGTTCTTTTTCAGTACTGTTTTGTCTTTGTTAAATTCCTTATTTTTTTTGTACAAATTGTAGGATCTGTTGCCAATTTCTACAAAGAATTCATCTGCAATTCTGATAGGGATTGCATTGATTCTATAGATCGATTTTGTGAATATCACCATAACAGCATTAACTCTTCTGATCCATGAAGATGGGATGGTTTTTTCATTGCTTTAGATCTTTGATTTCTTTCAACAGTGTTTTAAAGTTAAGTCTAGCTATACTACCTTGATGAAAATGTAGAGCATCTGAATCTGATACATTGCTATAGAGGATGTCGCTGTATCCTTTTGAAAAACTGGCAGCACCTAATAAAGTTGAACACTTCCATATCTTATACCCTCCAATTCTACTCTAAGTAAATATACACATATATGCAACATTGGTGATGTACAAGAATATTCAAAGCAGAACAATTATTCATAATAAAAAAAACTGGAAATAAGATTAAGTCCATTAAAATAGAATGGGTAAATACATAACATATTCATAAATGAAAACACCATAGGACAGTGACAAACACAAAATAAAACTACTTTAGTTAACACTGTGGATAAATCTTAAATGGCACAAATGACACAGAGACAAAGGATTTTGTCTTAAGTGTATAGGATTATATATAAGATTATGTATAGGATTTCACTTAAGTGAGGAAATCTTGTATGTGATAGGCATTAAGTATCAATAATGAAATATCTTTTTGGTAAATGTTGGTTAAATTTGCTTGTCATACTGTGAGGTACAAAATTAGATTTCTATATCACAATATACAAAAATAAATATTGAGGGAGAATTTAGGACCCCAATCAGAAAAGCAAAAATATAATGGTGCCTAGTTGGTTCATTTGGCATAGCATGTGATTTTCAATCTTGGTGTAGTAAGTTCAAGCCCCACCTTGGTCATGGAACCTTCTTAAAAGGCATAAATACAAAAGCTTAGAGAAAAATAAGATAATTCCCTTATGATATTTGATTAGGAAAGGATTCATTAAAATATATACATATATGTGAATGTACTTTATATAAAAAGTATAACAATGAGAAGATGATACATTTGATCACATTAGTAGGAGAAATTTATTTGGACAATAGAAAGAATAAAATGAAAAAGCCATGGACTGTTAGATACATACAATCCATACGACTGATAATTTTATTGATTTTATAAAGAACTTCCAGAATTCAATGTGAAAAGTTAGCCAAGAAAATATTGACAGAAGATGGAAATCTGCAATTAACAGAGGGAACCCAAAATGTGTGTGTGTGTGTGTGTGTGTATGGTGTGTATATATATATATATGTAAATGGTCAACCTCACTAATCAGGAATGCAGATTAAAAATATTCTTCACTCATTAGATTGGCAAAATATTGAGCCCTGAAAACTTCAGGTTTTTACATGGGTGTGGGAAGAGAACTCTTCTACATTGCTGGTGGGAGTACACATCGATATGTTGAATGTGGAGAGTAATTTGGAATTACTCAAACTGAAAGATGTATGTACATGGTACTTCTTACTTTGGATCTTTTATTTGACATACTCTTAGATGTAGGTCCAAAGAGCTACATACGACAGATTTTTAAACCAGTGTTTGCAACTGTGAAAAAGTAGAGACAACCCGAGTACCTCTTAGAACAATATAAAAAGTGTGGTTTAGTCCTATACTAAAATACTACTGAGCACTTATGTTAGTGAACTAGAGCTACAGGGATTGATGTGGGTGAATTTTAAAAACTATAAAGTAAAATGAAAAAAAATATGATCCACTTGTAAACATTTTTAAAACCTCACAAAACAGTTATTTTTTTATTTATTTTTTCAGATATTGTTATTTTTGAAAACCTATTCTTAGTAAAAGTTAAAAGGTCATGGGAACAATACATGTCAGCTTCTAGATACAGCGAGCTACGTGTTGGAGTCATTCTGTTTCCTCTTTTCCTCGTGTCCAATATCATTTCTAGATGGAAATCTCCTAGCTCTGCTTCAAACAAAAATATTCATTTTCCAACAGCTTGTACCATCCTCACTGATCTGAGCCACCATCCTCTTTATTTCAATTTCTTCCTAGTTGGTCTTCAAGCTTCCACGGATTCTCTCTTTCGGTCTGTTCTTCACATCAGAACGTCTCTTTTAAACGTTATCCAGATGATGTCCTGTCTCTGCTCACAACCTTCCAAAGGTTTCCCATTTCTCTAAGAGTAAGTTCTACTAGTGATCTAAAAAGCTCCGCTAGATTACGCTCTTATCTCTAACTTTATTTCCTAACTTAACCACCTTAACCTTCTCTCTCCTGCAGTTCCAGCTTGTTCTCAAAATATATAGGGTAAGCTTTGGCCTTAGGGTCGTGTGTGAGAGAGAGAGAGAGACAGACACATAAGTTATACTCTTAGGAAATTTTAATTATAGAATAGTGTCATCAACTATATTCATCCTGTTTTATACATCAGCTCACCGCACCTTATTCATCTGATTGCTGGAAGTTTGTTCCCTTTTACCGACCTCCCCCTGTGTCCCCCACCCCTCAGTCCCTGGCAAACTACTTTTCTAATATGTTTCTATGAGTCTGGCTTAATTCTTTTCTTCTTTTTAACAGATTCCATATACCAGTGACCATATACAGTCTTCTTTCTCCGTGCCTCCTTTAAGTAGCATAATGCCCCCAAAGTCCGTCCATACTGTGGCGAATGGCAGGATTCCCTTCTTTCTCATGGCTGAACTGTATTTTGTTGTACATTTATACCACATCTTTATCCTTTCATTTGTTGATAGCAACTTAGGCTGTCTCCATATCCTGTCTATTGTGAATACTGCAATGACCACGGGAGTGCAAATAGCTCCTAGATAACCTGTTTTCATTTCTTTTGGGTATTTCATTTAATTTCCTCTGGATATTCCCAATTCCCAATGGAATTGTTGGACCATAAGGTAATTTGATTTTTAATTTTTGAAGGAACCTCCGATAATGTTTTTCATAGCAGTGCACCAATAGTACATGAGGGTTCCTTTTTCTCCACATCCTCACCAACACTTAACTTTTTGCTGAAAATCATTCTAATAGTTGTGAATTGATAGCTCATGGAGGTTTTGATTTGCATTTCCCTGATGATTAGTGATACTGAGCATGTTTTCACATGCTACCGGCCCTTTGTAGATTTTCTTGAGAAAAATGTCTATTTGTTTTCTCTGCCTACTTAGAAATGTTTTTCCCTATTCATTTGTGGGAGTTCTTTATAGATTTTGGACATTAACACGTTGTCAGATTATGATTAAGAAATATTAAAACACAATTTTTCCCATTTCCTAGGTTACCTTTGCACATTTTTTTGATGGGTTCCTTTGCTGTGCAGAAATTTTTTAGTTTGATATAGTCCCACTTATTTATTTTGATTTTTAACTTTGTTTTTAGTGTTAAATCCCCTCTATCCAAATTATTGCTAAGACATATCAAGGAGATTACCTTTATGTTTTCTGTTTTATGGTTTTTAGATCTTAAGACTTAAGTCCCTTTTGAGTTGATTTTTGGGTAAGAAGGGGGTCCAGTTTCATGCTTTTGCTCCTAGCTGTCCATTTTTCCCAGCACCATTGTATATTTTTGTCCCTTTTGTCATAAACCCCTTGACCGTAGGCACATAGGTTTATTTCTGGGCTCTGTATCCTGTTTTATTGATCTATGCGCATTTTTATGCCAATACCATACTGTTTTGCTTACTATAGTGTGTAATATATTTTGGAAGTAATGCTTCCAGCTCTGTTCTTGTATTTAAAGATTGCTTTTGCTATTCGAGGTCTTTTATGTCTCCATATAGATATTAGGATTGTTCTCTATCTCTGTGGAAATCTGTCATTGGAAGTTTGATAGGCTTTGCATTGAATCTGTAGATTGCCTGGGGGTAGTATGAATCCTTTAGCAATGTTCTTCCAATCCATGAGTGCAAAGTATTTACCACTTATTTGTGTCTTCGATTTCTTTCTTCAGTATCTAATCATTTTCCATGTACAGATTTTCACTTCTTTGGTCTCTTTGGATATTTATTCCTAAGTATTTTATTCTTTTGGATATAATTGCTAATGGGATTGCTTTTGTAATTTCTCTGATAGTTGTCATTGTATAGAAATGTAACTCCTTTTTGTATATTGATCTTATATCCTGTTTACTGAAATCATTTATAGTCCCTCTTTAATTTAGTTATTCTCTGATCTTTATTTCCTTCTAACTTTCAGCTTAGTCTATTATTTTCTAGATTCTTGTACTGTAAAGTTAGCTTTTTTTGAGAGCTTTTTTAATGTAGGTTTAATATTACTACACATTTCTCTCATAAAACTTTGCTATGCAATAGATTTTGGATATGTTGTATTTCCATGTTCATTTGTCCCAAGATATTTTTCTGTTTCTTTTTTGATTTTTTGATTCTTCTTTGGCCCATTGGTTGGGGCCTGTCCTTTGGCAAAAGCTACAAAAGCTAGGGCACAAGACATATATATCTGCTCCTTCTCAGGGAGATATTGGTGATTTGGAGTGGGCTCAAGTAAGGAGGTAGAGGTGGTATATGCAGGCTTTCCTGTTCTCTAGGAAGCATTGCAGTCAGGCCCTAGAAGCATGTTGATTAGAAGACTGACCTTCCAGGGGCAGCTTTCAGAGTTTGCACATAAGCCTCTTCCAGGGAAAGACAAGGAGATGGATATTTTTGGCTGTTCTCTCTATCCTGAGCCTGGGTGAGCTAGCCACAGTGGGCCCTCCTGACCCCACTTAAGAACTGTTTCTTTGCTGTAGTCTTCTGGGTCTTGTAGATGCATGCACTGTTGGTTTTCAGAACTAGGTGTCCTTGGTCCTTGGTCGTCAGGTGATCTGTAAGTTGTACAGATGATAAACTTGATATGAACTTGAGCAGTTTATAGATCATGGGTATGTCTTCAATATGTCTGATGTTTAGACATATTAAAAACATGCAGAAATGTGTTTCAAAAGTCTTCAAGTTATCCTTGCTTTTTCTTTGTTAAATTTCTCCCCGCTCTGTCCTCATATTCTCAAGTGCCCATCCTGACAGTATCCATTCTTTCAACAATGTTATTTGTGTTTTGGGGATGGACTGATTGTCACCTTCTTGAGGGCAGGGGCCACGCCTTTCTGATTTTATCCTCATTCATAGAAAGTGTTCTAGGAATATATAAAAATATAGATATTTTTGTATTCATCTATTGTAATAGATGAATAATGTATTATTACATCTATATGTAATAGAAGTACAATAGATGTATTCATCTATTGTAAATAGATGAATAAATTACAACAAGATGTTCTATGATCTTTGTGACAGTCTTAGGAGATAACATATTAGAATCATAATAAGTAGACTTTGAGGGCATACAATATCTCTCCGGTAAAAAGAGCAGCTCTCCAAATGCTGGAATTTCAGATACTGTAATGGGAATATCACAGGGTTCATGGGACTTAGGGAACACGGGGTGATCACATATCACACCAACTAGGTTACTGTCAACTTTACTCACTTACATGGATAGTTTTTCCTGATAAAGGTAATCTTCATGGATTGTGCATAGACTAGTTAAGACATTTACAGATTTGGGTTTTTGCTGGTCATTTTCCCCCTAAAAATCTGAAGTAAATTTCCCATCCCTAAAAAAAAAAAAAAAAAAAAAAAAGAAAATCAGAGTAAGTGAATCTGCAATTGATGCATTGCTATATTTGAGTAGAATTTAGTGTGTCCGCAGAATGCATTTCCATTAGTGGCATCTGATGATGGCGTTCTTCTATTTGAGAAGTGTGATAATGCTTCAAGTGAAGGCAGTTCTACACTCAGCTGTGTTTCTATGTGTGACGACTGTGAGCTGCTTTGATCTTGTAGAGAAGTGACAAAATTCTTCTGGCCATAGAAGAGAGGCCACTATTGAGATTGGCAGACCTTATTTCTTCCTCTCCCTTTTTTCTTCTTTTTGTCTGCATATTTATTTCTTCCTTGTTTTTCCTCTTTGTGCACTGAAAGATCATTTTCTGAAGCAGTGGGATCAAGGAGCTTCATTTCCATCCTTAATGAAGTTATGCTGTATGGTTTCTCAGGAAATCACTGGAGGCTTTATAAACTTTGCTTTTTAATTCAGATTTATATAACATACTCAACTTACTGTCTGACCTAAAAATTGAGATATGAGAATATCATTCTTTGAGCAAATATACTATAAATCAGGGTTAATATCCCCCTTTTGCTTAAATTCCTTGGAGGAGGGGAACAAAGAATGACTTATAAATTATAAACTTCTAGTTATTTTGTGTGCTCCAGGCTTATTTGGAAAAAAAACTTTCATTTTAGAAATGGCTTATGCTCTTGGCTATTTTTACTGATGGGGCTGTAATAATTTAGAAAGGAATGTTATAGTAGTAGGAAGGGTAAGATAATAGTAACATTCCACCACAGCTGACGCCTAAAGGATTCTGTCCTTGAAAATTGCCACCCATTGGCTAATGAGCATTTGGTACCTAGTAGGTACCATGCACCGTGCTTTATATATATGGTTTCAAATAATCTTTAAATACAGAAAAAATTAAGGATTATATATGTACTGTTGTCATTTTATAAATGAAATTCAGGGGAAGTTAAGTTACTTGTCAAAGATTTTAAATGAATAAGTAACAAAGCCCTTATTCAAATCCATTTTTCTTGACTCTAAAGCCCATTCTTTTAATACTATAAGATACCACCTTCTTTTATTTCCACTCACTCTCACTGTCTTGATAATGGATTATAGAAAGCTCTACGTATTCTGTTTTAAGAGTATGAAAGAGATTTTTCTTCCCTTTTATATAAAATCTATGATGACCTATATTCTTTGCAAGAGAATTTGTTCTCAATTGACTATATAATGTCACACACACAAAAAAGTAGGTGGTTTGGAAAATTGTTAGCTCATTAATTGATTATGTTAGTGACCTTCAGAAGCTTGATTTTTTTTTTTTCTTTCACAGCTTAGACAAAGAAAAAATGTTTTGAAAGAGAAGTTGAGATACTGTTTCTAAAATCACAATTATTTTGTTTTGGGTTTGCTCAATGCTTTTTGGTGGTCAAATACTCTGGAAATGAAAGAATATCACTTTTAGTTTCTCTTGCTACATTTGAGAATTCTTTGCATCACAGGAAATGGACATTATTGGTCTTTAAAAATTTGTTGTTCTCAAGAACAAGTAAAAGTCCAAACAACTTAAACATTTACCATAGGCTCGTACTGGATCACAGTATTGCTGAGGGGAAAAAATTCCCTTTAAATAAAAATGTTAGACAAACTGTGTATCCTGACTCTGATATTCATATCTCTTAACTCTGTAAAAAGAATAAAAGAGGATTTTATCTCATGGATAAAATTGAACCAAAATGATCTTTAAACAGATTTTTTTATTATAGTATGAAACTTTGCTAACTAGTAGCATCATTTGAAGGTTGCTTAAAGGCCTCGTCTGTTTCTACACCTATTAAAATCCATAAAAGCCCTCTTTTACACTGTTAATTTGTGTTGAATAGTTGAGAATTAAAATTACATTAAATCAAACCAGGATAAGATTCTTCATTTATTTGACTATTTATTAAGTGACTATATTAATTGATTTCATTCATATTTTTAAGTCAGTGGTACTTTTGAAAAATCGAAGCAGTTCATAGTAAAAATACACAAATCAAAAAGACTTCTTCCTAGAGGAAGTTACATGTGCCAGTAGCATCTCTCAATAATGGACAAGGGGTAGTCAGACAAAAGTAATTATGGAGGATAACTGTTGACACAAAAGAGCAGATCTCAAATATTTTTTTTTCCTCTGGTAAAAGATACTTAAAAAATACAGGAGGCATTGTGCCCACCAAAACCCACCTTACCATCATAGTAGTAGAACACAGAGACTGAGAAAAGCAGGAAGTCCCTGGACTGCCAAAATAGGAGCCATTCCTATTTAATGAGTAACTGACAGCAGATAATTTATAAATTAGATTGAAGGAACTAACATCTTTTATCAATATCATTGGTAAAGATTCTACTTTAATTTAAATTCTAATTTAATTTAAGTCATGGCATTTGCAATGATAGATAATGTTTTACAATTTAAATTCAGACACATACACAGATGATTGTAATGTGTGTGACAAAATACTAGAACATATGCTGGGTGCTATGGTAGAAGGGAGACAGGCATAAGCCAATCTGATGGAGTGTGGGGTAATGGAGAAATCTTTCTGGAAGAAACGGAGCCTGCAAAAGATCTTGAGGACAGAATAGAATTTATTTAGACAAAGAAGGAATGTTTTTCAGACAAAGGGAATTTTGTGTGTAAAGGGAGTGAAAGAGCATGGTGCATTCAGAAAAGTGTAAGTTATTCAGAGTGATGGGAATCTTTTTTGAATGAAGAGGATTGGGAAGGTAGGAAGCTAAGGGAAGATCTGAAGCTAAGGAAGTAAATAAGGGTCAGATTTGGAAGGACATTGAGTGCTGTGTTAATGTGGTGGTGTTGCTGTTTTCCTCCTGAGTGTGATGTCACATTATTAAGGGAAATGGTGTAATTATATTTTCCATTTTAGAAATCTTTTGTTTCTCCCCAGAAGCATTGAGAAGAATGGATTGAACAAGGTATGTGTAGGTTTAAGAAGAAATCTTTTATCTTGAAAAAGTTTTAGTGAAATGAAGAAATCTGGAAGACTAGGAAGAGGCAGGAAAGAACTGGAGATAGAATGAAGGAAAAAGATAGAAATGTTATAATGGCAATGTAAAAGGCAAATGGCTGGCCATTGAGAATAGGGGGAAAAAGAACTTTGGGGAACAGGACGGACAATAGTGGTGCTCACACAAATAGCTAATGTGGGAAGAGAGCTAGTTGGGAACTGGGAATGATATTCAATTCCCAAGATGTTGACTTGAATTGCTATGGCACATCCACTTGGGGATGTCCAATATGGAACCCACAAATAATATATTTATGAGTGAGAGCTCCACAGAAAATATAGATTTCAGAGATGCTTCATGGGTATGAAGTAGATAACTCAGAAGAATAAGAAGAAAATGCAAATATTGTTGGCAAAAGTTGTTAAATATAGGGACTGGATTGGAGGAAGAAAAGGTTGGGAGTATCACTAAAAATTAGACTACAGGGAAATTTGATTACAACTAACAGAAGGCTGCCTTTGTCTCCAGAATTCACATGTAATGCATTTTTAATTCATCAGTTTCAAACTAAAGGAACAAGAGCTGAAAGTAAATTGATTGGTCATGAGTCACCAAGTATCTCAGCGTTAGAACTATATTAACATTCCGGGTATATTAGCCAGATTTTCAGGACTAACAGATGTTGCTGGGAGAAAGGACATGGGGGGGAGAGATGAACACCAGGTGAAGGGCCCATAAAAGCACTTTTGAAAGATGAACAACAGGAATTGGTAATAATTTAAGGAACAAAAAAAGAGAACAGAAGGCTTGGGACCTGAAAGCAGTAAAAAGACTTGATTTCTCATTGCCTTAGCTCAGCAAAGAGAATCCTGGTGGTCTAACCAGGATTAATAATAATAATAATTAATAATCCTGGTGGCTCCTTGGTAGGAAACCACAGCCAAGGACATTTAAAGTTGTTATTTTTTTGGGGGGGGGGTAATGGAAAAAATATCCTATACCTAAGAAGCAAATTATGCTATTATGCCTAATGCCCTAAATCTTTTGAAATCTTATAAAAATGATATATTAACCCATGTGGTTTCCAAGTAATAGACAGATGGAAAGGTTTAGAATATGGCTATAAGCCATATCAGCAATACATTATTCTAAATATGGAGGCTCAGTAAGTTATGAAACATGTTTATAAATATAGAATAGTAATTAAGAAATAATAAGAGGACCAAATGCTAAATATAGAAATCTCAAAGCAGTAATATCCTCTAGTTTTACTGAATGTGATTTATGAGCAAAGAGATGGCATCTATAGTCTAATGTCTGGCCATGAGTCAGCAATGACTGACTTTAACAGGGCCATGTCCTTGGTCTGGATTACTTAGGAAACCGACATGCTTCTTCTCTTGAAATTTATTTATTTATTTTTATTCATGAGAGACAGACAGACAGACAGGCAGAGGGAGAAGCAGGCTCCATGCAGGGGGCCTGATGGGGGACCCGATCCCAGGACTCCAGGATCAGGCCCGGAGCTGAAGGCAGATGCTTAACCGCTGAGCCACCCAGGAGTCCCATCTTGAAATTTTAAATAGATGAGCCTCAGTCTACTTAGGACATTTAGATCATTCAAAACCTTGGAAAATTATATTTTGGTGGTTCTCAGAAGTTGCCTCAAATACGTTCAGGGAGCGATCTCAGCCGTTAGTCCAGTTACCTTGTGGTGCGACTGCTCTTCCACTTGAATCCTTACTGGGCCTCCATCACCGTGTGACTCTATGTTTGCTAGACACTGCGAGGGACTTAGTTTCTGGAGAGTTCTGCAGTCTGAGGCTGCGTGGCAGTGCCAACCCTTGCCAGTCCCGCGTTCTCACGGCATACAGACAGTCTCCCCGGGCTGCGTGAACTCCTCTTATGAAAGGGGAAGAGCTGTCTCTCGTTCCTTGCTGTATCCTCTTGGAGGCTACTAACCCGCACTTGTGGGTGCCAAGGTCCATCTGGGGTGTCGACTCCACCCAGGGAAGATGCTTGCCGTGGAACACGAAACGGCGAACGTAGTGGCCTTAGTAGGGCAGTCAGAACTTACTCCAATCCCAAGAACGGGAACACAAGGACCAAACTACAATAGGGAAGGGATTCTAAGGGAAGAGGCTCCTAGGAGATTTGAAGGATGCGCAAAAACGAGACAGAGTGGGGATGGGTAGAGGGAAACTGAGGAGTCGATGATTCCAGCAGAAGGAGCTGTCCAGGGACCATGGCAGGCCGAGCTCGGGGTTCCCAAGATCTAAGGACAGCCAGGGTGGCCAAAGCAGAGAGGGGCGAGGGCGGTGAGAACCAGGACAGGTGCGCCCGGAAGGTGTGAGAGCTGCATTCCAGGAGTAAGGCCCTCTACGGTGGGGGCGACCTAGGGGGGCCCTTGACAGGGTGGGGGCTGCGGTGCAGGGCTGCTTAAGGAGAGGCAGGACTGACTGTAAGAGAAACAAGCCCCGCGTGTTCGGTGTGGGGCTCCTCTCCGTCCCCCTCGCTCACCTTCCCAGCTGTGTTGAGCAAAGGCTCGAACGAGGTAGCTGGGCCTGGTCCGTCTAAGAAACCACCGTGTTCTAGTCCGATGCCTCTCTCCCCCCGGTTAGCAGTGGGTTTCCGATTGGGTCTCTTCCTCTGCCTGGTTTTCCAGGAGGCACCTCATGGAAGTTGGCCTTGGTTAGGGCCGTCTCAGCCACCTGCCGCAGACGCCTGCCATGCCTGAGCCGCGGCGCCTGGGCTCCAGCTGCAAAGCCCGCTCTGCTGGAGACTATGCGGCTGCTTCGGGGCTTTGTGCTCCGGGGCCTTCCTGTCTCCTGGATCCGTAGGTTAGTTTCTCGAGTCCGAGGCTACCTGGCACCTTTGATTTGGATGCTTCATAATTTCACCTCGTAAACTGGGGTCCATGATTCACATAATGGTCTTTTCATTGACTTGGGAACAGCTAAACTAGTATATGTTTTATTGTTTCAAATATATCTGGTTAACAACCAACTGCAAAATCTGAAGGCAGAGAAGCCTAGCGATTTCGATTGACATTATTAGGTAGATATGGGTAGAAATTCTAGCTCGGGTGCTTAAAAATGTGAAATTTTAAAGTTTTTTTTTTTTTTTTAATTTACTAATACTTAGTGTTCTTATGTGAAAAATGGTTGCACCATAGTTGAAAGTTTACAGTAAAAGAGTCCATAGAAAGTACATAGCAAAGCACCTGGCATATCACATTCAAAAATTATGATTAGTGCTATATCTTTATTATTAATCAAGTATAATGGTGAATAGTACAGTTTGATAAAGATAAATGTCTACCACGTGTCTCTTTTTCTTGTTATTTATTAAAGACTTCATGCCTATGGATATTAGTAATATCTTCCCTTAATAAGCGACACATAGGATTATTTTTTTCAAGCCTTCATAAAAGTGGGAAACTTAAGTTTTGCATTCGAGTCCAAAAGCATATGGGAAAAACAGTTTCAGAAGCTTTAAATATTAACAAGAGGAACACAGCATAATGATACAGGGAAAAAGTGCGAGCATGAATGCTCAGAATTGCTTTTAGTGGGAAAAAGCAGCCAGCATTTGTTGAGAGCTAAAGATTTTTTTTTTTTTAAATAGATCTGAGTTTAATTGGCAGGACTTGGCATCATTTACAGGAAAATGTTTTATTTATTTCAGTTTAAATATATTTCAAACACTATTTTAAAATACACTTCTGCCAAGTGATGGGGCAGCTGTTAAGTGGTTGAGGATTTAATGCCCCAGTTAGCCTTTCACCTTCGAGGCCCTTGATCTTGTAATTAAGTTCGTGCGTTAGATGAGTTTTATGGAATAAGGGGACCTTGAGTGGAACATGGACATTGCCTACCGGGCGCCTTTTTGGGTCATTGGCAGCTTCGGTCTGAAGGCCGCTTGGAGTGGGCATGAGTGGGTTCTGCAAGTCTCCACGGGCATCAGCAAAAATAAGTACAGGTGATAAACTTGAACTCTTCCTGTTGTAGGTCAGAGCCCCCCGGGGCGGGGGGGGGGGCAAAATTATAAAGCGGCGAAGCATCTCTTCCCCGAGATTCCATCTCCAGCAGTGCTTTTCCTGCCTCTTTCCCTTCTGCTCTCCGGGGCCACGGGAATGCGCCCATCCGTGGGAGGCCCCTCCTTGCTGGGGATCCCCTACCCTCGGGCCCTACCGCAGACTTAACTCCGCTCCATCCAGAAGTACGGTTCTGTGCCATCAGATTCATGGTTTGTGCCTTTCCTGGTGCGGTTTGCTCTGCTTAAAATGATAGCTCCTGCCCCCCCCACCCCCCCCAGCCAGGGCTTTAGGGTGAACATACTATTTGTCTTTTAAAACTGAAACAAGAACCCCCTCCAGGCAGACATTCCAGGTAGAATCAGACCCCGCAGGCGTGACCCCCTCTGGATCCTGGGCAGGCTCCCAGGACAGCATCAGGACAGTAAGTGAGAGATCTTTTATGGCACAGGAGCTCTGAATTTCAGTGCCTTAACTACGCCTATTTCTTCCACTCTTCCATGTCTGGGGCACAGCTCCCCAAAGTCGGTCACTCAGGAACTTGACCTGAAAGGGGCTCCACCGTCCCAGGATGGGGCCGTATTTACCCTTGGCTTCCAGGATTGCCTGGACGGAAAAGGAGAAAAGGTGGAAAACTCACACCCATTTCCAAATGCCCTTGGCCAACGTGACAAAATTGCCTTTGTTTCTGACTTATTGGCCAGAATGGGCCGACCGAGAGTTACAAATTCGTACAAGTTAAGGCCGGACAAGCCAACTACAGGAGGCTGGGAGAGGCGGGAGGACAAGCGTACCGCTGGGTGGGCATCAGCTTCTCACGCATGACCTGTAACCAGTCAGTGCTCTTGTTTACCTGACTTTCTCTGCAGCCCACAATTTACATTCTCAAGGACCGGAAATTTGTTCTCGCACAATGTTCAAATATTGTGCACTGACAATGAATTCATGTTAGAAAATATGTTGGCCCATAAGGAAAGAGGTAGAAGGGAAGAAAACACTTTACACACATGAGCTCATTAAATTCTTGCAGAAATGTAAAGGCGGTATTGCTGTCTTCGTCTTGCAGATAGGACATGAAGGCTCAGATTATTTTAAATGAATTATCACAAAGTTGGGATTCCAACTCGGGCGGACTCTTAAGTGTATGCTACATTTAAATTTTTGAAATGTCTCATTTCAAAAGAAGATATCTGGAAAGACTGAAACAGAAAGGAATGAATTTCTCATGTGAAGTTCTCGTGGCTTAATTTACTTTCTAAGTAGGAGAAAGTTTGCTGTGTGTGACAGAGAACATTTTGGGAAGCTTTGAATCGTAGAAATCAATGGGACCCTGCCCAGGGCTCAAAAGCTCTAGTAGATTCCATGTTTAGTGTTCTGACAATCTGACCTTTTGATCCATCTGATAGTGAATACGGTCTCATGGGGTTTTGCAGAAGATAAAAGGAGATATGAGCTGTGAGGTTTGTAAAGTGCCTTGGATCATGTCTGGCACAGAGCAAACACCCCAAATTGTTGGTTCTCTGCCTGCCTGCCTGCCTCCCACCCCTTCTTGGCTCAATAGACCTTTTGCTCATTCTGCAAAGCGAGTATTACTTTGAGAGGCACATACGGAAATACCAGGGATGGCTGTTTTGTTTGGGAGTGTTCTGATAGAATTTGGGATTTGAAGGACTTAGTTTACCTAGAGAGACCTCTCAGTTTATGGATTTAAAAAAAAAAAAAAAGGAGGGGGGCTCTAAGGAGTGGCTTCAAGGTCACAAATGTGGCGGTGGCCAGAGTAGTCCAGCCTCCTAAGTCAGCAAGCGTCCGTTCTCCGCGCGGTGAGCAGGTGCTCGGTAATAAGGACCTGTCAGTGGTTGGTCAGTTAAGAATATTAACTTTGCTCCATTTGGTTGTGTAGGTCTCAGGGGCAGTTGGAGTCTCGGGGGCGGGGGTGGGGGGGTGGGAGGAAGAGGAACGATCGCCCCGCAGTAGTTTCAACATATTTGGCTCCTATCTTTAGAAAAATATTCCTTCAGCCAGCATTTTCAATAAAATAATTGCATTGTATTCATAAGCAATTCGAGCTCTTTCCAGCAACTGTTTCCCGCGTGAGAAGCATGGTGAGCATTTCCATTCCATCTTGAAATAATATTTTCATTTTCAACTCTAAACATAGTAACTAGGGTAAAGACTCAGTCTAAACTTAGCTGCTAATAGCCTAGGCTGTTAAATTTGTCATTACGATAATTCTTTTTTTCCTGAGTGCTAAACTATTGCAGTCAGATGAGAGTCTTTTGTTAGCAACTAAAGCTATTGCTTTTAGCCATGTAATTTCCAGAAAACAAAGGGGGCAGCGCAGCATATTTTACCTTTTTTCTTTCTTTCTTTCTTTTTCTTTTCTTTTCTTTTTTTTCTTTTTTCTTTTTCTTTTTTTTTTTTTTGCTAGATGGCATAGCCACAGTGTGTTGCGTGAACACTTCCAGTTAAAGGGGAAGGTGGAAAGAGGGCAGAGTTGGCGTCGGCAGACACTGCGTTGGGCAATGGGGTTTACAACCAGGAGCGTCTGTGTTATTTCCGAGGGGACTGTTGCCCTTTGAGGAGGGGGGCATCGTATAGTGCGTGTTCCCTCCCTCCCCATAACACGGCAGGGACGTAAAAGACATCGTAGGTGTTATTTTCTGATAAATGTGAGTCACGGTTATCTTCAGTCGTGTTGCTTTCTCCTACTTCCCTAGACTTGTGTGCGCTAAAACCCCCACCGCAACAGCATAAAATCCGAAACCTCACTAGAAAGGCAGAGAGTTTAGGAGGGCTCCTCAGTGGTACCCTTCCCTTGTTGCAGGGTCACATTTATCCTTATTAATAACAAGGGGTCCTTATTATCGCCCCAGGTGGGTGATAGTCCCCTTCAGCTCAAACAGCTCCCCCTTCTTGTGACAAGAGAGCGTCTATACCTCCTCATGGGGAGCGTGCCCACGTTCAAGATCACTCTGTAGAGGTTTGGTTAACAGGCTGATTGCTGTGCGAAGGATCAGGTACGATGGTGCAGAGGGTCTAGGTGCCTCTGGGCTGTACACCCTGGGGTTCCCTCTGAATTAGCCCCGAGGGTGGGTGGAACCCATCACGTGTGATGTCCTGGCTCTGTCTGGGACCTTTGCACTGACTCTTCCACATCAGACCCCACGTACGGAAAGGCCGCCTCCTCCCAGAGCTGTCCTTCCTCAGGCCTCGAGTTCCTCAGTCCCCCGGTACAATCACCCTGTCCCCACCCGCTCTCTGATAGCCACCGAGCTGGGCCATCCAGGTCTCCATCACCAGCAGACTCGATGGCTCGTGTAGACAGTGCTATCACCCTGCAGCCTCCGAGCTGGCACCCACTGCACAATCCCCTCGCCTGAAGGTCACCTCTGCCAGCGAGGCCCCTATCCACTGACTGGGCGAGGCAGGACCATCAAGGTGACCCAGCCATTTCTACCTGCTGGGGTCACGTGGGAAACCACAGATGACTGCCCCCGAGCGCCCCAGCAGGTTGACCGAAACTTCGTGGGTGTCTGCACCTGAGATGGACGCCTCTGTCTGCTGAGTCCTGCGTTTCCCCCTTTCCTTGCACACGTGCTGATTGCCAATAAACATCGATCACCCTCCACTTCCTCTTCTCTCTGGAGAACGTAACCTACCACACTCCTACAGCATCTCTCCACCCTACACGCCCGACTAAGCCTCACCCTGGAAAATCCAAGTTTTGCGTGTCCTCAAGCAGGTCCGTAGGTCTGGGAAAAAAAAAAAAAGTGGGGTCCTGCAGGTTCATTTTAAATTCATGCTCCCCCCAAAAAAAATGAAAAAAAAATAAAAAAAAATAAATTCATGCTCCCCAGTCTCCAAAGGGGCTCTCACCCCGGCCAATGTATCCTAGCCTGCTGCCCTGGGGCTGGGCCCTCTGATCCCCCACGTTGTCTGCGTCTCCTCCAGTGCTGGGACGCCATCACCTCTTTCTCTTCAGTTGAGTGAGAAAGATCTGGAATGTCTCACTTCATAGTTGGGTGAGAAAGAAATATACACTTGGCAACGCCTTTATGTTCTTGCCCCCACATCTATGAAGCTACCTCCAGAGCCGTGCTCTCCCCTTTCCCTTTGGTTAGAGAAGTGCCCCCTTCCTCATCTCTGCCATTTCGCTCCTGACCTCCTGCAATCTTGCCTTGTTATTAAGGATTTTGTTTCCGGAATGTTACTCTCTCTCTGCCGACACCAGTTTTCTCTGTCCGCTGTCTGGGTCTCATCCGTGTAGTAATAGAGCCATTAGCAGCAGACTGGCATGGTGAGGGGCAGCTCCGAGTGGAGATTAGAGCGACAGACTCTGACGTCAGCTGCTTCCCCAGACCAGGATTCACTCGCCCAGGTGCGTTGCTATGTCTTACTTCCTTTATCTGTGAAATGGGGCTAGGAATAGCACTTCATCAGGGGTTTGTGAGAATTTGTCAATCGGGGAATGCATTGAGAAACGCACCTTAGACCTAGGTTCTCAGAAAATACATAGGACTAATATTTATACGTTTCATCTCAGATAATGTGCAAACAAACCGAGAAACCCTTTTGATAGGTCTTCCCCTAGATCCTACTATTTTCCTTCAGGTCAAAATCAGTTATTTATATCTCCACTTCCTCATGTCCCATTCTCTCTTTCCTTAGCATTCTCTCTGGTTGGGCCTCATTCCCCACCTCATCATTCTCCACCCCTTGCTGACTATGTTTGGAAAGCCTCCAATCCACCTCACCAAATCTATTGACATTTTTCTGCTTGACCTCCCAGCAAGTTTTGACCTGGTGACCACAGCACATTTCCTCAAATACTGTGAGTTTTTTTTGTTTTGTTTTTGTTTTAAGTTTTATTTTTATTATTATTTTTTTTATTACCCTAGTACCATAACTACCTGGTTTTCCTTTTAACTCACTCGATGGGACCTTTCATGATTCCTTTGCAGTCTCCTCTTCTGTTCAGGCTTTTACTATTGGTTTTCCTCTTGGCTTAGCACTAGAATCTTCTGCTTTTCCCAAGTTACACCCTTTTTCCTAGGTGATCTTGTCTGTCCTAGTGGTTTTAACTATTATTCTGTGGGTTATTGACCTCCCAATTAAAAAAGTTCCCTGCCTTGGCCTGTTCCTCAGTTACAAATCTGCATCCTGACCACTTGTTACTTCCCCTGGGATGGCCAAAACCAGCTCTTCATTGTCCTCTCTGGCTAAACTTGTCTCTCCTCCGGTATCCTCCACAATAGCAAATGGTAACGCCTCGCTATTCAAGCCCCAAACAAAGGAATCTTAGTGACTTTGTTTTTCCTTTTTATCACCCTTACATCTAATCTATCAACGAATTTTATATTTGTGAAGTATATCTCCAAACAGCTCATTTCTTTGCGTGTCTACCACTTGCTTTCAAGATGTGGTCTCACTTGCATGAGAATCCTGAAGGAGCCTCCCCACTAGTCTTCCTATTTCCACCCCTGGCTTTCAAGATGTGGTCTCACTTGCATGAGAATCCTGAAGGAGCCTCCCCACTAGTCTTCCTATTTCCACCCCTGACATATTAAAATTCATTGCCACATAAGCAATCATAAAAAAAATTAATGCAAATTATGTCCCTTCCTTTCTTAAAATGCTCCAGTGACTTCCTTCCCAGGAAGAACAAAATCCAAACTTCTTACCTTCCTTTAACATCTTCTGCCCTGTATTCTTCTTCGGGCACGTTGTGATGTTGATCTTTCTCTTGAATCTGGAATCTCCTTCTAACTCGATGGTCCCTGTACTTTTATCTCTGCATAGAACACCCTTTTCCAGATCTTTTCATAGCTAATAATAGTTTGTCATTCAATTTTAACTTGAACATTACCTATTTAGTGACGCTTTCCCTGACCACCTATTCTGTTGGTCCCCTGCTCATTGCCAGTATGGATCACATTATTATTATTATTTTTTACTTCTAATGTTTATCTTCATCTGAGAAAAATCTTATTTTCTAGTTTGTTGTCTATGTCCAATGGGAGGCAGGTTTTATGCAGACAGGGTCCTTAAAACAGGTCCTCAAAAACATTTTTTGGATGAATCAACTCTAGTCCTTCCATACCTTAGACCTGATTCTCATTGCAACCCTTTCACCTCTCCCTGTCTTGATGTCATTGCTTATTTCCTTAGGATAAGTCTTTGATACTTTGTTGTTGTTGTTGTTGTGGTACAGTCTCAGCATTTCAGGTTGATGCTCTCCCTTTTAACATGGCTTATTTCCATCAGCAGCTCTCCTGTCTCACTCTGGTTTGAGACTTTTTTTTTTTTTTTTTTTTTTTTACAAGGACCCTTTCATTGGTGGCACTCCAGCAAGTTCACCCTTTCTTAGGGAGCCAGAGCTTTAGGTAATGGCTCTCATCTTGTGGTTCCACAGAGCATTTTAATGTCAAGGAGACCCTCAGGGATTGCTCCCAGGATGTACAACAAGTTAGTTAATGACAAGGATGCTGTCTTCTTCCTCCTAGTTTTTAACTAAAACAGCATTTATGTTTTGAGAGTCTACATATTTCTGCTTAAAAAAAAAAGTTTTTTTGTTTAGAAAACCATTGTCCAGGTACATTCCTTTCAAAGTTCCTATAACTGAAGTATTTGCAGTGTACCCTCAAATGTCATTATCTATCCTCAGTTTATTTCTTAGTAACAACATTACCATAGGTTTATTTAATAATTATCTGGGCCAAATAAATATTTGCTGCTCAACAGCATCTAAATGAAATTTGTCACTTGTATTTATATTCAAAGAAATCAGCTGAGCAAAAAAACCTTTACTACATAGTGGCCTGTTTACCTTTTAACCATTGCATCAGGTCCTTGCTCCCAGTTAATTACATGTAGATCACACATGTGGAGTTCAGGCTCTATCTGCTCAAGACTTCAGGGTAAAGGGTCCAACCTTGACTCTCCAGGGAATCAGAGGACCCAGATAGCAGCCTTCTCTTCTCCAAAGCTTCTATTTTTAATGTTCATGCTCCTTGTGTGAGTTCCTTGGCAATTATTGCTCTTTGTGAACACCCTTAGAACTTTCGTGTGTTAACTCTGTGCCTCGTCACGACCGTACACTTGTTTTTCCCCCTTAATACCTGGCCAGCACACTACTCCTTGCTTCTGCAACTGTGATGCTGTCCAGCCACTATGGTTTTCTAAGTGAGAGATCAGCTCATCTCCCTGTGGAAAACAACCATTTTCCCTGTTAACGGGATAGGTAATTCATTTGCCCTGTATATTTCTGGCAGGAAAGATTAGCTCCTGTGGAAGAAACATGAAAGCAAGTCCTCCAGGGAAAACCAAACAGATGCTTTCCCAGTCACCGTTTTAACTGTTGGCTCAAGCAGACCCTCACTCACAACCTAATTGTACTGATAACAATAATAATTATTACCATAAAAATAAATTATCGACGACTCAGTGTACCAGGCGATTTGCTGCGTATGTTACATACGTTATTTCATTCTCAAATAACTCTCTGAGGGTATCCCATTATTATCAACCCTGTTTTGCACGTTAAGATCATAATCAGGGTTAAGTGACTTGGCCCCAATCACACAATTGGTGAAATCACAGCCAGGATTCTAATGCCGATGGTAACTCCGCAGTCCACACGCTTCTCAAAAATTCTCTCTTCTAACCGTGTCCTGAGCCTTCCCTTCCTGCAGGTCTGTGGCTCATATGTCTTCAAGTGTTTAAATTCTTTCTTACATGTTCCTCGTGGGTTGGTTTTTCTTTGCAAATGGAGAATCCAGATGATATTTACAGGGCAGAGGTGCTCAGGATAATGGCGAATGTTGGTTTTGTTGGATCACAGCATTGATCACAGGAAATACGTATTGACCACATACCAAGCATTGTTGACAAGTCCACACAAATTTGTACGGATACTTCCAACAGTACTGGAAGTGTTATTATATTCATTTTTAAAATAAGGAAATTAGGCCTAGAGAAGTGAAGTGATTTTCAAGTTGACAGAGATAGGAAGTGCAAGCGAAATTTTACATATGTCTCAACATATCCTAAGTTCATTGTGATTTTATTATGTTAGGGGTATCTGGAAAACACAGGACTGAAGGAGGGATTTGAAATTATGGCAAAAATTCAGTAGATAGAATCTGGGAAGTAGTTAAAATAACAATAATGTGAATAGCTCCAAGGATATTGTGGGGAAAATAACAGGTATCTACTGTTTTTCTTTTTTTGGGAAAGCTGACAGTCATCACTTTGTTCCCTGCTATCCAACTGGGTAGTGGTGGTTACTGAGGACCCCTTACCATATCTGTTTGTTGTGTATTTTTCTTTTTACTTATTTCCCTAATATAATGCATCCTACTGAATCTTCATAAGGATGTTTATGAAGCACAAAATCTACCCCTCAGGTCACTAAATCTACTAGGCACAGTTGCAGGATTATCACAGGATGCAAAGCATGGCACAGAGACAAACGTAAGTGCTTCAGAGCCAGAGGTACCCAACGTGAAAATTCTGCTTCCTCTTTATGTGTAGCCCAAGGCAGGGTACGTAATGCCTAAGAGTCTCAATTTTCTCATTTGTTAAATAACGTATTTACCTCATTCCTGTGACAATGATTACCTGAGGTAGCTCAGCCTGCCACTTAAAATATAGACGGGAAAAAAAATAAAATATAGATGGAGAGGATTAAATGCCTTTCTTCTCATTTTCCTTCTTTTTACAGAGAATACAATACAGAAAGGAAATAAGAGAATTCACAAAAATCACCGTAACAGTTCATAAGAAAGGTCAAAATGTCACGCCTCAGTTTCCGATGAGCTGAGGTAGTACATACGTGGAAAAAACTGGAATTTAAACAAAAACTTGGAAGAAAAAAAAAAAAACACACGCACAAAAGTAAATGAATTCTGGAACAGTCCTACAATGGAAGACTATTCAGAAATAAGAGGAACGAGCTTTGATTGTTCCCAATAATAAAATAGAATCTCAGGAATATTGTGCTGAGTGGGGGGTAAAAAAAGGCCTAACAGAGTATATACTGTGTGTTTCTGTTCACACGGAGTTGTAGAGTAGGCCAAGTTACTGGGATGGAAGTCCAGCAGTGACCGCCTCTGAAGCAGAGGAACCTTCCGGAGAGGGGCACCAGGGAAGGTTCTGGTGTGGCGGGAAACGTCCTATGCCCCGGTTGAGGTCACGGTTGCCTGAGTCAAACTCCCGAATCTGAAGCCTAGAATCCATACATTTTGTACATGTAATTATGAGGTTTTTTAAGAGTGGACATGTCTATGAAGGTTTTAAAAGGGGAAGGAGGCCTGTAGGCCTGGCCGGGAGGGCAGGGCAGGCCCATTAGCGCGGCCACTGAGACCCAGGGTGATGGAGGGTTAGAGAGTGGTGGAGAGAGCTCCCGAGAGACCAAGGCCGCGGGGACCTGCGGGAGGGGGACAGAGGAGGGGGCAGTGCTCCCGGGGGGTGCAGGCCTTCTAGACCAGCCCGGGGGTCAGGTGCTGGCCAGGTGAAGGAAGGGCCGCAGGAAGGCTGCTGGGGACGGCTGGGCCGCCTGAAGCAGGGCTGGGGAAGGAGAGTCCGGCCTCTACCCGCTGGCCGAGCTTCAGGCAGGGCATGTGGATGCTGGGCTTCCTGGAGGAGGCAGCTGGGGAGGCCGCACCGAGCCCCCTGCCTGTGCGGGTCGGGAGACGGTACATGCCTTGCACACCATGAGGGCCTTTTATTTTTTGTAGGTAAGGCCATCAAGGGTTTCCAAGAGAGTTTTCACCCCCTTTCCCATTTGGGAAATAGCACACATGCCAATGGCCCTCGCTGGTTTCTTCAACGGTACTAACACCTGCCTATTTTTGAACTCTGGAACAGAAAAAAATGTATATATTCTCCAGCATGTGGTGAGACAGGGGTGTTCCTACAAGCCTGGCTGGGTGGCTGCCAACAGATGGCATGAGGTGGCGTCTTTTCCTGATATGGTGGCAACACATAAGAATTTGGGTGACACGGGGACCTCCGGGTGGCTCAGGGGTTGAGCCTCTGCCTCCGGCCCAGGGCGTGACCCCGGGGTCCCCTGGAAGAGCCTGCATCTCCCTCTGCCTGGGTCTCTGCCTCTCTCGCTGGGTCTCTCGTGAATGAATAAAACCTTTTTAAGAATCTTGGTCAACATGTACTTAAATACAATTGAAAAAAATTGAATTTATAAGAAGTAATCAGGGTTGAGTATCCAGACGCGCACTGCCCAGGACATCGATGTACAGAGGGTGGCACTTCAATTAACAAGAAAAATACAGCTGAGGATTGGGCCCCAAGGGTAAATAATGACCCAGAGGAGGGGGTAGGTGGCGGGGATTCTCCAGAGCCCCCTAGGGAAGGCGCCACCCCTTGCAGCCAGTGTGGAGCACTTTAGTTAGCAACCCCCGCCCCCCACCTGTGTCAGGCTCCCCTCAGACTTTGAAGGAGGACCTAGAGGTAGAGGCAGGACTTGTGCCGGATGCACCTGGCCCGGCTGCTTTGAGGGCAGCCAGGTTCTGGGTGGAAAGGGAGCAGCTCTGGTGTGACAGCCGGGCCCCCGTGACCCGGGCCTGTCCCGGTCAGTTGTGCTCGGCGATGCTGCGTGTCAACCCGGCCTACACAGACCCGACGCCCCGGTGAGGCTGTTGGGCTGGCCGTAGCTACGCCCCTGCACGTGGGAGGGCAAATAAAGCAAGAAAAGGCTGAAGAATTTCTCTGTAGGGCCCCTGGGCGGCTCAGTTGGTTCAGGGGCCACCTCTTGGCTGGCTTCAGCTCAGGTTATGGTCTCGGGCTCCTGGGATCGATCCCCACCCTGGGATCTCCTTGAGTAGGTCGTCTGCTCGAGACTTCTTCTCCTTCTCCCTCTGCCCTTCCCTCCCTTTTCTCTTTCCAACGAATAAATACATCTTAAAAAAGTCTTTTCTCTGGAATATCTAGATTTTTTTTTCATGCGAAGAACTCAGGAACTCGGGCAATTTTAGAACTCGAATAAACTTCAGAAATAGTCTCTTGCCAGGAAGTGAGATTTACCTGGATAAGGGACCGTAGCGTAGTAACCGTCTTTATCTTCCTCTTTGCCCAGCACAGTGCTGAGCGTTGGCACATACGCACTAAGTGTATTTTGAGTGAATGAACCATCTGCTTCCTGCATGGCAAGTACCTGGCAAAAGGTCTTGCCAGGCCAGGTCTAATTACTCCAACGTGCAGAGTGGATTTCATGGGCTGATTAGGTTAATGTTCCCTTTTCAGCGTACCTTACATATGGCCTCCGAGTTCTTTTCAACACAAAATCTCCTGAAGTTGGCATGAACATGAAATGTTTTGCAATTTCTGAAATCTACCGTTGTCCATATAGATGAGAAAACTGAGATTTAAACAGTTAAATATTTGGGGAAGGGGCTCATCGCTAGTTAGGGGCAGAAGCCAGGATAAAATTTAGGCTTTAGATTCCTAGACTAGCGTTTTTCACTCTTACACACTGAATATTTTTAATGGGTCTGGGTAGTCAAGACCAACGTTTTATCTTTGAAAGTGAGCAACCTTAATATAGTTAATGGAAGAACTAAGTGAAAGAGGGGTCCAGAATGACATATATTTTAAGTCCAATAATGTATTTAAGAAGCAAAAATTCTCCAATGCGCTGTTGTTGGGTCAATATGACAATTATCAAGAGGAAGGCATTAAAAGGAAATATCATTAAGTGAAAACACTGAATTGTTTATCCTTGGATGAGTAATGGGGAAGTTTATTATAGTAAGAGTCATAAAAACTTTTGCTAATTTAAATATCTAAACCACCATGTCGAAGAAAACAATATTTTCAAGTGCTCTTACAATTTTTTTTATCACCTTTATAATTCTTCTTCATTGGGAGCTGACAGCATTTTCTTGATAACCATCCTTGTTCAATGTGGCCTTGGTTATTGATTGGGGAGGTGATAAACACTTGAAGTACTCTGGGCCAATTATTGAGGATCTTAGGAGTGTGATCTCTGAAGAAAAATTGGGAGTTGAATTGTACAACTGGCGTAAGTTTTGGAAGGAAGACCCTTAAAACCTCTTAGTGGATTTTCTGTGGGTGTCTATTTCTCCTTCATTGAGACTTAGTTCCTTAGTTATTTTTTTAATTACATGGTTGCCTTAATAATTCATTTTCTTCCTTAAACTTCCTTGAATAATTTCGTTACTTCTCTCAAAACAAATAAAAACTAACTCATACACCTAAAATCAGTTTGCCCTATTGGTTTTTATCTCCTCCATCTGGTATTTCTACTCTATCTTCTTTACCACTTTTTTTTTTTTTAAGATGTACTTATTTTAGAGAGGAGGGAGGGAGAGAGAGAGAGCAGGAGCACATGTCAGCCGGGGGCGGGGCAAAGAGAACCTCAAGCAGACTCCCCCCTGAGCTTGGAGCCCAATAGCCCAATGCAGGGCTCATCCCACTACTCTGAATCATGACCTGAGCTGAAATCAAGAGTCAGATGCTTAACCAGCTGAGCCACCCAGGCGCCCCATCATCTACCTCACTTCTTAATGTGGACTTTCTGGGAATCAATCCTTGGGCCTGTTTTACATCTGAACCCACTTCCTTGGTAGCACCACTCAGTCTTGTGGTTTTAAGAACCATGTTATTCCAAAATTTAAATCTGTACTCCTGGCTTCTTCTCTGACCTCCAGACTCCTAAATCAAAATGCCAGTTCATCCACTAGGATGTCCAATAGATACATCATCTTTATCACATCCCAAACCAAGCTCTCAACCTAGTTTCCACAGTCCTTCCAATCCAGTTAGTAGTAACTATCTGCTTGGTGTGATCCTTGCTGCCACTCCGTCAACCCTGCATTGAGTATGTCAAACTCTTTGTGTCTACCTTCAAAAAAATGCCCCAAATCTGATCACTTCTCTGCTTTTACTCTTAGCCCATTCTATTTATCTCTTGCTTAGTTTCTCCAGTAGTCTTTTTCTCTTCAGGCTCTTCTCAGCGAAGCAAAGATGATGATGAAGTAACATCATGTGAGAGATGAAAGTCAAGTTCTTCACAAAGTAGTTACGTCTCACCACGTGGCCTACGTTACTTCTTTGACTTCATCTTCTACCTAAATCTTCCTTCACGCCTTTCTTCCAGATTTGCTAGCTTTGCTCTTGCTCTCGGCCAGGCCTTCTTCCACTCAGAAAAGTTATCATTGCTGTTTCCTCTGTCTGGAGTACTCTTTCTCTAGCTAAATGGTTTTCCCCTTCTTCTTGATGAAGCCTTTAGTGACCATCCTACTTATATTGTAACCTTCCTCTATATCTCTGAGATGCCCTCTACCACTTTCTTGCTTTCTCCATAGCATTTACCTTCTTCTAAGCATACTATGTATTTTAGGTATTATCTTTCTTTCCACTAGAACTAAAGTTCCACAGGGGCAGGGATTTTTGTCTATTTTTTTTTTCCACTGCTACATCTCCATTGCCTGTGACTGAATCATTTGCTGGTGTATTCTATTGTCAAAAGCTAAGGAATTTCTTCTCTTGGTCCCACTATTATTAGCAAAGACTACAGATAATTGGTGATCTGATTTCCTACAAATAATTTAAAAGCTTAAAATACTGTGGGAAACAGTATGAGAGTTCCTAAAAAAATTAAAAATATTATATGTCCCAGGAATTCCACTACTGGATGTTTACTCCCCCTCCAAAATGAAAACATTAATGCAAAAAGATCCAGGCTCTCTGTGTTTGTTGCAGCACTATTTCTAATAGCCAAGATATAGAAGCAACCCAAGTGTTCATTGATAGATGAATGGATAATGAAGATGTTGTGCATGTGTGTGTATACACACACACAATGAAGTACTACTCAGCCATAAAAAAAGAATGAAATCTTGCCATTTGCAATGCTATGGATGGATATAGGGTATTATGCTCAGTTAAGTAAGTCAGAGAAAGACACATACCATGTAATTTCACTTATATGTTGACTATGAAAAAGAAATGAAAAAAAAAAACACTCTTAAATATAGAGAACAAACACTAGTTACCAGAGGGGGGGTTAATTAAAAATATACTCTAGAGCATGTACTGGGTAGCAGCTTGGTGGACCTATTAGTAAATGACTTGCTTTTTCCTTACCAGCTTCATGGAGCCCATGATTTAAATTACATCTCTGGAAGAATTATTACAGATGACCTGCTAAGGGTCTTTGGGGTTATTTAAGAGCAGTACAGTCATGAAACATTAGGTATGCTCATGCCACGGAGTCACTGTATTGTACTTCTAGGTGATAGCTATCCCTCACTACCACTCTGTGGAGCTGGAGACATGTGATAACTGATTTTTTATCCCTTTACTTTTACCCTTATCAGTCCATTAGAAAGAATTTATTTTGAAAAAAACTAGGAACAACAGGTATGGAATAAATTAGCATAAATAAAACCAAAACGTGATGAATGTTAATAATAAGGCCTCAGTTGGGTTTGACAGTAGATGAAGCAACATCCAGGATGTGAAGGCATTGGGCTAGGGCATCTCCCCTGTTTCTCAGAAATGAAGACAGCTCATGTCAGCCATTTACGGGCACTAGATACCTTCTTGCAGGAAAAAAAAGTATCAAATGTAGCTAGTGTCTTCACACTTGTACTATTTCCTTATGCAAAAAAATCCATAGCCCTCTTAAGAAATAAAATTAATATTAAATATTCCATTGGCTGAATCCCATGCAGACACTAATGGGAATCTGAAAAGAGCCTTGCTTTTGGAAAGCAATCTTGAATGATTTTTTTTCTTTTTATAATATTAAAAAATAGGATCTGGTTCTTACCTCTTTTTCCTCTATGAATCTGTCCTATATTCTTTGAATATAAATGAACATATTTAAATAATTTGTGAAAAATTGGGCAATATTAGCTCAGTTTTCCTAAAAACCTCCTTGTCAAGCTGAACAGACAGCCACAATATAAATGAAAGCAAGCATTGACATCAGATATGAACACCAATGTCATGGTTCGTCCGCAACTTCATCTCTAATGTCTGCTTGTCTACAACTCAGCTTTAGTATTTGAAGCTCCTTTCCTGTATTTATTTCATCAATAATACTAGTTTTATCAGTAATCATCCATTGTAATCAATTAGTAATTAAAAATAAGAGGCAACCAAACAGCACTGATTCTCTTTCAGTTTGTTACCACTTTGATGCCCCTATCTTTAGTGCTGTACCTCTGCCTCACCGGAGTTTGACTTTTCTTCCTCTGATGGCTTAGCCCCTCAGTACAAAAGCTAACAATTATCCCTAGTGCATTTTAGCTTTTCTCTGATGGACTATTTTTCTAATTGATCAAATATTCATTTGAATTATCCTTGTTGGGATCCCTGGGTGGTGCAGTGGTTTGGCGCCTGCCTTTGGCCCAGGACACGATCCTGGAGACCCAGGATCGAATCCCACATCGGGCTCCGGGTGCATGGAGCCTGCTTCTCCCTCTGCCTGTGTCTCTGCCTCTCTCTCTCTCTCTCTCTCTCTCTCTCTCTCTCTGTGACTATCATAAATAAATAAAAAAATTAAAAAAAATTTAAAAAATGAATTATCTTTGTTATCCTGAGTTACAGTCTGCTCTACTCAATGTGACCTACTGATTGCATGAACGTTTAATGCTCTTCTTGAAGTCACTGGTAAGGATAATATAATTATCTATGTTCTAGGAGTATTTCTTCCAAAGAAGATTCAGAGAATAATCCTTTATACACACTTATCCATTTATGTAACATCAGCATTTCACCATCAAAACCAAATTAACCAAACTTCAAGTGCCTCATGAATGGATCAGCTTGCTAATGTGCCAACCATTACACTTATAGCATGTTCCAATAGGAAAACCTTTTTTTTCTTTTTTTCAAACTAGATAATTAGCTGTGCTATTATAGCACATTTAGAATACCCCAAAGCTCGAAGCCTGTAAGTACACTTAATATTATGTCGTGTGAGAAACAGCAAACAGAGCTAGTTAGGCTGAAAGTGCGTCCTCTTTGGGAGTGCTGAGCTTTATGGTTGATTTCAGACATTTGGAGTGCTATCTTACAAATGAAGAGGTCCCCTTGTTTTGCATTGCCGTGAAGAGCAGAATTAATACCAAGTAGTGACAGACACACATCAGTAGAATTATTTCATTATTCCCTGGCTTCTTTCATGGAGAATTTCAAAAGACACATGAAGAGTGTAGATTTCTAAGAATATAAGGAGTAGTAAGCAGGAATGGTGGTAAGTTCCTTGTCAATCCAGGTATCTAAAAAGTGACCTGAAGATTATTTTCTGAGGCTCTTTTGAAATAATGGCTCAGAATGGAGATGTTAGTAGATGGCCCACATGTTTCCTTCTAACCCTGGTAATCTGTGGGTCTGTGAAGTATGTCATCAACTTTTCTTCAATCCCTTCCATTTACTCTTCAACCTCTTACAGTCTATGCTCCTTACTACTCAAACTATCTTTCTTATTAAAGTTACTGTGTTCAGTTGCATTAGTGGTCCTGATTCCTCACCCTTTCTGTGTCTATAGTCTCTGTGATGTCACTAAAGAGAAGTGTATTTCCCTGTCCTTTGACTTGAATTTGGGTACGTGGCTTGCTTTGGCTGATAAGATATCAGGAGGCATGATGTAGTAATAAAAATCTTCAAAATTTCTGTGTGATTGGGCTTATCTACTTGTTCTACTTATCCCTTTATTTCCATGAGAATGGATCCCTGGGCTAGCCTGGGGGTCCCAGGAGGAGGAAAGGCATATGAGGTAGGCCTGAAACATCCTCACTGATCCCAACCTAGATCAGCTGATGCACAACAAAGGTGGATTTCCTGAAACTAAATTATTGTTCCTTAAGCTGCTGAAATCTTGCATGATTCATTGCATAGCTTTCTTGTACTAGTAGCTGACTGATACAAAAATTGGTGCTGGCATATTAAATACTTAAAATTTGTGGCATGAGTCTTAGGACCAGCAAGTCAATGTTAAACAATTAGAGGAGGCTGGATAAAGAACAGCCTATGTTACGTAGTGATGGAATTAGTAAAATTGCCTTTTATACTAACTATGAAGATAGAAAATATACTTGAATGCTTGTACTTGGGCAAGTAGAACACAAGGTAAAAATGTTGAAGGTATAGTCTGTTGTTGGTGGGTTTTTTTGTTTAGTTTTGTTTTTTTTTTTTACTTGTATTTGATATAGTGCTTTAAGAAAGACCTGAGTTTAGAAAAGTACTGAGCAGATTGTAAGCAAAATTTAGAGGGCATATAAGGTCCATGACCTGTTGGATTGGGAAATAAATATCTCCAACCTCTCCAGGCAACAAAAGAATCTTTAGTTCTGATAAATCCTGAGGGTGAAGATAAAATCTGACATATACAAGACCTCCAAATAAAGACCAACTAAAGGTTATGGCTATAGGTCTATAGTCAGAGATTATAAATCTTTGATAAAAACCTCTGAAAATTTAGGTTATAGTACCTTTTAGACTCTTAGTTGAACTAAAAGAGTTTAAAGCTATGACTCCATAGCAGCCGATGCACCCTCAATACATAATTAAATCAATTCTTTTGTCCTATGAGGTAGCTACTCGCCACAGTGGCAATTAAAATGAATTATAATTAGATGTTTGCTTAATTCATGCTAGTTATGTTTTTTTTTTCACGCTAGTTATGTTTTAACTGATCAATGGCCACATAAAGATAGTGACTACCGTATTGGACAGTACAGATAAAGTATATTTCTGTCATTTTGTGCACTATTGGAGTGGAGCTATCTAATAAAAAGTCACCAAATGCTTTAGAGAAGTCAGTTATCACATATGCTAGCATTCTGGACTAAAAGATAATGAGAGTATTCAAAACGTAAGAAGACCATTGGACCCTCAACTTTCTTGAGGCGGGATGTTGTTCAGCCACAAGAAATGACCTATCTTGTACTGAGGGGAGCACTTGACAGGATGAGCACTGGGTGTTATGCTGTATGTTGGCAAATTGAACTCCAATTAAAAAAAATACAAAAGAAAAAGAAATGCCCTATCTTACAATGTTCTCTTCATTAGTAGCCAAGGTGGGGTGGTGAAAAAGGATTTTTCAAAAGTCAGAAACACCAAGTATAAGTGTATTATTATCTAAGTATTTCTTCACTTTGGTTAATAATTGATTTATATATTTGGCAGCTCCCACATTTGGAGCATATATATTGAGGATTGTTAAGTCCTCTTGTTGAATAGATCCTTTAAGTATGATATAGTGTCCCTCTTCATCTCTCACTACAGTCTTTGGGGTAAATTTTAGTTTATCTGATATAAGGATGGCTACCCCTGCTTTCTTTTGAGGACCATTCGAATGGTAAATGGTTCTCCAACCTTTTATTTTCAGGCTGTAGGTGTCCTTCTGTCTAAAATGAGTCTCTTGTAGACAGCAAATAGATGGGTCCTGCTTTTTTATCCAGTCTGAAACCCTGCGCCTTTTGATGGGGTCAATCTAGCTCTTTCTATACTCGATAGGTCTTCTAAGCAAAACATCTCCAAAGAAATGAGAGCTTTAAATGATACACTGGACCAGATGGATTTCACAGATATCTACAGAACTTTACATCCAAACTCAACTGAATACACATTCTTCTCAAGCGCACATGGAACTTTCTCCAGAATAGACCACATATTGGGTCACAAATCGGGTCTGAACCGATACCAAAAGATTGGGATTGTCCCCTGCATATTCTCGGACCATAATGCCTTGAAATTAGAACTAAATCACAACAAGAAGTTTGGAAGGACCTCAAACACATGGAGGTTAAGGACCATCCTGCTAAAAGATAAAAGGGTCAACCAGGAAATTAAGGAAGAATTAAAAAGATTCATGGAAACTAATGAGAATGAAGATACAACCGTTCAAAATCTTTGGGATGCAGCAAAAGCAGTCCTAAGGGGGAAATACATCGCAATACAAGCATCCATTCAAAAACTGGAAAGAACTCAAATACAAAAGCTAACCTTACACATAAAGGAGCTAGAGAAAAAACAGCAAATAGATCCTACACCCAAGAGAAGAAGGGAGCTAATAAAGATTCGAGCAGAACTCAACGAAATCGAGACCAGAAGAACTGTGGAACAGATCAACAGAACCAGGAGTTGGTTCTTTGAAAGAATTAATAAGATAGATAAACCATTAGCCAGCCTTATTAAAAAGAAGAGAGAGAAGACTCAAATTAATAAAATCATGAATGAGAAAGGAGAGATCACTACCAACACCAAGGAAATACAAACGATTTTAAAAACCTATTATGAACAGCTATACGCCAATAAATTAGGCAATCTAGAAGAAATGGACGCATTCCTGGAAAGCCACAAACTACCAAAACTGGAACAGGAAGAAATAGAAAACCTGAACAGGCCAATAACCAGGGAGGAAATTGAAGCAGTCATCAAAAACCTCCCAAGACACAAGAGTCCAGGGCCAGATGGCTTCCCAGGAGAATTTTATCAAACATTTAAAGAAGAAATCATACCTATTCTCCTAAAGCTGTTTGGAAAGATAGAAAGAGATGGAGTACTTCCAAATTCGTTCTATGAAGCCAGCATCACCTTAATTCCAAAGCCAGACAAAGACCCCGCCAAAAAGGAGAATTACAGACCAATATCCCTGATGAACATGGATGCAAAAATTCTCAACAAGATACTGGCCAATAGGATCCAACAGTACATTAAGAAAATTATTCACCATGACCAAGTAGGATTTATCCCTGGGACACAAGGCTGGTTCAACACCCGTAAAACAATCAATGTGATTCATCATATCAGCAAGAGAAAAACCAAGAACCATATGATCCTCTCATTGGATGCAGAGAAAGCATTCGACAAAATACAGCATCCATTCCTGATCAAAACTCTTCAGAGTGTAGGGATAGAGGGAACATTCCTCGACATCTTAAAAGCCATCTATGAAAAGCCCACAGCAAATATCATTCTCAATGGGGAAGCACTGGGAGCCTTTCCCCTAAGATCAGGAACAAGACAGGGATGTCCACTCTCACCACTGCTATTCAACATAGTACTGGAAGTCCTAGCCTCAGCAATCAGACAACAAAAAGACATTAAAGGCATTCAAATTGGCAAAGAAGAAGTCAAACTCTCCCTCTTCGCCGATGACATGATACTCTACATAGAAAACCCAAAAGTCTCCACCCCAAGATTGCTAGAACTCATACAGCAATTCGGTAGCGTGGCAGGATACAAAATCAATGCCCAGAAGTCAGTGGCATTTCTATACACTAACAATGAGACTGAAGAAAGAGAAATTAAGGAGTCAATCCCATTTACAATTGCACCCAAAAGCATAAGATACCTAGGAATAAACCTCACCAAAGATGTAAAGGATCTATACCCTCAAAACTATAGAACACTTCTGAAAGAAATTGAGGAAGACACAAAGAGATGGAAAAATATTCCATGCTCATGGATTGGCAGAATTAATATTGTGAAAATGTCAATGTTACCCAGGGCAATATACACGTTTAATGCAATCCCTATCAAAATACCATGGACTTTCTTCAGAGAGTTAGAACAAATTATTTTAAGATTTGTGTGGAATCAGAAAAGACCCCGAATAGCCAGGGGAATTTTAAAAAAGAAAACCATAGCTGGGGGCATCACAATGCCAGATTTCAGGTTGTACTACAAAGCTGTGGTCATCAAGACAGTGTGGTACTGGCACAAAAACAGACACATAGATCAGTGGAACAGAACAGAGAATCCAGAAGTGGACCCTGAACTTTATGGGCAACTAATATTCGATAAAGGAGGAAAGACTATCCATTGGAAGAAAGACAGTCTCTTCAATAAATGGTGCTGGGAAAATTGGACATCCACATGCAGAAGAATGAAACTAGACCACTCTCTTTCACCATACACAAAGATAAACTCAAAATGGATGAAAGATCTAAATGTGAGACAAGATTCCATCAAAATCCTAGAGAAGAACACAGGCAACACCCTTTTTGAACTCGGCCATAGTAACTTCTTGCAAGATACATCCACGAAGGCAAAAGAAACAAAAGCAAAAATGAACTATTGGGACTTCATCAAGACAAGAAGCTTTTGCACAGCAAAGGATACAGTCAACAAAACTCAAAGACAACCTACAGAATGGGAGAAGATATTTGCAAATGACATATCAGATAAAGGGCTAGTTTCCAAGATCTATAAAGAACTTCTTAAACTCAACACCAAAGAAACAAACAATCCAATCATGAAATGGGCAAAAGAGATGAACAGAAATCTCACAGAAGAAGACATAGACATGGCCAACATGCACATGAGAAAATGCTCTGCATCACTTGCCATCAGGGAAATACAAATCAAAACCACAATGAGATACCACCTCACACCAGTGAGAATGGGAAAAATTAACAAGGCAGGAAACAACAAATGTTGGAGAGGATGTGGAGAAAAGGGAACCCTCTTACACTGTTGGTGGGAATGTGAACTGGTGCAGCCACTCTGGAAAACTGTGTGGAGGTTCCTCAAACAGTTAAAAATATACCTGCCCTACGACCCAGCAATTGCACTGTTGGGGATTTACCCCAAAGATACAAATGCAATGAAACGCCGGGACACCTGCACCCCGATGTTTCTAACAGCAATGGCCACGATAGCCAAACTGTGGAAGGAGCCTCGGTGTCCAACGAAAGATGAATGGATAAAGAAGATGTGGTTTATGTATACAATGGAATATTACTCAGCTATTAGAAATGACAAATACCCACCATTTGCTTCAACGTGGATGGAACTGGAGGGTATTATGCTGAGTGAAGTAAGTCAGTCGGAGAAGGACAAACATTATATGTTCTCATTCATTTGGGGAATATAAATAATAGTGAAAGGGAAAATAAGGGAAGGGAGAAGAAATGTGTGGGAAATATCAGAAAGGGAGACAGAACATAAAGACTGCTAACTCTGGGAAACGAACTAGGGGTGGTAGAAGGGGAGGAGGGCGGGGGGTGGGAGTGAATGGGTGACGGGCACTGGGTGTTATTCTGTATGTTAGTAAATTGAACACCAATAAAAAAAATAAAAAAAAAAAATAAAAAAATAAAAAATAAAAAAAAAATAAAAAATAAAAATAAAAAAAAAAAAAAAAAAAAAAAAAAAAACAAAAGTCAGAAACATGGAGAACAATAAGCCATGGAAAACAATGTACTGGGAGCCACTTGCAAAGAGCAGAACTGGTGCCTAATAAAGAAATACTTCCTTTCCTAAGAATAGGAGAGCCAGAAACTTTTTTGCAGTATAATTTTAGGATTGTAGTGCTCAAATGGCTTTCTCTCTGTCTCTCTGTCTCTTTTTTATGAGAAAGTATTGACTACTCTTATCTTGCTCCTGTTTATCTAGAGCATGTTGGTTTGCAGGAGGTAGATTATTTACCTTTTTAGATAATGTCTTCAGATCAAGGGAATTCACATTTGACCTGATAGATCACAAGAGCTGGTAGAGTTCAATGCATGGTTGGATAGGAGTTTTGTGGTTCCTGAGATAGTGCTTAGTGTATTTTGCTTGTGAGAGGGATATGGATGACTGTAGCTGGGAAAACAGACTATGTTAGATCGTCTTGTTGGCTCTAATGCTACACCCCTCTTGTGTCCAAGCCTTTACGCTCTAGCTCTGGAGTTCCTATAATGAAGGAGGCAGAGTATCCTTCCTCTTCCTTTGACTTTGGGTTCAGCTGTATCACTTGGTTTCGCCAATGAAATGTTACTGAGTTTAATAAGACCCAGTGCTTGAAAGTGCTTGTGTTGTGGGTTTATCATCTTCTGTTATTGTTGTGAAAATGTTTCTGGACTGGCTTGATGGTTCCAGGAAGATGATGAGCAGATATGAATCCCTTCAGCTGATATCAGACTAGATCAGTGGATCTTCTAGCAACATGCAGATCAGTGAGAATCAGTGATTGTTTGAAACAACTAATTTTGGCTAGTTTGTCATATTGCATTTGTGTGTCAGTTGCAAATGGAGAGTCACCAGTGATCGCCTATTAGATTCAATAAGCACTTAACCTTGGTCTAAATCTCTCTGCAGCGTTTGTTACTCTTGCCCATGCCCTCTTCTTGTTACTTGATTCCCATGACCTACCTCTTTTCCATCTGCCTAACTTTATGGTTGCTCTTTCTCAGCTTTTCATTGTGAGATTTCTTTCTCTGCTTGTTTTTATTTTTCTATTTTATTTTTTTTGTATACAATTTTTTTTATTTTTTTATTTATGATAGTCGCACAGAGAGAGAGAGAGAGAGAGAGAAGCAGGCTCCATGCACCGGGAGCCCGACGTGGGATTCGATCCCGGGTCTCCAGGACCGCGCCCTGGGCCAAAGGCAGGCGCTAAATTGCTGCGCCACCCAGGGATCCCCTCTGCTTGTTTTTAAATTTAGGTTCTATACAACTTTAACCTTGTACTCTTTTCATTCTATATGCTATGCCTGGCGATGCATCTGTCTCCTTGACTTGTTTCCTACTGACTTGTAATGCCTAGATCTCTATGTTCTACTAGAATTTTCCTAGGCTCTAGAATATTTAGCCGTTGATGGGCTGCTTCAACATGTATGCCCACTGGATTTGTCTAAACATAAATTCCTCATCTTAATCTTTAAATGTACCACTTCCCGTGTTTCTTAGCTTAGTGGATAGCAGTATCTCATAAGTAGTTGCTCAAGCTAGAAATACACGTGACTTGAATCTTTTTTCTTCCTTACTTTCCATATTTGGTTAATTGCAAAATTCTATTAATTCTCCCCCTTAATATATTTATCTGCATTCACTTCAATTAAACATTATAGGTCTCTGTGATCTCTTGCCTAGATTTCTAATTTTGTATTTATTCAAGCCATTGTTCTCCCTGCTGTCAAGCAGAAATATTAATTAAGTTTCTTTGGTGGCAAATGAGAGAAACTATCTCTGGGTAACTAAATTTAAAAGGTGATAAATTGGAAAGACGTGAACATTTAAAGACAGAAGAGTATTTTAAAGAATCAAGCTCAGAACATAAATTTCTATTAGTAGGAATTACTCCATAGGTTTGCCTAAACACACTTGCTAGAAGTGAAAAAAAAAATGTGTTTTTTCCTTTGATTGGCTGAAGTTTAGCTGTGTCTTTCCTTCAGAATGATGGTCATAGAATACTGAAAGAAAGGACGTGGTGATTGGAGCCTCCAATGACTATCAGTTTCTGAGGGCAAAAGAGCTGGAGGTACAATTGTACTAAGAATGTACACGATGCAGTAGTGGTCATTTCCAAGAGGAAATTGGAGTATCATTAGGAAGGGGAAATGGATTCTGGGTGGTCTTAACTAGATAAATTATTATCTTTTTCTACATTTTCCTTACATTTCTTAAAAAGCTTTCAATATCTCTCTGTGTCCCCCAGGGGAAATCCCATATTCCCTACCATGATAGGTGTACCTTTTCCTGAGCTCTTCTCATGTTCTTAACCTCTAGAACTCTATATCATACTCAACTTCATAGAAAATGATCATCAAAACCAGCATAATAGATTCCAACAAGTTACATTCTCATCTGGTTCAGGGTACCGTAGCTCATGCTGCCTCTTGGGTCTGCTCCCAGCTCTCCATAGCTACATCTGTCTGGTCATTCAGAACTCATTTAAAATTCATCTCTTCCAAAGAGTAAGATGTAGTGTGTCTCTCATAAGCTCATATAGGCCCTTATAGTTGCTTCTAGCAGAGGATTTATCATACTGAATTTTGGTTGTCTGAGAACAGCTGGATTGAGTTCCCAGTGGCTCACACTGTAGTTGACACATAGTAGGCCTTTATTAAATTTGTGAAAAGTTCAAAAATATGTTCCTTATTTCATTGGTAGATTATTTGCAAGCACCATTAAAATGATAGTAACATTAACCACATGGCAAAGATGCAAGACAGAGAGGCTTTGAATTAATGAAATCCACCCACTCTGGCCTCATAAATCATACTGCAACATCGTGTTCCAGGTTCCACAGGTGCAATGCTTACATTTAATTGCACTGATCAAACTCTCCTTATGCTGAATTCCTGTATATATCATCTCTGGGTAGGATCAACTGAGCAGTTTCAAATCCATTTGTTTCAAAATCCCAGGAGGACTCTGTGTTCTTGTGTGACTTTGTGTTACTTCCTGATGACTCATGGAGTATAAGAGCAATGAAAGTAGATGCTGCGTAAATAGATTCTCCTGGGGAGAAAATTCCTCTTTAAATCAATTTAATTTTCCAAGTTTTTTGAAATGTGAGCTAACATGTTGCATCTTTCTTTTAAGAAGCTCAAACCTCTTTGCAAATATTTGATCCCTTATTCTTAAAGAATTCTTAAAGCCTAAAGTGACTGGTTTTAGCTTCCAGGTTTCTTAATTCCTTGTAGTTTGGTAGGTGTATGAAAGACTAGAATCTGTTTGTTCTGCTTTCATGGGCAGATCAGTAGTATATTAGGAAAATAATAAAAGCAAATGGATACCAATAAGAGCGTGCTTTTGCTAGAGAACTGAATTCTTTCCCAAATACTATCTTATTATATTTATTGTATTAATGTGACCTAAATGGAGAAATAAAATGGCTGGGAACACAGAGGCATAAGAAAAACAATCCTGTTCAGGTCTCCCGGTTTATTCTCTTATAACCTTCAAAACATGTTGTTATCCCACCCAGATTTAAAATATTGGCTCATGATCATTTGAATATCACGATGGGTATACTGGCAAATTCCTCTCAATTTTCCTCTGCCTAGTATGCTGTAGACTAAGAATGACTCCCAATTGACCAATACTATGTTTTGAATACATATGATAATGAATCAATTTACACAGGCGAATGTTGGCTTCCCTTACTGATTTGATTTTCTGAATCCTACCAAATCAAGGTTGGAATTCATTAGCTTGACTCTGTCTTTTGCCGTCAGATCCCTTAAGCATTCTCTCTTTGCTCAAACTAAGCACTTTCCAATGTATAATTGAATATTACTCCTTTAAAATAAGCTGAGAAGGAAGTGAATTTCATAGTAAAATAAGTTTGTTTATAGCTGTATACTATATTACCTTTTAGGAATTTATAATGCAAATTAGCATATTAAAACCTCTGAGAAGTCATTTATTTGTTTGTTTGTTTGTTTAAGGGAAGAAGGGGTGGAGAGAGAATCAGAAGGAGGCTCCACGCCCAGCGGGGATCTCACAACCCTGAGATCATGACCTGAGCTGAAATCAAGGGTAGGACATTTAACTGACCGAGGCACCCAGATGCCCCAGAAGCCTTTTAATAAAGAAACTGGTTCAGATTTGTTTAACTCGTTGTTTTCCAAACTTAGGTAATCGTAGATTCCCTTTTTCACAGACCTCCTTAACTTCCTGAGGAAACAGTTGTATTCCATGAAATGTGTTCTGGAGAGATTTGCTTTAGTCACAACTGAACAGCTGCCCAGCAGCTTCCGATGTCCATCCAGCCTCTCATCTTGGAATAGCTCATCCACTACTTTCAAATATCTCCCAAAACTGAATCTATCTATGTGCCATCCATCCTCTTTCATGGTCTTCCCAGGTGGTTGTCCCCTCCCACTTCTGAGCTCTCCTTGCCTTTTATGTATATCCCTTGAATGGCACTGCTTATTTTCTTGAACAATAATGACAACCAGTTTAATTACTTTCAGTGGACTTTGGGGTCCTGGAGGACAGAGCCCAGTGTTTGTTGTGTTGTTTTGTTTTGTTTTTTTAAGATTTTTATTTATTCATGAGAGACATACAGAGAGGCAGAGACACAGGCAGAGGGAAAAGCAGGCTCCATGCAGGGAGCCCGATGTGGGACTCAATGGACTCCAGTATCAGGCTCTGGGCAAAAGGCAGGCGCTAAACCTCTGAGTCCCCCAGGGATCCGCAAGAGCCCAGTTTTAATAATTGGTCTATCATCTGGAGTATAGATGCTGTGTCATCTATAGTACTTATTCTAGAACATAGATGCTGTTGAGTGAACAAAATAGTGAATGAAACTGTTCATGAATGGTTAACTCTTTATACATAATTTTTTTTTCTTTATACATCATTAATCAAATGTCACTTTCAGTGTTGTGGCTACATTCAACTCTGTAAAAGTTTTGTTGATATGCAAAATGACTAAGTATATAATTTAATGACATTCATATTTAATGGTTTAATTTACACAGGGATCAGCTATTAACTAGGAGATTTGACCCTCCACCCCTAATATCATTGTATGTCTTTTTCATGAATATAAGTCTTTAAGAACCAACACTTTCCTTGGTTTTTGGTGGTTTCCTATATTTGGCTCCTCTTACTTCAATCTTTGTTTTCAATAGAAAAAAGTCTGTTCCAGGAAAATATGTGTCCTCATCAAACAAATGCATTTTCTGTTCTTGCCTTCATACTCCTTCTTGTCTTGAATGCTTCTCATTCTCCTAATCATCTACCCATAAGATTTTTCAAGGCCTCATTCCAATCACATGTTCAAAATGAAGCCTTGATTACTTCAATCTTCTCTCCTCTGACATATAGAATAATAAACCGATCTCGTATTATTGGTTAGTTAGCTTTTGTTCTGTCTTTTCTCACCAGATCTCCAACATCTTGAGGGCAGGGACATTCTGTTTGTCCTTTTTGTTTCCTCAGAGAACAACAACAACAATAATAAGAGAGAGCATTCAGTGAGCACTTACTTAGGAAGCTCCAGAGTGTTCTTGGCATTTTGCACAGACTGATTTAGCAAATCCTCACTAATCAGAGGCACCGAAAAGTTAAGTACTTTGTTCAAAGTAACACAACCAGTTTGATTTAATCTCTATGGTATATCGTTGGAACTCACATGCTTAACTGCGGTTACTTGGAATAGGTGATTTCCAGTTTCCTAGGCATTATGAATTATGTGCATCCACACACATATCTGTTGTAGGAATTATGTTGATAAAATATATGTGTTTTCATATATTTCTAAAAATCTCCCAAGAGGAGAACTTTTTAATTGGAGAAGGTTAAATACATATATTTAAAGGACTGAAACCCAACATAGTTATAATTTTTTTAGTTCTGTGAAATGAGTCCATATCTAAGCCCAGATATATGAAGAACAAAATACAAAAGCATAATTACACAAAACATATTTGAAATGAATAAAACTCTCTCTCTCTGTGTATATATACTTTCAGAAAGACTCACTAAACTTTGATAATTTAGGGAAAATAATAGGCATTTCATAACCACAGAGAAAGTTCTGTGTTTTACAGTTTTTAAGAGGAAAATGGCTGTTTACAGACAAAATAGACACGCCAGCCATGTTAATCATTAGCAAATTTTGTCTCAGATTTTTAAGCAGAAGTTTTATGTTGTGGAATGAAAGAATGTGTTAATGAAGGAGCTGGTAAGGGTTCATTCTCCTACATTTGCAGGGATAATTTGACAGAGCTCCTAGATTCAGTAAGATTGAGTTTTGCTGACCTCTCAGCTATATTTGGTAGACATTCGAAGCATAAACAGATTTCAGAAGTTCAATGGGCCACACTGCTCCTGGGAAAGTTTGGGAAATACTGAAAATTTAGTAACAAATAACAATAACACTAGACATTGGTTAGACGAGTGCACATGAAAAGTGTTGAAAAATTGTTGATTTTCCAGGTTGTCTGGGTGGCTCAGTCAGTTGAGCGTCTGCCTTCAGCTCAGTCATGATCCCAGGGTCCTGGCATTGGGCCCCCATATTGGGCTCCCTGCTCAGTGGAGGGCCTGGTTCTCTCTCTCTCTCTCTCTCTGTCAAATAAATAAAAATCTTTAAAAAAAATAGATTTTCCTTGTAATATTGAACTCTAAAGAATACCTACCTGTTTGTACATCAGTGATCTGGAGTATCTCCTGCAGCACCTTCTTGCCCAGGAAACTAAGAAAGCTACAGTAAGGGTTTATATTGTTAGGGCCCTTCTCTGACTTTTTACACTGATAGTTCTGATAATTGGTTATCTGTTTAAAAACCTCACTAAAATGTTACTGTTGAGTAATGTTTACATGTGTTTTCTCTTTCCAAAGTATTTACATGTAAAGATTGGGCTTACTGAGGATATATTGTCTTGGTCCCAAATAACCAATCTTTTTAAGGTAGTAATTCAGCCATCAGTGTAGGCCAAAGGGAATTGAATATTAGTCCTGGAATTAGTATTTTTGGCCAAATTTGTAAGGTACTGTGTAATGGGTATTATGCATTTGTGTAATAGATCCAGAATTCCCTTGGGCTCTCTTTAGCCTCTTGTTCTTTGCACCACCCTCCTCTGTAAAACATGTCTTCTGGAAAGACTCTAATGCCAGTCATTTACAGTTTAATGCAAATTTAAGCACCAGTATTTTTCTCCAATGGCATCTGAATTTTTTAAAGATTTTATTTATTTATTCATGAGAGACACAGAGAGAGAGAGAGAGAGGCAGAGACACAGGCAGGGGGAGAAGCAGGCTCCATGCAAGAGCCCGATGCGGGACTCGATCCCGGAACCCCAGGACCATGCCCTGGGCGGAAGGCAGATGCCCAACCGCGGAGCCACCCGGGAGTCCCTGGAATCCAAATATAAGTCTAATTTAAAAACAAGAGGTTCTATCCACAGTGAAAGAAGTTTTAGTCACTCTACTATAAGGAAGAAGTAAAATTCTGGCTCTCCAAGATATCATCTGTCCTGGATTTAGTAGTATTTTCCCCAAATTCATGCCTAGCCCAATCCTTTTACTTTAAAATGATGTTATTTTTAGGTATAGGTATATACCTATATAGGTATAGGTATAATTTATAGGTATAATTTATAGGTATAATAGGTATAGGTATAATTTTTATAGGTATAATTAAGATGAAGTAATTACTAGACTACACCTATTCTTTTTTTTCCCACTTCAAAATATTTATTAAATTTTGCCGCTGCCATGTAGCAACTGATTTTATTTTATTATTTTATTTTATTTTATTTTATTTTATTTTATTTTATTTTATTTTAATTTAATTAATTAATTAATTTTATTTTATATTTTATTTTCTTTTATTTATTTTATTTTATTATTTATTTATTTTATATTTTATTTATTTTATTTTATTATTTTATTTATTTTATTATTTTTATTATTTTAAAGTTTGATTTGCCAACATACAGTACTATTCTTGATGACCTCACATAAGCTGCGGTTGGGAGGGGTGTTCCATCCTGGAAGCCATGATTTCACCAGCTATTCTCTTAGAATGTTAGCTCACTAGATCTTATTTCTGGCCAGTTTTCAGTATTTGTTCTGGAGTATTAAGATCTAGAAAGAGCAAAACACAATCATTGTCTTACTTTGGTTTAGACTTTTAAGGGATGTAGAGGGAGGGCTATCGGAGTACTTTCATGTCCTCTGTAAAGGGAAAATGGCCCTAAAGATCCAGTTTGAGTTTTATCAGTTCTAGAATATGGCCCAGGCCCAAGTACCTCCTCTTTCTTTTGGGTGCCTTTGACCCATGTAAGCACATTTTCTGTAGAGAATATATATTGGACTAAACTAAGTACTATAACAAATAACCCCCAAACAACAATGGTTTTGGAAGATATTTCTAACTCAGGTGAACGTTCACTGCAAGTACTTGGCAGACAGCCTAATGAGCAGAATTTCCAGGATGCACATTCTTTCCATCCTGTGGCTCTGCCTTCCTTGAAGTTCCATGAGTTCTATTCATCAGCAACGGAGGAAATGAGAGAGCATATCACCTGTGGATGGTTCCCATGTACCAGTCTTTTTTGTTGTTGTTCCTAAAAATTTAGTGTTTATTCATAAAACAATTTTAGAAAGATAAACATTGACATTTTATTTTATTATTATTTTTTTTCAGGTCATAGCTGACATATTGAGTAAGATATTGAGTAAGAACTGAAGCTTGCCTGAGCCTTAGACTCTTTTTTTTTTTTAATTGGAGTTCAATTTGCTAACATATAGCATAACACCCAGTGCTCATCCCACCAAGTGCCCCCTTCAGTGCCCGTTACCCAGTCACCCCAACCCCCTGCCCACCTCCCTTTCCACCACCCCTTGTTCGCTTCTCAGAGCTACAAACATCAAACATAATTTCTTTCCATATTCCACGGGTGAGAACTCGGTCACATGACTACACTTAATTGTAAGGAAGTCTGGAGGTATACTCTATGTTCCCAGGAGGAAGAGGAAACAGGCTCTTGTGCACATAGAGCAGTCTGTCACATAGAACTTTTTATATCACATTATAATTAAAATATTATTTGCTGATCTTTCCTCCTGTTCTGTGAGCTGTTTGAGAATGAGAACTACATCATTTTATAATTTGGTATCCTCTGAGCCTAGCAGCAAATTACCTGGTACAAAGTAGTAGTTGTCTAATAAATATTGATAGAATGAACACAGTAGCCTTTAGACCAAAAAAATATTTGATATTTTTAGGTTACAAAGGGCTTTCCTAGTGTACTTTCAAAATTCTTGCTGAATAAAAAATTGACTAAGAAATAACTCACTTCCAATGTGTATGCAGTTCACCCATCCAGTACGTTCTAAGGCACAAATTAAAGCCTCTTTCTCTATGCGATCACACCGCTATTATTTGAGCTAGACCTGCATGCATGCTGTTATTATGGGATTAATTTCCTCACTTAAGTTTTACTGGAAACTGTTTTACTGACTACTATTAAGAGTAACGTCAAACACTTTCGACTTGCTCCATTAAGCGAAGCAACCGTTGCTTTTAGCACTTTCCTTATGGTTCTTGATACATTATGTTTTTTTCAAGAGGCTCATTCCAGTAAGACTGAGGTTTGCTCAGATGTTCCCTTTAAATGAGTGGTTTTGATCCATAAGTACTGTCTAGGAATATTTATGTGGGAAAACATTCCATACTTGCAGAAATCTATATTAAGCCTCTGGGTAGAGATCTTGTTTCTAATGAATTTTCAGATATTAGAGAAATGCCAAAGAGTATATATTTGCTCTGTATTGGTCAATATTACAATAAACACAGCCTGCATTATAATCCTCAACAAAATCTCATCCTACATCTGATGCACTCTGTGTGGGTATATAAAGAGAAGGATATTACAGAGGAGTTAAGAGAACAAGTCTTTGAAGTTTGACATTGATGATTTAACTCTTAGCTTTGTTACTTGAGCTGTGTGATCTTGAATCTTAAGCATTCCCCAGCCTCTGTTTCTTTCTGTGTAAAATGGGGATAAAAATGGTGCCTCTTACACAATATCAATGTGACAATTAGGAAGTTAATGTTATAATGCATATGAACACATATCCCACAACAAGAAGTGCTCAATAAATAATTTAAAACGTTTTGTTGGTAAATTTATTGAGATCTTATCACAGCCCGGATATCACGCTAAATATTCTATGGACAATTGTGAACTCCTTTTGTCCTATCAATAATCTTGAAGCAACAAGAATAAAGAGCAAACTGGGGTTGCTAGTTCGTGTTGAGTCAGGGTCTGAGGCTGTCACACTATAGCTGCTTCTGTCATTGTCACCAAAGGGTTTACAACTCAACTGGAGAGGAAAAAACAAAAACTCAATGGCGTGCTAGTTAATTGAGTTCTTTCTACACGTCAGGCATTTTAAAAATCCTTCATACACCATGTGATAAATGCTACCATTATCCCTATTTACAAATGAGGAAACCAAGACAAAGCAAGTTTAAGTAATTTGCCCAAATACGTAACTCTAATAAGCTCCTTAAAAATCCCAAAGCTGGGACTTTAACCCAGACATTATGGCTTAAGAGTCTGTACTCAGTATCAGGACATGCAAGTGCTACAGCACAGATATATTGCATGGAAAAACAAAGGAATGGGGTGGTCAAAACATATAGCAGTATTTTAGGTAAGGAATAGAAGCAACATTTGTGCTAGACCTTAAAAATAGAAAATTTGGATATGTAGAAAAGAACAAGATGCACAGGAAGATGGACTAGCCTGATCAAATAGAGAAGTTTGCAACATAATCGCTTTCATTTTATTATGGTGAACAGAAGTGCACATTTGCTGATGAAAGTGTCTGAACACAGCAGCGCTGACTTGGAAAGATAACTGCTCAGCAAAGTATCCCCAGAGCTTTGGAGCTGGAGGTGGAACTGAACAGGCGGGTATTGAAAGGAAGCCTGGATGATTGACAGGTAGAGTTGGTTCAACCTATTAGTTTCTTGAAATCCTTTCAAGGGTCATCCTTACATGACAGACTCATTGAACTTCACATGAGAATCCACAGGATACAAAAATGAACTCCTATCAAAAAGTATATTGGAAGAGGCCAAGGGAACCTGGTAATGAAAATAGCAATGCTCTTTAACAAACTAAGGTTTTGAGATGGTTGTACAAGGCCAACTAGTTTATCAGCCCAGTGATCATCGTATGTCCTGAGCAATTGCATGGATAGTTTGCTTTTGTTTTCAACTTTAGTTTATTTGCCTTTAAGACTCCCCTGAAGATGTTTTCTATCTTCACTTGATTCCCGTTTTAGAAGGAAATGTACCATCGCTGTAGTTACCCCAGCAGTGTTCTTTCTTAGAATTATTTCCCAGTGGAAGTATCAGATGCCGAGTCTTAGGCCCAGTTTACACCTGTTCTCCGATCTATCCTCACAGCTCTTTTCTCTGTCCAGAGTTCTTACCAGAAGAACATCTTGGTGATCATTCTCTTGGGTAATGAGTTACTTCTCCTTACATTCCTACAGCCAGCACACCAACCAGTAGAATAAATTCAATGTTTGAGAAATTTAAAAAAATAGTCTTGTCATTGCTGCTTCTGACGGTCTGCAATCTATGGCACTGTCATATTTAGGGCATGTTAAGGCACGATGAAAATCATCGACATGACCGTCATCTCCATTGTCGTCATGACACCATCGATGGCACCACCTCTGCCACCATCATCCTCACTACCCGTTACTGTAGTTGCAACTGTAGTTGGTGGAATCTTTACAGATCGTTATTTTTTCGCAAGCCTCATTATGAGAAAAATTGATTATTGCCACTTACCAGATGTTCAAAGGAGGCTTAAGCAACTCATGCAAAGTTCACATTTCCTGTTGGTAGAGGTGAAAAGCTAGGATTTGTCCACTTAGCCGAGGACAGAATCTGATATTTTACCAAGATTTACCTTTCTGAATCTTGTTTTTTCTTTTTATCCTGAATCTTAGTCTTTCACTAGCCTCCATCCAGGACGCTGGTCCATGTACTGGGGAAGGATATTTCTGATAGCCATAAATTAAACTAGAATTTTGGATATTTTAGTGTTGATAATGCCCTTATTTGGATATTTTAGTGTTGATAATGCCCTTATCAGGGAACAGTGTGTATGTAGGAGTGTTATTCTGTGTAACTTAGGTGACTTAGCAGCATTCCTGGCCTCTACCCACTAGATGCCAGTAGTACCCCTCCCCAGTCATGGCAATAACACATGTCTCCAGACATTGCCAAATGTTCCCCAGGAGGCAAAATCATCATGCTTGAGACCCACTGAGTTAACACTTTGGAGAGTATTAGCTTCTTCTCAGGAATAGAAGGATTATTTTTCCCAGGGGTATTTCCAAATAACCGATTTCAGAATGATGGAAATCGCAGGCGATTCCAAAGACCAAAGGGAAGCTAATTTTAGGTGTGGGGTAGATGCAAATGCTTCTTCTTGATGCTCCTAAAAATATATTTGTCTAAGCAGTGACAAGGTAAATGTTGATGCAGATATTAATAAAATGTGAAAGGAGTGAAAAACTAAACACAGTGGCTATCTAAATATTATAACCTTGCTTGCTATGGACTTCTTTCATATCCCTCAAAATTTTATTGAAATTGATCTCATTGAACTAATTCAATTTTGAAAACAACCATTTTAACTATTAATTATTACAGAAAATTAGAAATCATCACACAATTAAAAAAAAATCCCCCATCTGGGGTGCCTGGGTGGCGCAGTTGGCTTAGCATCTGACTCTTGGTTTCAGCTCAGGTCTGTTCTCAGTTGTGAAGTTGAGTCCCACCTTGGGCTGCATGCTCAGCACAGAGTCTGCTTGGGTTTCTCTCTCCCTCTTTCTCTGTCCCTCCCCACAATCTCTGTCTGTCTCTCTTTAAAATAAATAAATCCTAAAATAATCACCCATCCCCACATCGCTATCATCTGCATTTTGGCCCATATCCTTCTATGTAAGGTTTTTGTTTTTGTGTGTGTCATAGTAATGGTACCTTTTTCGTATGGCTGTTATAATTCTCATTCAGTCTTTAGCATATTGCCTGGCACACAGCATGGACTCTATGCGTTCTTGTTATTTTATTGTTATCTTCTTTGTAATTATATATTTTATGAAAACTTTGCATAATGTGAATGTGTCATCATTTAACTTTCCTCCTGCTTTATAACATTTAGATTACTTCAAAATATGATAAATCACTTTTGAACTCCAAATATAACTACTGAAAGAAGTTTGTAGAGTAATACCTGCTTTATGGATACTTCCAGATTAAAAGGGGGGAAAGTCTTTTTTCATAACCAGGCAATTCATTAGTGAAACAATATCTTCTTTCATTACCATCTGTCCACTCTCCTCCAATTTGACCTTACGGCAAAGATAATTGTTGAGATGGGTATTTGTTGATTAAGTTCAGGTAGGATGTGTTATGCATTCAAACCTTCCTTTTGGAATGATCAGATTTCCTGTAGAGTATTTGGGTGTTTTTTATATATATATATTTATATATATATAAAATATTATATAATAACATAAAATATATATTTATGTATAAATAAAAATATTATGTAATAATATATAAGAGATATAGATATAGATATAGATATTTTGTTTTTGTTTTTGTTTTGGCTCACCTGTGGCCATCATAAAGAAACAAAATGCTTGTTACTGACCAATTTCTATATGATGTGGAGAATGAAGATAGTTCCAGAAGGACATTTGCTTTGGAATTCAGTCAATAGTTTTGACGTTTGGCAAGTGAGATGTGAAGTAGCCTCTTGGCTCCAAGCTTACTGGGTTTTGGTCACTAATGGTTGTGGTTCTGCAATGGTGTCTATATACCTAAGTTAGTTGCAGATACAGTTGACCCTCAAACAATACCAGGGTTAGGAGCACCAATACCCCATGCCGTGGAAAACCATGTATAAGTTGTGACCCCCAAATCCTGACCATTGATAGCCTGATATTGACTGGAAGCCTTACCAATAATGTAAACAGTTAATTAACACATATATTGTATGTTATATGCTTATATACTGAAATATTACAATAAGCTAGAGAAAAATAGTTAAGAAAATCATGGGAAGAGAAAGTACATTTAAAGTAGTATGTTGCATTTATTAAAAAAAAAAAAATCCACAGATAAATGGACCCGTGCATCTAGGTGCCTCAGTTAGAGAAGTATCTCTACTCTTAATTCCAGCTCAGGTCGTGATTTTAGGGTTGTAAGATCCAGCCCCGCTTCTGTCTTCTACTGGGTGTGGAGCCTCCTGCTCTGCCACTCCCCCCTCCCTCCTCATGTACATGTGCACACGAGTGATCTCTCTCTGAAGATGAATGAATTAATGTATGAATGGACCCATGCACTTGAAACCCATGTTGCTTAACGGTCGACTATATTTGCATTAAATAGGTTTTTGAAAATTTAATTCTAATATAGTTAGCATCGGTGTTATATTGGCTTCAGGTGTACAATTTAGTGAATCAACAACTCTATATTACCGAGCACGCATTGTGATAAGTGTGCTCTTAATCCTCTTCCACTGTTCCACTCAGCTCCCCATCTACCTCCCCCACTGATAACCATCAGTTTGTTCTCTATAGTTAAGAGTCTGTTTTTCAGTTTGTCTCAGTTTTTTTTTTTTATTTCTTTGTCTTGTTTCTTAAATTCCACATATGAATGAAATCCTATGGTATTTGTCTGGCTTATATTTCACTTAACATTATACATTCTAGCACCAACCATGTTGTTGCATAGGCAAGATTTCATTATTTTTTATGACTGAGTAATATCCCATTGTGAGTGTGTCTATGTGTGCATATATATGTGTGTACGTGTGTGTAGACACACCACATCTTTATCCATCTGTCTATTGATGGACATGTGGGCTGTTTCTGTAATTTGGCTATTGCAAATAATGATACAGTGAATGGAGGAGTGCATATATCCTTTCAAATTAGCATTTTCACATTCTTTCAGTAAATAATAGTAGAACTGCTCAATCACATGGTACTTCTGCTTTTAATATTTGAGGAATCTCCATACTGTTTTCCACAGTGGCTGTAGAAGGTTGCTCTCTCACCATAGTGCACAAAGATTTCTTTTTTCTCCCTTTTAAAAAATATTTTATTTATTTATTCATGAGAGAGGCAGAGAGGCTGGTGGAAGGGGAGGAGAGTGGGACGTGGTGGTGACTGGGTGACGGGCACTGAGGGGGGCACTTGATGGGATGAGCACTGGGTGTTATTCTATATGTTGGCAAATTGAACACCAACAAAAAACAAATTTATAAAAAAAAGATAAAGAATATTAAGCCCCAAAGCCCCTCCTTGCCTCAGCTCAGTAGATTCTTCTACATATCTTTTTAATTTGATGATAATGATGCTTTTTATTAATGTTTTGGTGTTTAGTTGTATGAGTTCTTTATATATTTTGGATATTAACTCATTGGATATGTCATTTGCAAATATTTCTCCCATTCAGTAGGTTGTTTTTTAGTTTTGTTGATTGTTTCCTTTGCTGTGCAGAAGTCTCAATAGTTCATTTTTGCTTTTTTTTTTCTTGCCTCAGGAAACACCTAGAAAAATAGTGCTATGGCCAGTGTCAGAGAAATGACTGTCTGTGTTATCTTTTAGGATTCTTACAGTTTCGGGTCTCACATTTAGGTTCTTAATCCATTTGGAGTTTATTTTTATGTAAGGTGTAAGAAAGTGGTCCAGTTTTATTCTTTTGCACGTAACTGTCCAGTTTTCCCTACATCATTTGTTGAAGAGACATTATTTTTCCCTTCGAATATTCTTTCCAGCTTTGTCAAAGATTGTATAATTATGGGTTTATTTCAGGACTCTCTGTTCTGTTCTATTGTTTTATGTGTCTGTTTTTGTGCCAGCACCATACTGTTGTGGTTACTACAGTTTTGTAGTATATTTTGATTTCTAGAATTGTGATACTTCCAGTTTTGTGTTTGTTTTCCAATATTGCTTTGGCTAATTGGTGTCTTTGTGGTTCCATATAAATTTTAGGATTGTCTTTTTGAAAAATGCTGGTGGTATTTTGATCAGGATTGCATTAAATCTGTAGATTTCTTTAGGTAGTATGGACATTTTAATAACATTTGTTCTTCTTATCCAGAGCATGGAATGTTTTTTCTATTTGTCTTCAATTTCTTTCATTAATGTTTTATAATTTTCAGAGTATGGGTATTTTACCTCCTGGACCTCCTGGGTTAAGTTTATTCCTAGGTATTATTTTTGGTGAAATTGTAAATGGGATTAATTTCTTAATTTTTCTTTCTGTCATTTCATTGTTACTGTATAGAAATGCAACAGATTTCTGTATATTAGTTTTGTATACTATCGTGAATGAAGTTATTCATTTCAGTAATAGTTTTGGTGGAGTCTTTTGGGTTTTCTGTATCATTAAATTGGTGTTTAGGATGATTTATGGTTAGGAATTTTGAGTAGAAGAAGCAGGCCATTAGGGTGAGGGTGTTTTCTCTGGGTGTCAGGAAATCTGGGCTTTTGACAGTCTCTACAGCAAACTTATTCTGGGACTTGGACTCTTTTTCTTTCTCTGTAACAATGAAAGTGGAATTAGAGCACTTTTAAGTCCTCTTAAACATGTTCTCATTTTGATTTTTAAGTTTCATTTAATAAGTGTATTCAATTCCTTGCTTATAGATTGATAGAAGTAGGTTATTGGTATGCAGTATGTTAAATCTGTCAGAAGAAAGATCAGAGAAAGCCCCGGTAAAGATCACTCAGCTTTTAAAGTAAGATTCAAGTGAGTCAAAGGATTTCAATCTATGAGACTGAGAGAAAAGACTGGACAGCAATGGTCGTCTACTTTGAGACACAGACACCAAATGCAAAAGTTACTTAATACAAAGACTATAAAGAATACATACTGGACAGTTGGAGCAACCTGATGGTTTGAAGTCTCAGAAAGCTTCTTTCCACATGGATTGTATATTCAATTGGAACAGTTTAAAAACTTGGAAATGGCAGAAACTAATGAGGCCACATTATATCCAATCCTCGGACTATGTTCCACGGATTGTCAGAGAGCAGACGGTGCTAGTGACTACAGACCTTGTATCTTAAACACATGTTCAGGATATCACAGACGTATGCTCAGTCCAGCCATTTTTTAAAAATTTCTTTTTATTGTTGTTCAATTTGCCAACATGTAGCATAATACCCAGTGCTCATCCCATCAAGTGCCCCGCTCAGTGCCCGTCACCCAGTCACCCCCACCCCCCGCCCACCTCCCCCTTCCACTACCCCTTGTTGTTTCCCAGAGTTAGGAGTCTTCATGTTCTGTCTCCCTTTCTGATATTTCCCACTCATTTTCTCTCCTTTCCCTTTATTCCCTGTCACTGTTTTTTATATTCCCCAAATGAATGAGACCATATAATGTTTGTCCTTCTCAGATTGACTTATTTCACTCAGCCTAATCCCCTCCAGTTCCATCCACATCGAAGCAAATGGTGGGTATCTGTCCTTTCTGATGGCTGAGGAATATTCCACTGTATACATAGACCACAGCTTCCTTATCCATCATCTGTCGATGGACACCGAGGCTCCTTCCACAGTTTGGCTATTGTGGCCATTGCTGCTATAAACATCGGGGTGAGGTGTCGGCGTTTCACTGCATCTGTATCTTTGGGGTAAATCCCCAGCAGTGCAATTGCCGGGTCGTAGGGCAGGTCTATTTGTAACTCTTTGAGCAACCTCCACACAGTTTTCCAGAGTGGCTGCACCAGTTCACATTCCCACCAACAGTGCAAGAGGGTTCCCCTTTCTCCACATCCTCTCCAACATTTGTGGTTTCCTGCCTTGTTAATTTTCCCCATTCTCACTGGGGTGAGGTGGGATCTCATTGTGGTTTTGATTTGTATTTCCCTGATGGCCAGTGATGCGGAGCATTTTCTCATGTGCTTGTGGGCCATGTAGTCCAGCCATTTTTTAAAGTGTGATTTATATATAACATTAATTTCAAGTACATGGTATAATGATTCAAAATTTATACGTACTGCAAAATTATCACCACCATAAGTTCAGTTAACATCTGATACCATACATAGTTAAAAGAAAAACCTTTTTTTTCTTATGATGAGGACTTCTAAGATCTATTCTTTAAAAAACTTTCAATATCCTATATGATATTATTAACCATACTCATCATGCTGTCTAGCTATTCTTAACATCCATATGCATAGAAGAAAAAAACTCATATTTCCATTAATTTATTCATTAAAAAATATCTACTGATGTCTACTTTTTGCCAAAAATTCTCTCGAACACTGGGGATGCCATAGTGAAATCAATTTAATTGGTCTGAGTTGTCCCTGTCTTCCTGGATCTTAGACCTGTTGAAAGGAGCAAATAATCAATCATTTAAACAAATGAATGCTGAATTGCAAGTCTGAGAAGTGTTTCCAATAACTTGTTATTGCAAAAACACAAAATGGGGAGATGAGAAAAGCTTTCACTTCTTTACCTGAACCAAACCAGAGGGACATTTGCTTCAAATGCTTTGTGCCTTCATCCCCTTTCCCTTCACTCAAGCCTCAGAGATTTTTGTGGGATAAGATGCGTGCAAGCATATATAATCATGATGCTTTCTAAATGATTTTATCTAGTACTTTATTCCTTGGGATTTACAATGAGTCAAAGGAATACAAAATGATGAAGACTGCAATATTGATTCTTTCACCAGCATATATTTCATTTCACTGTATAGTGGCCAGTTTTAAATTTGGCCATAATTTCAAAACATAAACATGTGTGGTTAAATGAATCTGGGCCACATCAAGCCTGAATCCTGTATTTCCTCACGTCAGACTTATTGATTGGTACCCCATCCTTCAGAGAATCAGGGAAAAACTCCTCTGGTAGGCCCACTGCCTACTGGATTCATCCATTCATTTGACCGATATTTATGAAGTGCTTGCTTTTGCTAGATGTCAAGAGATCGAACATTGTGGAAATACACATTGTACCCACCTTCAAGGAACTTAATATCAAATACTTTCAGGGTGTGGTGACAAATTTCCTCAGTGGTTAATAAATAAATACCTGGCCAAAATAGTGATTTTTTCCCCCCAGTATATTATTTTGCTCATAAGATTAGAGTGTGATGCAGAACCACCATATCCACAATTTTCCTAATCCTGAAGGTGCTCAAAAACTCCTGGCAACCAAGTTTTCAATTATTACAAATAACACAAAGACAGCGAAACGGCTCTGTTATTAAGTAAACTCTTTACTGTTCCTCAAGTAGTTTGAGATTTATTTTTACTCAACTGCTATTAATATGTCTGGGCAGGACATTAACATTTACTGAAGAGTTTTCTCACATACCACTTCATTAGGACTGCTACAAAATCCCAGTTAACCTTAGAATTTTGCACTACAGGCTGGATTTCGGCCCAAATCAGTCAGTCAATAATAGTAATAATAGCAAAGATGTCAATAACTAATGATAATGTTATTAGTTGAATATACGCCAGATGATACTTTAAATATTTTTCTACGTGGTTTTTAATGTTCGTGGGAAGGAACATAGGAGGCCTAACTAACGTATCCTACATCACGCAGCTTGTCAATTGTGATGCCAGACAAACTGCAGTCTATCAGATTTTGAGATCCATTCTAATGGCATTCGGCTTGCTGACTGTGGCCCCCAGGGAGGGGTGCTAAGAGTTCCGACACAGCCACCTGCGCCTGGCCTGTGCGTGGCAAAGTGAGGGTTAGCAATCGTGCCACTCTGCGTGTGTTTGTTGCCTTTCACGACAGGTGAAGAATTTCTCAGAGCCATAGGCATCATTCTAGCTAGCTTTTCAAACTTACTTTGGTAGCAAGAAATCTAGCTATATAAGCATAAATTTGTCTATTTGTAAGAAGATGTTATTGGCAGCAAGCTATCAGTATGTATAAGCAGAAATTGGTCTATTTTAAAAACTGCCTCACCAGAGGGTAAATATTTTCACCATTTTTTTCAAAGTACATTGTATGCATGCTCTTTAATTAAATCAGGATCAAAGTATTAAAATATCTATTTCAATTTTTTATTTGGCATATATATGTGTATATGTGTGTGGGTATATATATATAATTGTATATATGTGTATACAATATATACATATACACTATATATATAGTATATATGTGTGTATATATGTGTATATGTATATGTGTATATATGTATACATATATATACACACATATACTATATATACTTTATATATATATATTTTATATATATACTTTATATATATACACTTTATAATTATATACATATATAATTCCAAAAGTACAAAACTGTATACTGTGGAAAGTAAATCTCCTTACATTTAGTAATTATTTATCCCGTTCCCCTCCCTAGAGTTGGTGTTGCCAGTTTAGATGCATCTAATTAAAGATAATCTATGAATAAACAAGCCTATATAAGTGTGCAGAAATACATTTTTTCAACAGTAATATATATAATTGAGATTAGTTCATGTCTATACATCTGTTGAATTCATATTTTTAACAACTTTACTGTATTCCATTGTACTTGTATAATTCACTTAACCTATCTTTTGTGGAATACATATTTTTCCCAGTCCTTTGTACCCTTAGCAATAATGGAATAAATATCTTTCTATATATTCATTTTGCACGTGTTTTTTTTTTTTACTATATTCATAGGAAATATTTATAGAAATCACTGGGTAAAAAGATAAACACATTTTTTACATGCCAACAAAAGAATATGTGAGTTCCTTCTCTATGCTTCAACCAAAGCTTTTATTTTTTTCTTTAAAAATAATTCCAGGGCAGCCCCAGTGGCACAGCAGTTTAGCGCTGCCTACAGCCCAGGGCCTGATCCTGGAGACCCCGGATCAAGTCCCACATTGGGCTCCCTGCATGGAGCCTGCTTCTCCCTCTGCCTGGGTCTCTGCCTCATTCTCTCTCTGTGTGTGTCTCTCATGAATAAACAAATAAAATCTTAAAAAAAATAATTCCAAACTTACAGGTAAGTTACAAAAGTAAAAATAATAAAAATAACATCTATATACCCATTGCCCAGATTCACTTGTTGTTAACAATTTACCTCATTTATTTGCTTCCTTGTTCTCTCTCGCTCTCTCTGCATGTGCACTCACACCCACACAAGTTTAGGGTAGTTATAGACATTATGGCCCTTTACTCCTAAATACTTCAGTATTAATTTCCTAAGACTATGGATACTCTATTACCATATAGTTCACCACATTAAATTTAATATTGATCCATCTAACCACAACTGTTAGATATGGATAGAGGAAAATAACTTAATTTCTTAAAAAATGAGTGAGTCTGAGTATATGGTTAAATTTCTATTAATGAATTTTATGTTCATATTCTTTGCTCTCTTTTCTGCATTGCTTTGCAAATGCTCTTTATATATTTTTGGCAAATACTGTGGCAAATGTTTTCTCTCGTTTTGCGATTTGTATTTTGAATCAGTTTATGATGCTATTTGCTTAGTAGAAATTATTACTTTTTTTAAAAAATAAACTTAAGAAGTCTCTGGGTGGCTCAGTCAGTTGTGTCTGACTCTTGATTTCAGCTTAGGTCTTGATTCAGTGGTCTTCAGTTCAAGTCCTGCATTGGGCTCTACACTGGGTACGGAGCCTACATAAACAAAAAATAAAATTAAAATAATTTAGAGCAGTTTTAAGTTCACAGTAAAATCAGAAGGTACAGAGGTTCCCCATTTAGTCCATGGCCCCATGAATGCATAGCCTTCCTCGTTATCAGTGTCTCCTTTCAGAGAAGTATAATTGTTAAAATTGGTAAACTAACAATGATAAATCATTTCCACCCAGTGTCACTAGTTTACGTTAAAATTCACTGTTGGGGGATCCCTGGGTGGCACAGCGGTTTAGCGCCTGCCTTTGGCCCAGGGCGCGATCCTGGAGACCCAGGATCGAATCCCACGTCGGGCTCCCGGTGCATGGATCCTGCTTCTCCCTCTGCCTGTGTCTCTGCCTCTCTCTCTCTCTCTCTGTGTGTGACTATCATAAATAAATAAAAATTAAAAAAAAAGTTAAAACAAAATAAAATAAAATTCACTGTTGGTGTTGTACATTATTATGGGTTTAGATAAACTTCTAATGACCTATATCCACCGTTATAATATCATGGAACATTTCTATTACCCTAAAAATCCTCACGCTCTACCTATTTATTACCCCCTCCCCGCTAAGTGCTGTCAAAACCCACAGTTCTTTTTGCTATCTCCATTGTTTTGCCTTTTCTAGAATGTCATACAGTTGGAAGTGTACAATATGTAGCCTTTCCAGATTGGCTTTGTAGCAATAGACATTTAAAATTTCCGCGCATCTTTTCATGGCTTCGGAGCTCATTTGTTTTTAGCATTGAATGACATTCCATTGCCTGGATATGACAATGTCTATCCATTCATCTGCTGAAGGGCATCTTGGTTACTTCCATGTTTTGGTCATTATTAGTAAAGTTACTATAAACACACATGTGCAGGTTTCTGTGTGGACCTCAGTTTTCAAATCCTCTGGGTAAATGTCAAGAAGGGGTAATCGTGCAAGAAGGGGTAATACTTTACCATATATGGTAAAAGTATGTTTAGTTTTGCACAAACATGTCGCTTTATCATTTTTCATTCCCACCAGTAATTAATGAAAATTCCTATTTGCTCCACATCCTTACCAGTGTTTGGTATTGTCAAATGTTCTGGATTTGGGGTGTTCTAACAGGTGTGTAGTGGTATTTCATTGTTGTTTTAATTTGCATTTGCCTGATGACCTGTGATGTGGAGCATCTTTTTGTATACTTATCATCTATATATCTTCTTTAGTCATATGTTTGCAAAACTTTTACTTTCCATGAGCCAAATTTATCCTTTTAATAATTTCTGTGTCCTTTATTTTAAACAAAGAATCTCCTACTCTGAGAGTATAACTTAAGTACCTCCATATTTTTTCTTTATACTTTATGGTTTCATTTTATATACTTAAATATTTGATACATCTGGACATTATTTAAGTGGCAGAGATGACATAAGAATCCAAGTTCATTTTTTCCAGATGGCTACACAGTTGTTTCAACACTATTTTTTAAAAATCGTTCATTTGACTCATTGATTTAAATTGCTACATTTACCATGTACACCAAATTCCCATATGTGCTTGGGTCTCTCTGGGATCTTGCTTATTCCATTATCTACCTCTGTTTATGTGCTAAGTCCAAATATTTATATGACTGCATTTTTATACTGTATTTTACGTTTTGGTAAGGAAGCATTCTCTAATTACACTTTTCAGAATTTATAGGCTCTTTATGGCAATATTTTAAATCCAAATGATATTTAAAATGATAGTGCCTATTTCTAATATTAGCCTTATTATTTAGTACATGTAACTTGTAATTTGGAGAATTTTGCATTAATTTACCATGTTTTGGGGGCACCTGGATGGCTCAGTCAGTTAAGTGTCTGCCTTTGGCTCAGGTGGTGACCCTAGGGTCCTGGAATCGAGCCCCACATTGGGTTTCTTGCTCAGTGGGGAATCTGCTTGTCCCTCTGCCCCTCTCCCCTGCCCTCCTCCATGCTAGTGATCTCAGTTCTCTCTTGCATAAGTAAATAAAATCCTTAAAACAATATCATTTTTTTCTTTCCACATGTTCAATTCTTTATTTATGTCTGTTAAGGGCACTATTTTATTTTTTTTAAAGAATATACTATTTAGTGCACTTTTTAACACATTTCCTATCTTCCTTCATGACCTCAGTATCTTCACATTTAATCTCTACCTACAACATGACTATTTTAATAATAGAGTATGTGCATCTGTATCATTTATACACATACATTTTTCTCTTTGATCAATATTCAGTGATCATTTAAACGTTAGATTTACAAAAATGAAATCATATACTAGCTGCTTTTCTGAATATTTTCTCAGTCTTCTAAACATTTTGGAAATCTCTCATCATCTGCTGTAGTTTAAATTCATTTTTTGAATGTGTAATACTGCAGGGCGCAGACCACCACAAGCTAGTGATTCATCTGTTGATGTGCAGTCTGTTTCCAGTTCTTGGCCTTTGTGAGAAATGTTGAAAAAACATCTTTATCTTTGTGCCTTTATTGTCTTTATATGTCGGTATTCTATCTGTAAGATGACTGTAAGAATTATTTTTGGGTGGATATTACTAAATTGCCTTCCAAAGGGCTGTCATACTTCATTCTCAATAACAATATGAGATCACTTGCCATCAGACTCTAGAATTTAGATAGTATGTCACTGTCCTTGAAGTCTGCATTTCACTATGAGTGTTACTGCGCACATTTTTTCATATTTGCTCATTTAGATTTAGTCTTCTGTGAATTATCTATTCTTACAATTTGCGGTTTTTAATATTTTGTTCTTTTCAGCTTGTAAGAGCTCTTGTATATTATCATCTACATTATATTATTTTAAAAGAATTATTCTTTTAACTTTTAATGATATCCTTTCTCATCCAAAAGTTTTAATCTGTTTATTCTAACTTCTTTCATAACACCTAGATTTTAATCAGGAAAATCTCCTTGTTTCCTAGATAATATAGTTTCTTAGAGATTTTTACAAGTCTTTTGGGTTTTGTTGTTGTAGAGATTTATTTTATGATGTTAGGGTTTACTTTTCTTTTCTACCCAGTTTTGCCCAAACTGTTTTGAAATAGTCTATGTTTTATCTGCACGATTAAACTCTATGTTTGTCCTATATTAACATAACATTAATAAAGATAACTAATTCTGGGTTCATGATTCATTTAAAAACTTCTGCATACTTAACTGCAAAGCAATAGTATATTGATTTTGTTTCAGTGGTCTTATTATAAATTTTCTCAGTTGAGGTTCTGCAAAACGTTGCTAGGTTTCCACGAGAGATTGTGATTAGTGAAACGGTGGTTATTTATATTTTGGATGCTGTGCAATGCTAACCTTGCCAGTAGTGAACATTGACCGAATGGTACCATTGGAATTATTACTACGAGTGTATCAGCCTGTGTGACAGCCTATGTAGGAAGAGCCATTTCATTTGGTTCAACCTATTCCCAGTTTCTAGCACAAGGTAAGGGAGCCTGCTGATGACTAATCTCCGCTCTATCAGGGGAGAGTAGAACAAAGAGTATGGTGACAATGCCAGGTTCTCCCTCTAAATTACTTCCCTCAACCTTCCCTTGAAGGAGCTTTGCCAGTATAACAAAATTTGAGAGAAAGAGTCAATGTGAAAAAGGGATGCTTACCTACCAGGACTTAATCACCCCTCTGTATTTTGCTGTTAAGTTTGGCAAAACGAGGATTGTATTGAAGTTTGATTCTTCTTACAATTTTATCGCTTATCACGCCCTTCTATTTTCTATCTTGTTGGCCTTTGTGTTAAAACATGTCTGGCTACACGACATAGTGATGCTTAAAGATAAGGTAAGACGTGGAAGAGGATTTCAGCTGACAGCGATTCTGATAGACGAATGATGAAGAATCACGACTTACGAATGCAGCAAAGGCTCCAGCAAAACTTAAAAGTCACAGCCATCAGGCAGAGAAAGCTACTGGCTATTTTACATAGCTAGTATATTCTCGGATCAGAGTAAAGTTGTGTTTTTAAAAAGTCCTACTCTGTCAAAGGCCTCAGGAATCAAGTTCTATAGTAACTGAAATTATTGCTCAGAAAAGGAAAGTCCTACAGCTGGTAAGAAACTAATAATGTCAGCATGTAAAATCATAGTAAGTAAAATGTTTAGACAGGATGGAGTATGAGAAATTGAAGGCTCCAGTCTCGAAACAGTACAGTGAGTTGACATATTGATGACATGTCACATCATACTGAGAGGTTTTGTGTAACATACTGAAAAACAACAGTTTCTCTGCAGATTGATGAGTCAACAGACTTCACCAATAAATGTCATGATGGAGCATTATAACATTTGTAAATGATGGTGAAATTTAAGAAAAGGATTTTTTCTGCTGCAAAGAATTGCCTACAACTACCAAGTGCCAGGGTAAATGTAACTATTTGTCTACATATCTAGAAACAAAAGTCTTATCTTGGAAGAATTGAGATGTTGCCCTCTATCAATTGTTGACTCTATGAAAGGTTTTGCCTCTCTTGTAAAAAAAAAAAAAAAAAAAAAAAAAACAACAACAACAAAATGAAAACCGATGCTGTTGTAAGACACTGCTCTCTGCAGAGAAATACTGGTATCAGTATCTGAACAGATGAAATAAAAAATTCTGGATGTCACAAAAGAGATTCTCCTGAAAATTAATCTTTACATCATAGGCCAGAGTAGCTTCAGAGTAGAAAGCTGTATTCAGAATATACACATCAGTTTTGTTAAATTAAAGCCAGTACGGAAGCTGGGAATAGATTTCAGTTATTATCCATTTGGAGAAAAGTGGTGGCACCAATGATGAAATATATTCGGCATTTAGATCTTGAAACTGGTAAAGATCAATTCTGGACCTGGAAGACATGAAGATGTATTCCTGTTAATCGTTTTCTTTTAGAAATTTCATTTTTTTGTCTCATTATCAGTATAATCCTTGAACTTTAGTCTAAGACTTATAGACACTTTGCAGTATGGGTTTGGTTTTTTTTTTTTTTTTTTTTTTTGTACAGAGAGTGGTGTCATGTGACTTTTGTTTTGACTCACCTGTATTTTGAGGCTAAGTTCTGTGCTGTGCAGGGATGCCGCCTCATTACCGATTTCCAGACTTTAGGCCTCCCGTGTTCCTTTAGCAGAAATGTTGAATCATTCTCCTGAGAGATTTCTTGGAACAGTCTTATTTTTTTTTCTTTTTAAGTTTGCTATTTATATCTTCAATAAAGTAAACTTTTTTCTTGATCTGTCCATTTGGAAAATACAGAGGCAAATAGGAATAGTCCAAGTATTTTCCCCAGTGTTCAGCCCCGAATCTGCCTTGGAGTTCGTGACATTTGAGAGACAAAGCCTGCATTATCCTCTTGCCTTAAAGTCATCAAACATAAGGCGAGATAAGACTGCTTAGAGATCTTTTCTGAAAGTCCTTAAAAAATCAGAAGTACTGAGGTATAATTCAGACAAATATTTGTCCTATAGTTTGAGTCTGACACATACACACTACCGTATAACCACAACTTTCATCCTCAACATTTTCTTCATGGCCCATTAGAGCCGTCAGCCTTTATCCCCATCAGTTTCTGGTTTCTGTACCTACCGCTTGCCCGTTCTAGAATGTCCTACAAATTGAATCACACAGATAGGTAGCCTTTTGACTCTGACTTCTTTCAAATAGTATAATGTATTTGAGATTCAACGACGTTGAATGTGTTTGTAGTTTATCCCTTGGCTTTGGTAGGCAGGACTTGTTTTTAAGGAGGTGCCATCATTTGTTAATCCATTCACCCAGTGATGAATATTTATTGGGCTTTTTCTAGGTTTTGGTGAATATGAATAAATCTGCTATAAATATTCATGTACAGACTTTGGGTAAACATATGTTTTCATTTATCTTATATAAATATCAGGATTGCTGGGCTGTATGGAAATTGTATGTTTGACTTTTAAGAAACTGCTGACTTGTGGGGCGTCTGGGTGAGTCAGTCAGTTGAGTGACTGACTCTTGATTTCAGGTCATGACCTCTGTGCCCTGGGATTGAGCCCTGCATCAGGCTCTGCCCTCGGCAGGGCCTCTGCTTGAGGATTCTCCCCCTCGCCACTGCCCTTCCATCCATTTGCACTCTTCCTCTCTCTCTCAAATAAATAAGTCTTTTTTTTTTTCAAATAAATAAATCTTAAAAAAAAAAAAAAAAAAGAAGGTGCTGAATGGTGTTTGGGAGTGGCCATGTTACTTTGCACTCTCACCAACAGCGTATCATAGTGCTAGTTGCTCCACAGCCATTCCAGTGTTGTTTGCTTTCTCTTGTGTTATGGATCTTTGTATCTTTTTTTGATACACATATTTTGCCCATTTCTTAGGTCTTCAGTTCTGTTATAATTGGGTTGTAAGGATTCTTGACATGTCCTTGATACAAGTCCTTTGTTAGATATAGATTGTGCCATTATCTTCTTATATCCTGCTCTTTATCTTTTCATTTTAACTACATTTTTCAAAGGACAGAAGTTTTAAATTTTGATGAGGTACCATTTATCAATATTTTCCTTTAAAGTTCATGTTTTTCTTTATATGTAAGAAGTTTTTGCTTTAAGAAAGGTCATAGATTTTCTCTTTTTTGAACTTTGATCAAAACTTTTGATAGATTTTCAGTATAGCTCTATGATTTACTTTCAGAAATATTGTGTATCTGGTGTGATGACTGGGTGACGGGTTATTTTTGTATATGATGCCAGATAATTACAGCGTGGTTTGTTGGGACACAATCCTCTCTGTTGAATTGTTGTAGCAGCTTTAGCAAAATTCATTTGAGCTCATATAAGTGTATGTTTGGCTTTTTCCTTCTGTTTCACTTGTCTATATGTTCACCTTCTACCAGCATTATAGTATCTTGACTATTGTTGCTTTGTAGATGATCTTAAAATCTGGCTTTGAGACTTACACATATTATAGGCTTTATGAATATTACAAAGCAACTAGAGGTTTGATACATTATTGTTGGGAGCAGATAACTTTCTTATAAATATTGTAACTATTCTAAGTAATTTCCTTTTCCACATAAATGTGATGATATTTATTTTTATTTTTTATTTTTAAATTTAATTTTATTTATTTATTTAGCTTTTTGGTGATGATATTTAAAATTTATACAAAATCTGCAGTACTTTTAAGAAGATGATGTTAAACCTATAGGTTAAATTTGGAAGAATTAAGGTCTTAATAATAAGTATTTAAAACCATGAAGTTGTGTCTTTAGCATCTATTATTTTTATTTCACTTATTAATAATTTTTATTTCCAATATATATGTTTTACATGTTTTGCTAGATATACTCCTAAGTGTTTCATCTCTTTTCCAAGACTATTTTAATGGTAATTTTAAAAATTGAAATGTAATTAACATACAGTGGTATGTTTCAAATGTATAATAAATTCAACAATTCTATACATTACTCAGTGTAATTCATCATAAGTTGTACTCGTAACCCCCGTATCTATTTCACCTCTCCTCCTTACCCACCTCTATTGACTCTAGCAACACCAGCTGCTTCTTGTATTCAATAGTCTGTTTTTTTGTCTCTTTATTCATTTGTTTTGTTTCTTAAATGCCACATATGAGTGAAATTACATGCTATTTGTCTTTGTCTGAATTATTTACTTAATGTTATAGCCTCTAGGTCCATCCATGGTGTTGCAAATGGGAATATCTCATGGTTTTATATAGGTGAGTAGTAGTCCATTGTGTGTATGTGTTTGTGTGTGTGTGTGTGTGTGTGTGTGCGCGCGCTCATCTACTGATAGACAGTGGGGTTGCTTTCATATCTTGGGTATTGTAAATAATGCTGTAATAAACATGGCCATGCATATTTATTTTCAAATTAGCATTTTCATTTCTTTGGGTAAATACCCAGTAGTGGAATTATTGTTCTTTAATCTTTGTTTCTTTTCTTCTATTGGTTTTGGGTTTTGTTCTTTTAGCTCCTTTACACTTAAGCTTAGGTTGTTTGATATTTTTCTTGTTTCCTGAGGTAGGCCTATGTTGCCACAAACTTTCCTCCTAGAATAGCTTTTTCCGCATCCCAAATCTTCTGGACCATGTGTTTTCATTTCCATTTATCTCCATGTATTTTTAAATTTCCTCTTTGATTCTTTGGTTGACCAATTTATTGTTTAGTAGCATGTTATTAGCTTTCGTGTACTTGTGCTTTTTTTCCCAGATTTTCTTGTGATTGTTTTCTAGTTTCATACTGTTGTGTTTGGAAAACATTCATGATGTGATTTCAATCTTTTTGAATTTATTAAGACTTGCTATCCAGTCTAATATGTGACCTACTCTGTAAAACATTCATGTACACTTGAAAAGAATTCATATTTGGATAGAATGTTCTGTCTTTATATGTTAGGTCTATCTGGTCTAATGTGTCATTCAGTCTCTTTTCCAATTTTTTTTTTTTTTTTTTTTTGAGCAGCGGTGGGAGGACCAGCCCCCCGCCCCCTCCCCCCACGTCTCTGTTTTCTTATTGCTTTTCTATCTGAATTATCTATCTATTGATATTAGTGGCATGTTAAAGTCCCCTATTATACTGTATTACTCAATTTTTCCTTTATTTGTTTATAGTTGCTTTATGTATTTAGGTGTTCCCATGTTGGCTGCATAGGTATTTACAATTATATCCTCTTGTTTGATTATATCCTCTTGTTGGATTGTTCACTTTATTATTTGTAGTGTTCTTCTTTGTCTTTTGTTACGGTCTTTGTTTTAAAGTCTATTTTTTTCTGGTAAAAGTATCACTGTCTCAGCTTTCTTTTTGCTTCCATTTTTATGATATCTTTTTCTATTCCTTCACTTTTAATATTCATATGTCTTTAAGTCTGAAGTGAGTCTCTTGTAGGGTCTTGCATTTTTATCCATTCAGTCACCCTGTGTCCTTTGATTGGAGTATTTAGTCCATTTACATTAAAGTAATTACTGATGGGTGTGTCCTTATTGCCATTTTGTTACTTGTTTTATGTATTTGTGTTTGTAGTTCTCTCTTCTTTCTCTTACTCTCTTCCCTGTGTTTTGATGGCTTTCTTTGGTGTTAGATTCCTTTCTCTGTGTTTCCTGTATCTAAAATAGGTTTTTGATTTGTGGTTACCATTAGGTTCATAATAACATATGTAGAGTGGTCTATATTAAACTGATGGTCAATGTCTATGGCAGTCTGTATTAAGTTGATGGTCACTTAGGTTTGAACTCATTCTAAAAGTACTAAATTTTTACTCTTCCCCCATTTTTTGTATATGATATCATACTTTGCATCCTTTTATTTTGTGAATACAAACCAAGTTTTGTAGATATAATTGATTTTACTGCTTTATGTTTTTACCTCTATACTAATTTTATATGATTAATCTTACTTTTATTACATTATGCATTATCTTGAAATCTTTCCATTCATAATTTTCTTACTCCTAACTATGACCTTTTATTTCCACTCAAAGAATTCCTTTTAATCTCTTATAAGCCCTCTTTAGTGATGATAAACTCCTTTAGCTTTGTTTATTTGAGAAACTCTTTATTTTTCCTTCAATTCTGAATGATTACCTTGCCAGGTAGAGGATATTTGATTGCAGATTTATTTTTCTTCTTTCAGCGCTTTGAATATATCATGCTACTATCTTCTGCCCTGCCTGCAGTTTCTGCTGGAAAATAAGCTGATGATCATGGCAGTGGGAGGCTTGTATAAATGGTAAATTTGGTTTTAATTTTACTTTGCAATTCTTCATTGCCTATCTGGAAATACAATTGATCTATGTATCCTAACAACTAGCTTAACTCACTTATTGGTTCTAAAAGCTTGTAGATTTTTTGGATTTCCTACTAATATAATCAGATATTCTATAAATATAGACAGTTTCATTTCTTCTTTTCTGTATTAAATTTGTTATTTCACTGACTAGAGCTTCCACTATGCTGCTGAATAGAAATAATGAGAGCATATTTGCATTGATCCCAGTTTTAATGAAAGAGCATTACCATTTTTAAGGTGGGCATTTGTTATTGATGTTAAACTTTTCTTGTCTTCTGATATAAGCAGGTAATACTATGTACTTTCCTCTAAGCCCAAATTTGACTATATTCACCAACATTTGACATGTGTGACTTAACAGAAAACATTTTCTAGTTTCTCTTGTGATTTACTCTGTAATCCTTGGATATTTGTTAATTTACTATTTAAATTTGTCTTTTTGATTTCTAGTTTATTCCATTTTGCTCACTTTAAATCTTTTACATTTGTTGAAGTTTATTCTTCCAATTTTTTGGGCCCAGAATATGTACTATTTTAGTGAACATTCATTGTGCACTTAGAAATAGTATCCTATGTTGTTGTTTAGGTATATTGTATTATAATTGTCAAGCAGGTGAAGTTGGTTGATAGTGTTCAGTTCTTCTATGTCCTTATTGATTTTTGTTTTTTTGTTTGTTTACTTGGGAGGAGTTCTGAAATCTTCAACTGTGATTTTGCCTTTCTCTGCTTCTCCCATGAGTTCTTTTTTTAAATTTTTATAAAGATTTCACTTATTTATTCATGAGAGACACACACACACACACACACAGAGAGAGAGGCAGAGACACAGGCAGAGGGAGAAGCAGGGAGCCTGATGGGGGAGTCGATCCAGGGACCACCACAATCATGCCCTGGGCTGAAGGTGGCACTAAACCACTAAGCTATCCACTTTCCCATGAGTTCTGTAGTTCTAGCTTGATGTGATTTTTTTTTTTTTTTTTTTTTTTAGGTGCATGCTGATTTAGGTGCATGCTGATTTAGCATTTTTAGAGCTTTATTATGAAGTGACCCTTTGTCATTGTGTAATATGTCTCTATATACCCAGCAGGATTCCTTGTATATGTGTCTATATACCCAGCAGGATTCCTTGTTTTTGAAGTCTTTGATATTAATTTAGCTTTCCAGTTTTTTTTAATTACTGATAGCATGTCCATCCTTTTCAGTCATTTTGCTATTAACTTACCTATGTTTTTATTTCTTTTTAATATAAGAGAATATACTTCAATTTTGCTTTGTTCTGAGATTTTCTTCCTTTTAATTTCATACTCTTTTTCCTTTAATGTAGTCATTTATATAGTTGGGCTTAAATTATTTTGATAGCTTTTTATATCTGTCCTATTCTTTGTTCCATTTTCCCTCCTATCCTGCCTTTATCTGTTTTGTATTTTGTGATTTATTCTCCATTGTTGTTATATGCTTTTTTTTTACATTTTTAGTTCTAAAGTTTAAAATATACATCTTTAGCTACATTTATAACTTTTCAGTCTATCTTCAAATAATATACCACTTCATATGTAATCTTTGAGTCTTACAGCAGTGTATTTCCAATTACTCTTCTACTTTTAAACTTTTTTCATATATTTTACTTTTAAATACAGTATACCTTGCTTGAAATAGACAAAAGAATAACAATAATGTATTGAAAATACATTGGAAATATAGGAAAAGTTTTTTATATTTCATTTTACTTTTATAATTCCTGATTTTCATTATTTGTTTAGATTGAATTTCTGTCTAGCATCATATTTCTTCTGCCTGAAGAACTTCTTTAATATTAGAGTTCTGTTATAAATGAGTTATCTTAGGTTTTGTCTGATAAAGACTTTATTTTGCTTTCATTTGGAAAAAGTATTTTTGCTGGGTATAGAATTTTGTTAGTTTTTTTTCTTTGGATATTTAAAAACTTAATTGTTTTCTGGCTTGCATGATTTCCAACAAAACATATTCTGTAGCTATTTTTGTTTTTCTCTATGTAATGTGTCTTCACAACTTCATCTTTGCTGGGAGAATTTTTATTTTGTCTTTGTTTATAAGTTTGACTAGGACATGTCTTTTTTTTCTCTTTTATTTATATACATATTTAGCTTGATTAGAGTTCCTAAAGTTTCCTGAATATATGGTTTGATGTCTTTCTATACTTTTATTTAATTTTCTGCATTATATTTTTAAATGTATTTTATGCCCTATTTACTTTCTCTTATCTCTCTGGGATTAAATATTATAGGTATCTTCTAATATTATCCCACAGCTCTTGGAATATATTTTATTTTCTTCAGTCCTTTTTCTTTTTCTTTTTCTTTTTTTTTTTTTTTTTTTTGGTAATTTATATTAACTTATCTTCAAATTCACTCCTTGTTTCCCTTTTGGTGTTGAGTCTACTAATGAGGTCATTAAAAGATAGTTCTTCCTATTCTTATTTCTAGCTTTTTAATTTAGAGTTCTCATCTCTCTTTTGATGTTCTCCATGTGACTATGAATTTTTGTCAATCTTTCCTGCTATATTCTTTAATTATAGCTTTTTTAAAGTTTCTGAGGGCTTCAACATCTAGGCCATCCTTGGGTCTGATAGTGTCATTTGCTTTACATCTCTTTACAGTTGAGTGAGCTTCTCTTTCTTTTCTCTGTCATACTTTTGATTGAATGCCTATGCCCCTGTGTAGAACAGTATATAAGACAATATATGATAAATAACCCTTGAAATGGGCACAACTTTCTTGCCATAATCTGAGTGTGGGGAGTTGAGTCTGTCAGCAGCTGAGCTAATTGTGGTATTGTTTTATTGTTACCTTCATTGCTCTACAGGCCTCAAATCCCTATGATGGAGAGCTGCTTTTCCCTTATATTTAGAGTATGGGCTGCATTTCTGGATGGTATTTATCAGTACTCCTGTTCCTTCTCCTTTTTCAGCAGTACCTCTGTGCCTTTGCCATGGGGAGAGTTTATCTCTGTGCTATTATTCTTTCTTCATCATAATTGGAGCAGCCTCTGTGCATATGGGTCTTAGAAATGAGTATTTTTCAATTTTTTTGTTTTACCTTATCTGGATAACCAAACTCTTCCTTATATCTGTACTCAGTTTTGCACAGGACATTCCTCTTCTCCCCCAGCAGTTATAGACTTCTGCTTGTTATCTGTAGATAAATCAGAGCTCCTTCCCCAGGAGTAGAGGGTTTTTTGATCTGCTACTGTTTTCTAGTCATAATAGATCTTTGTGTCCCGAGGATGACAAATCTATTGCCCTTCCTCAAGTGGTTACAATGCTGTGTAGCAGAAACGGTTATTGTAGCAGGCAGGGCTGCATGTCTACTTGCTAACAGCCATGGATTAATTTTTGCATTCTGTACCACTGAGGAGAACTCTTTCTAGGCTTCTAGTTCTTCTGAGCACCTAACTGAGGCCCATGGAAAAAGTCTTCCAAATGAATGCAGTTTTCACTTATGTCTGGTGCCTCCATCTATTCTAAAATAACATGTTAATCTGCATGTGGCCTTTTATAATACATCACCTTTTTAACTGATTAGCATTACATTTTAACTGCTTATATGGTAGCCATCTGTGTCTTCTATCCTGTGCTAAAGGTACAACTCTTTTTGTGCTTTGTTTATCCTTGGAGGGGCTTATTCCTTTTTGGCTTTCAGATTACTTGGTTGCTTCACAAACTTATCCTTCTGATGAGGTAAAAAAGTTATGATTTTGTAGATTGTGCAGCTTTTTCTCATTGTTAGATTATGAATGATGTTCTCGAAAGCTTTTTATATCCTAAGTGGAAGATTTTTGCTATAGTGAATTGAACTGTAATTAATGAATGCTATCATATAAATAAGTTGTAAAATGACTCTGCCTAGACAAGAACCTGGAGAGTTAGGTTTTTCTTAGTAGGTGAAGCTAAGACTCCCACTTCTGTAAAATTAATACTTTGAGTTTTGAAATTGAGAGGAAACAAATCCCTGCATATCTACTTGCATTTGTAATACCCATAGATACAGGATATTTTATTTTTTTAATATTTTATTTATTAATGAGCGACACACAGAGAGAGAGAAGCAGAGACACAAGCAGAGGGAGAAGCAGGCTCCATGCAGGGAGCCCGATGTGGGATTTGATTCTGGGTCTCCAGGATCATGCCCTGGGCTGAAGGCAGCGCCAAACCGCTGAGCTACCGGGGTTGCCCTGATACAGGTGATTTTAAAGTTGGAATTCAAAAATATAAAATCATGTCTGATAGAGGCTCCTCCAGAGAGAGTTGTTTCTGGATCAATACCTGAATTTATTACAAAGATCTCAGTTATTGGAGCCAGGGAGGAAGAGCATTGTGGGGAATGCTCAGGGAGGATTATTGATTATGGCACAACACAGATGGTTTGGGACACCATCTTGATCTAATCTTTGGCATGATAGGCATATGTAAAGAAATACTACTATATATGGAAGGAGATGAACCACCAAAGAGTCATAACTCTGAGTACCAAAACAATTTTGCTGTGGGGCATTCTTTCGTGAGTTTCATCTGAAGAGGGGGAAGTGTATGTTCTTATTGTAAGGTGATTACTTGGATTAATTGGCAGAAATCTAGAAAGAATTAGGACTATAAAAGTCATGAGTGAGACTCCAGGGCTAATAATGCAATAACTTCAGTGACTTCGTTGTAGAACTGCTAGGGCTTTTGGCACAGCCGTTAGCAACTCTGGATGCTAACCTCTTCAGCCAGCAGCCCTGGAAACCTCCACCAAAGACAGGGTTACTCAAAGATCTGCATTTACAGACTTTGGCCCTAAAAGAAGGGCCTCAGAATATGTTCTACCAAATAAATGAAGATGAGCAGGAATAGTGACTAGTTCATGTATATATTTAAGCAGCGCTGAAGATTTGAGGGTGAGGAGATCCCTAGGAAGTGCTGAAATCTCTGTCAGTAAAGCTGCTTGTTCCCTGAGTCATTTTAATTTGGTCATAAAATCCACTTGAATACTCAAGCCAGTGACATACAAAGGGTATTTGTATTTCAAGATTAAAGAATCTACACAAAGTCTAATAACCGCCCCTGACATCCCTTCAGGATACAGACTGTGTTATTTATAATTGCATCTAGGATCTAATCGGCTACCTGACGCTGATAGTTTTTTTTTTTTTCATTAAGTGTTTACCGAATAAAGAATGCCCATAAACTTAAAGAGAATGTAATTTGATATTTTGAGAATATTTATTAATCAGGGCTTTTTTACTTGAGTAGTGAGATACTAGGAAAAACATTCTATAAGTGAGAATACTGTCATTTCTATCAATTGCCTATGTGTTTGCTTATACAGGTAAAATATTTAAAAGTATAAAGATTGTAACATTTCTAAAGCTGGCCTGATAGTAACTACTGTGGCTTAGAAGTTTAACAACTTTTCATGCCTGTTTATGGTCCATGAACTGTATCTGTGGTCAGATCTAACGGCTCAGGCGCTACCGAGGACTGTGGAATCCTATCAGCATCTATAGACTCATTTGACCATTGGGATCCATTGATTCTAAAGAAGTGGATTCAGAGTTTCTAGGAACAACAAAAAAAAAAATGTCATGAAAAAAAGTGCATTCCTAATGCATTTGGTATACAGCAGCGAAGATTTTCTCCCATGATTACCCCACGAGGGGAAAGTGAAGGAAACCTCTTCACAGCCTAAGACAGGAGTTGGCAAACTGCAACTCTTAGGACAACTCTACCTCCAGCCTTTTTTTGTAAATACAGTTTTTATTTATTTATTTTTTTAAGGTGGGGGAGGAGCAGAGGGAGCGAGAGACTCTTAAGCAGGTTCCAGGCTCAGTGTGCAGCCTGATGCAGGGCCGGATCTCACAGCCTCGACATCATGGTCTGAGCCCAAGTCAGGCAGACACTTACCTGCTCGAGGCGCCCAGTTCCCTGTAAATGAAGTGTTATAAGAACACAGGTGTCCTTGTCTGCTTATGGGACCACGGAGGAGCTGAGCTGCAACACAGACCGTCCGGCTTCTAATACCTAGAAGGTCTACTATCTGGCCATTCTCAGGAAACTTTACCCATTTCTGCTCTAAGACCAACCAACTATATTCTTGGGTGTGTGTGTTGTGAACCTTAGAAATAGGTATTTTACCAGCAAAATGATTTTATTCAGGAATAGGAGAATTGCAGTTTGGGACCTGCAAACTGTGGGAAACCATAGACCAGTCCAGAGAACAGAGGAGAGGAATATTGCTTTGTAGGGAAAAGGGAGGAGTTGGGAACGGCTGCCTTGAGGAGGGTCTGTTGGAGGAAGGCAGGAGTCCAGGGTGGTGGTAGCTTCTTAGTGGCTGAATTGTGGCAGTTTCGCACTGGCTAGGCTGACAAGGGGAAACCTTCCTTTTTGTGTGTGTGTGTGTGCTGGGGTAATAAAATGAACTACTTCTCACCCAGGAATGTGGCATAAGCTGTAATAGCAAGTAAGTGTGTGAGAGCCTCCCCTTCAGGGCTCCCAGGCTGCATTTCACAGGAGGTTTCTTTTATTTATACCTAGTTTCTTTTTATGTGTATAGGGTTTCCAGAGAGAGTATTATGCCCAGAAATAACAGAGATAGACTTTGCAGGGAGGGTTTGGTGTTTATGGCCCAAAAGAAACTTGGCATCTTATATGCTGACATTTGAGTTAATTAATGTACAAATTTGGGTCTAAATGTGATCTGGTAGATACATACACGGGAAGGCCTTGGGACATTTGGGGTACATATCTGTAAATAGAAAATCAGGGATTCTTAGCATCTTGCAATAGACTCTGCTTCACAATGGGCTCCTTAAGAGAACTCTACCAAGATTTTTTTTTATGGCTATAAATAAAAGTTCAGGATGCTAGGATACCTTGGATCAAATATTAATAAAATGTGCTTGAGAGCGTGAATGTCTATCAGCAAAATAGAGGGGGAATGTTATCTGGACCCGGCGGAGAGACTTCAGAGGAAACCAGCAATGGAGATTGCTCTAGGAGGCAGAGGAGAGTATTTTTCACAACTACAGTTGAGTGAAATGAAAATGCCTAGCTTTGTCCCTCGATGGCGAGGGCTGGGGAACGATCAATCTTGTCAGCACCTGAATACTATTTTGCTGGCGGACTTTAATTACATGGGCTAGACAGCTTGTAAGGGGGAACAAAAAAAAAAAAGTTGAGAATCTCTATTCTGGGGTAAATTTCCTAAGCAGCGTGTGAGAGGTGTACGCAGACATCCTGTTGACAAAATATTTTGTGCAAGTGCCTCCCACACACAGCTTTAAAATGTTACCCCTATGTGTTTTCCATTCCTGCTGCTATTCAAGTAACAAATGTCTGCAGCTTCTTAATCTGTTTCTTTCTCTCCCTTGCCCCATGACTCCTCCAAGAAACATTAGCAACTATTGCATTCATCTCCTTATGCCATTTCATGCAATTTCAAAATGACTGTACACTTAATCTGAGTCCTAAGTTTTTCTAAGAAGTTTTCTGGAAGGTGAGCTAAACTAAACGAACCACAGGCATGTCACGTTAGTATAATATACTTTTTAAGGTGTTGACGTTCCCATCTTCATTGAAAACGTTACTTCTTGAGTATCTTTTGTGTGTTTTAAATATTTTCAGGGAGCATTGGGGAGACACACAGCTTGATATTATGAAATGACCATAAGGTGTCTCCTCTAAGATCTAATGTTCTAACGACGTAATCCTTCTTCAGGGACTGCAGTGTTTTTCTTGTCTCTCTGTTAAGTGAACCATCATGTTGGTCAAAGTGTCTCTGCAGTTTCTGGAAGCTCTCTGGACACTGAGAACCCCTGAAAATGCGGTAACAGGGAAATTCAGGTCGTTCCTTCACTCGTCATTCAGCCAATAGGCTTTTATTGAGCACATGTAGTGTACGTGCTAGAAGTGTGTGTGTGCTGATGCGGAACAAGCGTCCAATGGAAAGAACCTAGACCTTGGATTCAGGAAGAGTTGAGGGTGGAATCCTGCCTCTGCCCCTGCAGGCTGTGGGCCTTCGGGCCCCATGTGTGGCCTGCTGAACGTCAGATCCGGCCCATCTCCTCTTCACCTAAGTGGACGTGAGGATTAGAGCACTATGTAGAGCATGACACACGGCAGGCGCTCAGCCTAGGCAAGTTACGTCTACCCTTGTCTTCGTGGAAAGCACTCTAATGAAATTCTGGGAGAGACAGTGACATAGTGTGGGCTGCAGTCTTGTGGTAAGACACCTGGATTTGAATCCACACTTGAGCACCTTAGGCTCTAGTGGGGTCTCAGATGACTAGGCCTAACTGCGGTTGCAGAGAAAACATAAATTCTTTAGTTGGCCTGTAACTGGTTAAACCTCCTAATGGATGTAGTGGTCAGTGCTGAATGTCCAACAGAATTTAGCTTTAAAGCTCAGGCTAGGCGATAACTTGCATAGTCTCATTAGATCAAACTGGTTCTCCAATTGTGATGAACGTCGGAAGGATTTAGGATGACGGAGTGTGAACCTCACCTCTAGGGCTTCTGCTTTGGTGGGTCTGGGAAAGCCTGAGAGTTTGCATTTTTTAACCAGGCCCCAGCTGAGGCTGATGCTACTGGTTAGGGGCCTGCATTTTGAGAACTCTGCTTTATATAATGTTTAGTCTTTAAAAAAATGCTTTTATTTTCTCCTGCTGTTTGAGATCTTCCTATCCAGCTTATTTAAAAACATAAGTGACAAACCCTATTTGAGTTAATTCTGAATATGTACTAATATTTGTATGTGATTATAGATTGATATATATTTATATAAAATAATATATAATGTATTACACATAACATATTAACATTTGTGATATTAAACTTAGGCCATGACAAAAACTTGAAGACAGTATTTAAAAACTTGGGTTTATCCATATAGAACATTTAAAATGCCATTTTTATCTCATGACTTTATTTAAAAATGTTTTTGACTTTTATTTTTATTAAGCCTTTTAATTCCAGTAGAGTTAACAACCTACAGTGTCATATTAGTTTCAGGTGTACAATATCGTGATTCAACAATCCTGCACATGGCTCAGGGCTCACCATAAGTGTACTATTTAATCCCTATCACCTATATAATCCACCCCCGCCCCGTAACTATCAGTTCGTTCTTTGTAGTTAAGTCTGATTTCTAGTTTGTCTCTTTATTGCTTTTGTTCATTTGTTTTCTTAAATTCCCCTTATGAATAAAATCATATATTTATCTTTCTCTGACTGATTTTGCTTAGCATTATTCTCTCTAGCTTCATCCATGTCGTTGCAAATGGCAAGATTTCTTTTTTTTTTTTTTTTTACGTCTGAGTAATATTCCAGGGTGTGTGTGTCTGTGTGTGTGTGTGACACACCAGATCTTCTTTATCCATTTATCTATCCATGGACACTTGTGCCGCTTCCATAGTTTGCCCGTAATAAATAATGTTGCAATAAACATAGGGATGCATGTATCTATTTAGATTAGTTTTTTTAATCATTTGGTTGCTTTTCTGTTTTTGTTTTTGTTTTGTTTTGTTTTTTGTAAATACCTAGTAGCATGATTACTGGATTGTAGGGAAATTCTATTTTTGACATTTTAGGGAACCTCAACAGAACACAAGGGTTTCTGTTTCCTCCCCATCTTCACTAACACTTGTTGTTTCTTGTATTTTTGATTTTTGCCATTCCAACAGATGTGAGGTGATCTCTCATAGTTTGATTTGCATTTCCCTGGTGATGGGTGGTGCTGAGCATCTCCTCATATGTCAGTTAGCCATCTGTATGTCTTCTTTGGGGTAATGTATGTTTACATCTTCCCATTTTTAATTGGATTGTTTGTTTTCTGGATATTGAGTAGTATGAATTATTTATATATATATATATTTTTTTAATTTTTATTTATTTATGATAGTCACAGAGAGAGAAAGAGAGAGAGAAGCAGAGACACAGGCAGAGGGAGAAGCAGGCTCCATGCACCGGGAGCCCAATGTGGGATTCGATCCCGGGTCTCCAGGATCACGCCCTGGGCCAAAGGCAGGCGCCAAACCGCTGCGCCACCCAGGGATCCCTATTTATATATTTTGGATAATAACCTTCTATTGGATATGTTATTTGCAAGCATCTTCTCCCATTCTATAGATTGCCTTTTAGTTTTCTTGATTGTTTCCTTTGTTGCGCATGACTTTAAAATAGTATAATTTGTATTTGTTCGTTTCGGTAGCATTATAAGCCCATGACACATTAAGTGTTCAATTTTTTTCCAGTGAAATATAATTATTATTTTTGCTTTTGTCCTTTATTTGAGACCCTTATTCTTTTGAGCACTATTCAGATATCTTTAAAAGCACTTTTGCTGTTTAGCATTAAGATATTCTAGGCACGGTTTGGTTTTATACATGTCCAAAACATGGATTCCAGTAGTATTAAGGATAAAAGTTGTATGTTTTAGGAGTATGCATTAGTTTGTGTAATAGAACTGGCAACATTTATTGAAAGTCATATATTCTTATTGATATATCTATTTATTAAATCATTCTATTTTTTTAAGATTTTATTTATACATTCATGAGAGACACAGAGAGAGGCAGAGACACAGGCAGAGAGAGAAGCAGGCTCCTTGCAGGGAGCCTGATGTGGAACTTGATTCCAGAACCTGGGATCATGCCCTGAGGCAAAGGCGGACGCTCAACTGCTGAGCCACCCGGCTGTTCCTCATTCTAATTTTTGAAGCCATTTCTCATTTTCTTCTAATATTTTAAAAGCTTATTTTTTTTGTTTTGAATATATCATCTTTATCTCTATCATAAGTTTTTCATTAATTTTAACCTATATTCTATCATTGAAAATAACACGATTAATTTAGAATGTTACCATATTTCCTTGAATCTAAGATGCCACATATTGTCATAAGAAAATCATGCTATATGGATATTATATTTTATAAATGCAGCTGCTATCTCACATTGTACACAAACATCACTTTAGGTGTGTAGTAGGCCTCAATATGAAAGGGAAAGTATAACAGAGCTTCTAGAAAAATAACCTTCAGATATAGAGGTAGTAAAATACCAAGTAGAATGCAAAAACATTAATCATAAAAGGGCATCACTATATTGAACTACATTAAAATTAGGATCACCATTAACAAAACAAAAAGGCAGACCACAAAATGGGAGAGACTATTTATGTTTCATATAACTGAAAAGTATTCATATCTAGAATATATAACCGTTCTCCAAATCGATAAGAAAAGAGGGAGGCAACCCACTTATAAAATCTTCTATGTAGACAAAAGACTTGAGGAGGTTTTTTTGTTTTTGTTTTTGTTTTTTTTTTTTAAGACTTGAACAGTTACTTCACACATACAAAATCAAAATGACCAAGATGTGTGAGCTATTTTGACTCTTAGTTGTAGTAGGGAAATGCAAAATTAATACTACAGAATTTCAGTTCATACTCCCAAGAAAGGCTAAATTTGACTGAAATACCAACTCTTGGTACAGATGTCGAGCTACTAGAATTCTTGTTCACTGCTGTTGGAACCTGATTTGCACAAACTCTGTGGAAACGCATTTGGTAGTACTATTAAAGTTGACATATTCACAATCTGACCCAGCAGTTCCTCTCCTGTGTATACACTTAACAGAAATCCATACATATGTGCACCAAAAGCCATGCACAAGATTATTTATAGAAGTATTATTCTTAATTGCCAAGGTTTGGAAATAGTCCAGTATCCGTCAACAGTAGATCAGATAAATTGTGGTATATTTATACAACGGAAAGCTAAACAAGGAAAACAAACTACTGGTACATAAAACAACCTGATATATTTAATAAATATAGTATTTTACTAAAGACAGCAGTCATGGAAGAGTACATATTGTGTGTGTAATGTTTAGTCTTTCCTGTTTGGGGATTTATATAATCAATGGTGGCCAAACTTAGTTACTGGTAACTTTGGGGGAAGGGAGGAGAATGGTAAGGGGCATTCTGGGGCCCAAGGGGGCACATGGGGCATTCTAGGTTTCTGAGAATGTTGTGTTTCTTGACTTGGTTCCAAATTTGTTCTCACTTTGTAGTGGATCATCAAGTAGTAGATCATCAAATCCTTTAATTTGTGCACTTTTTGATTTATACTTCAATGAAAACTTTTGCTATTGTTGAAAACTTGTACGTACAAAGTTATGTTGGAAGAGCAGAGACCAAATATTTACCTGATTTGGGGCATCTACGGAGTCCTCTGAGAGGGAAAGTTTAAAGTCAGACTTTATTCCATGATGCATCCAAAAGCAAGTACAGAAATCCCTTTCTTCAGTAGCTTAAAGTAAAGACTTTCTTTTCAGCAGAAGAAAAACAATGTAGGAATGTATATGTCTCAATAATATCAGGCTAACTCGGCTCCTGCTGTCCTTTGTGTGTTTTTTGGTTTTAATTTTATTATTTTTTTGTCCTTTTGGCTACAAGACAGCTATTGCTTCTTTAGGGATTTAGTCTGTATTACAGGAATAGAAGAGGGAAAAGAGGAAAAAGGTTGCCCAGCGATCTCCCACCTATACCTCATTGACCAGAGGTATTCATCCTTATGTTTGAGGATGTCTGGAATGATAAAACAGAGGGAGACAAGGGAAGGGGGTTTGAAATGGGTGTTTAATGAGTCAACCTTTGTGACTTGCCATACACACCTGAAAGATCTATCTGCCTGATATGTTCTGGGAGGACAGCACAATGCTAATGAAAAGGTACATGCAAATGTAAATTTTTTTGACACCGCCTCTTCCCTTTAGCTTTTACCTTAAAGAAGGTCATATGTTCTCAGAAACTTTCCCATCTTCTCATGCGTAGTGGGAATTTAGGCACACAGGCAATACTTAAAGTTACGCTGGCTCTCAAGGAATAAAGGACCATTGGAAAGTTCACTATTAGGCAGTTAACTAAGAATCAAAGAGAAGGTCTGGGCTCATATAGTAAGAGTGTGGTCATTTTTGTTTCTTTTGTTTTTTCTCTAATAGTTTGGCACAGATGAGATGATGGGAAACAATATTGTTAGGCATCAGTTTTCTGAAGCATTCAGTAGTCTTTGTTAAAAGAAAAAAAATCATGTAAGTAACTTCAGGAAAAAAAAAAACAAAACTATTATTGGTCAGTTCACTTTCAGAATAGAAAGAAGATGGTCAGTTCTTAAATTCCTAAGAATTACTCCTTTATTCAACAAAGAATTATTGTGTATCCCTTATCTCTACAAAAGCCCTTCCCTTTTGCAAGCTATAAAACTGAGTCCCAAATGGGTTCAGGAATTAGTCAAGTATCATACACTTAGTAAATTCTGGAATTGGAACCAAGGCCTTGACTGCTGCTCCATAAGCTGTTTGATCCTTAGATTGCTTTAGATGCTTGACGACATCCACCTAATTGTCCACTTTTAAACAGCCAGTTATTACTAACAAAACATTGAGGTGATATATCTGATGCAGTTTCACATGATTTTATGTCAGCCTGAGTTGTCACTAGGTTGTAGTATTTACTATTAGTGAATTTTTAAAGGGAGAAATGCTCATGAAGAAAGTTATCTGATTTCTCCCTGGGAGGACTCACTGGATTATAGACTTTAGGTGTAGTATTTAAATCTTGTGATTAAAAATAAAGAACATTTCTAGAGATAACATACCAAAATAAAATACTCACTTTTCCAGACTTAGCCAGTCATAAAATGGACCTGACTGGGGTTGGTATGAGTAACCTCTAAGAAGTGATGCTGTGCAGGGAGGTGGAACCACCATTTAATTTTGTACATGAAATTCTTTTTCTTGGCATTGTTGCATTGTTTGAAGACTTTTAACTTTTCTTAAATTAACAGTTGAGGCAAAAGTGTTCCAGCTGATGCTAAAAATGGAATTTCAAACAAAATAAAGCTCTATTCAGAATTCTAAAATAGAATCATTTTGTTCTTAGATGTTGATAATCTCATGGCAGTGACTCAAAGGCATTTAGGCAAAGAGTACATCGGTGCCGATCTTTGCACAGATGAACCTGAGACAGTATACATCATCCACGAGCATGTAGGAATGCTGAAATTGGATTATAGTTTGCCTTGTGTACTATACAGAATATTTTTATTCTTTTACTGACCTTGAGCAACTGATAAACACTTTATGACTACACTTAGCATATTGTATTTTCTTCCTTTTTTTTTTTTTTTAAGTTTGAGGCAAAATATCTGGCTTGCCTTTTAATCATTGAAACAAATCCATATGTACGAAAAGGAAGCAAAGATACAGATTTTCCATATGGTTCTTTCATGTATAAACCACCTTTAAAATAAATACGATCCCTTTTCTGGGAAAGTAAAACTGATTTGTACACTCTATAAGAAGTTTTTTTTTTATTTTTTGTTTTTTGCTGTTAAGCCATTGCTGAGGGTGGAAAATCCCTTCTAATGGCTCATGAAGCTTGTCACAGGTAGGTGGCATTTGATGACTCACAAAATAGGAACTGTGGTGCAGATAAATTATTTTTTTGGCCATAAAATGATGCTGGTTTATTATGTACTAATAATAGGAAAGTTAATAAATGTCATTTAAGTCATTAAAACTGAAGTTTCTGAATATTGGAAATTGTAATCCAAGAATGTTTTGAGAGAGCAGGCATTTATGGTAATCTATCCAAATTGCTAATATTCCTGCCGTTAATATTCCTTAGCAAATCTGTCCTTCATCAAGCAACGCGCAGAACTTGTCTCTTAGTTTCAAACAGGGAATACTCTCAACATTTGCACTTATACTGAAGGTTCCTTCCTACACACAAGTATCCTGCCATAAAATAGTTTTAAATAAGCCATTAACCAAGCCTAGTGTGGGCGAGTGTTGGAAAATGGACATCTTCATATATTGCTGTGGGAGTAAACTAGGACAACATTTCCAGAGGGCATTATGTATTAAAAGATGACATAGTCTTTGAACTAGAATCTAATTCTAGGAGTCTGTTCCACGGAATTAGACACGTGCCAAGGATGTTCATCACAATATTATTTATAATAGAAAAAGTGAAATAATTGAACTTTACTATAAGAGGATTTTAAAGATGTTATTTCTGTACAATAAATTATGTCACAATTAAAAGTATGTAAATCTGGTTTTAATATGAAACATGTTTATAGAATTTACAAGGGGAAAGGAGGTTACAGAAAGCTGTGTGTGGTATCTCTACTTTTGTAAAAATAAGTGTATTATAAAGGTAAACATATAGATATATGTATATGATATACATTAAATATATTTGATGCAAATGAATTAAAAGAGTATTATATTAAAAGTCATCTCTGTATAGAGAATTTAAAATTTTCCTGTGTTCTTACCTGTGTTTATCTTTTTCTGAGATAAAAATGAATATTTGAATAGTGAAAACTAAAATTACTAAAATTAATATAACACAGGTTATTCATTGAATTCCTTCTCTACTCTGGTTCTAGGATGGTTCTGTCCACTTGTAAAATTGTAAAAACACAAAGAGTAAACAGTTAGCTACCTAGATCATGTCCCTTCTCTTCCACCACACAAAAGGCACTAATATTTTTATCTACCCACCCTTTCGCACTTCCACACGCTCAGATGCAACTCATCTAGGGCTTTGACCTAAATGGGTGGAACAGCAGAACACTGGGCCTCTTATTAGTGACCTTTCTGAGTATATCACTGATCTTTCCATCCATTGGCTGAATTTTCCCTTTCTTTTTCATCTGAAAGCCATTCTTTCACTATAATCCATCTTTATCCATGTGGGAAAGGGCGCTCAAAGTTTGAACCTGGGATATGCAAAATTTGAAAGGAACCAGCTCTCACTGCTCACAGTTCTGTCACTAATTGAAGTCATCCACTTGCTGAAGATCCACGAATAATATGGCTTTTGTCACCAAGGGGGGAGATATAAGATATAAGCCAAATTCTTCCCTTATGGGTCTAGGACTTCATGAGAAACTTTTTTCAATCTACTTCCTCACCTGAGGATATAGAGAGGGGTCAGACAAAGCCTATGTAGGGCTTTTCATTTCATTTTGGACACTCTGCTAGTGTAGACTATGGAATATCACTGACCCTGTTCCTGGGCTAATTTGAGGATACAGGAGACACAGGAGATGAAGACAGAGGGAGACCATATAAGTTAGTGGTTAATAACATGAAATGTTGTGTTAGGCCTACATGCCTTTGTTTTCTAATCCTGCCATTTACCACTGAGCAACATTAGGGCAATTGACTTAGGCTCCCTGAACCTCAGTTTCTCCATGTATAAAACCAGCATAAGAATACCTATTCAATTGTTATTAATGTGAAGATAAAATAGTATATGGAATGTAATTAAAGTAATTCCTAGCATATAATAAGAACACAAAAATGCTAGTCTATGATTTTGCCATGTGTATGGTCAACAGTCTATTTTAGGAAATAGAGGCAGAGAACTGGGTTAGAATACACAATAGTAGCTCCTACTGTTATTCACACATAAGTGCAACCACAATAGCTTACTGTTCCATATTTCTATGTATAAATTTCCCATCTGTAACTTATAAATCTGGTTATTCTATGTAATTTCAGCATTTGGTTCAAAACTGAAACTAAACAAAATAAGACACTCAACACAGATTGCTACGTACCTATGTAAAGTGTTGGGCTGCTTGCTCCAAATCAGAACAACTGAATCTCAATTCAGATTTCAAGTTTCAATTGGCATCTACTTATTGAGTCTTTCTCAGGTTTCATTCTTTACAACAATAGTTGCATTGATAAAAGCAAAGAAGTAATATTTAATTTAGATGATAAAAAACTGTATAACAACTGTATCTTCTTACCTTGATCCAAAGGCTTTATTCTTAAAGTTAGATTCATATTTTTGTTGACATATCTGTTTCTTAGTTCTTCCATTTTTGTAATTAGTACCATTCTTTTTACATTTTTCCTGTGCTAGACTCTGCTGTCTCCTGGTCTTAACAGTAGCTATAGGATTTTGGCCAGCACAATGCAGACCATATAGTCTTTTATTGTTATTAAATCTTAGAGGTTGTTTAAATATTCCCCAAAGATGAGGAACTCTGTGGGACAGAGAAATTACTATGACATAATTGAGTACAGTATCTATCTCACTAAGAATTGAAATTATTAAGATCTTTTACTGTATATAGTAAGAAAAGAAATCTTTGTTTTTCAAGTATTTTGTATGCATTTACTAGATTTTAAAATATGTTTTATTGCAAAGATTTATACCTCTGTGTTTTATTTATTTCGTATTTGTGAAAAACAAAGATAAACACAGCCTTAATATAATTATTTTTCCCAGAGGACTTGTCCATAGCAATCAGAAAATGTAAAAGATTTCAATTTATCTAAAGTTTATAAATTTTACTATTCCAATCTGTTTCTTTTTCCCTGAAAAATGAAGCTACTTAAATGACTCCTTGTAGTAGTTTTCCATTTTAACAAATTGCCATAAATCATGTAGTTTAAAACAACAGAAATATGTTCTCTCTAGTTCTGGAGGCTAGAAACCTGAAATCAAGATATCGGCAAGGCCATGGTCCCTCCGAAGGCTCTAGGAAAGAATCCCTCCTTGCCTGTCTTTAGATGGCCTTCATCCATCCGTGTGTGTCTGGATCTCTGTGACTCTCTCTTATTCCTTACATAGGAATACGAATGCTAGTCTTTGGATTTACTAGTGATTGGTTCACCCTAATCCAGTATGACCGCATTTTACCCTATTACATCTGCAAAGACCCAATTCCCAAATAAAGTCACATTCACAAGGATTAGGGAATTAGAAATACCTTTCTGCAAGACACAATTCATCCCACAACACTCGCATAACGTGTCATCTGAATTATAGCACTTAAATTATAATTACTAGTTTAGGAGGTGTTTATTTTTGTTTCCTCTTCCCACCATCTCTTGCTTCCCAACCTTCAAGAATAAGCCTCATTTCCTAACGTTTTACATACCTCCTTGCACTCAGCATGTTGCTGAACACATTACTTTAATGATTATAAATGGAGTGCAGGGCACAAAGGAGAAAGCCAAAGAATAATGTGAGCGTTATCAAAGAAGGAAGAGTTGACCTACACCAGTGGTTTGCAAAACTTGCCGGTCATCAGCAATGCTTTGCAATCTTTGAATAAAAGTTGTATGTCCTTCACTAGAAATTCTGATTCACTGAATAATTGTGGGATCCAGAAATTTATATTATAGACAATTTGCTAAGATGATTCTACCTTTTGGTCCACCATGGAAAACACTATGTGATTATAGAAAAATGATGGAAGAACTATACACGGGCGCTGTCTCCAATGCAAGCTGTTTTACCATAGCAAGTCATTTAATTATCTTGGAGTCATTTCTTCATTGGTAAAATGAGTGATGAGTACTTTTAAAATTCTGATTCTCCTGGCCAAGGTCACTGTTTGTTTTTGAAAATGTGTGGGTGTGGTTGGAGGATTTCGGCTTTTGGTTTTTGTAAAGAAGATAGTATGTTTGAAATGATTTCAAACATTTCAATTAAGAAATAATTTCTTAATTGTCTTCGTGGCCTAGTTATTCTGAAATTATAGGAAAAAGTCGATGGTAGTTATCTTTGAGTGCTGGAAGAATAGATGGCTTCTTTTCACTATTTTCCTCTATATTTCATGTTTGTATAATGATTGTATATTATCTTTTAATAGAAAGCTATTAAGACGTATTCCAGTTTTAACAAGCAAAGATTAAATACCAAAAAAGAGAAATGCAAGAAATCAAGTGCCAGTAAAAAAAAAAAAAAAAAAAAAAAAAAAGGAAAATTTTCAAGAGGCCTAAAGAAATGATGTACAGTTCAAAAAAGGGACCAAAGTTGATATAAAAGGGGCGATATTAGGCTTTCAGTGTCAATATGTTTGGCCTTTTGTTTGATTTTGCATCGTGTGTAAGATCTTTGATTTAAAACTTTACTCCAAAATAGTGTTTTCTCTTAAAGTTTTTAAGGTGAGGTCTGTTTAAAATTAGAATATTTTGAATTTGCCCAACCTACAGACAATGGATAAAATAATGAAACTGTCAAACTGGGGGATACATTGTCAGCAGCAGTGTCAGGAGGTGGGTGTTCTCAGATGAGGACACAGATTAAGAAAACTGGGATAGGATCACTTACACCTTATTCTTTTAAGACTAACAAATGGAAAAAAAATGTTCATAAAGCATATACTTCTCTATTTTACACACATATCTACAAACTGACAAGTTGAAAATCTTGCAATGAGAATTTAGCTTTTCTGTTTCAAAATTCAAAATTTCTTAGAAGAAATCAAACCTAGGAGAAAGGACACTGGGGAGTGGGTTGACAAGAAAGCCAATTTGACATCTGACAGTTTTATTATTTCCTTTGATTTTGTAAGATGCTTTGTCTTGAGAGGAAAAGTCAAGATGAGCAATTTCAAAATGAATGGGAGAATTTGTCTCTGTGAATTCATAGACTGTTTCTGTGCTCAGGCCATTCATACAAAAATGATTGAGGACCTAGTTTTGACTGTATGGAAAAATAGATTATGTAGGTGATGTAAGAATTAAGATTATGCCTTAAATTCTGATAGTAGCAATTATTCTATTAAAAGGAGAAAATATCCATTACAAACTTGATTCAAATATTAGAAAAGTTACTTAACTCACTTTGTAATCCTCTTAATGCTTGTGAGTGGATTTATACCTCAAATCAGAATTTCTCAGTATTGACTAGGAAGTGATGTAGAAAGATTTAAGATAGAATTTTCTTGTAAATGTACATATAGGGCTTTTAGGTCATGCTTGGATATATGACCACTTGAGAAGGCTAGTATACACAATTTATTTTCTAAGAATTTCTAGACTACTTTTCTGGGTTGCCTAGCAACCAGAGATCTTCAGCATTCAAGGGTTGTCTTTCCCTGGTGAAATGTCAGTCCCCTTATGAATAAGTCCTAAGTGACGTCCTTCAAATTAGGGATGATTTTCACTCAGGCAGTGAAATAGCTTCTACAGAAGTAGACATAAATAAAAATTCAGAGACAAAATTACAAATGGACATTACAAACCAGGGGAAGTCCTGGAGACCACTAAAGCAGCATTGTAATGAACCAGCAAAAGGATATTGATATTTGGAGCCCTTGCAGGTTTAGAAATATCGATACTGAAGAATTGTTTACCCATGTCGGGTGCTCATCTCATTGGCAGCAAAGCTGGAGAGGTTTCCATACCATATCCTGAGTAGGTACTTCTTTCTCTGTAGCTACCATAACACTGATTCTACAGTCTCTTATAGCAGAACATCTGCTTTTATGGTTTCTACAGCCAATCCACTGTAGGATTCCGTTGGCTTTTAATTTCTCCTTATCTTCATCATCATTAATACCACAGTCCATGTAATAAGATTTCTTTAGACTTCCAGAATAGCTTTCTGACTGGCCTGACTGTATCCAAACTTTCTTCCATTAATCTATTCTTCAGAGTACACGTATTTTCAAAGCACAAATTCAATTACATCATCCTCTATCTCCACTTACTTAAAATCTTTTTTTTCACTACTTTTAGGACAAACCTACATGTAAGGTATCTCACCAAGGTCCCTCTTGTTTTTCCAGCTCTGAGGAGCTTCCCCACCCAATTTTTCAACTTCAAGACATCTCAATGCTTTTCTGTTTCCCCAAAGTACTCTCAGTAATATATAATTTTTGTTTCAGAGCATTTACCACATGTGCAGTTTTGTGTTGATTTATATGATTTATATGATTATTTTTTTAGTATCATTGTCTCCTACTAGACAATAGGTTCTATAAAAATAGAAATCAAGTCTATTTTTAATCATTGTAGACTCTCGAATTTCTAGTGCATATGCTCTAAGACTTCATAGGTACTCAACAAATATTTTTCTGAATGTATAAAAGGATAAATATACTATATTATTTCTCTTTTTTATCTTTTCAAAGGAAGTCTGGGGTGAACACCATAATCTACATTATCTTAACATGTCCATAGGGTAAATTTTTTTTAACATTCTGGCTCCATGAATTTCTTTTTAACAAAAAGAATGAAAAATAGAGTTGTCACCCACCCAAAGTGTTTCTACCTCATGGAAATATGAAAACACTTATATCCCAAAAAATGAAAATTTTTTCATGTTTTCTGTCTGTCACAGAGGTAATATTAAAATCCTCAATGAAATATCATACAGCCTTGAAAAGAAACACTCTATTTAAAAGCCATACATATAGATATCTCCATAAGTCCATTTTTATTAAGAGATAAACCTTACTTATTCTAAGAAAAGTATATAGGAATAGTATAAATAAGTAATTTATTTTATTCATTTTGGCTCAATTTTTAGAGATAATTTTTTGGGGGGGTGGGGGTGGTAAATCAATGATCCAAAGCCAAACAATCAGTGTGGGACAGGTCACTAATTAAATTTCTAAAATTATCTTCTCTATTAATACTTAGAAATTCTCCTCTGAGTTAGGTGGCATTACGTAAAATGAGGCAAATGAAGTGCTAAAGCAAAGACCCAAATTAGCAGCAGGCTTTACTGGTATTTGGAACTTGTAAATTAAAAATCGCAAACATTAATTGCATCTTTGTAGTATATAAATTAATAATAAAATGATGACTTCATCTTCATGTTTAATCATTCCATACAAAAATCACTTTGAATAAGTCAGTTATTTTAAGAGCTATTGGGTTTTCTTACGAATCAAAATTATTTTCTTAAGTGTCAGCTTAAGATATAATTATCTCTGGAGCTGTATTTTAGCATTTATTTCACAACTGCAAGAAAATAAGTGTATCCACAAACTGCCCAAATGCAGCGCATGTTTACAATTGATACAGTAATTAAAGGCCATAATGGAATTTGCAAATTCACAATTTCCTTTATGCTTAGAAGTCTCTTCTTTGGCAATTAGCAGCAAATTTTGGAGTAACTTGAGTTCAACGTCAGAGTGTCAGCAGAGTTGGGTTCTGGAGAGAAGTCTCCTCCTGGCTTTCAGATGGCTACCTGCTCAGGGTGGGTTCCAATGGCCTTGCCTGGGTGCATGCATATGGACAAAAGGAACACACTCTCTCCTCTTCGTATAAAGCCACCAATCCTATCAAATTAAGACCCTATCTTTTTTTTCTTTAACCTTAATTTCATCCTAATAAGCCTCATCTCCAAATACAGTCACATTAAAGGGTTGGGTCTTCGACATATGAATTTTGGGAATATACAATTCAGTCCATACACTATGGGATGTACCAGACTTATTACAAATTTTAAACCGAATTTTTACATGATAAAGTTTTCCTGCCATAGTTAATGGGCTGCCTGTTTGGAGCAACGTTCTATACAAAGCAAGGATATTTAAAGGACATAAAATATATATTTCTGAAATCAGTTGTTAAAGAGATTTGATCTGTAGTTTCAGTAGGATGCACTCAATCATTTTTCACCATCTTTGCAGGTTAACACAGTTGGTGAAGATATGATTCACACAGGACAAGTTTCCTGTCTTGCTGTGTTCCTATAAAGATCTGACTCAAGTGTGAGGATCCAATTTAAAACAAGCTCCTTGCTTGGATCAAGATTGAAAAGGGGGAGGAGGTGGTGGCAGTTTTGAGCTTTCCTCAGTACAGTTGACTTTTATGAAATAAGTCATACCCTCTTTGAAGAGAGCTGTATCTAAGTTTGATTTAGTAGGAGCTTAAAAATGTAGATGCAAATTGTTAATAAAGTAATGAAGCCCTGGGGCACATGGGTGTCTCAGTTGGTTAAGCGTCCGACTCTTGATCTCAGTTCAGGTCATGATCTCAGGGTGGTGGGATCGAGCCCCGCACAGGGCTCTGTGCTCCGCATGCAGTCTACTTGTCCCTCTCTCTCTGCTCCTCCCCCTGCACACTCTCTCTCTCTCAAACAAATAAATAAAACCCTAAATAATGAAGCCCTGATGTAGGGAGAAGCTTACAGTATATGTTGCTATATTCTGTTCGTTTCTTCTTTGGAAGCATACCCAGTGTTTTCCATATCTTCAACCTGCCGCATTTGAAAGTTCAAAGAGACTTGATTTTTGTTTTCCTGCCATGTTTAATGATAAACTTGAATGGAAAATATAAAATTAGAATCCTCAGAGAAGTAGGTTATTAGCTATCTCAAGAAAGATTGTGCGCTCAGTCTTTAAGCTTATATATTCCCAGCTTGTTATGATTTTCATTATCAAAACTCAGAAAGACGCAGGACAACGTTGTCTGATATCCTACGCTAGTATCTCCAGCTGAACGTAAAACACCGTGTATATGAAAACCTTTTAATTGGTGCTGTTTTAAGCAAATGTCTTCGCTTAAAACCCTGGAGTCCGTTGCTTTGTTTCGATATGGTCTGGAATACACACCCTTGGTGAAGCTCTGGACTGTCCTAGTGGAGATGCTAAATGTTTTCTTCACCCAGACCGTTCTTGAGGAAACACCCTGCCCCGAGCCCTGGAAATCAATTTGAAGATCTCTCCTAGCTACAGAGAGAATGTGAATTAGTTAACTGGGGAGCTGTGCTGTGCCCATAATTGACCATATTCAAGAATACGGGAAAGCTGGCCAGCAGAGAGAGAAAGAGGACCGGAGCGAAAAGAGATCAGCAGCAAGACAGAGACAGGAAATGATTCTGAGAGAGAAAGAAACAAATCCAATAGTGACTTTTCAGGTCGCTCGCTCAGTCCCTATCACGTCAAGCTCCTTTCATTTCTTGATCATGAATGAATGTGCACTTGGCTATCTTCCACCAACAAGGACGTGTATTTTCAACTTATTTTGGTGCTTCTGTTATTTGCCACCATCCGTGTCTAAGATCTACCAAGAACGTGACTCTATCTTCCGCCCTCCAGATCCTTTGTTCCTTCTTCCCTGAGCTTTGTGTGCAGCTTGTGAGTGAAGCAAACAAAGCCAATACAGCAATTCTGCTTTTCAGTATTGGAAGACCCTGTTAGCATGACAGCTCTCCTACTCCTGACCTTGTCGCTGAGGAGTCTGTCCATGGCCTCTCTCCGGAAGGACCTATGGCAAAAGCCAAGTTATGGTATCAAGGCCAGCTCCAGGCTTTTGATACTTGGCTAGTCATTGTCATCCATTTTTAGCCCTAGAGACAGTTACCCTGTGACCTAAGGCAGATATTTAACAAGAATAAGGAAGAGCTCTTAAACCTAGAGCCGTTTTTATTACTTCCCAAGTTCTGTATTAAACCACATGCAGGTTCCTACCAGAAATGAATCATTGAGATTTATACCATAATCGTATCTTTGATATTTATTATTGATGCCAATTAGCAGTATTATTAGCCCTCCTGTATCATTAGTCTTTAAGGCAAATCACAGGACTAGCATTGCTACGCGTTATTTGTATGTGTAATCTAACTTTATGTCACTATATCTGCTTTTTAATCTTCAAAGATGCTGCTTATTTCCCAAACATCATTCCTCATACATCTATTATCCCCACTGCTTGCTTTGTTTTGGCTGTCAGGCCATGGATTGCTTATGAAAGAAAATGCACAAGAGTTGTGACAATTATAGATTCGTTCTACGCAGTTTCATCATGATCATCCCTGTCATCACATCAACCTTTTTATCCACCTCTCAAATGTCACAAAGCTATTCTCTCACTTATTATTCTTTTCTCTTTGAAACAGTCAACCGTCTTCCATTTTTCTGCCCTCATTCTTAGAGAAAATATTGCTGCTTATGTTACAAACTGAATTTCGCTAAAAACTCTCTCAAATTCCTTGATCTTCAACTTAATATACTCTCACATTTCTGTCCAGGCTCTTTGGAGAAGAGTCCGTTATTGTGTGAGTAGCTTGAGGATAGTCATCACAATTTATTCCCCTTTGTATCTTTGATGCCCAACTAATTTTCTTTAAAGGCTATTTCCAAACATACTCTAGTATATCCATTATTTAAACATCAAAAACCATCTCCCTTAACCCTATTACTTACAGCTATTTTTTAATTTTTCCATTTAGCACCAAAATCTTGATGAAAGAGACTTCTTCATTGCTTCCACTTCTTATCTACTCTCTCATTTCAACTGTGAGAAATAGGATTCCCCTTTCTTCTAACCCCATGAACTCTTGAACGTACTATGAAAAGATTACAGGTGACAAACTGAGGGTTTCTGGAGGTAAGGTGGGTAGGGGGGTGGGGTACCTGGGTGATGAACATTAAGGAGGGCACTTGATGTGATGAGCACTGGGTGTTATATGCAACTGATGAGTCCCTGAACTCTATCTCTGAAACCGATAATATGTTATATGTTAATTTATTGAATTTAAATAAAATTTAAAAAGAAAAAAAATGCAAGGGACCTTCTGTCCCTGTAACCAGTAACAGTACCTTTTCTCTTATGTTCCTTGGATGCACTTAGCTGTTTGATAGCACCTTCTTCTTGAATCTTCTGAGTCTTTGCTGTTTTACAGGATATTCACGGTTTCATTTCTGATCTCTATGCAGATAATTCCCAAAGGACATCTTCAGCTCGTGCCTCCTGCCTAAATGTTTCCTGTGTTTATTCTCAGACAGCAATAGTATAGATTGAACTGGATTGTGGGTAACATGGAAGTTCAATGCATACTAGATGAACTTAGAGTCTTGCTCCCCAAATTGTCCTTCCCTTCCAGATAAAATTGTATATAGCAGCTCTCACATTTCTAGGTCCCTGAACTCGGATCATAGAGTTGCCTTTCAGTTCTCTCTCTCTCTCTCTCCCCCATCCAATCTTTTTTTTTTTTTTTCCTTCTTGTTCACCAAAATGAAGAGCCCAGGGTTTGAACACCCAGACTTAAAATCACATTGTTTTTTTTCTTGTCTATTCCACTGTTGTTGTTTTTTTAATCATTGAATCATCAATGATGATGCATCACTAATATTAAATGAAACTTTAAATCTGTCACTGTCGTAGTTGAATTGTCTGTGATATCAAGTCCATACTTTCTGGTTTAGATTAATATTCTGGTAAGCTTACCTCACGTTACCGAGTTAGTATTTTCTCTTTAAACACTAACTTTTAACCTTTGTTCCAGATAAATTGTGTTCTCACATTTCCTGTGTGAACTTTTCAAATATATACCAACTTCTTTTCCTGATTTCTAGCTCCTACATTTTCCCTGTGTAATCCTACCTTTCCTGTACTATGGTATAAATCTCATTAAATTTCAATTTCCTATTTATTCATCAGTCTTACCATATCCATAGTACACGAAGACTTTGTTGTATTTCCTGCTATATACTCAGTGCTTAGCTTTCTGTTATTTAGCAAGTGCTCAGGATATATTGAAAAATAAATATCCTAGGAGTGAGTCACCTACAGGATCTAGTCAACTGAGTGCCACGTATAATGCCCTCTATTCATCCTGGCTGTTTAATTAATATACAAACTGTCCTTCTTACTCATTGAATCTTAATCAGTGAATGATATCTGTTATTGGTATCACTTCATACAGTGGATTTATACTAAACATACCCACACTTATACTTGTTTTTTATTTATTTACAAAATATCTGTAATATCCTGTCTGCATGACCAAATTGCCAATATAACGATGGTAATGTTTAGTTTATTAAACGTTTATCTTTAATGATTTCCTGTGAAATAGATGTATTATCCATAAGAAGGATATTTAATTCTCTATCCTTGCCTTTATTAAAGGAGTGGCAGAGATATTTCATAATTGTTCCTGTCTACATTTTATACCATCTTATGTTGGTTGGCCTAGCATACTATTCCATAATTATGTTTTTAATTTATGATTTTTAATGCTTGGAAATGAGTGAGGCTTTTGTTCAATGAATTAATATTAAATGAGGTTTATATGTTGTTTTTTATTACTATTGTTTATATTGCTAAGACTTTCTAGACTTTTCATGTAAGTTATTAGGCTTAGATATATTATTGGGATAATTTGTGTTCTTTAAAAACATACAATTTACAACAGTTAAAGAAGACAACCCAGCCCTTCTGTATTGAAATTATAGCCCAGAGAACTTTTGCTCATATATTTATACATCCATGAATATAATACTTAGAAAAGCAGAGGAAACTATGAAAAACTTTGATTTGATATTGTGCAAATTTAAAAGTATGTTTCTTGTTTGCTTTGTTTACTTCTAAATTTCTAAGGACAGTCAACAAATGTCTTAAAATTAAGGCAGAATGACTATTCTTTAATAATATAAAATCTTGGATGTAATGCTAAATTCATAAAATTACACAGTTCTTGATAAATCAAGAAGGGACCAATTCTTTAAGAATCCTGTAGATTATGCTGAAGACTCTTAAACTTTTACTTCATCTTTGATTTTATTGGGTTTGGGGAGTGCTTGACAAGTGTTCTTTTTAGAAATTCTCTAAACAGATAGTTTCATGGGGATAGAAGTGTGGGAAAATGTGACTTATGATCAACCATAGGTTAAAATAACAGAAGAAATAATACCTCGTAGCATTTTGAATGGGAAACTGGTACTGAAAGTCTCTTTTCTGCCTGAGGCCTTCTCTTCTGTCCCTGCCACCCACTTCTGACCTATGAGTCACTGACAATTCCAACTTCATTTAAAGTCTTTATTAAATTAGTTTGAATCCTAAGCTTTCTGTACTAAGAGAAATTGTGTTGGACTTTATACCTTTAAAACAAAGAATTGGAGTGGAGATGCAGAAACCTAGGTGCATTTGTATATTTGGAAGTTTTGGTATACATTTGTGTGTACGCAAGTGTTTGTGTGTGTGTGCTTCTATGAATACAACTGATTTGACAACTTCCTCTATTTTTCCTTTAGTCTAATGATGGCATGTTCTATTACTTCTGAGATGGAATAAAAACCACTAATAATGATTAACAATTATTGAGTGTTTATTATGTGCAAAGTGCTATACTAACTAAGTACTTTATCACATTCACTAATAAAATGTCCTCCGTTCAATGGTAAGCTTAGTGTAGTAGCCTGTGTGTATCTTGTTACTAATAATGCCTGTTATAGGCACTCAATAAACTTTATTTGAGTGAAGGACTGAATCCCACTATATCCTTATAAAATAGATGGAATTGTTTCATTATGCAAATGAAACAAAATGAGACTTTGGGAGATTGAGAACTCCCAAAGTTTACCCTTACTCCAAACCCCATGGGTTTAATTACATTATAATTAGATGGAAATATTCACTAGAGGCAAACTTTGGACAGGATTCTCAGTTTGATTTACTAATGTCTTTGTGGGGGAAAAAGTTTCTACTAACACATAATTCTTCTGTTTTATGAAACAGTAACCTACTAAAATGCTTTCCTTAAGTAAAAGCATTCACAGTGCTTTGCAACTGTTCCAGATAAACCCTATGATAATAAGTGGTTTAAAAGGTTGTGGTTTCTTGGTATTATTTTAAACATATTTGTTGCTTTAAGTTATTTTTATTAAGATATGGAGGGCCATATGACTAGATATATTTATAAACTTTATATATATGCATATATATAAATTTAATTTTAGAGTTACTTAGCTTCATTTAAGAGAGAATTCCAAAATTATTTGTAAAATGTCTACTCTTGTCTTCAACGCGAATGAATAAAAGGTAAATGCCAATAAAGTAATTTATGTTCTCCCCTTTAAAAACATGAAGGATAAAATGCTTAAGAATTCAGATATATTTGTTTTCTGGAATTCTCTGAGAGATCATGCCTTCTACAATCAACAGAGGAAATGTACTGTGCTACATTCTTTAGATTCTCTCAAATATTATTCTACTTTCCTTATTTTGGAGGATGTTGAAAAGCTTATCAAGAAGATGAATTTCCTTTAAAGGGAGAGAAAGATACTTTTGGTGCTTCAAAGAAGAGAAACTGCATATGCAAAAGCTTGTGTAGCAAAGCGGAGCTCACAGCTATGGAAAAACTGGCAGTGGGGGTGGCAAACAAACTAAGAAATCTGCCTTTAGGCATAACAAGATGAGTGAGTGAGACACAGAATAGATAAGGTGGAAGAGAGGGTCATGGTCCTCCTCCAAGGGGATATGTAGTCTAGGAATTTGGAAATTCAATTGGAAACATTTGTGTGAAGACTGTGCTGGGGTGTATGGATTTGGGAGTTATCAGCATGTAAATCACAGTCAAAGGAACAAGAATTCATGTACTCACACTGGAAGAGTGTGTAGAGCAATAAGAGAGAAGGACAAAAGAGATCCCTAAGAAACACTAATAACAACATCTGTTGTGGTTTAGATCAAAGTCTAATTCCCACTTCAAAAAGAAATGAGCTCACAACAAGGACTTGTGTTCTCCAGAAAATGGTGGTTTTCTGAATAAGAATTTATTTATTTTTAATTAATTAAATAATTTAATAATTTAATTTCATTATTAAGACTTTTATTATAAAAATAAATTATCATTTTGGAAAATTTGGAAAATGAAGAAAAGTAAAAACAAAACAAAACAAAACAAACCCCAGAATCCTGCCAGTCAGAGTTAAGGAATATTATACCATTGACAAGTTTACTACCAATATTTTAATTTATTCATACCTATTTGTATGTAGGGGATCTAGACTTGGCCGTATGATCTGTTTTAGCTAATGAAACAGTGGGAAATATGGTATGAATGAAGGCATGAAAAATGCTTGTATTGTGGTTTGCTCACTTCCTGCTCTTTGGGTCTCTGAAACCACCCTATGAAAAAGCCCAGACTAGCATGCTGGATGATGGGCAGAGAGGAGTCGTCTTGGCTGAGACCTCCTACACCAATCACAGAAAACCTGTGAGTGAGGCTACCCAAAACCGTCTAGCCCTTAAGTTAAAGTTGCCAAGACCAGAAAAAATATCCCATCCAACTCCGTAGTCCCAAGAAAAAGCATCATATGTTTGTTTCCTTAAGCCTCTAGGTTTTGGGGTGATTTGTTACAGAACAAGAGTCAACTGATATGATTGCTATTAAAAGAATTAGCAAATAAAGGATATTTTACCTATATTTAGAATGCTGGGTTTATCTTATCTGCATTTGCTGTGTGGCCTTGGATAGCTAACTTCATCTTTCTGAACTTCAATTTCTTTATCTGTAGAATATTTCTACAGATGAAGTGTAATAATAAATATGAAATTGTAAGTTCTGAAATATTAGCTGTTACTGCTTTTGCTTTTATGGTATTAAAGCAGAACTCTTGTCCTAAACCAAGTTTCCTATTATCAACTTAATATAAGAATCTTACATGGTTTGTATTGTTAAAATATCCATTGCTGTGCAACAAAACATGACCTGGAGTCCAGTGGGCTGAAATATCATTATTTCTGTTAATAAGAAGAAATATAAAGCTTGTATGGATGGGATTTGTATCTGACATACATTGTGATTTGTCCACTTTAGCTCATAGAAAATTCCCAACCACTCTATGAAATAGGTACTGTTAATTGTCACCACTTTTCATTTGAGGAAGTGGCCAGGATTTAGCCTCTAATTCAGGTTTATTCTGATAGAACCTAGGTTCTGAACCACTAGGTTGCAGTGTACCAGAAATAGAGTTCCAAGTTTCAAAGAAAAAACCAACTGAGGAAGCCCTTGAATAATTCTCAGATCACTTGGGGCATTAATCTGGCAACACTCTATTCACTTAGGGCTCTTCGCAGAGTGATTTCACACTCTCAGATCTCCCGTACAGAGCATGCCTCGGACAATTTAGGATGCTTTCTAATGTCCACAGCAGTATCTCTGACAGATGCAAATTACTCCCAACTACCCTCCAATTAAGCAACACAACTTTTTGGGGGAAAGTGCATTTATTTTCCCTGCATGGATTTATCATTTATTCTTAAGCCCTCTTTTCTCTCCATTTTATGTCAGGTGATTTGTACCAGTATTAAAATTTAAACTTCAAAAATTTCTGATTCCTATCAGGCTTACCACCTTTTTTTTTTCTTCCATAAAATTCTCCTTTGAAACTGACCTTTGCCTGACCCACGCTGTAAAGTCAGGTGCTACTGATTCACTTGATAGTGGGTCAAAATATGTAAATATGACACAACTAATGGGTTATCTAAGCTTGTGTTAAAAAAAAAAAACTAAACTTTTATAGATTTTTCTCTTTGCCAAAATAAATACTTCTGATCTTAATGATTTTAGTTCAAGCCAAAATAAGACACACATAACTCCTGATAACCCAGAGCCAGAAGAAAACAAAAACCACTCTACTTCCAGAAGCTTGTTTCTATTGTTCTTATCTCTTTTTGCACCACTGGTCCCTCCAAGTCAGTCCAGCGGCAAGATTACTATGAGTGCTCTAAAATTGAAATAGTTTGAAATGACTTTTTCTTATGGTTCAGTTGTGGGATTACATCTGTCATAGATACCGAGGCATAAGTCAATTCTTGATTCATAAATTACCTACAGGTTAGTAACTAGTAGGCCAAGGTATTTTTCTCTCCCTAAAGTGCGGCCTTATAAAGAACATATCAAGCTCAACACCCAAAAAACAAACAGTCCAGTCAAGAAAAGGGCAGAAAACATGAACAGACATTTCTCCAAAGAAGACATAGATATGGCCAACAAGCACATGAGAAAATGCTCCACATCACTGGCCATCAGGGAAATACAAATCAAAACCACAATGAGATCCCACCTCACCCCAGTGAGAATGGGGAAAATTAACAAGGCAGGAAACCACAAATGTTGGAGAGGATGCGGAGAAAAGGGAACCCTCTTGCACTGTTGGTGGGAATGTGACCTGGTGCAGCCACTCTGGAAAACCGTGTGGAGGTTCCTCAAAGAGTTAAAAATAGACCTGCCCTACGACCCAGCAATTGCCCTGCTGGGGATTTACCCAAAGATACAGATGCAGTGAAACGCCGGGAGACCTGCACCCCGATGTTTCTAGCAGCAATGTCCACAATAGCCAAACTGTGGAAGGAGCCTCGGTGTCCATCGAAAGATGATGGATAAAGAAGATGTGGTTTATGTATACAGTGGAATATTCCTCAGCCGTTAGAAACGATAAATACCCACCATTTGCTTCGACGTGGGTGGAACTGGAGGGGATTATGCTGAGTGAAGTAAGTCAGTCGGAGAAGGACAATCATCACACGGTTTCACTCATATGGGGAATATAAGAACTAATGAAAGGGACCATAAAGGAAGGAGGTGAAACTGAGTGGGCAAAAATCAGAGAGGGAGAGAAACCATGAGAAACTCCTAACTCTGGGAAACAAACAAAGGGTTGTGGAAGGGGAGGCGGGTGGGAGGTGGGGGTGACTGGGTGATGGGCACTGAGGGGGGCACTTGACGGGATGAGCACTGGGTGTTAGAGTATATGTTGGCAAATTTAAATAAAAAGCACAGGCATTAAAAAACTGCATCATTGCTAGCTCTTCCCTGTGATAGATGTTACCAGATGTAATGTCAGTGGGAATGTCACAATAAGGTGCCATTTGAAAATCTGATAATTGATATTTGGATGCATTTCAGGCTTACATTTAAAAATAAACTGTACTTAAAAAGAACTTCTGACTTTGATCTATTGCCTTAGTACACATCGTTTCATAAACTAAAAGCAAGAAAAATCTGCCATAATATTTACTAAAAATCCATAAACCTTGCATATTATCATCCACAAGTTATAAAATCTTATTTTTCTTGAATAACTCTGAGTAGCTTAGATTCTCCAGTCATTTTATTCTTTTGTTTCATGTGTCATTACTCCTAACACTTGTCTGTTACTGCTAGTTAAGTCTTGATCCCACATCATTTTGTACTGAACGTCTCTGTTCTGCTAGCTTTCTTGTCTTCAAGAGTTTGAATTCCTCAAAGGTGTAGATTTGAATTGGCTCTCTGCCACCAGAGCCTAATCAAGGGATTTATATATGGTGGGTCTTAAAAAATATGTTGAATAAATGGATCATTTTATGATATGCCTGACTCTTCCTTTCTCTTCATGTTTCTCTGCTGCTTTTCTTCATCCTTTCTCTCTCCTCTCTCTTCAGTTCTTAAATCTGGCTGGGATCATAAAATATTTGATGCCCAACCTTTGGTCCTCATATAAGAGGCCTAATGTTTCTGTCCTCAAGGTTCCCTGAAGATTGATTACTATTTGCTTAGATCCTTACACAACAGCTTAATTACGTTTCCTTCTTCTCCAGCTAGTTCTTCTAGATCTTTAAAAAGCTCTATTCCCTTATTTTTCTGCCAGGTTCCAAAACACAGATGGGATGGAAAAACCAAAGCTGAAGTTCAACGATCTGATGGCCATCCCAGCAGAGTAAGTTCCTTGTTTCCTGTCCTGTTACTGGAACAAAATTTGTGGTCCACAGGTAGTTTCTCCATCATGGGATTAACTCTTGGCTTTGAGCCCAAGGAATAATCAACAGTGTAAATGTGCATCAGCTGTTGGCCATTCCTTGCTTTACACGTCAGCAGTCTTGCTATTTGTTCTGTATGTCCAGCTGCTGGTCTGCCACTTGGCAGGCTTACACCAACATGGTGGTAACCAATTTCTTCCCCTTTGTTTGGTTCTGGAAATTGATCCATGCATATCTGATTCATTACTTCAAACGAACCTCTGATCAAGGGGCTTGAGAACCACGGGTGGCCATTCTCAGCTGGGGGGAACAAAGGACCTTGTAGAGATGGTTTCTTTAGAATCAACAAACAAACCAGTTTAATAGTATTTGCATCTGATTTCTTGAGTACAGCAAGTGATAATTCATATTTTACCATTAGATTTATCTTACTACGTAAGGGCTAAAGGTGTGCATTTTTGGCATTATGCTAAACACTTTGTCATTTACTTTTCAAAATAACCCTATGAAGAAGAGAGATGTACAGTTCCCATGTTAGAGATGAGAAAGAGACTTTTTGTAAAGTAAAGCCACTTGCTGGTGGTCACACAGTTATTGAGTCATCGAACTGAAAAAAGGAACAATTTTGTTTGGTGCTAAAGTCTGTATTTCTTTAACTCTATGCTAGTGTGTCTGTGGGGACTAAAAAAACTGGTTGGTACATCCAGTGTTGTGGGAACAGTTCCAGATTGCAATTGAAAATTGCACTTTGTTTTAGTTCATACTTATTTGCCTAATTTTACCTAGACCAAGTCATTTAACCTCCCTGTAATTCTGCTATAACACACCATTTGGAGCTTTTCATGAAATGAAGTCTGGATGCAATTCAGTTTTACTTTTTAAGAACCCTAGTTATAAGAAATTCTAGTTGGCTTGATTGACTACATTCGTATGTTTTTATTGAATAGAAATGGAATCAGAGTTGCTATTAACCTAGCACATGGAATTATTAGCAATCTGACTGCACTTCATTTTCATCTCTACTCTGAGCCTATTTCACTTTCATCACTGCTTTTGGATTCTCATTTTCCCAGTAAGCATCCTATTGAAGATATCGAATTGGCCGCTCTATACTTCATATAGCCTGTTAGTTTATACATCTGAGTTTTTGCGCAAATTCTTCCTTAATTTGGGAAATCACTCAAAACAGTGCTAACAGTTCTGCAACAAAGTAAGAGTTAATGGAATGTTTTTATTAATATTATTTTATTCCTGGCAAACTGCTCTTCACTTTTAAACTTTTAAGAGCCAATTAAGATAATGCTTTATTTGTGACTCTATTAGTAAGAAATTCCATTGCATGTCACAGAAAGCCTAATTCAAATGGACTTAACGCAATAAACAAAAAATATATAAATAATAGAGGGACTTTGTTGATTCCTACAAAGTGAAATATTCAATAATAGATCAAATACACCAGTATTTTAAGGGCTCAAACAGTGTCTGTTGGTTCTGCTCGTCCTCATTTGCTTTATTCCCATAGTCTCCTGAGGTGACAATAGGACTGGCTACAACACTGGGCCTGCAAAGTTCATGATGAGCACGAAAACAGTGCCCTTTCTTGTAGCTATTACACAGGACTTTAGATTTACTCTGAGCACATCCATTTGTATCCCATCTCCATTCCTGAAGCAATCACTGTGGCCTGTGAGAGGAAAGGATATATATACTTAACAGGCATACCTGAAAAACCTACGTTTGAATAAGTTATTCTACCAAGAAGCACACTTTATTTTACACCTTCACCTACCCAGTCTGTGAATTTATTCAGTACTGGAACTGTGTTTCATATTCTCATGCACACCTGGAGATTATGATGATTGCAAGGACATAGTTGATTCTCAATAAATGCTGAGGAAGTGGATTCATGGATTCATGAAAATCAAGTGTCTGATTGTGACACTTGACATTGTAATGAAGCAGTAAATCCGATTCAACTAATATTAATAAACCACCTGTAATTTTCCAGGCAACAAACTGTTAAGAAAATGGCAGTGAACAAGAGAAATCACCTCTGTTCTCATGGAATTTACAGCCTGCTGTAGAAAGCCAACTAGCAATTATAAGTAAATAGCACGATAGTAAGGACTGAAAGGGCTTTTGGGAATTTGGGAGCAAACTGGCTAATCCAGATTAAGGCTCTAGGAAAACTTCTTGTCAGGTTTACTTTTAAGCTGAACCTTGTGAGGATGAGTAGATTAAGGTAAGAGACATTTGAGAACCAGCAATGCATAGTCAAAGAAATAAAAAATTCCAAATAGGTGGTAAGGATGAAGGTGGTTTAGGCTGGAAGGGGACTTGAAAATAATTTCTAGAATTGTATGTCTGATCCTAAGAGAAATAGAAACCCTTCAAAAGCATGAACATATCTGAATGTTATGGTAATAACAATATCAAAGGCAGAGAGGTAACAAAGTTGTATGCTGTCTGGAGAGTCACTAAGAAGAGCTTACAAAGGTTACGTGTTTTCTGCACTTTGAAGAATGAGTAGAAACTTTCATCACAAAATGAGTAACAATAAGACATCAGTCCAGTAGCATAATGATGCAAAGGGGCTTCATAATGTTCTGGTATGATAGACATTGCATGTGTGTTTTCAGGATACTATGTGCTAAGAGAGCTGGAGAAGAGCCTAGAAAGGTAGTTAGTTGGCTGTTTGTGAACCATCTTGGTTTTCCAACTTAAAGAAACTGAATTTTATCCTGTAGTCTGTGGGGAATCTTTTACATAATGGTCATTATCTTCATTTCTCTCTGTTGTGTCTTCTAGTAAATTCTGAAACTTCCAAAGATAAATATTAATAAATAAGGGCCTAAGCTATTTTTTTTAACTTAGCTGCAAAGACCAACCAAATAATTTACACAAAAAAATCATTCAGATTAAGATATTGCAATGCTCCTTAAAATGTCTAATAACATAGATCACAAAATTTCTGACCTTCAAAAGACCACATTTGACGTCACCCAGTAGTCCTAAAATAACTCTGCTTCGTAGTTTTATTGCACAATACATTTTCTTTGCACTCACACTGTAGAAGTTCAGTATTGTTTTGTAGGCAGATGCCCTTTCTCTTTACAAGGGAAAGTAGCAGTTTATCATCTACCAAAGATCATTGTTGAGGAAATAAGTATTATCACTCTGCCAATGGCCTATTTTAACTACCTTCCTTGGATAGTAATCAGAAATGGGCTGAATAAAAAGGAATGGAAAATATTTCAAATAAATGTTTATAGTACATAGAAAGCAAGAAAAGTAACTGTCTTGACTCTGTTGGTTTATTATTATATAGTAGAATAACATGCTCTTGAAAACTTGAAAGGTAGTGGATTTGCAAATATCACTTGCTAAATCATCCAGAAACATGGAAACTATATTGGTATGATTTTTTTTTTCACGTATAGAATTTATTAGGCACCTTTACAAATCTCATTTCTTAGAGACAGCTGTGTTAAAAATAGCTCACTCAGGAACAAAAGTCTGCCTTTAGGCATCAGCTTCTTTCAGTCTTAAGTCCCTGGTACCTACTCCTGCTTATTTCCTCAATCACCATTCAGGCATCGCACTTTATTGTCCTTTCTCAAACATACTTATTTATGCCAACCATAAAATGTTACCTGTCTATACCATATCCCCTGACTCCTGGAGAGGGAATTGTTTTAATATATGAAAAAATGCTAATGCATGATGCAATAATTTTAAGCAGAAATTTTTCATGATTATGTTTTGGTTTAAGAAAGACAGTTCTGATGAAAGTGAGCTGGGTGCATTAAACAGTATAACTAGTGGGTTGCTACTGTAATAATAGAGGTAAAAGATGGTGAAGGCATTAGCCAGGAGAGTAAGAATGTAGGTTACACACACAACATGTGTGTATGATTTCTATAGTAGAGCTGATGTCTATAGTAAATGAGGAAGTAGAAAGGAACAAATGGCAATAATTGGTAATAAAGTGGACAGTGGCAAGGTATTGACTCAACACATAAAACAGGAAGTACATTTGAGACAGGGACATATAATTAATAGAGTTATAGGTATATGCATATTAAGATGCTTTTGGGGATATCTAAGTGGGATACACAATAGGCAATTAAAATATGTGTCTCACAACCCTAGAACTATAGAATGAAATTTGACAATCAGTCTTACATGGGTTGATAATTATTGAGTCCATGGGAATGGATATAAGAGTTTATGGAATAGGAGGCATGGAAGCCCAAGAACAGAAGCAAGAGCTCTGCTCACCTTTGAATATTTATAATTGACCAGCTCTAGGCTAAGCTTTAAAGATGCTGTGGTGAAAACTATAGGCATGATTCCTCCCTCAAAGAGCTTGATATCTAGTTCAGGAGACAAGTTCTCAAAGTTACATTCATTGTAACTTATTTCTAATTTTTTTAAGAGATCATTTATTCATGAAAGACAGAGGCAGAGGCACAGGCACAGGCAGAGGAAGAAGCAGGCTCCTCGAGGGGAGCCTGATGTGGGACTCGATCCTGGGACCCTGAGATCACTACCTGAGCTGAAGGCAGAAGCTCAACCACTTGAGCCACTCAGGTGGCCTTATTTCTAAGTTTTTAATGCTATCACCATTACAAAAGAAAATTCAGTGTGCTATGAGAGCAGGTAACTAGAGAAAGTCACCCAGGTAGAAAGACTGAAAGATAAATGGACAGTTGTGTATTTCAGGGCAGTTCTTATTCTTCTTTTCCTAATATGAACCCATTGGTTTTGGTCCCTTATACTTCTTTCACTTTATGACATTCATTTTAATTTTCTTAAATATATCTTCAAGTAAAAATATAAGGAGTGAATTATAGATAAATTTGTATTGTCCACATCTTGATTGAAAGGCTGACTACACACTGTTTCTAAATCAAAACCATTTGCTCTCAGAACTCTGTGACCGCGTTTGGATTCAGTTCCGCTAATGATCATTTCGATGCTAAGATGATTCTCGCTCCATTACATGTAATCTATCTATTTCTCCCTTTCCTTGTTCTATTGTGAATCTGTAGTAGTTTCTCTTTATTCACGATATAGTTAAATTTTTACAACGGAATTAAAGTATTTGGCTTTTTCCTCTCTTAGCAATCTATGTGTTTTTATGCTTTAAATTTGTAATGTTATTTTTTTCAACTGTAGGAAAAATTTTCTTAGCTTTTTCTATTATTGTTACGTGCAAGGGGACCCTCTTATAAGACTATCAGCAGAGTTTCCCATTGAAAATGTGCAGACCAGAGAGTGGCATGACCTATTCAAAGTGCCGAAAGCCAAGATCTTCTAACCAAGACTATTCTCATTGGCAAGGCTATCATTCAGTCTGAAGGAACAATAGAGTTGTCCAGATAACCAAAAACCAAAGGAGTTTACCTGCACTCTCCAGCCATATGATTTCACTCATATGTGGAGTTTAAGAAACAGAACAAATGAGCAAAAGGGAAGAAAAAAAAGAGAGGAGCAAACCAAGAAACAGACTTTTAACTACAGAGAAGAATCTGATGGTTTACCAGAGGGGAGGTAATGAGGAGACAGACTAAACAGGTGATGAGGATTAAGGAGCACATTTGTAATATGCATTGGGTGTTGAATGAAAGTGTTGAATCACCATATTGTACACCTGAAACTAATATTACACCATATGTTGACTAACTGGAATTTAAATAAAAACTTAAAAAAAAAAGGAAAAAATACTAAAGGAGTTCACCTCTACATCGGTCTTATAAGAATGTTAAAGGACTTCTGTAAGTGGAAATGATAGGGCACTAGTTTAAAAGTAATAAAATATATGAGTAAAAATATTACTGGTAAAGATAAGTATATATTAAAACCAATAGACTAATCACTTATAAATCTAGTATGAAACTTAGAAGACAAAAAATATTAAGAATAACTATACTTCAATTAAAGGATAAAAATATGTAGAATGGGAGACATAAAAATGGGGGAGGAGAAGTAAAAATGTAGAGTTTTAGAATGCATTCAAACTTTCTATCAACTTAAAATAGACGAGCACATCTATGGGTTGATACGTGGTAAGCCTCATGGTTACTGCAGAGCATAAACCTGGGGTAAATATACAGAAAGTAATGAGAATGGAATTTAAACAGCACTAAAGAAAGGCATCAAACCATAAGGGAAGAGGGCAAGAGAAAAAGAAAAACAGGAACTACAAAACAGCCATAAAACAACTAACAAAATGGCAATAATTACAGTACCTATGTATAATTACCTTAAACAAAAATGGACTGAACTCTTGAAGACAGAGTGGCAGAGTGGATTTAAAAAAAAAAAAAAAATCCAACTAACTATAAACTGCCTAAAAGGCTAGACTCAGATGAGAGGGCACAAAGACTGAAAATAAAGGGAGGGAAAATGATATTTTATGCAAATAGAGATGAAAGAAAGCTGGGGCAGTTATATCTGACAAAATAGACTTTAAAACAAAGATTGTACTGCCTGAGGGGCTCAGTTGGTTAAGTGTTTAACTTGGGCTCAGGTCATGACCTCAGGAGCCTCAGGCTCCATGCTCAGCAGAGAATCTGCTTCTCACCCACCCCCCCTCTGCCCCTCCCCCAATTTGTGCTCAGTGGTGTTCAAATATTTTTTTTCTATGTAATAAAAGACAAAAATGGGCCAAACATAATGACAAAGAGGTCAGTTCAGCAAGGAGATATATTATTTATAAATATTTAGGTACCCAATATAGGACTACTTGAATATATAAAACAGATCTTAACAGACCTAAAGGGAGAAATTGAAAGCAAGTCAATAATCATAGGAGACCTAAATACCCTGCTTACATTTAATGGATAGATTATCAAGACCGAAAAATCAGCAAAGAAACATCAGCCTTAAATGACACATTAGACCAGAGGAACATAATAGATATATATTCAAAAGTAGCATAATACATATTTGTAATGCACAAGAAACATTCTCCAGGATAGATTGTATATTAGGCCACAAAACAAATCCTATGAAGCATCTTTTCCAACCAAAATGGTATGAAACTGGAAATCAATTACAAGAGAAGACTAGAAAAATCACAAATACATGGCAACATGCTACTAAATAACCTATAATAGGTCATGAAGAAATCAAGGAAGAAATAGAACACTTTGAGTTGAATAAAAATGGAGATATAACACACCAAAATCTATGGGATGCAGCAAAAGCAGTTCTAAGAGGGAAGTTCATAGTGATATAAGCCTATTTCTAAAAACAAGAAAATTCTCAATACACCTAAAGGAACTAGAAAAAGAAGAGCAAACAACACCCAATGTCAGAAAAGTGAAAGCAATAGAAGGTCAGGACAGAAATAAATGAAATAGAGACTAAAAACACCATAAAAAGGGTCAATGAAACTAAGAGCTGTTGTTTTTTTTTTTTTTTAAAGATAAACAAAATTGACAAAGCTTTAGCTAGATTCACCCAGTTAAAAGAGGCCCTATACAAATAAAATCAAAGAAAAATTACAGTAATACTATAAAAATACAAAGGATCACAAGAGACTGCAATGAACAATTTTACATCTACAGGTTGGACACCTAAAAAAAAAGATATATTCCTAAAAACCTATAACTTTCAAAACTGAGTCAGGAAGAAATATAAAGTCTGAATAGAGAGGTTACTAGTAAGGATATTGCATCAGTAATCAAAATCCTACCAACAGGTAAAAGCCCAGGACCAGATGGCTTCACTGATGAATTCTACCAAATATTCAAAGAAGATTTGCATTTGTCTTTCTCAAACTCTTAACATTTGAAGAAAAGAGAATGCTTCTAAACTTCTTTTATGAAATAAAAAATAAATAAATAAACTTATTTTGTGAGTTGGCAGTACCCTGATACCGAAACCATACAAAGACACCACAAAAAAAAAAAAAAAAAAAGAAAGAAAGAAAATCATAGGTCAGTATCACTGATGAACAATGATGCAGATATCTTCAACAAACTATCAGCACACAATATTTTGAATTCAACAATGTTTGAATTCAACAATGCAGTAAAAGAAGCCTACATCATGATTAAGCAGGATTTATTACAGGGATGCAGGGATGGTTCAACATCGGCAATTCAATTAAGGGGATACACAACATTAATCAAATGAAGGATAAAAGTCATATAAACATCTAAATAGATGTAGAAAATGCATTTGACAAAGCTCAATATCCATTTATGATAAAATGTCTCAACAAAATGTGTATAAAGGAATGAATCTCAACATAATAAAGGCCATATGTGACCAGCTCCCAGCTAACATCTTTTACTTTAGGATCAGGAGTTCCTCTAGGATAGGAACATGACAAGGATGCCCACTCCCACTTTTAGGATGTTGAATAATAAAAAATTCAGTTACAGGGGATCCCTGGGTGGCGCAGCGGTTTGGCGCCTGCCTTTGGCCCAGGGCACGATCCTGGAGACCCTGGATCGAATCCCATGTCAGGCTCCCGGTGCATGGAGCCTGCTTCTCCCTCTGCCTGTGTCTCTGCCTCTCTCTCTCTCTCTCTCTCTCTGTGACTATCATAAATAAATAAAAATTAAAAAAAAAATTTCAGTTACAGCAATTAAAAAAGAAGAGGAAATAAAAGGTATCCAACTTGAAGGGGGAGAGATAAAACTCAATATTTGTGGATGAAATGATTTTAACTATAGAAAACCCTAAAGATTCCACCGAAAAACTGTTAGAACTCATAAATGAACTTAGTCACATTACAGAGTACAAAATCTATCTTTAAAAAAATGGTTGTTTCTGTACATTAACAACTATTAGAGAACTTAAGAAAATCTCATTTATAGTTGCATCAAAATAAAATACCTAGGAGTAAATTTAACAAAGGAGGTGAAAAATTTATACATTGAAAACTGACACTGATGAAAAAAAACTGACGAAGATAAAAATAAATGGAAGAATATCCCATGCTCATGGACTGTAAGAGTCAATTGTTAGTGTCCATACCCAAAGCAATCTTCATCTTCAGCGCAATAGCTATCAAAATTCCAGTGGCATTTTTCATAGAAATAGAATAAACAATCCTAAAATATGTATGGAACCATGAAAGATTCTGAATAACCAATATTGAGAGGGAACAACAAAGCTGGAAACATGCTCCCTGATGTCAAACTGTATTTCAAAGCTTTAGTCATCAAAACACTATGATATTCACATAGATCAATGGAGTAGAATAGAGAGCCCAGCAATATGTAAGAGATCCCACACCTCTATGGTAGCTAATTTATGAAAAAGGAGCCACGAACATACAATGGGGAAAGGACAGAGCCTTCAGTAAGTGGCACTGGGGAACTGGGCAGCCACATGCAAAGAATGAAACCAGACTACTATCTTACACTCTACAGAGTTAACTCAAAGTGGATTAAAGACTTGAATGTGAGACCTAAATCTATAAAATTCCTAGAAGAAAACATAGGTGGTCAGCTCCTTGTTATTAATGTTGCTGACAATCTATTGGATCTGACCCCAAGAGCAAAGGCTACAAAAGAAAAAATAAACTAAAAAAAAAAAAAGTCTATAACCTATCAAATGGGAGACGATATTTGCAAATCATATATTTGATGGAGGGTTAATATCCAAAATGTAAAAATAATTCATATGCTTAATAGACAACATAATCAATTAGAAAATGGGCAAAAATAAATCCCCGAATAGACATTTTTCCAAAGATGACCTACAGATGGCCGATAACCCATGGAAAATGCTCAGTATCACACTAGTCATCAGGAAAATGCAAATCAAAACCAATAGCCCAGGTATGGAGACAGCCTAAGGGCCGGTCAGTGGATGAATAAAGACGTGGCTGTATAGACACACAACGGAATACTCCTCAACCATAAAAAATTGCGATTTACAACAACATGGATGGACCTTGAAGGTATTATGTTGAATGAAATAAGTCAGCCAGAGAAAGACACATACTGTGTGATTTCTCATATATGTGGAATCTAAGAAACAGAACAAGACTCATGGAAAACATAAGGGTGGTTACCGGAGGGAGGGGGTTCTGTGGTAGGTGAGATGAGTGAGGGGGATCGGGGGCTACAGACTCGCTGGTATAAAGTAAAGAAGCCATAAGGATGCAACACAGAGCGTGGTAACTATGGTCAACAATACTAGGTGCCTATTTGAAAGCTGCCAAGGGAGCAAACCTTAAAAGTTCTTACCATGAGAAAAGCAAATCAGCTGTGTGGTGATGGATGGAACTAGGCTTGCTGTGGTGGTTGCCCCCGTTTCACAGGGTTTATCAATACTGAAGAGGTGCCACATGCACGAAACCCACATCAAGTGTGGTAGGTAAGCAGACCTCAATGAAAATATATTCGTGATAGTCCACAGGACGCTTGTTTTAGGCAACAACATATTTTTAATGATATTCATTAGTTTTGCCACATGTGACTGTGGGTTGGTAGGGATGTATAAGGTTGTCAGGCCCGGCCAGCGGGGGTAGAACTGAACATCTGCCTAAGTTACCTCTCATCACATCCAAACATCAGCCCGAAAGAGGGATGCGTCGTGGTCATCGCTGTTGTGGTCCACCCAGAAGGAAGATTCTTGAATGTTAATGTACAAGTGTCATTTGAGGTGTGAAATGGATGAGGACTGATTCCATGATTGGCTTCTTTATTTTCCTACATAAATTTTTGAATTATTGAGTTTTGCCAAGTTTTTGCTTTTGTTTTGGGAACACTGGTTTTCTGAAGTATCTGGTGTCGGTGTCCATGTGCAGGGTTTGCTTTGCATGTGTGAACATCTGTAGGGTGCAATTGCTGGGCAACGAGGTATGCGGATGTTCAACATTACAAGAAAATATCAAATTAACATTTACTAGTTGGTATTTCCATCGACAGTTTGTGAACATTCCCATCATTCAGCTGTGATGCTGTTAATGCTTTTAGTTTTTGCCAACTATTCAATTGTACCATGGTTTTATAAATTAATTGGTCATCTTAATTTCCACGAAAAATGCATTGAATTTTTTATTAGAATTCCATTTAGCCTAGAGATCATTGTAGGGGGAATTGGTAATACTATGATATTTAGGTGATCAAAAAGTAATGAATCATATTTTTGTATCTTTATTGTTATTGCTCTAAAGTTCTAAGATTTTCTCCATAAAGATCTTGTACACCATTTGTTAGATTCATTCATTTGTACCTAATATTTACGTATTTATTCATATGAATTTTTTTCTAAATAAAAATTGCATTTTAACTTTTTTGCTCTCACATAGTAAGATAATTGACTTGAGAAAATGATCTCATGTCGCTCAATGTTGCTAAACTCATTCATTTTGGTATCTTTCGAGTTTTCTAAATACGCAAGCCCCCCCAAAATCTGTTAATGGCTAACAATATGATTCTTGTCTAGATTTTTAATATATTCATTTTTTTCTTTTTTCCAATAGATAGGCCCATTTGTAGAACAATATTAAACAGAAGTGGTGAAATTAAGCATTTTTCTCTGAATTTTCAAATAAAATGTTTCTATTTTTGATTACTAAGCATAATTTTATTAATTACACTTGACCAAGTCTTATTTTGCCAGTTCTGTGAACAATGCTGGTGTTATTTTGATTGGGATTGCATTGAATGTGCAGGTTGCTTTAGGCAGTATACACATTTTAGCAATAGTTGCTCTTTCAATCCATGAGCATGGAATGTTTTTCCATTTCTTTGTGTCATCTTCAATTTCTTTCATAAATATTCTATAGTTTTCAGTGTACAGATCTTTTACTTCTTTGCTTAGGTTTATTCCTGGGTATCTTACAGTTTTTGGTGCAGTTGTAAATGGGATCGATTCCTTGATTTTTCTTCCTGCCGCTTCATTATTGCTATATAGAAATGCGAAGGATTTCTGTACATTGATTTTATATCCTGCAACTTTGCTAAATTCATGTACCAGTTCTAGTAATTTTTTGATGGAGTCTTTGGGGTTTTCTACATAGTGTATCATACCGTCTGCAAGAAGTTAAAGTTTGACTTCTTCTTTGCCAACATGGATGCTTTTACTTCTTTTTGTTGTCTGATTGCTGAGGCTGGGACTTGCAGTACCACGTCGAACAACGGTGGTGAGACTGGACATCCCTGTCGTGTTCCTGGCTGTAGGGGAAAGACTCTCAGGTTTTCTCTATGGAGGATGCTATTAGCTGTGGGTCTTTTGTATATTATAGTCTTTATGATGGTGAGGTGTGTTCCTTCTGTCCCAGCTTTTTTTGAGTGTTTTTATTAAGAAAGGATGCTGTTTTGTCAAATGCTGTTTTGGCATCTATTGAGAGGGTCATATGATTCTTAACCTTTCTTTTATGAATGTGGTGAATCATACTGATTGATTTGGGATATTGAACCACCCCTGCAGCCCAGGAATAAATCCCACTTGATCATGGTGAATAATCCTTTTAATGTACTGTTGGATCCTATTAGCTAGTACCTTGTTGACAGTTTTTATATCCTGTTCATCATGCATATTGCTCAGTAATTGTCCTTTTTAGGAAAGTCTTTGCTCTTAGAATCAAGGTAATTCTGGCCTTGTAGAAGGAGCTTGGAAGTTTTCCTTCTCTTTCTTTCTTTCTTTCTTTCTTTCTTTCTTTCTTTCTTTCTTCCTTCCTTCCTTCCTTCCTTCCTTCCTTCCTTCCTTCCTTCCTTCCTTCCTTCCTTCCTTCCTTTCTTTCTTTCTTTCTTTCTTTCTTTCTTTCTTTCTTTCTTTCTTTCTTTCTTTCTTTCTTTCTTTCTTTCTTTCTTTCTTTCTTTCTTTCTTTCTTTCTTTCTTTTTCTTTTTTCTTTCTTTCTTTCTTTCTTTCTTTCTTTCTTTCTTTTTCTTTCTTTCTTTTCTTTTCTTTTCTTTCTTTCTTTTTCTTTTTTTTTTTTTTGAATAGCTTCAGAAGAATAGGTATTAACTCTTCTTAGAATGTTTGGTAGAGTTCCCCTGGGAAGCCATCCAGCCCTGGACTCTTGTTTGTTGGGATGTTTTGGATTACTGATTCAATTTCTTTGCTGGTTATGGGCCTGTTAAAATTTTCTATTTCTTCCTGTTTCAGTTTGGTAGTTTATATGTTTCTAGAAATGTATCCATTTCTTCAGATTGCTCAGTTTGTTGGGCTCAGGAAATATATTAGCTATGGCTATTATAAATTAGGGACAATAGATGCATCAGTTTACCTTACAGAGGTATCCTGAAATTTAAATTAAATAAATATATTTTTAAGCCACTTTAAAAACCGAGTACCAAGTAAAATGAAATAGTATCATTTTTGTCTTGCTTTGCATACAACAACTATTCTCAGATTGGAAACCTTTCATATTTCCTCTAATTTCAGTCCTAGGACAGCATCTTCAGTGTATGGTCATATGGTTTCTGTTTAGCTGCTTCCAGGGTCAAGAATCTTCCCACCAACCTATTCCAGTATAGAATATATTAGAAAATTTTTCTGCATTTTGATTTATTGTATGGTTATTCATAACCTGCACTAATTACTCATAGTTCCTTTTTTGCAGTCACACAAAAAATAGTAGTCCATATATGTTCTGGTTACTATTAATGCCTAACAAGCTACACTAGAACTTCACAGTGTGAAACAGACATTAAATTTTGCATGCAGTTTTGTGAGCTAGGAATTCGAGGAGTGTTCATTGGGCATGCTTTTTGTTCCCTGTGGCATCTGCTGAGGTCAGAGTTATCCAGATGGTGGGTGGGCTGGTCTGGGGAGCCTAAGATGGCATTATTTACACGTCAGTTACATTAGTGGGGATGAATGGACTGTCACTCTGAGCGAATATACGTGGCCTCTCTAGCATGGTGGTCTCAGGGTGTAGTTGGACTTCTCACATCGTAACTGGCTTTACTCAGAGCTAACATCCCAACAGCATCAAGTTACATGGTTTTCTCTGACTTTCTCTCAGAAGCCACTTAATGCTATATATACTCCATTGGTCAAAGCAGACGAGCTCACACAGATTAATTGCCAGGGAATATAGACTTTGCCTTTCGAAGGGGAGTATAAAAAAAAAAGGGGGGGGGTGTTTAGTACCACCATGCTGGATCTTTTAACATGCTTCTGGCTGAGGGCCTCAGTTCTTAGAGTGGGAAAAGCTCTGTATATGGCAACGCAGTTTATAAAATGCTATTTAGAATAAGTTCTAAGTCATAACCTAAGGGGTTGGAGATGACTGTAGATCAGCTGGTCTTCTTTGGGATGAATCATTCCTTGTCAGGTGAGACTTTGGACAGTAGCAGCCATAATTCTCGTTATCTATTTGAAAAATGAAATCTTCAGAGCAAAGCTGTTGTGGTGGTGTTTACCATATAAATTACATACAAAAACCTGACTGGAAACAGCACAATCATAAGATTACTTATAACAACCAAATAACAGAAAGTAGAGACACAGACTCACTTTTCCTAATTATAATTAGCAAGTATTCTTGCTGAGGGTTTTGCTTATGATGTCCAGAATTTAGGAATCTCAGCAATCAAAACTGGAATCATCTGTGTCCTAAATGTAAATCCTCTTTTTGTTGCTGTTGTCACATAAAAGAAATGACTAACGATTGTGACGTCAGTTCCCTATTTCTTCCCAAGTTTCCATCCAAGGCAGGCTAATTGCTGAAAATAAGTTAGTATCTTACATTGTTGGTTTGGGCTCAAATATGAAAGGGGATTAAGTTGATCACCATATGGACATTAGAGCTCATGTTGACAGAGATCAGCAGAGTTGTTGTTGTTGTTGTTCTTGTTGTTCTTCTTCTTCTTTCTCCTCCTCCTCCTCCTCCTCCTCCTCCTCCTCCTCGAGAAGCTGAATGGGAGCCTTTCATATGACCCTTCTCATTATTAAAGGAAAATCACTGTTGTACTGGCTGAAATAAATCTGCAGCCTGATGGGGTTTGTGGGCTTCAACTTTGTGACTTTATTCTGGAGCATGATATTCGTAAAAGGAAGAAAAAAAAATCCCTCTTTCTTTTCAAGGCTGCATGGTGAGTATCTGTGTCTCCTTCTGCCCCCACACATATATAAACCTACCTTCCCACCCATAGGTTGGAGAAAAATTCTCACTGTTTACCAGCTCTCCTAATGACATGTTTCTTGGTAGGGCCACATAATACTAAGTCTCAGTGGGAGACTGTGCAAGTCAAGTTGTATGTGGAATATAAACATCTGTCTAGTTGGAGAGAGAGCATACTCACTTCACTTATGCCCTTCATTAACTTTCTGAGGTCGAGTTTATTGTTTTGGAAGCTCTGGGCTAATGTGAATATGGTACATGATGATTTCGTTTATACAGAGTGTAATGTAATATGTCCATATACCAGTTACGGTGTGATTTCCAAACATTTAATTCATGTGTATGGCTGTGTGTGGGGGGGTCTAGGCAGGAAACATGGGAAGTGCAGAGGACTCACATTAATTGAACACCTAGTATGTTTCAACACTTTTATTCTGTTCAACTCCTTTTCCAAGTAGAAAGCAAATCTCATAGTTGGAGTAGTTTAAAAATATTCATGAAAAAACTGGCAAAACAGTGCCTTGGATGTTCTATACCATGAGTGGAACAAGTAGCCCTCAGCAAGGAGATATTATTTCAGGCAGGAGTAATTTTGGAAGACTTCATGGAGGAGTAAAGCCTTGGAACAGACTTGAATGGTGCGATAGAGGTAACCCTGCAGTTGACAGTGTGATAGTCGTAGGAAGAGCTAAAGAAGAGAATCTTTTCTCCTAAGACATGTCTTCACCAAATGACTATATAAATAAACTCCCAGAACATCTGGTACCACAAATTATAATATGTAAAAATGCATGTTCTTGTGCAGTAGTAGTTTGTTCTTGAGGTGTGAGGAGTAGTAGGAGGAAGATGGAGGACCTGAAGAAATTTTTTTTCTTGCTTCACAGTCCTTCTCAGAAATGTCTCTGAAATCATGTGAGTCATGGAGGGAAGCTTTGCCTCCTTTCTCTGCTCTGTGTAAGTCATTGTAAAGCTCAACGGTGCAGGATTTAGGACAATAGGAGAGATTATTTCCAGGGAGTACTAGTAATGACACAGAGCATGAAAATAGTTAAACAGGACAAAAGAAAAACCTCAAACAGATCAATTGGGCAGAGAGCTGATGTGCATATAAAAGAATTCCCATCTGGAAACCAGAGGGTTGAAGTTCTGAAGAAAACTTCAGGGCCCCAGCCAGACAGTGTCTGTCATGCAAAAGGCCTCAGTGATGGAAGGGACAGGAAATGTCATCAAAAAACTAATGAGACTGTCAAGTTTCAGCTAGAATTAGATGAAAGCCTGCTTCACTTGCAGGGGACAGTCCTAGTTAGAAGATGAGGAGCCAGAACAGAGCTTGAAGAATGGGATGTTTAAGATAGATTTTTAAATCTCCTCTTATTCGCCTACACCCTCTATACTACATTTAAGAACAATGACTTCAAAGTATCTGGCAACCCAGAATAGTTGGCATTTCTCTTTGGAGAATGACTGTTCAAAAAGGTGCCTGGGACCTTCAGTTTCAGGAGGGAAAGTTTACCTGCATCACGTACAACCTGGGGAACTGGGGCCTTTATAGGGCATAATTGTGGAGGATAATTTCAAGGAGAAATCAAAGTGTGTGTGTTGTGTGTGTAAATTAGACCCAAATGTTAGATTTGCTTTTCTTTCTAAACATATATGAAGATGTTAGTGCACAAAGGGTCCAACAGAGCTTCTTGTGTGCATCTTAAGATTTCAGGTTAAAAGGCACATACAATAATTAATCTACTGTGGAATTGTCTAATACCTACAAAAATTCCTATATATGATTTATTTTTCTCTAGTCATTGTATAAATAATCCCAATAGAAGATTACTAAAAGTATGTTTATTGGCCATGTGCCTTTTATGATTTACTTAGGAGCATCCTCAGACAGCTTCTCAAAGTATTTATGTTGCTCACTATATGTATATAGTTTCATATATATATATATATGTGGTGTATGTGTGTGTGTATAGCATGCACATAAATTACATTCATATATAATACATATATAACATAGGTGTTCTATATACGTGTATGTTTTTGGTACCAATAAATCATATTTTCAGAGAGCTTTAGGCTAGGTCAGATAATGCTTAAAATATTGAAGGGTATTTCTTTCCATAAAAGTCCCTGAGGTCAAGCCGTGATGGAGACCACATATGCCTTTGATCCTCTTTGGTCTCCTTTCTGCATCCATAGCTTCCCGCTCTGCCCTGCATCTCATTCCTCTGCAGTGAATTCTGCTACTGATCCCCTCATTATGATGTCTGTGCTTTCATAAAGCCGATTTCCCTTGTCAGAATGAAAATTGTTTTGATCCATCACTACCTCTCAGTTTCTATTGGAGGTCTGCATTGTCATTTTTGTGTTCTTGTGTCCTGTTTGTTATTTTAGTGTGAAGTTGGGAAAAAATGCATTGGAGACTTCTCTCCAGTTGTTCCTTTCACCTTGAGAACTTATAATTTTTGAAATCCCCATTTTCCTTCTCTTTGTACCAACTTTTGAAGTCTTTGTCCTGGCCTTCATCATCTCTCACCTAGATAGGGTATACTTTCTAAATTTATCTCCTTTACTCTAGATTCTGTTCTTCTCAAATTTATCATATACCATAGTTCCAAAGGGTAATCATTGTAAAACTCAAATATAATTGACAGGTTTATTTAAAATCTTCCACCATTCCACGTTACCTACATTATAAATACAAATGAAATCAGTAGGTATATAAGGCCTTCTACAGTCTGTTCTGAACCTCCTTCATCAGATTCCTCTTCTTTCATGTTTTAAGATCTTATTTGCTTGAGAGAGAGAGAGAGAGAGAGAGAATGAGCAAGAGAGAGCACAAGCTGGGGGAAGGGCAGAAGAAGAAGCAGACTCCTTGCTGAGAGGGGGTCCGACCCCAGAACTCCGGCATCGTGACCTGAGCGGAAGGCAGATGCTTATCTGACTGAGCCACCCAGGCACCCTTTCTTCTTTCGTACTTAATAGACTTCTCTCTCCCTTTCCCCTTTGTTTCCAGATACTTGGGGGACTCTCCTTATCTGTAAGACAACTTTTGTTGCCAAAACATAGTCTGGTTTTAATTTAAGAAATTAATGCTACATGAGGAAAGAAAGGAGAAACCTTTACCTGTCCTTTATAGTACTCCCTGACAGAGTACCGTAGACTCTAGTAGTCTGAGAGCCAGTGGAATCCCTTTGCAAAGTAAATGAGGAGGAACAAATTTGTAAGGCAATTCCTACAAAGTCAATTCATCCCTTCTCTTTCTCCTTTTATGGTCAAAATTTCTAACCCCAAAGATTGTGACTTCCTGGTCAAAACTGGGAAGAAAGCAGGTGGACATCATTGAAAGTGTGGAGATGAATAGGATTTGTGATTTATATTCAGGCAAGTGAACTCTCCACAAGTAGAATACTGTCAGTGTGACAAAAATTAAAAAAAAAAAATTTAAAAAAATCCCTGGTAATGGTTTATCTAGATATTTTGGGTTTGTTTTTAACTTTTCCATCTATTCATAATATCAGAGAACCAGGTAGATATGAAAGTTATCTAACAGATAAGAGTTGCATTAGAAAATTATCTTCCAGAAGCAGCTAATTGTTTACATTGTCTAGCCCTTGAGCTGTAGAACTGAGAAAAAAGATCCAAACAATACCCAAAGGCACAGGATGTAGAGACGAGTAATCCTATAAGCAAACACAACTTTTTTAGTCTGGGCAGAACTTATTTTATTGAAAGAGAAGTATAAGGAAAAATAAACTAAAATGTGGAACTAGAAGGAAAATTAATGCCATATAAGGGAAATAAAATAGTACCTTAAAACTAAAGAGGAAATAGATGTCTTTGAAAATAATATATTTCAGATAGCAAAGAAAATATGTTTTATAGCCTTAGGGAAGCTCAATAACAGACATAATAAAATGAAGGACAAAAGTGAAATAAAGAGTTATAAATTGAAAAATGAATAGATAAGAAAGAATTGCTAGAAAAATAACAAAGAACTCCATTAATTGTCTCATTGGAGTAAGAGGACATAATACTATGCAAAATCAAGTTGGATATATTTAGAAAAATCTGAGCTAGACTCAAAAACATAAAACTAAAGCAGAAGGTCTCTATTTGAACAGATTGAAAAATGTACATGCCATGCTTTATTTACCTTCACTTACCTATTAGATCTAATTTATATAGTAATCACAATAACAACTCTATGAGATAGACTATCATCTTCTTTTATTTACAGAAGAGAAAATTAGAGTTTAGGAAGTTAACTTACCCAAGTTTAGACAGATGGCAAGGACCTGTTGACAGGTTAAATTAAATGTCATTAACTATTCTTCTTATAAAAATAAAAATCTTTATCATAAAAATACTAAAATGATAGTTGAAAGACAAATGACAAAACAGAATAGTATACATAAGATGTATGACGACAGCTGAAGACACAAAATTAGTTTAACTATAAAAGAAAAACATGAGCAACATGAATACCATAAGAAAGATGATGTTCTGAGGACATTTATAGGCAAATCATAAAAGAAGAAGCATAGCCAATTAACATACTTAGTAGTAGTTTATAGTAGTAAATAAATCATAGTAGTAAATAACAAGTTTACTAGATACAAAATAATTCCAAAATAAGGCAACAGAATACATTTTTTCATGTTTTAAATCAACAAAAAGGAAAATGATGACATTGAGTGTTAGTGATGAATGAGGACGAGAATACTTTGATTTACTGATGGTGGTAGTGAAAATGGGCATAAATTTGCTAGAGGATAATTTAGCAAGGTGAGTTAAAGGCCTTAAAAACTAATGATTTTTAAGTTAAAAATTTACTCTCAATTTCTTTTACAGATGTACAGTAACATGTTTATTATAGCATACATTTAGCATAGTATTCTTTATAGGAATAAAGGAAAAAGTTAAGTGTTCTAATAGGGACATTAAATACATTGTTGAATATATGAATCATCCTTTAATGAAATAATTTGCAGATATTCAAAATGATGTTATATATGCCATCTTTAGATGGAAAAAAAAGATGCTTCAATTATAATATGAGAAAAATAAAAAAGCATATATACTCTATGGCACTCCTTTTGCTTTTTTTGTGTTTTAAATTCTTTCAATAAAGAACCTGGATTATTAATGTTAAAGTAAATAAAATACTTGGAAGAAGATTATTTATTTTTCATAACTTTAATAAAGGTCTTGTTCTAAAGGTAGCATCTTCCTCTTCTGATAATATCACCCCATGTCAATAGTACCAAAGGACAATAATAAAAGATAGATGACAGCAGGACTTTCTGGAAGGAACTGGAACCATTTGTTGAGTGCAGTCCCTGACAGAGTTGCCACCTGAGGCTGAAAGGGAAGAGTAGAAATATCCCCAAAGACCCCCTTTTTCTGTAGTCAACCTGCTTTGCCTGTGCCTCCCAGAAGTCTAATGCAGACAGAAGCCAGGTGCTGTGGAAGTCTGAAGTTCAGTAGCAGTCGTAGTGGTAGTTCTTACAACTAGATCTAAGGGAAAGCAAGACACCTACCCCATGGGTGGATGCTACTTTAAGGTCTCTATAAATCACCATCAAGAAGTACCTGGGCTGAGAAGTTCAAGGTTAAAACAAATGTACATATAAGAGAGCCACTGAGCTATGGGTAGGTTCATTTTGGTTTGCCTGGGATAGCCTTGTTTTAGTTGTTTTAGGATAATTTTTAATAACGTTCTTTGTCATTTTCATTAAGTGTCTCACTGTAAATGATAAATGATCGCTGTAACTGTAGGACTTTCTCTCTCTCTCTTCCTCTCTCTCTCAAATTTACTTTATTATCTAGATTTCTTCTCCAAAACTGAGTTAACAGCAAGAAAAATGATATATGCACTACACTATTTATGAATATTAGAGGCCAAACAAAATGGAATCCCTTGGAAGAGCAAATTCAACAAGTACAGAAAATAATCCATGTGAAAATGAAGTTTCCAATCCCAACAGCTATTTGAATCTTCATAGCTGCTGCTAGAATATTAAACTGGATTTTTGGAAGGAAGTGCTCTTATTCAATAGTAGCCAAAATAAAGAGTACAAAGAATAGCATTTAAGAAAGATATTGGATGAGATAAAGAAAGCTTCAGAACCAAAAAAACAAAAACCTTTAATCAATAAATGCTCTATTCCTGAACAGAAAAAGTCAGTATTTTTAAGTTGTTTTATTCACTATATAATTACTTGTGATTTGAAATCAATATCAGTTATAATTAATGGCAATATTCTGAAGTTTGGAAGAATATCCTGGAGATACTTGGAAAAGAAGAATAACGGGGGGGGGGGTTGATGGAAGAGGCTCATAGCAGTAGACTTTATAATATGTTAACAAGTGTTATCATAATTAAATTGGGGTGTATTAGATACAGAAATAAATTCAAAAATTTAGAGTGCATTTTATTACACATGAAAGTATGTTACCTTAAAAAAGTTGTCAAACCAAAACCAGGGAGGAATGGGAGGCTTATTGAATAAATGATCCTATGAAAAAATGGCTAATCATAAAAAAATAAATAATACATCTAGTTTATTAGTCTCCTTTGGGCTGCTTTAACAAAATACCACAGCCTGGGTGGCTTAAATAACAGAGATTTATTTCTCATAGTTCTTGAGTCTGCGAAGTTGAAGACCAAGGGGCGGGCCAATTCCATTTCTGGTGAGAGCTCTCTTCCTGGCACGTGGAGCCACTTTCTTCCTGTGTCCTCACATGGTGGAGAGAGTGCTCTGGAGCTTCCTCCTTTCCCCATAGGACAGAGCCCTATTACATGAAGGTCTCACCTTTAGACTTCATTTAGCCTTTATCACCTCTTCACAGGTCTTATCTCCAAATATAGTCACATTGGGGACTAGGAGTTTAACATACATTTTCAGGAAACACAAACATTCAAGACGTAACAACATATAGTTAAATGATAAGTAAAGCGAAAATGATATATTAAAATAGAAGCAAATGTGTCTGATCTCACAGTAAGAAAGGCCTAAATCATATTAAGGATGACACATAAGGAAAAGCTCAATATAATTTAATAAGTTAACGGATTTCTAAGTGGTAAAATTTGGTTGTTAATTTTATTCTTTCAGCTCTTGTATGATACCCATTTTCTCCATTGGATTTGAATAAATTTTATAACCTGATTAAGCCATTTGGAGATTTGGATTGTTATAGGAATTCTATGAATTAATCGATATAAATGCCTTAGGAAATGCCTACCAGACAGTAAGAGGTCAATAAGTGATAATCATATTTGTTGGTATAAAATAATATTATTTCTTAAGACTTTAATTTTTTCCCAAATATACAAGGGCCATATTGACTAAATACTAACCAGCATTTAGCTGTCCACAGGTTTAAAATTAATGAAGATGTAAATATATTTTAATAAGATGATTTTTAGAGCAATTTTCGAATTATAGTAAGATTGAGAGGGTGGTGCAGAGATTTCCCATATGCCCCCACACATCCCACACATGTGTAGCCTTCCCCGCTATCAACATCAGAATGGTCCCTTTTTTTTTTTTTTTTCCACTGAGGATGAACCTACATTGACACATCATAATCACTCATACTTTGCCTTAGGGCAACTTACTCCACCTTACCTTACCTTACCTTCTTGGTGCTGTACAGTCCATGTATTTGGGCAGAGTATGATGATACATATCCATCATTATAATATACAGAGTATTTTCACGGCCCTAAAAATCCTCTTTGCGTTGCCTATTTGTCCCCCCCCCCCTCCCCCGCCAAACACACCCCTGGCAACCACTGATATTTTTATTGTCTTCATAATTTTGCCTATTCTAGAATGTTGGATACTTGGAGTCACAGCATGTGTAGTCTTTTCAGATTGGTTTCCTTTCATTTAGTAAAATGCATTTAAATTTCCTCAGGGTCTTTTCATGGCTTGATAGCTCATTTTATTTAGCACTGAATGATATTTCATTGTCTGGGCATTTACCCATTCATCTGCTGAAGGATATCTTGGTTTCCTCCAAGTTTTGGCAGTTACGAATAAAGCTGCTATAAACATCTGTTTGCAGGTGTTGTTTTGTTTTGTTTTGTTTTTTGTGGATATGTTTTCAACTTCTTTGGGTAAATACCAAGAGGCATGATTGCTGGGTTGTGTGGGAAAGAGTATGTTTGTTCTTTTAAGTAACCACCAAATTGTCTTCTAAATTAGCTGTACCGTTTTGCATTTCCATCAGCATTGTGTGACTGTTACTTTTGGTCCATGTCTTCACTACCATTTGGTGTAATCAGTGTTTTGGGTTTGAGCCATTCTTATAGGTGTATAGTGGTAGCTTGTTTTAATTTGCATTTCCCTAATAACATACGGTACGTAGCATTTTTTCACATGCTTATTTGCCAGCTGCCTGTCTTCTTCAGTAAGATGTCATAATAAATAGTGGCATTGCTTAATTTTTGGTTTTCTAAATCCTCAGGCTTGAAATTGAGACCTGAATAAGTTTTATTACATATTGGCAATGCATAAAGCAAAACACTTTTGTATTTGAATATCTAAAGTTAGAAATAATAAAGTAAAAATACATGAAGTATTTAAAAGATTGTAAAGTAGTACAGGCATTTCTAGGAAAAAAAAATATGTTTTTATCAGGAAAACAATGAAGAAGAAAATAATATTCTTCATTCTTTCCAAAGGACACAAGCAGTCTTATTGTGAGATCATTAAAATTACTTTGCATTATCTGAGTTTCAGACTGAGATGGTTTCATTTTGTTAATAGGTACATGTCAAAGAGAAAGGAAGTAGTCTGGAAAATAAAAAGTTTATGTTAACTGGATATATGCAAAATGATAATTGTTTTAATGGAGCTAAACTTTTTAAGAGAGGTTTTTTTTTTTTTTTTCTTTGCCATATTATCAACAATGCTCAAAATGCTATCTATGTTTTTGGGGGGCTGGGGGGCTTGGCCTCACAGTCTGTGGTACAGTCTTTGAAATATTGTCCTTGGCAGCAAATCTTTGTCTCTTAAAGTTAGATTTTATTTTTGCATGTTGATGAATTCTTCACAGTTGAATAAAGAGATCGATTAAGGCAGGGAATACTAGTGTAGGGATGAATGGTGGATTCTAAGAATATTGATTTTCTTTTGTTGCATGAAAATTGGTTTTGGGGATAATTCTGAAAGAGTAATGTGGCAGATTGAATTATAAATTCATGAAAATTTATTTCATCTCCACCCTTTCCTTCCTTCCCTGTAGGCATTGGTTTTGAGCCTGGTCATATGACATGTCCAGGCTAATGGCGTATAAGCAGAAATAACATTCGCCATATCTAAGCAGAAGCTTGAAATGGGCTTTCGTGATTTGGCTCTGTTTTGTTCTTGCCCTTTATCATGAGACAACTGCATTTTCAGATAGTGGCTGTCCCTCCAATCTGTGTTCCAGAATGAGAAGAAACATGCAATCTAATTGAGTCCAAACATGCCCAGGAGAAAGGGTGAGAGCTAAAATTAGCCCATTGCTCTTATGTTCCATGGGCAAGGAATTATTATTTTGTAAGCCTCTGAGATATAAGAATTGTCAATTACTACAAAGATGAACCATAAAATAAATGGTTTAAAAAGGGGTATTATGCTAAAAAATTAAAAAAAAAAAAGAACAAAATACAGAATGAGAAGTAGATAGCAGGAAAACGGATATAGGAGGCAAGGAAAATAACAGTATCTTAGGCGGTGGTAAAATATTTTATAAAATGATTGACTGCAATAAGTTGGAAGCACAAAATGCATCTAATAATCTTGTGACTTTGGGCAAAGAGATATTGAGAAGAATTCTCATAGCATGATTTTGCTGTTTTTAGCTATATTTGGTTAGATATTATAAGAATATATTGGCCTATTTCCAAGAATGAAGAAAGTGGAATGATCCCACACTCTAGGTGTAGTGGGTTAAGAGATGAAATGCTTTCTTATCTTCCATCAGTAAAATGTCCTCAAATTAAGATAATCTCAGGACATAAAGACACTCAAGGGTGTGATTTTACACCCTCCAAGACCGTTCTGTGGTTTAAGATGGAACCAGAAAATCTTTTCAGTTGGACCAAAGGTCTTAAAAAATGTATAGGGCTTGCTATCCCAAGGAATAATGTTAATCTTGAGGCACCCCAAATTAACAATAGAATGGCACTGTCCAAAAGAAATTGAAATTATTTTTTTAAAAGAAGCAGATGAAATTAATTTCAGTAAGTTTAATTTTAATAAGTACATTTTATTGACTACAACATGTAGAGAATAAGTATCCATGTGCAATCGATATAAAAATGCGACCTTTTCCATTTTTTTTGTACTCAGTGTCTAAACGCAGGTGTATGCTTTACATTTATAGCACATTTCAATTTAAACAAGTCACATTTCAAATGCTCAAGAGCTATATGTGACTAATGGTTCCCAATCTGGGAAGCAGAGTTTTAGAGAATGAGGAATGGCAGAAGAAGGGTTGTTGATGTGATTCCTGGCAGAGGAGATGAATAGAATAAAAAAACACCAAAAAAAAAAAAAGTTTTTGAGAATCATATTGCTAGAACGAATTAAAGCAGACCACGACTTCTTGAGATATATAAATGGACCCTTGGATTTTGTGTGGTACTCTGAAAGCCATCTGAGAACTGTAATAACTGTATTCTGTTAAAATGTTGGAGTTGTTTGTTGCCATAGCAAAGTTATATTAGCTAACTAATGCAAGGAATATTAAAAATATTTTTTAAAACAGCAGACTTTTAATAAGATGGGCTTTTACTACTGCCAAACCATGCATAGCTATCCTTCCTGATTTTGGTCTCTGCAACATTTATTGAAAAAAATGGAAGCACATCTTGCCTACGTTAGCAACAACTTCTGGTATGGGACACTAGAACGGACAGGATTGTTACCAGAAAAGCCTGGATTTGAATCTTACTCTTACCACTCTTTAAATGTGTAATACTTACACCAGGTGCTGTTACAGCAGACATAACACAAGCAGAATCTTAAAGAGCAAATATTGCAATATTGCAAATATTGGAGCTTCCTCTCTTGGAATGCAGCCACTATATCAAGACATTTAAGACACCCTGCTGGAGAAATGTGGCCTGGCCAATAGCCATCCCCACCAATCAAACATGGGAGTTCATTATCCTAGACCATTCGGCCCAGACAAGCCATCTGACGACTGCAGCCACATTAGTGTCCTCAGTCAAGATCAACAGAAGACCTGCCCCTCTGATCCCATCCCAAATTACTAATCGGAGAACTATGAGTCAATCAAGATGGTGGTCATTGTAAGCCACTAGATTTTGAGGTAAACATTTGTTACACAGTGACCAGGTGACAGACATAAATGACTAAAGGGAAGTTATGTAACCCCCTTGATCAACTTTCTCATCTATAAGACAAAGCTAGTGATAACTGACTCAGCGTTGTTATGTGGTGGCGCCTGGCATATAGCAAATTCTCAAAGAGGGATAATATGTTTATTCCCTTTTTCTTCACCTTTCTTTCCTTCCTTTTGTCTATTTTTCTTTTTTCTTTTCCTGTTGCTTCTTGCTAACTCTCTCCTCTTCCCAGGAGCACTGTAAGAGCAGAGCTGTTGGAATCCATGTGTAGCCTACCAAGATGGCTACCTCAAAGGGCTTGGTTTCCTTTGGCTGAGTCAATACTAAAAAGCTGGTATAAAATTAGCTGTATTACATTACAGACACATATGATAAAAATCTCATTAAATGCAGGCAAAAAATATATATCCCTAGAGAAGTATAAATTTTCCTATAAATATTGCACCAAAAGCTTCTCCTAAGTGATACATTTCTCTGCTCGTCATGTTTCTCATCAGTAGAATGAAATTTGTATACTTCTGCATCTAGTCTTGTTTTTCTGCCAGGAGGAAAAAAAAAAAAAAACTGTCTTTGGCAAAACCAATAGACTCACAAGGCATTCTTTATTCATCCAACTTAATCAAAACTTATAATCAGTGAATAAGAATCATTTGCCTCAAAAAAAACTGGGTTTAGGCATGAGTGACTCATGCAGGAACTTTATGATTTTGCTCTGTGCTTTATGAAGTAATTTCATAATCATATGTAATTATTTTAAATATTTTATAAACTACAGTGACTTTTTAATAAGGGTTTCTAATTATCCATACAGTTTCTAGAAAGATTTGCCAAATATGTAGTATACGTGTGATGAGTCATTTGTCATCCAAAAGCTTGTGAAGAAACCCTCATTCCTAAAAATAGGGCCCCCGTAGATTTGATACCGGCTGCAATTTTTCACTTCAGACATTTTCCTTTTATATCTCTGACTCCACTTTTGGTAAATCATGATACATAACTATATAAAACATCACATAGTCTAAAAAAAGGGAATAAAGGTGCCAACTGTACCATTTCACACACAGTACACTATGCACCAAAAAATTAAACTAGCAAGTGAATTTTAGGATAGGGAAGATTAAATTCTTAGTTTTTTTCTTACTCTTTGCTTCAGTATCTCCCACCTTACCCCAGTACCCCCATTTCTTGGAAACTTGAGATTTGATGTATGCAAATAATAGGGGAAATGGATTATTGACACAATGAAAATATTTTTAAAAAATATTTCTTGGGAAAAAGCTTTCACATCAGTACAAGAGCTCATTCATTCTTGTGTATCCAAAGGATAGGACCTTAGCAATATATCTTAATTTTAACATTTCCTATTTAAGAGACAGAATGGAGTTTAGAGGAGCAGAGAAATCTCTTGGCCTGGGTGTCTTCTAAAAACTCAGCTCCCAAGTTACATAGCAACGTATGGAAACATGAGCTGATATGATTATAACACAGCATCCAGGTAGAAAGCTATCTGCATTACAAATTGTGCCATTTACACAAATCTAAAGAATAACATTTCTTCAAGATAATAAGATCTATAGATTGGATCTATCTACGGCTTTGATACGTCTCCCCATTGTGTTCTCACCAAAAATGGTATGGTCTAATCTGATTAAGTCAGTATTTTAAAATACTTTTAAAAACGTTGTTCCTGTTCTTCTTGGCACAAGTCTTTCAAGTTAACTGTGATATTTTTGCAAGACATGTTGGGTAACAGAACACAAGCTTCAGGTTTATAGTTTATTCTGAAATGCTAGTTCCTGACCAGGAAATGTTTTCGTGTCACAACTCAGTCCATAGCCAACCTTATAATATCATAGATATGGTTAGAAGGGATTCAAAATGATCCAAATAATCTATGGTCCAAACTTCCCATTAGATAGAAGGGAAACTAATTCCTATGAGGTTAGTATGTTTTTCCAATGGCAGAGAGTTTTGAGAACCCAAAAATCAAACAAAAAATGACAGTGCGTCCCTTGTTATAAAAATTCATTCGGGGGAGGCACGTGATCAAAGTTTGGCCAGCTGGGGTAATTTTGCTACTCACACTGCTTGCTTCAGGAATACTTCACTGAAACAATATGGTGTATTAGGAATACATTCTAGAACCCATATAAAAGCCACAAAAGGTCCTTTAATTTCTTATGCTGGACTTGAATGACATATGCGAACGGATGTGATAGCATGAGATGCCTTTTGAGTGTACAGCAAATAAAAGTTTTCTGGTGCTAATAGGAGCCATGTTGACACTTCAAGAGAACAAGTCACTTAGATGAGGCTGAACAGGTAGGTTGTTTTGTTCCCCGGTACTTGCAAGTCTTCCTGATACGTCCTTGATGATTTTACCCATGTGCATTGATTTCTTTTGTTGATGTACGTATGTTTGGTTTTGTTTAAGTTTGAGTGGGGATTTCTGTATTATGGAAAGTGTCTTGATACATGAACTCTACGTAGTCAATTATTTAAATTTAATAATAATGTAAGACTAGGTTTTTCTAATATATTGACAATGTTAGCATGTCTTTGTGCAGCAGTCATTCTTTGTATTTCAGGATTATTTCCCTAAAGAGATGTAAGAGATTCTTAGTAATAGAATTCTTATATGGGAGAGAGATTTTTAAATATGGAATTAGTAGGACAAAAAATATATTTAAGACCCTTGATGCGCATTTCACAATTACTTTCTAGATGAGCAAGCTTTAGTTCTATTGGAGATGTATGGGCTGATCTTTCTTATGCAAATTTTTTTAGACTTGAATATTATCATTTAAAAAAAAACCTTATTTCTATCTTGAGGCAAAGCTGGTGTCTCATTTTCAAAAAGGAAAGTTATTTTTTAAGTAGTATTTTAAGTTTCTTTAGAATGGGCGATATAGAAATCACAGCAAAGCCATTCAAGTCTAAGCAGTTAAAGGTGAAACAAAGGCTCTGATTTTACAACCAAAGTGTCCCTTGCTATAGAAAGGGGCACAGCCAGTCCATTTGGGATGATGTGAGGTGGGGCAGAGAGCAGTAAAACCTACCACAAAATAGGACATTTCTTGAAAAATAAATTTTACTTTTAAAAGTTGGTTGACATTTTCTTTTTATTATGTAACAGAGCTACATGTATTTATAATCTGAAAGTAATGATTCAAATTTTTCTAATTTTGCTTCAAATTATTTATAGTCAAAAAGTATATGTAATTCAAAAGGAATGCAACTAGATAACCAGCTATTTTGAAATGTAGAAATAATACACACCACTCAAGAAATAGCAGAAAGATGTCTTCTGGAAATTGTAATTGTTTCAAAGAGCAAGTAAGTTAGAATTTAATTTTTTTTTTTCATTTTGAAACAATTTTCTATCCTAGTAAATAAAGATCTCCTGTACTTGATAACAAACTTCAGTGGTACAGGGACAAATTGTAGGGATACCACATTGTTCCTATGTATATATTTCATTTGGTGATTTTCAGCAGACCTCTTGAGTGACCATATTTGGCAGCCTTGCCTGTCAATAAGAGAAGATATAATTAGTGACATAGACGTGAGAGATGTTTATCGACAATTTTAAGCATATGTTGTAGGTAGCACAAACATCTGTGGAATAGGTTAAGAATTATTTTCCTCAATTTAGAGGTACAAAGTCTCAGTTTCAGTCTCTATATAACATGCTCAAAGTAGCAAAGAAGTAGGATATTAAAACAAAGCTCAGAAACCCCTAGGTTGTTGATGTTGTTTTTAATCCTGTTACCTGCTACATACTATATACTTCATTTTATACAATTCAATTATTTATGGAAAAAAGGAACACATTCCTAATCCTATAATCATAATTCTAAGTGTGAATTATTCTTGATGATGTAGTTTCTGCTGAAATGTTCTTTTTGTGACACTGTCACAGCAGGTAATTATGAACAGAAGACATTGTCCTTCTATAGAGAACAGAGCTTGTGCATCACCTGATCTAAGCTGGTGTTTGGGGACATTTGAATAAATTAGTAGTACTGTGCTTTTTGGGAAAAAAAAATCCATCTTTCCTAAAATGTAATTTAAAAATCTCACTTAAGAAAAGCTCAGAATGGTGAATATATATATATATATATATATATATATATATATATATTTAGATGCACTGAGTTAATTGAGTAGGATCATTCTCTGATCATTCTGCACTGAATAATACTCATACTAATATCCTGATCATCCTCAAACAATAACCATTGTCATGGTAACTACTTATCTTGGGAAAACAAACTGTGCAAATGAGCTGCTTTCATAGCTTTAATTATGCAAATAGAAAATTGAAGGAGTATATTTTAAGGAGTCAGCTTCCTATTTAAGTATTGACTAAAGTAAGTGACTCAAGCAGTTCTTTGTATCTGCTGATATGTTGAAGATATTAACATGATTACATCTGTCTGGATTTGTGTTGACGTTCAATACAGGAAACAGAAAATTTATTTTTTTTAAGTATTTATTTATTTATTTATTCATGAGAGACACAGAGAGGCAGAGAGATGGGCAGAGGGAGAAGCAGGCTCCATGCAGGGAGCCCGATGCAGGACTTGATCCCAGGACCCAGGATCACACCCTGAGCCAAAGGCAGATGTTCAACTGCTAAGCCACCCAAGTGTGCCAGAAACAGAAAAATTATGCTTAATATTTTACTTTAAAGCACAGTAACAGAGTCCAATTCATTCCTTTTAATCGATTGTTCTGATTGCTATTTTCTGGATTTAGTGCATGTGAATTAGTAAGTGACCACTATAAAATGGACTGCTGATTTTTTCACTTCTAATACAATCATTTTGATAGTTGGACAGGAAAAGATAGGGATATTCTTACAGATTTATTTATTCATTTGGTTTATAACTGCAAAGCACTTGGAATATGTAGTGGGTACTGTTAAGGATACTGAAGGAAAAACTAGGTGTATTTCCCCTTAGAACTTTGACTCAATAGGAGACATGAGATAAACAAGTAAAATACAAGCAATATGGGCCATATGCACATGACTGGTATGAATGTGGTGAATGGAGCATTTTCAAGAACATGCTATCAACGTGAGGTCTTAGAGATAGACTAAAAAGTAGAGAGAAGTGAGAAATTAAGAAAGAAAAGACATATTAAGGAAGCCAATGATAGAGAGGTTCATTAGAAGGCGTCGTGACTTCCCATGAGTGACTGGAATACTTATGGATAACTACACATCAATGCATAGGATGTTTTTTCCTTCTTTAAATGGAGATTTTTCAAGAGTGGTTCAGAAAATCAGAAACCATAGAAAATAAGATATTACCAAAGAGATGAAATGAGAGATCATGGCCAGAAATTTAAGTGATTTTATCATAATCCTGTTTGGAATTCTAAGCACCTAAGAGTAATATGGCTGATACACAGACACACACAGACACACAGACACACACAGACACACACACACACACACACACACAAAACAGGATGAAAAGAATGACACAAAGATGGCATTGTTAAGGAAGTGGTTTGTGGTCTGCTTGATCAGGTGGGTGATAAGCTCAAGTCTTTTCTAACAAGGATTGCAAAGGCAGCTTCACAGAAGCGAGGGGTAGTAGGAATCAAGGATTTAAACATATGCTGCATGTGTCGTTCTACTAAAAACAGAGGATTTGATAAATCCTTAACTTCTCCTGGAAAATAATAGGAACATTGAGAAAATAGCTGTTTTGGGGTAATTGTGACAGCCAAAGACAAAACGAATAGAAATGTAGATGTGACACAGCTCTTAGGAGAAAAGAGTCATGTTAAAAAAAAAAAAAAGAAAGAAAAAGTCATGTTATTTTGGAGAAACATATAGCAAAGAAGAAACTATTTAATCATTACAAAAGATATTCTCATCTTCCTCAAAATACACTGTGAAAATGTAAAGTGTAAAAAATAGCTGCATTCTGATGAGAGGAATCACAAAAAGAGAATGTGTTCAGCTGTATTTAAAAATTTGAGAAAAAATTGTTATTGATATAAGTGTATAGTTTGATGCAAAGGGAAATAAGATCTTTTAAAAAATGTGTAACATAGAGTTGGAAGGAGTCAAATATTTAATAATATGGGAGGAGTTTGAATAAAAAGTGTTTAGATGGCAAGAGGCAGAATTTGATTTTTTTTTTTTTTTGCATGATACAAATGAGAAGATATTTTGAACTCATGTCTTAAGTGAGAAGAGGAACAAGCATAGATTGGGTGTATTGCCTGTGGGAAGATGGTACTGAAAAGATGGGAAAAGGAAAGCAGGACACAACTCCTACTTTATCACTGAAACAATTTTAAGACCTAAAGAGCAGAAAATATTTCATTAAGGAGTGAATGAAACTTAAGTTGAGGGGTAGTAAGATGACATCAAGTACCTTGATGAACTATTTTAGGACCAGGGGCTTGTAAGAATTAGTTGAAGGCATAGAGGAAACTTGTCAGTGATTCCTGAAAGACTTATGGGGAAGTACAGAAAGCTAGGAATAAGAAAATGTGCATATGTTGACGGACGGGACATGCCTTTTTGAAATTTCTGTAAGGTTGCTGGTGTTCCCTGTTGGTATTTTCCATATTAACGTGTGATTGATACACTTTGGGAAAGATGACCGTGATCACTATGCATTTACTTCGAGCAAGACTGCAGTTGCAAGAAAGAACAAAGAGCTGTGTCTCCTAAACCCTGCTTGATACCTGCTAAACATCTTTCTGCCTCAAACTTAACACATCCAGAATTGAACTCTTGATCCTGTCCCCGATTGCTCTCTCTTTATCGTGTTGATGGCACAGGCCAAAAGGATGGCATTGGAAGAAAGAAGTCACTGCCTGTGTTCTCTTTTATAATTCTTATAGTTTCAGGCGTCACATCATGTCTTTCGACTTTTTTAATTTATTTTTGTGTATGGTGTAAGAAAGTGGTCCATTTCATTCTTCACGTGGCTGTCCAGTTTTCCCAACACCATTTGTCGAAGAGACTTTTTTTCCCCATTTTATATTCTTTCCTGTTTTGCCGAAGAATAGTTGACCATATGGTTGAGGGCCCATTTCTGGGTTCTCTAAACCATTCTCCTGGGTGTCTCTTTCTGTACCAGTATCATCCTGCTTTGATCACTACAGCTTCATAACATTACTTGAAGTCTGGGATTGTGATGCCTCCTGCTTTGTTTTTTGTTTTTTCTTTTCTTTTCTTTTCTTTTCTTTTCTTTTCTTTTCTTTTCTTTTCTTTTCTTTTCTTTTCTTTTTTTTCTTTTTTTCCTTTCCTTTCCTTTCCTTTCCTTTCCTTTCCTTTCCTTTCCTTTCCTTTCCTTTCCTTTCCTTTCCTTTCCTTTCCTTTCCTTTCTCTTTCTTTCTTTCTTTCTTTCTTTCTTTCTTTCTTTCTTTCTTTCTTTCTTTCTTTCTTTCTTTCTTTCTTTCTTTTTTCTTTCTTTCTTTTTCAAGGTTGCTCGGGGTATTCGGGGTCTTTTGTGGTTCCATACAAATTTTAGGATTGTTTGTGCCAGCTCTGTGAACAATGCTGGTGTTATTTTGATTGTGACTGCATTGAATGCGCAGATTGCTTTGGGCAGTATGGACATTGTAGCAGTATTTGTTCTTCCAGTCCATGAGCATGGAATGTCTTTCCATTTCTTGGTGTCCTCTTCAATTTCTTTCATCAGTGTCTTACAGTTTTCAGGCTACAGTTCTTTCATTTCTTTGATTAGGTTATTTCCTAAGTATCTTATGGCTTTTGGTGCAATTTTAAATAGTACTGATTCCTCAATTTCTCTTTCTTCTGCTTCATTATGGTGTATAGAAATGCAACAGATTTCCTTATGTTGATTTTGTATCCTGTGACCTTACTGAATTAGGCTATCAGTTCTAGCAGGCTTTTTTTGGTAGAGTCTTTTGGGTTTACTATATATAGTATCATGTCATCTGTAAACAGATTTTTACTTCTGCTTTGCTGATTTGGTTGCCTTTTATTTCTTTTCATTGTCTGATTGCTGTGGCGAGGACTTTCAGGACGGTACCATGTTGAATAAAAGTGCTGAGAGTGGGCATCCATGTCTTCTTCTTGACTGTAGAGGAAAAGCTCTCAGTTTTTCCCTGTTGAGTATAATGTTGGTTATGGGTTTTCATGTGTGGCCTTTGTTTATGTTGAGGAATATTTTCTCTAAACCTACTTTGTTGAAAAAAAAAATTTTTTTTTAACCACGAATGGATGTTATACTTTGTCTAGTGCTTTTTCTGCATCTATTGAAGTGATCACATGGTTATTAGCCTTTTTCTTATTGATGTAATGTATAATGTTGATTGATTTGTGAATATTGAACCACCCTTGCATCCCAGGAGTAAATGCCACTCAATAGTAGTGAATTGTTTAAAAATATATTGTTAAAAAAATATATATTGTTGAATTTGGCTTGCTAGTATTTTATTGAAGATTTTTACTTCTGTGTTCTTTAGGGATGTTGGTTTGAGTTTTCTTTTTCTATAGTGTCATTATCTGGTTTTGGTATCACAATATGCTGGCTTCATAGAATGAATTTGGAAGTTATTTTTTTTTCTTTGGGATAGTTTTAGGAGAATAGATATTAACTTTTCTTTAAATGATTGGTAGAAATCTGTGAAGTCTTCTGGCCATGGACTTTTATTTGTTGAGATTTTTAAAATTACTAATTCAATTTCTTTTCTGGTTACCAGTCTGTTTAAGTTTTCTATTTCTCTCTGTTTCATTTTGGTAATTTCCATGTTTCTATGAATTTATCCATTTCTTCCAAGTTGCCCAGTTGGTTGGCATATAGTTTTTCATAATATTCTCTTAAAATTGTTTGAATTTCTGTGGTGTTGGTTGTTATATCTCCTCTCTCATTTGTGATTTTTTTTTGGGTCCCTTCTCTTTTCTTTTTGGTAAGTATAGCTAGAAGTTTATCAATTTTATTAATTTTTTCAAAGAACCAGCTTCTGGTTTCATTGATCTCTTCTGTTTTCTTAGTTTCTGTATCATTTATTTCTGCTCTAATCTTTATTATGTCTTTCCTTCCACTGGCTTTAAGAGTTGTCTTTTTTTTTCTCTCTTCTTTAGGTGGAAGGTTATGTTGTTTATCTAAGATTTTTTTCTTTCTTCTTGAGGTAGGCCTGGATTGCTGTATACTTCCTTGTTAGGACACTGAGTTCTAAGGTTTTGAATCATTGTGTTTTCATTTTCATTTGCTTCCATGTATTCTTTAAATGCCTTCTTTGATTTCCTGATTGACCTTTCATTGTTTAGCAGCATGATATTTAAGCTCCGTGTCTTTGTGGTCTTTCTAGATTTTTTCTTGTGGTTGACTTCTAGTTTCAATTTTGTGGTCAGAAAAATTGGGTGGTATGGTTTCAATCTCTTTGTATTTACTGAAGCCTGTTTTGTGATCTAACATATGATCTATTCTGGAGAATGTTCCATGTATACTTGAAAAGAATGTGTACTCTGCTGTTTTAGGATGGAACATTCTGAATATATCTGTTATGTCTATCTGGTCCAGTGTGCCATTCAAAGCCATTGTTTCCTTGTTTATTTTCTGCTTAGATAATCTGTCTGTTGATGTAAGTGGGGAGTTAAAGTCCCCTACTACTATTGTATTGTTATCAATTAGTTCCTCTGTGTTTGTTATTGTCTTATATATTTGGGTGCTCCCATGTTGGGTCTCTAACTTATATCCCAGAAATGTACAACTACTTATATTTCTTTGCACATAGCCTACAGAACTTTGTGTCTTGAGCTTAAAGTATATTGTACTAGACTAATATTTGGACTTTAGAATTAAAGAGTCTTATTTCAAATCCTGGCTCTACTGGTCATATGACAATATTCACTTACTTACAAAATCTTAGCTCACTCATCTGTAAACTAAGTTTAGTGATATCTTTCCTCCAGGTGACCTGAAGGCTAAATGGGATCATGCTAGTAAAGTGCAGAGTATAATGCCTTGACAATAGAAAATAATATTGCTCTTCTGATTTTCTGCATGGAGTGACTTTTTATTAATCAGTTTTCCAGAGAAACAGAACCATTTGGATAGATACAGATATATAGAAAGAGATTTACTAAGAGAGATTGACTCTTGATTATGGAGGTTGAAAGCTCCCACTATCTACCATCTGCAAGTTGGAGGCCCAATAATGCCGGTGGTGTAGTTCTAAGTCCAAACCCAAGGGCTTAACAACAGGGCAGCCAATGGTGTAAGTCCCAACCTGGGTCTGAATGCCAGAGAACCTGCGCACTGATGTACAAGGGCAGGGGAAGATGGATGTCTCAGCTCAAGCAAAGAAGAATTTGCACTTTCTTTGCCTTCTTATTCTATCCATGCCCCCAACCAATTGTATGATTCTCACCCATATTGATGAAATTGATTTTCTTTGCTTAGTCTATAGATTAAATGTGAATGTGCTACTGGAAGATATTAACAGTTAAAAAATTGGGATCCCTGGGTGGCGCAGCGGTTTAGCGCCTGCCTTTGGCCCAGGGCGTGATCCTGGAGACCAGGGATCGAATCCCACGTCGGGCTCCCAGTGCATGAAACCTGCTTCTCCCTCTGCCTATGTCTCTGCCTCTCTTTCTCTCTCTCTCTCTCTCTCTCTCTGTGACTATCATAAATAAATAAAAATAAATTTAAAAAAATCTTTAAAAAAACAGTTAAAAATTATATATATATATATATATTTTTAATTAATTAATTAATTATTTTAAACCAGCTCTCTGGGTATCCCTGAGCTGAGTCAAATTGACACAAAAATTAACCATCACAGCATTTTTCTCCTATCTCTATTGTGAATTACATTTCTTCTGTGCTCTGATAATACCTGACACATAACTTTACCATTGCATTTTAATTTTTGCTATAGACTGGATGTTTCTGTCTCCTCAATATTTATATATTAAAGACCTAATCCTCAATAAAATGGTGTTTATATATGAAGTCTTTGGGAGGAAATTAGGTTCAGTTGAAAGTAGAGCCCCCATGATAAGATTTGTGCTCTTATCAGAAGGGGAAGAAACCAGAGCGCTTTGTTCCCACTATGTGAAGCTGCAGCAAAAGAACAACCATCTGAAAACCAGAAGGAAGGCCTTCTCCAGATACTGAAGTTGCCAACACCTTAATCTTGAAATTCTTAACCTCAAAAATAGAAAAACAAAGATTTGTTGTTTAAGCTGCCTGGTATTTTGTTATAGCAGCTTGAACCAAGATAACACTGTTACAATTTTTTCTCTATACATATACCTCCCTACTTAACTGCAAATTAAAAATTGTACCTATTCATATATTTAGCTTCTCTATATGGTGCATTCCCTAGAACTAAGTGTTCTGTGGATATTTTCAAATGAATAAATGAATGAATGAACTTTGAAAATGCTGTCCTGCAGAAGAGGAAGTTGATTCATTCTCTGTTGCCACAGATGACATAATGCTGAAAAGTGAGGAAAGAACTATAATTTTTTAAAAAGATACATAGTATACAAATACTATGTATCAAGAGTCATTCAGGAGCCATTATCCCTTTTTACAAATGATGAAATTCAAGTTTAAGAAAGGCTAAGCCAAGCTGTTCATGATCTCACAGGTAGGCAGTACAAAGCCTGATACGCAATGCCTGTTTTCACTTGCTCAGAGTCTATGAATGGGCCTTCCTTTCTGTTACTTCTTAGCACACAATCATAGATTTTTTTTTATAGTAACAATATTTCTAGGAAATTATTGGGTTTCTTTAGGAAGCTACCAAGAAAAAAATGAAAGGCTAATAAGAATCAAGTGTTTCTATTTTAATAGCCTCCCAACAAGGTAGTTAAAGCAATATAGAAAACTGTGAGTTTACACTTAGCAAATTATTTATCCTAAATTAAGCAGCTGTTAACAAAGTAGGAAAAAAAATTCTATGTGTTACAGATTTTAAATTGATAAAATTTAATACTAGGTGCTTCTAGAGGCATTAGAGATGTAGATAAATTTCACATTTAAACATCGAAAGTATTTTTTCTCCTCAAATATCAAACGATATCTAATAAATCTTAAGGAGAAAAATATGCTTAAGGTACAATTAAAGTAAAAATAAAATAAAAGCCTCTGTCCATAATATGCAGGTATCATTTCATTAAGCTATCAACAGTTCCAGAGCAATAGCATTGAAAATTAGATTTTAACAGGAATAAGCCCCAAGAAAATAAAATACTCATTCTGAAGACACTTATAAAATAATCCAGTTAGAGGCTCTCAATGAGTCTTGTGTTTGGTAGTGGTTTATGCATTTACGTATGTTTCCCTAATAAATTATTAATTTCAGTACACAATAATGAATGTCTAATTACTTCATTGTAAATTTTGTTAAAGTCATACAAGCTGCCCAAAGACCAGGAGAGATCCTAGTGCATTGCTACACAGAGTATGATGTAGGGAACAGCAGGAATGACCTTCTCTAGGCACTTGTTAGAAATGCAAACTCTTAGCCTAGACCCCAGATACACTGAATCTGTTCTAACAAGATCCCAGGTTAGTTGAAAATATCAGAGACTGAGGGGTGCTGTTCTGGAGCACCTGCCTTGGTTATGGCCTCAGTTTCCCTTCCCTTCTATCTAGAAGTTTCTATCTTATACAGATTTTCCCCACCATTGGCAGATTTCTCTAACTGGTTTTTAGATGAGTCTTTGGCAAGAATATGCAACTGTTTTTAGTTATAATTAAATGTAGATGGGCTTTACAGATACCGCACGAACGTTACCTAGGTGTCTTAGCATTCTGTTATTCACAGATTTGCTCTTCTCAAATGCCTGTTTTGAGAACAGATCTGGGGATCTGTATACAACATGCTAAACATAAATTGAAAGGTGAAAAAAATCCAACATAAATTTTCTTTGGTACGGTGCATGATACTAGGCAGCATTACAGACTTCTTTCGTCTTCAACCTTCTGAAGTTAGAGCAAGACTCAATGTCATGAGGAATCAGGTCACTGCTCTGCCAAGAACTATGATCTGCAGTATGACTCAGAACTCAGTAGAACATGATCCTTCTCACTTTAATCTCTTACGGCTTTGAGCTGGATGTACCATCTGTATCAGTCAAATGTTACCGTGTAACAAACACAACAAATATGATTTATTGGCTCCTGACTCAGTAAACAATATGGACTGGACTCAGTTGAGCTATTCTATTTATCTTGCCTAGGTTCACTCAATCCACTGCAATTAGCTTGTGATTCACATGAGAGTCGATGGATCCTCGATGGCCTTATCCATGCCTGACTATTGGCTGGGGTGATAGGCTACACGCATTTAGCAGACTAATGCAACCTTTTTTCCTAGTCCCAGTATGCAAGCACTTTTCAAGCTTCTGCTTGCATCATGCTTGCTAATGTTTCACCAGCTAAAGCAAGTCACAATGCCAAGTCTAGATGAAAGGAATAAAGATTTTCTCACTGGTAAGAGAGGCTGTAAAATGCTGTGGCCATTGTTTTCCCCCTGAATTTACCACATTGTCTCTCTAGTCCAAAAAATAATATGTTTTAGCTTGTACCTCTTTCTATTTAAGCACATTTCCATTCTCAGAAGGGAACTCCATGTCAATGGAACTATTAGAGGACAGAGATGCCACGAGAGCTCTAAAACCATAGAATGTTGTGAAGAACAGGCATCGTGACTTTGAGCTGGATCAGGAAAAGTCACTTTGTGATTTCCTCTGAAAGTCCACTTCCCTGCTTTTACTCTGAGAAATCTGCATTTCTGAGTGGAATTCTATTTTGTTTTGTTTATTTCAGTTCTGTTGCTTCAATAAAATCTGCACCTGTTTGTTCTGGCATTGAGAGCAGCTGTCTGCTCTGTGGCAATGTTTCCCACCTGGGTAGCTGAGCTATCTCTCAGTGGCGGACACCTTTGTCAGCGTTGGTGGGAAATGAGCATCTTGGCTAATTTGGGTGCTTCCCTTTGGACTTCGTGAAACAGGACTGAATAGGAAGTGTCTGACTTCCAAATTCATACTGTGAGAAGTTTCCTAAGGTACACAGTGGGTGAGAACAGAGTCAGAGAGGAAGTGGGTGGTGCATGATATGAAGAGGAATTAATAATTGATGTGACTTACGAGGTAGACAGAATATACCAGAGACTTTGACTGTGTCACAGTAACCACGTAAATAAAACTTTTGTGGTTGTTATGATGGAAAATACCTGATAATAGGTGAATGAATTAAAATTTTTCAGATTGGTGCTATATACCTGAGATATTGATAGACCCTATTATAATTATATATAATATATATATATATTATATATAATATATAATTGGGGTGGTTTTTGAGATTTATCCATGTAATTGCATGGATCAGTAGTTTTTCCCTTGTTATTGCTGGGTATATTCTATTGTATGAATATTGCACAATTTGTGTTTCCATTTACTGACATTTGAGCTCTTTCTAGTTCTTGACTATTATGTATAAAATTGCTATGAATACTTTTTTATGGATTTTATTGTGTACATAAATTTTTATTTCTTTTGAGTAAGTATCTAGAAGTTAGAATTTAGGTCATATACGAAATGTATAACTAACTTCACAAGAAACTGCCATACTATTTTCCAAAATGATTATACATTTTTCACCTTTACTAGCTATGCATGAAAGTCTTGCTTGCTCTGTGTCATTAATTGCACTTGGCATCACTAGTCTTTTAATTTTAGTTAATCCAGTAAGTATGAGTTAGTATCTTATAGTATTTTTTCCCCTATGAGTGTTTCGGTTTATTTATTTATGACAATTTTATATCTCAATTACATATTTTTAAAAAATTTTAATTCCAGTACAGTTAACATAATGTTATATTAGCTTTGGGTGTATAATAGAGTGATTCAATAGTTCTCTGCATTACTCAGTGCTCATCATGGTAATTGTACTGCCAATCCCCTTCACCTACTTTGCCCCTACCTCCCCTCTGGTAACCATCAGTTTGCTCTCGATAGTTGAAAGTCTGTTTTTTGATATATCTCTATTTATGTTTCTTTCATTTTGTAAATTCCAGTTAGGTGTGAAATCATATGGTATTTGTCTTTCAAAGAGGAAATCAAAAGGCATGGAAACAAATGAAAATGAAAACACGATGGTCCAAAATGTTTGGGATGAAGGAAAAGCTATTGTAAGAAGTTTATAGCAATGCAAGGCTATCTCAGAATGCAAGAAAATGTCAAACAGCCTAATTTCATACTTAAAGGAGCTAGAAAAAGAAGAACAAACAAAGCTCCAAATCAGCAGAAGGAAGAAAATAATAAAAGAGCAGAAATAAATGAAATAGAAACCTAAACAAAGAGCCCCCCCACCCCCAAGGGGGAAAAAAAAAAAAAAAACAATAGAACACATCAGTAAAACCAGGAGCTGGTTCTTTGCATCAACAAAATTGATAAACCTTTAGCCAGACTCCTCAAAAGAAAAAAAAAAAAAAAAAAAGGACTCCCAACAAAATCAGAAATGAAAGAGGAGAAATAACAACTGAAACCACAGAAATACAAAGGATTATAAGAGATTATGAAAAATCATATCCCAACAAATTGGACAACATAGAAGAAATGGATAAACTCCTGTAAAATATAACCTCCTGAAGCTGAATCAGGAAGAAATAGAAAATGTGAACAGACCAGCTTTCAACAATGAAGTTGAATCATTAGCTAAAAAACTCCCACCAAACAAAAGGCCAGGACCAGACAGCTTCACAGGTAAATTCTACCAAACATTGGAAGACGAGTTAATATCTACTCTTCTCAAATTAGTCTAAAAAAATAGAAGAGGAAGGAAAGCTTCCAAATTTGTTCCATGAGGCCAGCATTACCTTAATACTAAAACCAGATAAAGACCCCACAAAAACAAAAACAAAAACTAAAGAGAGAACTCCAGGTCAGGGTCTCTAAACTTAGGTGCAAAAATCCCCAGCAGAATATGAGCAAAGTGAATCCAGTAGTAAATTACAAAAAAAAAAAAAAAAAAGTCATCCACCCCAATGAGTGGGATTTATTCCCGGAATGCAAGGCTGGTACAATCTTTGCAAATCAATCATTGTGATCAATCATATCAGCAAGAGAAAGGATAAAAAACGTATGATCATTTCCCCAGATGCGGAAAAAGCATTTGACAGAGTGCAGCATCCCTGCGTGGTCTCTCATAGTAAATGCCATTACAACTACTCTGCTTTACCCTGGCCGTTCACTGTTTTGAGCTTCTTTTCATGTAATTAAAGGTCATTTTATATCTTCCTTCAAATATTTTGTGAATTTTTCATTGAGTGGTCTGTCTTCATTTTACTGAGCCATGAGGGTCCTTATTTAGATACAGTTGCCTTGCCACGTGCACCTAAGTACATATGACTATATGGTCGACCTTAAACATAGCCACTTAGTTTACTAGCAAAGTGAGTTTGGTGATAGGGAGGACCGGGTTCAGGATGTGCAAATTATGGCAAGTCTGGAGAACAACAGAGGGGAGTGTTTGATACAGGACAACATGTTAGGAGCCTTCAGGGTGTGGTGGCTTCCCCTTGGCTGAGTCACAGCAGCTCTTATTGTTTGGGGTGTTTCTGAGCAAAGACACGTCTCCCCTCCTTTGCTGGGGTGGGAAGGCACACTCCACACGTGGTCGGTGAGTGAGAGATCCCTGCAGAATTTCCTGATTTGGGTTTGAATGTTTTCCTTCACTCAGTTTCACAACATGTATATAATGTCTTATATGTAGTTACCTGTGTGGGAGATCTTTTCTGGCCAAAGTCTTGGCTTCCCTTTCTTCCCTTTCCTCTCTTTCCTCATTGATGCCTTTGGAGGCTTAGAAATTTTAAATCTTAGTGGCATTTAGTTCATGTTTTAATACTTCCTGTTTTCTGTGTCTCAAGAAACCTTTGCATAATACAAGATTGAAAATACCTTTTCTCTTCCACAAGGGTCACAATTTTACCTCTTATGTGTAATTCTATATTACACTTCTGGCTACTTTCTGTGTAAAGCGTGAAGCAGAAGTCAAAGTTCTTTAGTTGAAAAAGACTATTTTCACCATTGAAATTTCTTGACCTCTTTGCCAAAAATCAGTTGGTCGTGTATGTACTGATTTACACCTTGATTCTCTATTTCATTTCTACTGCTTTACTACATCCCTGCTTTAAATATCCAACACTATTTTGATAATTACAGCTTTGGAAAGAGATAGCTTAAGAACTTCTATGTTTTTCTTCTCTTTCTGAATTCTGTTGGCTGTTGTGAAGTCCGTGAGACACCTTGCTAAATTTGTTCATGCAATCTAGAAGCTTTTTTTTTTTAATCTTCCTCAGAATATAGAGTTAATCGTGCCATTTGTGAATACATGAACATATATTTTTCTGTCCTAACTTCATGCTTATCACTTTGTCTTTCTCATATCTTTGGTACAGTATTTAATGAAAGTTGTGAGAATGGGGAGTATCTTTGCTTTGTCCTTTTTTTTTTAGTTGTGAGAATGGGGAGTATCTTTGCTTTGTCCTTTTTTTTTTTTTAAGGGGGAAACATTCAATTTTTAACCCTTAAGGATGATCCTAGCTACCTTTTTTTTTCTTTAAATGCTATTTATTTAGTTGAAGAGGTTGCTTTCTATTGTAACTTTTCTTAATTTTTTTTTTCTCCTGAGTGGGTGTTGAATTTGAATAGACTGTTCTCCTTAGTTCTTTTATGGTAGTGGGTTATATTGATTGATTTTAAAATTTTGAACCAACCTTGCATTACTGTGATCAGTTGCATTAGGAAATGATGTAATCCTTTTACACATTGCTGGATTCAATATTGTAATATCTGGTGAATTTCATTTTCTAGCATTTGGTCAAAAAATCAGTTTGCAACTGATTGGAGACTTTTACATCCTATAATTTTTCCTTTTATGTAATATCCTTGTCAGACTTTATAATCAAATTATTTTGGCCTTATGGAATGAGTTGGGAATGTTTCTTCTGTCTCTGGTTTATAAGGAATCATATACGTTTTCTTTTCTTAAAAATTTATAAAAATGTATTGGTAAAATGATTTCGACCTTTAATAATAAATTTAGGGCTACTGAGAATTTGTATTCCTTCCTGATGTTGTTTTAATAAGTTGTATTTTTGAAGGAGTTTGTCTTTTTTATTGAATTTATTAAATATATTAGTACCATATTTTTCAAAATATTCCCTTGTAAATCTTTCAGTGATTGTAGGATCTGTATTGATATCCCTCTTTTGTTACTAATGTTATCAATTTATGTTTTCTTTATCTAATTTAAAAGTATTCTATCTGGGGTCTTATCAATTTTATTAATATTATTAAGAACTAGCTTTCACCTTTAAAAATTTTGTTCTATTTCATTGATCTTTATTATTTGTTTCAATTTACTTACTATGTTTTTTCCTAGACTTTTGAAAGTAAAAACTTAGATAAATGATTTTGCCTTGTGCTTTTTCTCCTAATATAAACATTTAAAGCTATTATGTTTCCCTCTAACCACTACTTTTGTATGTTCCCATAGATTTTGATATTTTTTCATTGTAATTTCATCGTTTAAAATGATTCTTAATTCACTTGTAATTTTTTTTATTATTATACCATGGATTACTTAGAGTGTATTATTTAATTTCCAAATATTTGGTGATTTTCCAGATAATTGATAGGTGTTTACTTTTAATTACATCTGGTAAGAAAACATATTCTGTAAGGTGTCAGTATTTGGACACTGAGACATTTATTGCCTAGCACATGGCTTATCCTGATGAACATTGCAAGTAAGACTGGAACGTGTATTCCTCTGTTTTTGTGTTAATGTTTTATAAGTATCGAGTGAGTTTTGTTGATAGCATTCACATATTTTATATTTTTCTTTACTTACTACTTTTCCAAGTTAATACTAAGTGAAGTGTTAAAATGCCCAGCTATGTTAATAGATTTTTCTGTTCCCTTTAATCCTATCAATTTGCTACATAATTGTAACTGGGTATATATTTATTCTTGATTATTTTGTCTTTTTGGGAACTGTTGTCTTTTTATTTTTAATAAAGTTTAACACTTATATGCACTCAGAAAATACCATAGCCAAAATAATGAACACATCTATATTCCCCAAAAGTTTCAAAATGCACCCTTTTTATTGAAGCATGATGAATACAGTGTTATATTATTTGCAAGGGTACAATAGAACTATTCAACAATTTTATACATTACTCATTACTCATCAAATAAGTGGGCTCTTAATTGCCTTTATCTATTTCAACTATCCCCCTGTCTACCTGCCCTTTGTGTCCCCCAGCTTGTTCTCTACATTTGAGTCTGTTGTCTTTTTTTTCTTGTTCATTAATTTCTTAAATTCTGTATCTGAGTGAAATCTTAGGGCGTTTGTCTTTCTTTAACTTATTTCACCTGGCATAACACCCACCGGGTCCATTCACCTTGTTGCAAATGGCAAGATCTCATTCTTTTCATGGCTGACCAATATTCCATTGAGTGTGTATACTGCTGCTGCTTTATCCAGCCATCTATTGATGGACACTGGGTTGCTTCCCTATCTTGGCTGTTGTAAATAGTAATGCAGTAAACATAAGTGTGCATATATCTTTTCGAATTAGTGTTTCATTTTCTTTGGGTAAACACCCAGTAGTGGAATTACTGGATCATATGGTAATTCTATTTAAAAATTTGAGGGACCTTTACACTGTTTTCCACAGTTGTTGCACCAATTTGCATTTCCACCAACAGTGCAAAAGGGTTCCCCTTTCTCCACATCCTTGCCAAAACCTGTATTATCTTGTGTTGTTGATTTTAGCCATTCTGATAGGTGTGATGTATCATTGTAGTTTTTATTTGCATTTCCCTGATGATAAGTGATGATGAACATCTTTTCATGTGTCTGTTGGACATCTTTACGTCTTTGGAAAAATGTCTATTCAGGTCATCTGACCATTTTTTGACCATTTTTTAATTGAATTGTTATTGTTTTGTGGTGGTGTTTTTTTTTTTTTTGGTGTTGAGTATTATAAGTTCTTTGTTGTAAGTTCATATCAGATATATCATTTGCAAATATCTTCTTCTATTCGGTGGGTTGCTTTTTTGTTTCATTGATTCCTTCACTGTGCAAAATCTTTTTAATTTTGGTGTAGCTTCAATAGTTTAATTTTGCTTTCATTTCTGTTGACTACAAATACCTATCTAGAAAAATGTTTTTATGGTCAATGTCAAAGAATTCATTATATTATCTTCTAGGAATTTTATGGTTTTAGGCCTCATGTTAAGGTCTTTAACCCATTTTGAATTTATTTTTATGTCTGATATAAGAGGGTTGTCCAGTTGTATTCTTTTTTCATGTATCTGTCCAGTTTTCCCAGCACCATTTATTGAAGAGACAATCTTTTCTGATTGTATATTTTTACCTTCTTTACTTGACTATATAAGCATGGGTGTATTTTTTTGGGTCACTGCTCTCCTCTGTTGATTTGTCTATTTTTGTGCTTATACCATACTGTTTGATTTTTACAAATTTTGTAGTGTATCTTGAATTCTAGGATTGTGGTATTTACAGCTTTGTTCTCTATCAAGATTGCTTTGGCTTCAGGGTTTTTGTAGTTCCATACAAATTTTATTCTAGTTCTGTGAAAAGTGCTGTTAGTATTTTGATAGGGGTTGCATTAAATCTATAGATTGTCTTGGGTAGTGTAAATATTTCAATAATATCGGTTCTTCCAATCCATAAGCACAGGATATCTTTCCATTTATTTGTATCATAATTATTTAATAAATATTTTGTAGTCTCTTTTATTCTCTTACAATGTTTTATAATATCTTGTACTACTCTTTAACTCCTAATCTATTTCTGGTATTAAAAGAGCTACCATATATGTATATTTTTATTTCACTTATTTATGTCTTTAGGTATCAAGTGCATCTTTCACAGATAGCAAACAGTTCACTGTTGCTATTTTATTCAGTCTGACATTTTATTCATTTTAATCATTCTTTAGTCTCTTTACATTCAATGTAATTATCAATGTGATTGGGTTTGAGTCTGTCAGGTTGCTATTTGATTTTTACTTTTCCCTTTTGGTTTTTGTTTCTTTTTTTGCTCCTTTCTTGACTTCTTTTAGGATAATAAAAAAATACTTCATTTTATTTTATCTGTTTCTTATTTTATCCTTATTTTATTATTTGCACTAGGGGTCCAAAGGCCAGTCAGAGTCCATATCATTTACCATTTACTTTATACCCGACACTGCACAATTCTTCCTTCCTCCTGAATACTTTCCACTTTAAACAATACATTTCCATTCACTCACCACCCTTCATTTTTGGTATCATACTTATTTTTTGTCTGTCCATCTGTTACAAAGCCTGTCTTTCCAACGTTATTCTTATAACTTTAAACAAGCAATCATCTTTAAAAGAAATTAGAGAACAAATTTATATATATATATATATATATGTTTGTAATATCCTATATTCTTCATTCCTTTCTATAGATTTGACTTTATTTCTGTTATAATTTTTTATGGTTACTTACAAGACGTCAATAATCACTTGGCCTGTAGTTTTCCTTTCTTGTAAAGTCTTTGGTTGGAGTATAGGGCACTGCTGGCCTTATGGGATGAGTTAGAACATATTCTTTCTGCTTCTTTCTTCTCGAAGGGGTTGTATAAAATTGATATAAATTGATATAACTTCTTTCTGAAACAGTAGAATTCACCAGTGAACTGCTTGGGCCTAATACTTTCTATTTTGGAAGGTTTTTAGTTATTGATTCCATTTCTTAATTGATATAGGCCTATTTAAATTTTTTTTTTCCTTTGTAAGTTTCAACAGATTGTGTCTTTCTAGGAATTGGTCCATTTAAGTTAACAAATTTGTGGACATGGAGTTGTTCATGGTATTCGTTTAGTATACTTTTAATGTCCATGGGATCTGTAGTGATGTCCCCTCTTTCATTTATGATATTAGTCATCTGTGTCTAATTTTTTCTTAGGTAGCCTGTCTAGGAGCTTGTCATTTTTATTGAACTTTTGAATAACCAGCTTTTGGTTTCATTCATTCTTTATATTTTCTGTTTTTAATTTAATTGACCTATGCTGTAATTCTTATTTCTCTGCTTACTTTGGGTTTAATTTGAACTTTTTCTAGTTTCCTAAAGTATAAACTTAAATTATTGATTTCACATCTTTCTTTTTTCCTAATATATACATTAAATACTATACATTTCCGTCTAAACACTACATTTGCTGCGTTCCATTAATTTTGATAAGTTGTTTTCCTTTTCATTTAAATCAAAACATTTTAGAATTTCTCTTGAGATTTCTTCTTTGATCCATGTGTCACTTAGAAGTATGTTGTTTAATATCCCAAGTGTTTTGTAATTTTCCAGCTGTTACTGATTTCAAGTTTAATTGCATCATGGCCTGAGAGCAGACATTGTATATTTTCTAATATTTTAAATATTAGAATTATTTTAAATCTATTATTGTATGTAAATCTGTTAAAGTGTGTTTTAGCTTGGTGAGTGTACCTCATGAGCTTGAGAACAGTGTGTATTCTATTGGAATATATATATGATATTTTATATGTATAAATGATATTTTATATATATAAATATATATCAATTATGTTTAATTGACGGTTTTGTTCTGTCAACTATGTTCTTACTGATTTTCATCCTATTCAGTCTGTCCATTTCTGAGAGAAGACCTGAAGTTCCCAGCTTTGATAATGGATTTATCTATTTGTCCATGTAGTTTTATAAATTTTTGTTTCATATATTTTGACACTTAGCTGCATATGCATTAAGGGTTTCTATATATTTTTGGATAATTGACCTCTTTTTTTATCCTTGATAACTTTTCTCATCTGAACTATGCTGCGTTTGAATTTAATATAGCTACTCTTGCTTTCTTTTGATTAGTTATTAACATGATATATTTTTTCCATTTATTTATTTTTTAACCTATAAATATCTTTACATTTAAAGTAAATTTCTTGTAGACAACATATGGTTGTCTCTTGCTTTTGATCCTCTCTAATGATTTTTGTCTTTTAGTTGGTACATTTGGACCATTGACACTCAAAGTTGTTATTAGTATAGTTGGATTAATATCCATCATATTTGCTACTTTTTTTTATTAGTTGCTCTTTTTCTTTGTTTCTATTTTTGTCTTTTATTCTTTCTCTGAATTTGTGGTTTTAACTGAGAATTTCATATAATTCAATTTTCACTTTTCTGTTAGTATATCATTAGTATTTCTTTTTACCTTTTATACTTTGTTTTCATGGTTACCAGAGTTTGCAATGTAAACTTGAAAGTAATCTAAAGCCACTTTCAAATAACACTCTATCCCTTCATTGGGCATGTGAGTACTTTATAATAACATAGTAATCTTAATTATTCCCCCCATCCCTTGCATTACTGTCATTCATTTCACTTATACATAAACATATAGATAGATGATAGATAGATAGATGATAGATAGATATATAGATAGATAGACACACTTTTACGTTCAAGTATTACATAATCAAATACATTTTTATGTTATTTTTGAACAGTTATCTGTTAAGAATAAGAAAGATAAGTTTTTTTTTATTTCTTCTTTGATACTATTCCTTACTTTATGTAGACCTGAGTTTCTGATCTATATAATCTTATTCTTCTCTGAAGAACTCCTTTTAACATTTTTTGAAAGGCATGTCTACTGGCAACAAATGTTTTCAATTTTTGTTTGCTTGAGAAAAATGTATCTTCACTCTAAAAGATAATTTTACTTAGGGTACATACAGATTTCTTGTTTTTTTTTTTTTTTTTCCTCTCTCAACGTTTATGTATTTCACATCACTCTCCTTTTGTTAGCATGTTTTTTGAGGAGAAATTTGATTAATTCTTTGCTCTTATAGATAAGGTGTATATCCTTTTTTAAAATATTTTTTAAAATTATTTATGCTAGACATAGAGAGAGAGAGACAGAGGCAGAGGGAGAAGCAGGCTCCATGCTGAGAGCCTGATGCGAGACTTGATCCCAGGTCTCTGGGATCATGCCCTGGGCCAAAGGCAGGTACTAAACCCCTGAGCCACCCAGGGATCTCTGATAAGGTGTATATATTGTCTCTCTTCTTCCAGGATTTGTTCATTATCTTTGATTTTACAAATTCGAATATCACATGCCTAAATGTAGTTGTCTTGGGGGCGGGGGGGTCTGTCTTGAGTTCTCTGAACTTCCTCCACCTGCAGTTCAATACCTGATATTAATTTGGGGAAATTTTCAATCATTGCTGTTTTAAATGTTTCTTCTGCTTCTCTTTCTGTTTCTTCTCCTTATATCATTCTCTTTATATGTATGATGCACTTTTTATAGTTGTTTCACAGTCCTTGGGTTGTCAATTGTGGGTTTGGTGCCCCATTTTTAAAGATTATATATGTATGTATGTATGTATGTATTTGACAAAGAGCGTGTGAGAATGAGCACAAGTAGGCAGAGCGGCAGGCAGAGGGAGAGGGATAAGCAGGCTCCCTGCAGAGCAGAGACCCTAATGCAGCTCAATACAGGGCTTGTTCCCAAGTCCCTGGGATCATGACCCAAGCCAAAGGCAGATGCTTAACTGACTGAGCCACTCAGGTGCCCCTGGTCCTTGTCCTTTTTTTAAGCTATTTTTTTTTTCTCTCTCTTTGCTTCTCAATTTTGGCAATTGCTATTGAGATATTCTCAAGTGACTGGGTGACAGGCATGGGGGGGGCACTTGATGGGGTGAGCACTGGGTATTGTACTGTATGTTGGCAAATCAAACTCTAATAAAAATATACATAAAAAAGATCAGAAATTCTTTCTTTACCTGTGTCCAATCTAGTAATAAGCATATTTATGCTCAGATATAGTAATCTAATCTAATCTAATCTAATCTAATCTAATATCTCCTGTTAGTGCTAATTCTGGCCAGATCACATGCTACAGTGAAGTCAAATCCTTACATAACTCTGCCAGTATTTATAATCAGTAGACATAAAGTATGTCTACTAATAAGCCAATCAAAGCTGTTCTTGAATTATGTTAAAATGTTTTTGATTTCTAGCATTTCTTTTTGGTTCTTAAAATTTCCATCTCTCTGCTTATATTGTTCGTCTATTATTGCATGCTGTAATGCTTTATCCATTAATGCCTTTAGCATATTATTAGTAATTGCTTTAAATTTCTACCCTAATAATGTTAACACCCCTGCTATATCTGAGTCTCGTTCTGATACTTGTTCTATCTCCTCACATTACATATTTTTTCCCTTTAACATTCCTTGTACTTTTTTTCTTTTTTTTTTCTTTTTTTTCTTTTTTTCTTTTTATTTTTTTGTAATTTTTTTTCTTGATAACTGGATATGATGTAGTGGATAAAAGGGACTACTATAAATAAGTCTTTAGTAATATGGTTGTAAGGGTAGAGGGAGGGAAAGAATTCTCTAGTCCTATGATTAGGTCTCAGACTTTCAGTGAGCCTGTGCTTCTGGACTGTGAACTTCCTAAGTGTTTCTCATTTGTTCCCCTTCCCCCACCACCCCTTAGGTGGGATAGGATTGATAGGGTGAAAGGAACACACCGGACTGGATGGCATCTCATAGCACTAAGCCAAAATGACCTTTCTCCTTTAGGCATAATATATACAATTAAAGGAGAGAAGTGTAAACCTTAGTAGTTTAAAAACTTCAGATTTAACTAGTTACATGTGGAGAATCATGATGACATTTGCAAACCATATTCATTTTAATAATGCTTGGAAAAAATAAGCATCATAAAATGATTTCAAAGATTAGGATTATTATATAATTAATTTGATCACAAATAATTTGAAGTTTTTAGTTGTCCAACTTCTAGTGTCATCTTCAACAGGTTCAGGAATTATTCTTCACCAAACTTCTCTAGGTAATGATGCAGGCATTTACTTAAGAATTAGCCTCAAGAAACAAAGATTTATCTACTTGCATTGCCAATACTACATTTATCTATCCTATTTCACCACGGAAATGGTTTAGTTCTCACCTAAGAAATCAAAAAGAATTGTAGTTTCTTTATTTTCTTTTGAGCAAGACACCAAAATATCTTATTTTAACTTTCAGAATGGTGATTAACTTACTCAAAGTTAGCAGTTTGACATATGAACTTTTTTCCATAGTACCTGAAATAAAGTGAACAAAACAGCCCTTCTCTCCATAATTGCCTTGTAATTACTTTGTAAGCTTTAAGCATTTATATTTCATCAGCTACAAAAGTAATTGCATAATCTTGAATGTCCCTTAAATTCCACCTGTTTTGCTTCTTTTGTTACAATTTAATCTCAAGCCATTGCTCAAAAAGGAAAAAAAA